>NW_026087411.1:29195410-29820410 GCF_022539395.1 Myiozetetes cayanensis | reverse complement strand
CCCTGCAATAAGGAGTTAACTTTCTCAATATCCCTATAGTAACAGATACTTGCAGTTACATGTAAATTGAGAAGGAAAAATTCACATGGTTTTGCACGCAAAATAGCGGACAAGGAACAATTTTTGTTATACTAAGTGAAACCTAAGTGAAGCTAAGTGAAACCCACCCCTGGACTACTGCTTCCAGTTCTGGAGCTCTTGGCATAAAAAAGGACAGGTCCTGAGTCCAGAGCAGGGCCATGGAGATGATCAGAGGGATGGAGCACCTGAAGAGCAGGAGAACCAGTAACACTGAATGTCACAGGAATTTACAGAAATGTGAGGGCAAAACTCGATGGACATTTTCAGAAAAGAAGTATACAACTGCCAAGTGCAACACAAGTGAATTGCTAATTCACATGTGAATGACCAAGAAACAGCAAAGCACTAATTGTATTGAAAATTGGCCTTCCAGCTGCACTGCCCTTTGGGGCTGCCAAATGCCACCAGAAAGCCCACAGCCATGACTAACACTATAGATGTAAAAGCAAGATTAATTACACAGTTTCTTTTAAATTGTAGTATATCTGAGATTGAAGTGACATGTTTTCTGTAAATCAGTCTGATTAGTCGACTACCTTCAAACACATGCATGTTCTTACAATGGTCTCAGGGAAAAGTACAAGTTTTTGGCCTTCAGGATGTCAAGCACATATCAAAGAATTATTAAATAACGTTAACTTAGAGTTGAGAAGAGCCAGAGCTAAGATTTTAGCTTCCTCTTAAAGTTGAATGATGGTCTACTTCTGGATCACATGGCATCACAGGGGAAAGAAGTAAAATATTACCTAGAACCACTGCTTTTGAGTGAACTCAGACTCACACAAGCTCTCTGTGACCTGCAGACAAGTGATTGTAATTAGTGCTCTGCTATAGTTTTGTCACAAGTTGGTTTGGTTATGGCACAGACTGTAACACTACCGATCTAGGAACCTTAGAAAGCAGGATGTCTTCTTGGACACCTGGCTCATGAGAGGAGTGTACTGCAAATGCACCTTTCTACCTGCCCTATTAATTAGCCAGAGAGAAGGCTTTTATGCTACCCTACCCTTACACAAACTTTGTACCAACTACGAATTTCCCCTCTTTCTGACATTTGCATTTATTTGCAAATTACCTAAGCAAAGTACCTCTGGGCATTCAAGGAGGCACTTCCTTTGCTCATGGCACCAAACCTTCTTCCAGCTGAGCCCTGAGAGCTCCTTCTCTCTCTTGGTTTATTGCTTCAAATAAATCTCTGTGATGGTTCTGGAAGCTTTCCTTGGCTGTTGCTCTCCCAGACCCAAACTTTCAAAGGAAGATCATCACCATCCTTGGGTTTATTCGGCTCCTCATAAAATCTGCCTACATGGCTCACAATGTCATTGAGATTTCAATGAGATCTACACTTTGAACTGCGATGATTGTTATTTCATCCATGCCAGAAAAGAACCGAATATCTTTCTTATACTTTATGTGAAAGTTTCACCTAACTCTTCTACCGCTGCTTTTCCAACAGACTCTGTACATGCCCTCACCCAGGGCACAGACAATTTCTGATGGCTGACCATAAGACCATTTCTTTTGCACCATTTCTCACTGCTGTGGTTGTTTTCTGCACAAGACTCATAGGGACAAGCGTGGTCATGGGCCTGAATCTAGAGCCAAGGCAAGCTCTGGGTTCCCTTTCCTTTGAAAAGGGGACATCTGGCCACGCACCAGAACTACTGAGAGCAATGGAGTTAGGCAGAACTGAATTAATCCTCTCCCAGGCCCCCCACCCCCTCACTAAAAACCTTGGGAAAGCTCAAATCCAAGCTTGATCTTTAGGTACAATATGCGTCAAGGCCACAAAGTGCAAGCTTGCAACCAAAGGTGCTTTGAATACACAACAGATTTCCCAGATGGGAATTTCCTCTATTATTATTTTTAATTTTCCATTTCCTAACATTCAAATACCAAAGAATACATCCAAGCATACTCAGCTTTGAAGAAAGCAGTTAAGCAAGGACTAAACTAGGAAAGAACACTTGGCCTTCTACAACACGGCCATTACATTAACTCCTCTGAGAGCTGGTCTTTTGAATCCAAACATGGTTTGTTTTTTTAAAGTCACTAGCGATTACCAGAGGAAGAAAATAATTGTTGGGAAAAGCTTGGTTAA
The DNA here is from genome assembly GCF_022539395.1 of Myiozetetes cayanensis. Classification (NCBI taxonomy): domain Eukaryota; kingdom Metazoa; phylum Chordata; class Aves; order Passeriformes; family Tyrannidae; genus Myiozetetes; species Myiozetetes cayanensis. The sequence goes on along the minus strand of NW_026087411.1, from coordinate 29,818,228 downwards.
TTCACTGACCAACATAATGTTTAACTCCATTCCAAGCTTTCTGCGGCATGATGCACTGCAAGATGATAGCATGTGGTACTCTGAGGGACAGCTTCAAGGGCCAGGAAAAAACAGTCACCCAGAACTTGAGTTCAAGTGAAAAGCACAGTTAGTTTTCGGAATGGAATGGCTGGTGGGCACAAAGCATTAGGGTTGAACTCTGGCAATATAAAAAGACTTACTTGTATGTATAAACTAATTGTATCTACAAGTTTAACATCTCTTCAGGATGTTCTGTGGGCTTCAGGACCAAAAAAACCCAGGTTTTTAGAGTAAAATTAAAAAATAAAAAAAAAAATCTCTTCAAGAGACCCTAAAAGTATGCAGATAAAATCCTCAACTATCACAGCATCTTGGTTTCTTACTTTCATTACTACTAAACACCAGGTAGGAAAAATTGGAAAATAGATAACCTTTTTAGGACCCTTCCAGACCAAGGCAGAATCCCAGATCTTCTTCTTTTAGGCTGCAGCTGAAAGCTTTTCACAATCTGCAGTTATATCAGAAAGGTATAGGAAAGGGGCAATGGCCAATATAATGAGGGCCTAAATGTAATTTGAGGTTTTGCCAGTGAAAGGTGTATTTCCTGAAAGAAAAACACATCAGCATCACCCACTTCTGCTATAATCCTTCTTCACTAGAGTGAGGTGTGAGGTATGAGTAATGAGACTAAGTGTGAGTGCTGGCAGCACTCACAGGAGAATGCTCAGGAGAAGAGACCAGAAATACATAAAGAAGCCCCATAACCTTTGACAAATGCAAAAAAAATGTTACATGGAAATAAAAACTCATCTGTTTGTCTGAACATATCACCGCAGTAAAATGTGCTTATAAGCAGTAAACTTGATCTGTAGTCAGGAGATGTTATAATCTTTTCAGTAACTGGATGCTTCTGCAATTCCAGTGCTACATTTAATCGGATTTACTAACTGTGTTGTACAAAGTGGTCGTAGAGAGCCAAAAGGGGTTCTCATCCACCCTCTGTGCCTCTGCCAGTATAACAGTGATTGCTGCTTTATTAGGTATTACAAAATGTGTTGATGGGAAGAAGCCCTCTTGGCTCCACAGGAAAGAAAGGAAGGAAAACACAGGTGAATTTGCCCTGAAATAGTGTTAGGGAGGAAAATGCATTTCCTCCTCTTTTCAGAGTGTTTTAAGTTGTACTTTTATTACAGTGCAGTTTGTTTTAAATGTCAGAAAATGCCATTCCCAGGGTGAAGTGAAACTGAAATCCTGAAAACTTCCTCTGATCTTGGCCCATCAGTGAAAGCAGTTTGAAATGTCTGCTTCTACTAAATGTTTTGTTTGGGTAACTTACACTAGGGATTAAGTCTTAATGCTTTATTTCCATTAGAATGTCCTTTGAACAGGATTTTGTAAAAGCTGAAATGAAATGAGAAAACACTTAGGTCAGAACTTGTTCATAGCAGTGTTTCTTCAGGACTTTATTAGCCTGGGATTGAATGAACTGTATTGTATCAGCTGACAATCAGTAAATAAAAGTCTGGGTAATTATGTTTTTTTCAGTTCAGTGACTGTACCACAGCAACTCCAGCAAGGGAGCTTTGTAAGCAAGAATGTGAAGCAATTCACTGAGAAATAGCCAGAAATGGGCACATTTGCTTGCTGATATGTATAAAGCCTTGCATACACCACACCTCAGAATACAGTCAGCTGAAAATAAATGTAATAGATTTTGTAGTCTCTGGCCCAAGTTGTGTACACATTTACACAGGCCTGTACCCAGGTCACATCTATAATTTCACTGAATTTAAAAACAATACTTTAAGCTGGATCACCAAAAGCACTGTCTGGGTCTCTAAATCTAGCAGAGAATCAAAAGGCACTTAAAAAGCATTCTTTCAGAAGAAGATCCTCCTCCTTAAGCGATTCATGTTACAAATTAATAAATAAAAATAAAATGAAACTGACGGTCGAAAAGTGGGAGAGAACATCACCCTCCTTATCCCACATACTTTAGTTGTAAGCCAATCACTAGGTAGGTATGAGGGATTGGTAAAAATCCTGGAGTATGAAGTGTACTACCTCTCCAAACTTTTGTTCATATTATTTATCATGCCTCTTCTGGTATCTCTTTTTCTTTCCACAGTGGGCTGTAAAGAAATATTGTACACAAATATTCCTGTGGTTGCAGCATGCCTTAAAAAAGCCCTTATACAGAGCATTTCCCTACAGGATGTTCCTGCTGTTTTTCAGCATATGAGTGTGACAGAAAACCAAAGCAGTAATCCCTAAAAGAGGGAATAGTGTCAGGAGAAATATGTTGCCAGAGCACATGTGCTTTCTGACAGCAGTGAAGATGTTAATCATGACAGCACCAGAGCGTATGACTCCATGGTTACAAACAGGAAAATTTGTCCCAATAAAAACATCTCTATATTTCTTCTTACGTTTTTAGCAGGAGAAAAGCTACTTCCCTGATTTGCAGTAAATTACAGCTCTAGGCAAAAACTTCACCAGAAGAGAAACATTTCTGACCATCAACTTTTATCTTACACAAGATACAATCAGTTTCTGTTGCAGAAAGTCTCCAGCACATTCAGTTATAATTTCATCCAAGGTTAACTAATATCCCTCACCCCTCCCCACTAGAAAACCTGGACTTGCTCTGGAGCTGCAGGGTTGCCCTGGAACATGCTGGTGATTTTCCACTATCTGTATGACACACCATCTCTGATGTTTCTCAAGTGTTTTCTCAAGTTTCTACATGGATCAGGATTTTCTAACAAATCCATTTCTCCATGATGCACCACATTTGCCCTCCTCAGAGAAAGTCACGTCTGAAAACAAATTCTATTTGCTTAATTTGCTTCAAGAAAACTAGTTAGAAACAAGTTACTAAAATAGCACCCCTTTCCTCACAAGTATTACTTTTCTTTCATATTCATTTGAAGTCTTCTTAAAAATCACTGCTCTTTGCTTTTGGTTACATGTAGGAGGTAAAAGGAAAATATTTTATAGAACATGGTAAAACAAATGAGGGGCAACTGTTGTTAAACAGAGACTCTCACCATATAGCTTCCTTCTACCCATGCCTGCCTTTCTCTTCCCCCACCAGCCTTTAGCAGCCTCTAGAAATGCAACTTACTTTTAAGAAAGCAAACCAAACCCACCTCATTTCAGCTTTTTTTTCCCATCCCGTCCTTACACCATTATCTCTTTCCAGGGCCACTTCCCTCCCTCCTCCAGCACAGCTTCTCAGCTGGACTGTGAAATGTTACCAGCTGCACCCTTTCTTGCCATCTTCCTGATCCTAGGCAAAGGTGGAAGAAGTTAACTCCAGTGTCAGCCCGAATACTGTCCTAATAGCACGACTTGCAGGTACACAAATGACCTTGGTTATCGTTGCCTTCTACCTACACTCTTTACATTAATTCCAAGCACCTGAAAAACAGCATCCAGAGGCTCCTGAGGGAGCTGCCTGTGCCACGCACTGACACCATCAGCTGAACCCTGTTCAGCAACATATCAGCCTGGTTTTCCTAGTAATCTCTCCACCTTCCATAAACCAACATGTGGCATCTCCTCTGGACAAGGGCTTTACATAAAGCATATTTCAATTTCAAATCCATTCCATTTCCTGCTTTGCTTTATTTATCTTCATCAGGCACAATCAGGTTCAGAGGGACACTTTCCCTGAAGCAGAGTTCAGAAGTTCTGTTGGAATCTGTCTGGCAAGTGTTTTTCTTCATCCTTGCAGAGGTCTTGTATCCTCCCACTCTTTTTTTCCCCCTGAAGTTCCCAAATCTGCCTTAAACTTTGTTGGATTGTTTGAACACCTGGATGTGTCTTTTCTAATCCTCTGGTAAGGCCCCCTGGCTCTAGTGAGGAGGATACCTGACCAGCACCCTCACATGTGTTTTTTTCAGATTTGACCAAGGGGCTCACAGAACCTGAGCTTATCAGGAGATGTACACAGTCAAAATAATTTTAACTGTTCTGAGTTCAGAGCCACAATCTTAAGACATAGTTTATTTGTTTATTAAACAGCATTATGATGTCCTGGGAAACTTTTTAAGTTGCTTATATCCTATGAAGTGACATCACTGAAATGAAACAGCGGGTCACAGTGTCACAGCTGGAAACCTTGAATCCATCATAACAGGATCTTCAAGTTTCCAATTCAAAAGCTCTGGAGTGCTCAAGTATTTTTTTCCCCCTAAGGGTATTAGCTCAGAATTCTGCTTTCCATGGATCACTGAATAGGACTTGGTACTAAGCTATTGATAGGGTATCTCTGGAAACTCTAGCTGTGAGAACCCTGTGTATGGAAAGGCACAGTGTCAGAAGCTGTGGTTCAGTCCTGTCCAGCGCTGAAGGCAGGGTTACATTGCTGTGCTGCCATGCCATGAGGTCCCTACAAGCTTCAGAACTGTATAAAATACAGGTAACCAATCCAAGTTTGATGACAGGTAAACACAGGCTTAGTTGAGTGATATGAGTGTATGATACAGCCATTGATTGTGCATGACGGAGCAGGAGCCAAACAAGACAAGACAAATTATGTGAAAAAAATGTTCATCAAGGCAGGGGATGCATCCATGCACACAAATGCATAGAAGTCCCTTATAAAGAAACATCTTATATTCAGCTTTTTCCTGTTTGATACAACAGAATTCAATGTTCTTGCATCTCAATGAGGTCACAGACAACAGAAGTGGCAGGAGAATAATGCTGGAATATTTTGGATGGATTTAAGGACTCAGGCCTTCAGATTTATCTGACAGTGGGTAAACTTGAACAACGATGCAGACAATATCTGCAAATGCTTCTGTATGAAGTCATCTGCAGGGAAGGAAGTTTAGACTGTCTAGCATCAGTTGTCTAAATAGTCTCTTATCTAGCAAGATCGCTAATGGGGACCATATTTCTGTTAATAGATTTACTACAAAACTAGCATCTAGCTCACATGAAAACCTGAATCCAGCAGGATTTTTATGGCCACTCGAGAAGGTGCAAAATTCCATGTTTTCTCACCCACCATAAAATGGTTCAGATTTTCCCCCAAGCCCTGTTAGTGACTACAGTTCACTTCTGAGATATTACTATTTTCTTGAAACTCACTAAGATGCATCTGTAGAGGTGGGAAAAAAGAGTAAGTCACAAACTTTACAAGACAACCATAACAACAAAAAAAATTTGGAAAAATCTTCCAAGGATAAACAGAATTTCTTGCCTGGTTTAATGGCCCAACTAGGATTAATCAGCCCAATTAGAAAGATTATTAGATATTTTTAAACCAGAAAAACTGTCTGAGAAATTTCAATATGATCTGGAGGAAGGAAAGTTAAGCAGTGAGTATTCTTGCCCTCACATATAAAATACAAAGGATTATTTCTTAAAGATAAACTCCACAATAATAATTATTTTAGTGCCAATTCTAGTTGCAATATCAAGTAAGTCTGATAGAGTTGTCTATCCATTTGCTGAAACCACTTAATTTTTAGCCCTACAGGTTGTGTCCCAGTGAAAGAAAAAGGGGGAGATGCTGGAAACTGAAGTAGTTCCTTCAAAGAAGGAAAAAAACATGAAGTAGCGAGGTGGCTCACCTGGGAAATTTTGAACAGAAGGAAAGATTATTGCAACATTAGTGACTGAGACAGAAAAAAGTGATCTCTCCTCTCATCTGTCTGTATCTGAAACACTGGCACACAGACTTGCTATGGGCCGGCAGAAAATTTTGCCTATGAAAGACTCCAGAAGGAAAACCAGTTAAACACTCAGTTTCTCACTACAAAGGGTAAAATTAATGGACAAAGATTAGCATGCTTCCTGAAAAATAGGGAAGATTTCTCATTTTCTTCAAGAACTGCACAACATTCTGCCCCTCTAAAAGCTATTAAGAGAATATGAAATAAAATCTCTTCCCAGCATTTCATGCTCTTTCATATAACACATTTAAAGAGATACAAACAAGTTGTGTGGGACAGTGATGAGCCTCTGAACAATCCCTCTTTTCATCAGAATCCAAACAGGGTCTCAAAAGCTGCTTGAGACTTGCCTAGCTATTTCTGTTCCACAGCAATACAGTCATGGAAAGTTTTCCATGTACCACAGCAAGGCCACAGAGCAAACAGTTTATCACCGGAGTGTCTGAGCTTGAACGATAAAAAACAAACAGGGAGTAATATATGACAAAACCTTGAAAGCAGAATTTTGGAGTCCAATTACCTGGTCAGAAGCTCTTTTGAATAGGTTGTGTGAGCTAATAAATTTCTTGTTAGAGAACAAGTCTACTTTGTCTGGACTCTAATCTTGGGTTTATAGCAGATTGTTATCAGTGCTTTTCCCCTGGAATTTAGTTTCTCTGCACAGATTTAGAAGAATAAGTCTTTTTCTCTTCCTTCAAGGCAATAGAATGTAATATAGCTGCTGCTACTTTTTGCCCATATTTGGGGTGAACGGCAACTGCCTTAATTTTTGCTTATGCTTTGGTTTCCTTTGGCTTTCCAGCAAGAAGATCCTGCAGAATGCCTACAGAAGGCCTCCCATTAAGTTGACATTGAGGGTCTACAGTATTTTTCCCTTTCTTGTTCTTCTGTGCAGATTTTAGTGGGGAACCATTAGGCACATGCCCCGTATCTTTGGAAGCTGGTGGAAAGAAGCACAGACTAATTCATGGGCAAAGGTAATGGGGCTTCCTGTGGTTCAGAGAAGCTGCCTGGTGGGTCTGGCAGGCAGCTGTGTTCAAGAGCAGATGGAAAAATTCAAGTTCAGTGGTTCTTGCTGTGCCATATCTCCCAGCTGAGGACCTGCAAAGCCTACAACTGCCCGCTGGTACACCTTTGCTGGACAGATGCCACAGAACCAACGTGAGAACAACATTACTGAAGAGCTGGGGCTTGGCTGCTCCGAGGACAGAATGATTTAAAAATATGAGGAACGATGAGGATCAGGACATGGGGTTTCTCTAATGTTTACACAAATCCAGAGGAAATCACAGAAAGCAGGGATGACTTGTCTTATTTTGTTATCCACTGTAAGAGTCTAGAGGACCACAGGATTGGAAGGGATCTTTGAAGGTCATCTAGCCCAACCTCCCTGCAGTGACCAGAGACATTTTCAACTAGATCAGCTTGCTCAGAGCCCCATCCAGCCTGACCTTGAATGTTTCCAGGAATGGGGCATCTACCTCCTCTCTGGGCAACCTGTTCCAGTGTTTTACCATCCTCATTGTAAAAATCTTCTTTACCAATGGCCTCTTGTCTTTATGTGTTTCATTAAAGTCTACCCATGTCTTTAGCTTGTTTTGTTATCTATACCAATCTCACTGAAATACTTAGGGAAGGTCCCCTTGACCGTTCTGTGATCATGTTATCATAAATGTAAGACTTCTCCAAAAGAGCAGATGTGCCAAACCAGCCCAAGGATGCTGAGCTGAATGGAAAGTACACACTGATCAAATGTTTACTATTCCTGATGTGGAGGGAGCTGAGAAGTGGCATTTCCATGACATTTTGTTCTTTTAAAAGCCAAGAACTGTTCTATAACCTTTGAAAGTGCCTTGATTCAGAAAAGATGCGATTACTTATTCTCAGTCCACAGTATCACACATAAATAACACTTAGCAGTGAATATTATTAATAAATAAATCATCATGATGAGTATGAGAAATAACTGTTCATAACAAAAGAATTTACAGCTTAAGAGCAGGGTGACATAGCAACTCAATGCAAGGTTAACTTGCTCTGTTCTGTTGTAATAGGCAAAAGTGCTTGGCTGAAAGTTTATTTTAAAAACCACGCTCATATTCCAGAGATTAGCTAAGAATAGTAGTTTACAAATATGAGGTGTTTCCATGTCATCCATTAGCCAGAGCTGCCAGAACAATACTGTATAAGAATCAGGGAATTAAAACGTTTTTACCACTTCCACCCTGCATTGGGCCATAGAGATGTGGCCTGGAGTACAGACTGGTTGGACTTCAATAGAAAGCAAGCAAGAACAAGAAATGCCATGTTCAAGGAGGAAACAACGACAAAACTCAAAATACAGCTGAAATGTTCAGAACAAGAGATGAAAACCATTTCAGCTGCTGATTTTTCTGGCAAAACAGAAGTCCAATTTGTCGCTTTCAAAAATGCATGCATAGCCTTCTGAAGCAGCTGCCTGCACCCTCTTTTTTGCTCCTTTGCAACCCTGCTGGGATGCATAGACATATACATACACCTTGGTTATCAGGCATCACCAAATACTTCAATTCTATCTAGCTGTTCTCTTTTGGAAAAGTGCAAGAAGGTACAAGAACGTGTGCCAAGTGATTTAAAACAACTAAAGTTGCCATGAGGAGAACTCAGTGCATTTGATAAATGATCTTGTTGCTTCTACTAAGGGAGAAGATTTCTTAAGGAGGAGGGGAATAAAGAATAAAAAACCCCACCCAAATCAAAACAACAAAACCAACACAACAAAACCAAAAAACCCACATACACCCAAAGTCTCACCAAAAAGAAATCCCATAAAACCATAAAAATAAAATAAATCCAAAAATTCATTCACCACTGAGATATTTCACCTGTGGGAACTACAGGTTGTTTAAACTATGGTTAGGTTTTGATATATGCAGATTTCACTTATCCTTTTATACCTTATTTTATTCTCAACCTTCATTTTATTATGACAGGTATTGTATAATTGTTACTACGCAGAAAAGAAATTCAGGATTGTTGGAATGACTTTATACAGCTGTTTCACTCTACCATCCTGTGCCTCCATGACTCTGCAGAGATACATAATTTATTACAGTGGCCAAAGTAATTTTAAAATTGCTGTTAATGAAATGCAAGTCCTACACTGTGATTTCCCTGAATCTAAGTCCCTCATAAAATGGGGAATTACATAAAATTGCTTTAATCTTGCAGAACGGGAAAAAAACAAGAAGACAGCTACAAGAGAAAGATATTTGATCACAACTTAATTGCAGATGCTGCATAATTCTCACAGCAGCCCAGCCCACCTCCATCTGGGGAACGTCACAGTGTTTTAGAGGAACTTGTAGCAGTCCATGCATCTCTCACTAGAGCCTCAGTAAAAGTACAAACAAACAAACAACCCTCCCTCTGATAGATACCTGAAGTATTTCTGCTGCATTAACCTAACATCACACCACAGAGCATCCAGTTTTCTGCAATTTTTTCCAAACAAGCCTATACGTTCATCCAAGCTTATGCATATAATATTTAGTAAATTTCACTAACATCTGATTTAAATGAGATATTAACTTCTGCTTCTTTAAAATGCAGACTAGAAAATCACTTCTTTCTGTCATTTTGTGGTTGTTGTGTTTAAAGAATCTTCCCTCTGGGATTTTGCTGTGGTCAGAAGACTTCATCACAAACTCACTGTACTACATTAGCTGTAAAAACAAGAAGCCAGTGACTTCTCCATTTCCTTTTCAAGAACCATGGTTTATGATGTTTTAATTAATCTCCTCTTAGCTTGACAATTTAAGAAGTAATTTGAACATGCTTTTACTGCTTTATTACCACAGCTTAAAGCTGTGATCATTGGTACAGGGGCCTGTTTGCTCATTGCATATTCCTAGGTGGGTTCATGTCTGAATGTGTCATCTACCAGGTTTTTTCTTCCTGAAGGTGGTCCCATAAGACATAGGGATATTTAAAATTTTAAAATATCATGAAAGGACCAGAGATTGCACTACCCTCATTGTAAGATCCTGGGATGTCCAAGTAAAACAAAGGCGACCTGAGCTGTACCATGAAATAAAAGCCAGTTGTTTGAAATTAATGGTGACACACCTTTGATACTCTCAAAGGATGATTTATAGAAAAAAAATGCAGTGATAACAAGGATGTAAGAATGTCCAGAATAGGCAAAGCTTAAGAAAATATGAGATAGATAATTCATTATTTCAGATAAGAGTGAGAAACAACAACAACAAAAAACATTTAGTGCAACTCTACAGTCTGGTAGCAGAATTTCTGAAGGGCTAGATGAAGTCTATAACATTTTTAGTCTCCCAGGAATCAGAAGTATATACTTGAAATGGGAAACAAGTTTTGAGGCCTCAAATGTCATTTATAAAAATGTCAGCTCCTAGTAATCTACCATGAAAACCTCATACTATCACATCAGTAAAATGCATATTTTAAGACACAACTTTGGAGTTTCAGAGTTGCCTGAACCATCTACATCTCTGTCTCTCAGATATGTATGTGTATGTGTGTGTAGATATAAATGTATCTATGAAACAATTTTTTTGGCTTTAAAATGTATTTCTCATAAGTCAAAACACCATCTTGCAATAAATTGTTTGGTTTAAACGTTGATCTCTAGGGCACTGATAAACAGTATTTTTGTGGGTTTGGCAAAGCTGAAAATATTTGCATTTTAAAAATCCCACAGTGCAGAAAAGCAGTGTTTCAGCAATCGGAAACATGGCTTTTCCTCTGAGCATCATTCACTGTAGCTAAGCCCCCAAAGAAGTGCTGCTACTGGATGATTGCCAGTAGTAGTATATTCTAAAAAGAGTAAAAACAAACCCTGAAAACAAAAACGGGTGCTGTTTAAAACAAGTTGTGCACAGGTACCATTCACAGACAGGCAACCAGCATTACACTTTAGTCCAGACATAGATCAAGTTTCCTCCTGGCAAACAGGAGCTTTCCCATTGGATGTTCTCAGGCAAAGCAACAAAAACCAAATTGGGGCCTGATACTGAAAGTTGTCTGTCCTCGGCTGAGTTAAATCTCTTCTGGGGCCCCCTTCTGAGAGTGCCCTGCCCTGTTTGCTGCCACCAGCCATGGAGGGGATGGCAGGCCCCTCCTGCGAGGGCACGTGCAGCCAGCTGCGGGACGAGGCTTCCCACACGAGGTTTACCACCTTTGTCAGCCACTGACCAGGGAGTGATTTTTGGCAGCAGTTTTGCTCACCGTATCGGGGCTGGCTAATCAAAGGCTTAGCATTTGAATGAATGCCAGCTACCTACCTCCTTCTGGCCCAGACTCAGTGCAGCTCAGCGCAACCTCAGCAATAGCATGCGATACGCAACAGTGCAGGAACACAGCACCTGAAGCTTCTTACCGCAAACCATAGGCCAAGAAACACGCTGCACACATTTAGTAGCCATATAAGGAACAACCCTGGCACTGATCTGCTGTTCTCATTTTAAGTCTCCCTCACCTCACCCTGCTGTAGCGCAGCTTCTGCCTGTACAGACTCCCACAGAGTTTTGGGTAGCTCAAGCCTGTGTCTGAAAGCAGGAGAGTAGATGAACTCAGTAACTTAATGACCAACTCTACAATCTACAACAAAACAAAATAAAAATATAGAGCAAGCCCCTGCCTCTGTGCTTAGTTCTCAGCTCTGGCACATTTTTGTCAAACACCCCCAAAGTCAGAAGGTTCATGGCAAGGGCTATCTTCTCGGCAGCCCTCCACTGGACTAACTCTATTGCTCCTCAGTCTTCCCCAGGGCATGCCTCAGAAGCACCTATGGTACAAGTACTGCTACACCTCCAGATCCCACCCCCATCATAGCAGAATGGATCGAAATTGAGGCCAGTTTAGGCTGAAGATGTCTTTATGCAACTCCTCCTGTTCCAGCCTGTCCAAACAGGTCCTGAAGAGCTCGTTCCTCTGCTTGATTTTTATAGAAGACCAGAGCTAGTTTTGCAAAACAGACTCAAACAGGATGAATCCTACCTAACTTGCATTGCATCTATAGGAAAGCATGGGTTATAGGTATTACTGGTGCTTCTAAGGACATGTTGATAATTTTCAGTCCTCAAAGTCCAGACAAGGAGAGAGGGACTGCCCCAGCAAAGGGCAGCAGAAGTCCTTGCCATGTTTATAGGGACTCTTAGAAGCAAGTAAGCAAGTGGACAAGCAGCAGGAGTGCACATCACAGCTGAGCCCATAAAGCTTTCTAGCTTCAGGTATCAGATACCCAGCCATAGGCCAGGCAGTAGAAGACACTGTTACCTCTGGCACCTCATGCTCAATCGCTTCTGGAAATGAACAATCCAGCAATGCCTGCACATCTCTAAGGGGCAGTCCAGGAAAGGTGAGTGTTGCTCAGTAGAGGAGAGCAGTGGTACTTGTATCTTCACCCATTCAAAGTATTTGTGTTGGCACAGGCATGGTTTAACTCTCAGGAAAAATTAAATTCTCATCCTCAGGAATACTTCACAGTGACGTGAGCCTCTGTGCTACTCTCAGGCTGAATATTACTGAGAAAGACACCAATGAATCAATAGTGGCTACAAACTAAAGAATATAAAAAAGCATTTCTGTCTATTTCAGAGGAATGGCGTATTTACAACTCTACTTACATTTTTGAACAAACAGCCAAAGGGTTTTTATCTCTTATACGAGAGACAGACAAAGAAGAACTTGTTTATTTAAACTGAAAAATTTTATAGATGGTGTGAAATTTGGGGGAAGCATTTTAAGCAGCTGAAGCTTGAGCCGCTTTAGGTCTGGGAAAATACTTTATCTTCCATGTTTGATCTGGGTGGCATTATAAAAGAACAGGAAGGTCTGATTTTGCAATGCATCCAGGCAATCTTGTTTGTGAGTGTCTGAGCACCACAAAACAATTTCGCTTCTCCAAGCTACATTCCCACTGACCAGTCTGCATACTCATCTACTTGTAGACCTAGTTGCCCAGAGTCATATTTTGTCAAACTATGGTAAAGCTACTCTATACTTTTGTGTGCACTAAAAGATGCTCTTTCTGCTTCCAGTCTACCTTACCTGACCATATCTATGGTCCTGTTCTGGCTCTAGCACAGTCATAGGGTGCATGTGATCTAACCTGCAGCTTATCTTAAGAGGTATCTGCTTCTAAGACCTGAAATCCTTCATAGGTTTGTATTGTCTCAATGAACTCTTGCCAGCAACATCTATACGACTGGTTTTGTTATTTGTTCCCCCCATCATATTCACGTGCTTTTCTTTCAGGTCTCTCCATCTTCTCAAACTTGACAGCCTTACACACAGTTTCAGTGTGTAACATCGTTAATAAAGTAAATCAAGTGAAAGAAAACTTCAGCTATACTATTCAATTGCAGCAGAAAGCAAAGTAGCACATCTTTCAACTGCAGTCACTACCTTATAATGCTAGATATTTTTAGCAACTCAAGAGACAGGTGCTATCTCTTCCTTTGAATTAGCTGTAAATACTAAAAAACAGAAGCAACTCATCTGTACATATGTAAAGGAAATTTTTTTTAATCTCCATTCATGTTTTCTTCTTTGGCTCCTCTTATTTTCCAAGACTTAAAATCCAAAAAAACCCTATGCCTCTGCCAAAACTTGAGACATATGTGATTGGAGCATGTATTTAGAATAAATCAGATACTACCCATTTCTTTAATTTTATCTGCTGGAATTAAATGTAACTGCCAGCTATCAGTCTTCTCTTTAGTGTGTTAGCTGTGGTAGAGATTTCATAAATTGTATGCACTTGAGATTATATAGCTTTACCAAGTAAAAAGAAATCTGAGAGGGAAAAGCTCCTCACAGTCTTTTATTGCAGGTTCCTTTGTGCATTCATGTTCCCTTGTAAAAGGTCGAAGTCACGGCAATGAGGAAGAGAGAAGGTGTCTCTTGACAAAGCCTTCACCTTCTTACCTTAAGGTCCCATGCCTTTCAGAATAGCTAATTCTGAGGTTACACAGAGGGCTTTCCCCTGTCTCAAGTCAAAGGGATATGTGAAGAAGAGTTAAAATGCTGGTAAAAACTAAAGAAGACACTCAATTCCTGGAGCTATCAGAAAAGTTTGACTCAGAGGATGTTGCTCTGAATTCATATCAGGGAATACAAAGACAACAAAAATATTTAGGATGCTGGTAACCAGGCAATACACTTTTTTTGGTCCATTCTTCCTTTTCTTTTGGCAACACCTTTGGTCCCTGCCCCTTTGATACTAACCTATGTGTGGTGGGGGTGTTTAAGCTCTCTCCGCCAGTGATGTTTATGGCTTTCAGACTAGCCACTTGCTCTGCCCAGCCCACAAAACTTACAAAATAGATGGTGACTTATCCTAAAACCTTACCTCAAAACCCACACCCACTCATCCAGGGAAAAACTGACACTCATTGGCTCAAAGTAGTGCTCCTCCTTTGTTCACACCATGAAGGTAGAACTTATGGTTCAATCTGTATTTGAGTGTAAATTTATTCATTAAGCCTCTTCACAACAACTTTTACGAAAATGCAGGACTGGTCAGAGACACCAGATGGATTTGTCTTGGACACAGAAGTCCCCTGCAGTATCAGAGGCACCAAAGTGCTTTCTGCTATTGTAGAATGTGCTTGGGAGGTAAATGTAGCACTGAAACATGCTACTGGAAGTTTTGTAGACTTGATAATACAGAATGAAATGCACACCCTTTTTCCCACTGTGACACAACGTCTTTAAGGTCATGTAGGAATGGACTGCTTCCTATCATGCGATACATGTTATTAAATAATTGGTAATATTTTTCCAAGCTTACTTATGGAATCATAGAATTTCCTGAGTTGGAAGGAACCCACAAGGATCGTTGAAGTCCAACTCCTGCACAGGACAGCCCCAAGAGTCACACTGTATGCCCAAGAGTACTGCCCAAATGCTTCCTCAACTCTGTCAGGCTTGGTGCTTTGATCACTGCCCTGGGGAGCCTGTTCCAGTGCCCAACCACCCTTGTTTTATCTGGTTTTTTTTGAAAATTCAGCATTACAATCCTTTAGTAACGACTACCTGTGCCATGGCATGCAAAGTTAATGGTCTGCAGGAATTGAATAAGTTGTTTTCTCCCTACCTCTCCGTCATTTTACTCCCATCTATATCCACACATTTCAAAAAACATAGTTTTGGCTTTTTTTAAAATCTTTGTTTACTCTTCTGTGGTTGGATGATGCCATTTCCAAAGCTGTAAGCTGACCTGGCATATTACCAACATTCCTAATGCTGCTGCTGTATTGGGAAAAAAAGATTCCCCACAAACCACCTACACGCACAAAAATTCCTTCTGGAGAAGAGGCAAAGTACTGAGTTGGGAAAGGATAAAGGCCAAACCCATAGCACATAATTGCTCAGAAAAAACATATGAGGTTTTGTGGTGTAAAAGTGACATGACTTTTTTATCAAACAATGGTACACTGATGCTATCATAGCTTTAGAGATTATTCCACTTCTTGACTCAGTGCTCACAAATGGCTGGAAAAGCAACTTTTAAAGGAATAAGCAAGTTCAGTGATAACTTACTTAGTGAATGAAAACTACTTGAGCAATCTGAGACACACAATGTCCCAACCACAAGACTGCCACCAAATGTTATTTCTTGTCACCCTGTGACTCACTTAATGACAGCTATGAAAATGATGAAGTTCTCATTTCTCTTTTTCCCCCATGATGAGGTTCTCATTTCTCTTCTTCCCCATGAAGTTTGTATCATTTTACTGAGAACATGGATAACATAGAAGATAATGCTGAGTGGTTTACAGGATCAGACTATATAGGAAGTATAAACTAATGATAACTTCCTCTGTTCAAAGTCTTTATGATAAAAGTTTTAATTTGCAGACTTTTTACAACTACAGTTGCTCCCTGAGTAGAAGAGAGTGAGGAAACCAGCCATTTCAAGCTTGCTGTAAGTGGGACATGCAATGCTAGTATCCAGTTTCCAAAATGTGCTGCATTTCACACCTTGTTCTTCTGCAATGCAGAGTTGTCTGCCTTTTGCTTTTTTTTTTTTTTTCCTGCCCCTGCAGAAATGTGGGAATGCACACAATATTAGGAAATAATATCCAGGCAATTGAATTCTCAGGGGTGGACATACTACTAGATACTAAGCCAACCCATCCTGAGGGACACTGCTCTCACCAAAGGCTGATATATGAAGAAGTAATTTGCATCACTGTGAGAGAAATTGTTCTGGCAGGTAACAAAATCAGATAAAACTCTCTTCAAATAAGAACAACAGCTGCAAATACTGTCTAGGATGAGAACAGGGCAGGAAACTCACTGGACTGGGGGCTTTACATGCTAGTTTTCAAGTCTTGCAAATTGCAATGAAATGTGCATGAGAAGAGCAGGTAAACACCAAATGAAAGAAATGTTCTTTATGTCTGGTCCAGACAAGAGCTGAGGCCAAAGTCAACACAAAGAGGGAGCTTTAGTCATAAAACCTCCCAGTCAGTCTTGATGGTTTGGGTTTTTTTCCATCTTCCTTAGTAATGTTGTAATTATGTGCAACAAAGAAAGATTTAATACAGTTTGCTTAAATATTAACTACTTATGATTTGAGGAGAAAACTAACCACAGACTTAAATATTTAACTGTTACATGCCAATGAATGACACATGTCCCCTCTTCTGAAAGGACATCGTGTTTACCCCTTCTCAGTAGTATGCAGAAAGTCACGATTACTTGATTGGTAGAGAAGAATTGCTTTTCACTGCTAGTAAGGAGGGAATCAGAAAATTATGGCTACATGATAGAATAAAATATATTATAATGGACAAATTTAATGAAAAAAACTCACAATATCTGGAACAAGAACAGTGAAGTCTCTGTGGGGAAAAATGATTGCAGACTATATACAGTACATTGAAAAGAATGGAGCCTCCATAGAAAAGGGATGTGTCTCGTCTAAACCTCCTTGGGAAAGGAAAAAAAATACATTTCAAATCATTACCGATAGTTGGGAGGAGACATTTGAAACAATGAAAAAATATTTGTGCTACACTATTATCTTTGCCATTTTCAAACTCCAGTTAGGACATTTCCTGTGGGGAGTTTGTCCATTCCTGTGCTTGTCAAACATGAAAGGGCATGATTGAAATGTCCTGGGGTTTTATATCACCTGGTGTGCAATTGCTTGAGTGCTCATTTAAGATACGGGTTCAGAGTCCTTTTCTCTCCATCCAAATCCAGTTCTGGTGAGGCAGAAGCTGTAATCAACATGGAGAATTTTCTCAGCCCAGGACTGGATCAGCTGCCACCCACAGCCTCACCTCCATCATTTGCTGTCTAACCCTGTGTACAGAAACAGGACCAGAGCATGGGCAGCATTTGTGTTACCAACATTTACCACTCATAAGCCTTATGGAAATTAAAACAACCCTCCCAGAGTTACTGTCATTTACACAAGAATGTAGTGGGTGAGTGGGTCCATAGGGAGCCAAGGGAATAGGTATCACACAACAGTTTTGCTGCTCTTTCCTTGGGTTTCATATTCTGTGGAGCATGAAGCTGCCTGAACCTTAAGTAAAACAGCTAAAAGACTACCACATTATGGTGGCTAATCATGCAATTAATGTGTTATTTAACTGCTGTGTTCATTATATAACCACATTATTGCATGCTTCGGTTTTCACTTACATCCTTGTTGTTTCAATACCGTGACTCAGTGGAGAATAACACTTAGCTTATTTTCCAACCTTGTGGCCTCTCTCACTGATGCATGTAGTGTAAGACAGGAAGAAGACATCAGGGAAACAGTTCAAACCTTGCCACTGTATGTAGACCTGAAAGCCAAATCTTCAGACCTTTCTGCATTCAGCATAACTCACTGATGGGAACCGTTGTACTAAATGTTTGGGCCTGGTCTCATTCATTGGAGATGTGCTATCAGCTCAGTGAGCTATCAGAACTGAGGTGACCTAAATATTTCTTTCCCAGCCTTTGCACAGACGTGGGCCATAGCGTTTCCAAAAGTAAGAGCAATATGAGTGCAGGATATGATGCACCCTTCCTGACACAGGATTTGATTCAGACTTTCTTACCCAAACAATACCCTGAGCAAGTACTACTTCTCCTGAGTCAGGTCCCTAATAATTAGCCTCTCTCCTGGACTGTGGTGCTCATCAGCTGGTGTTGCTCCTCTCTCCATTCTCACCGACTTTGTGGCAAGTGTTTGCAGTGTGCACAAGGCTGGGCTGGGAGGATGAGGGGCAGAGCACACACAGCTTGGCACAGACATGGGCTTTACCATCTATAGGAGATATTTAACTCCAGGAACTGAGAATAGCAAATGTGAAATGTTCTTGGATCTCTGATTTTTATTTAAAGGTTTAATCATGCCATTTGACATTTTCCATTCCAAGATGTCTCCAGGGGTGAACTTCTTGAGTCGGGTCAATGCACCATGTAACCCCACATCTTCAACTGGATCACTGAGTCTTCTCCACAAACACATTTTTGAGAAGATGATTTGTGTGTGCATGAGATGACTGTGAAGTTGTACAATTTTGGGAGTCACTGTTGACTAGGGGAAGAGATCTCAGCTCCACAGAGTTCTGACAAGAGGTGCCTGTTCTTTTTTGTGTAATTTGAACAAATTTAACAGACAAGGCAACTAAAGACAGAATGGCTACTGCTACCTCCTGACAGATTTCTTCAGCCTTCTCATAGTGCTAGACAGCTACCTTATGTTCAGTAAACTTCACTGTTGTCACATCTCTCAATTCTTCAGGTTTTAAAGTCACTTAAACACTGTGCAGTTTTGGGGACTGAGAAAGAATTCATTGCAACAATGTTCTTTGTGGGTTTTAAAACCTGCTTGGGTTTACGTCATTTACCTGGAGCACATTTCTTATATGTTGCTTCTTCCAGCTGTGATGGCTAGACTAAATATTTGTATACTAAGTGACAGGAGCAACAAGTGGAGTCCAGGGAGAAGAGCAGCTGGGGTAGCTGCTGATGCTGAGAGACCATCCCGCAGCATCTGCTGGAGGTCTCTGCAGCCTTCGGCCTGGGAGACAGCAGCCACAAACAACCACAAAATAACTTCCTGATTACGGAAAAACCCCACAGCAATATTTTCTATGCTTCTCTCAAGCCAAGAAAGCATGAAATAGCCCTTTTTTAGTTATTTGAGGTTTTTTAAAAAAAGGTCAAAAAATGGCAAATGTTCAAATCTGAAACTTCAGGAGAATATCTTGGAATCGCAGAAGTTTAAATCAATAAGGACCTCAATATATCACCTGTAGCTTGTTTGATCCAGATCGGAATAGCTGGGCCTAAATGTTCCTTGGTACTTATCTCAGCTGTTTTAAAAACTTCCAATATTGTAGTCTCCAAAATGGGCTATGTAGCTTATTCCTGAACTTAAGAAGCTCTGTTCAATACTGCAGATGAGTGCTGATCTCTACACTTATCTGTCTTGCTTCTACTGGGCATGCAGAGCAATCGATGATTCTCAGCTTTGCAACAGCTTTCTTACGTTTGAAATCTATTATCAAACAACCTGATGTCTTTCCTCTGGACTGAATACATTCCTTCAAATGTCCTCCACCTTCCACTCAGCTTTCATCCTTCTTCTTGATCATTATAATTTGGGATAACAATTGTTAATTGTGGTGCCTTTGTCAAAAGACTTTGAAGGCCTATGCCACCAGAGATGCACTTCTACATTGTCTTAATTTCATACAAATTTGAGACACTGGAATTTCATAGACCAGTAAAACTCTTTTCCCTTTCACAGAAGATTTTGGCTTGTTTATAACATTATAGTTATTTGCATTATTTCAAGTTTAAAATACTTTTCTTCCCAACAAGATAGGAAACTATTTGTGCTTGTAGGCTCAGACAACATTTCTGTCCAGCAACATGTGAATTCATTGAATTTCACTTCCATTTACTCAACACAACAAAAGTCAATGAATATACAGAACAGTACAATGCTTCTAACATTTAAGGTGTATAAGTTGTACATCAGTGGACTGGGTCTTTATGTGATGTGTATTTGTGTTTATGTCATTGAATTGCTGTACACAGCAGGAACGATTCCTTGATTTTGCATACCTCTATCTACCACTCAGTTACACAGGATTAATAATACAGCATGTTACAAATATTTGCTTATGATCATGAGTATGTTTTTTTTCCTTGTTCTTACACAGCATTTGGGCATCTGTCACTCGAAAATGTTACGCAACTGTCTGGCAACGCTGGTAACCATCCTCCTCTGCAGAAAGAGCTATTGACATTCTCAGCTGTAGATTTTGTTTGTTTAACATAGTGATCAAAAGGCAAATTGTATTGCCACCAAACCCTGAGTCACCCTCCCCAGGGTACAATCACCCTTTCTTTCCATTTGGGTGGAGATAGTATATTTCTTACTAAGGCAGTGGTGATCTCAGTCAAAAATTTCTTGATAATACTTTCTAAGCTGAAGCAGGCTATTTTATATCGAGATGACAGAGAAAAGTGGGCTTATTGCATATATGCCAGTAAGCTTTTGTCATTGTACTGCTGAGATCAGAGCACCACAGTGTCTGGTTTTTACTGAGTGCAGTTAAAGAGGGAGAGGGAAGGAGTATCAGTATAGGTGGTACTGTGAACTTTGCAAAAACATCTGGCAGATCCTGGCTGTGGCAAAGAAATAGAAACATCTCTTGACATGATTTTTTTTTTTTTTCAGATGCTCTGCCTCTGCATTTCCTCAGATTCTAACAGAGACATTCTTCTGTGAAACCATTGGTTTTGACTTTTTATGTTTAGGAATGTGCAGCAGCAGCATCAGGATACAGCAACAGATATCCTGATGGTGACAGCACGTGGTAGCAGAGGGAAATAGTCGGAGGTGGAAAGTGATGAAACTGCCTGTCATGTGCTAGGGGACAGGACTAGAGTGTGACGAAGACTGGTTAATCTTGCTCTAGAGGAGACAAAAGAGAAGACTTTGCAGCAAAATTACACTTCCTTATGCTCCAAGATGAAAAGTAGGAGGGAGGAAGGAAGTGGGGGAAAGGCAGGGTTCAGAGCCAGGGTTGCACAAAAACCCACACCAGGGGATGTCCCTGTTTCTTTCCCATTATCTACCATAACCCTCACACCAGTCAGGTCAGGGGGAGGAGGGAAGAGAAGAGCAAATAAAGGGAAGCACAGGGGACATAGGGTGGCACATCAGAAATTTGATGCAATTGGTCAGTTGGGCTGGAACATGATAGAGCTCTGGAGAATTACTCATAATACAAAGTTTCGAAATATGCACAACTCATGCTCAAAAAATGGCTTGTGTTTGAGGGTGGGGAATGTTTTCCCCAGCCCCTGCTTGCGAGACAAATAGGAAAATAGGGACAACAATTACTACAGTGAAATGTTTGTTAAAGACAGTTGCAATGAAGTTTGCTCAGGTAACACTTATCTTGCTGCCTGCTTCCTAGAGACTGTCCAGGGCAGGTATCTGATAGCACAGCTGGGTCCTGGAGGGGGTACAGAAATGGCACAGGAGTGTGCCTGGAAGCCTGAGTCTGGGCTCAGTAAGGATTTTGGGAATTTTACATAGGCTACCTTATGAATTAGGAAAAATGATACAGAGTGCTTAGGTTGTTGGCGTTTTTAAAGACTGTCTGCAATCATAAAAACTAATTTGTTTTAGCCGCATGGAGACAGTAGCTGCTAGATGATAGTTGCCTTTAGCTTACTATTTTTCTTATGTGAATTTTTGCTCGTTTCCCAAATGTGTAAAAGTATGAATCTCCTTATATACAAACACACTTCTGTACTATCTATGTCAAAAGATCATTACTTAGAGCAATGGCAGTAAATTCTTTGGATGTGCAGAATCAAGTTGCTTTTTAAAAATTATTGGATCTTTTGGCTGGCCCAAATTTTGCCTGTGCCAAACTGGGTACCAGTGCCACTGCTTCACCATCATATCTGAATAGACACCTTTTGCATGCTGCAAATAGTTCAGCTGTGGCAATCCTTGCATGATTGTGGTGTGACTGACAGGGACCAGTTACCTGGATTTCTCACAGTTGCGGGAGATGAAGCGACAGAACTGTGTTTGAGCCTGATGGGAGGAAAGCTTATTCCCAGCCTGTTTGCTTTATAAAGATCTTTGCCTGCCTCAGCCATGTATCAAGTCACTCTGACCTGCTACAGACAGATTTCCATAAATACAACCTACAAAAGGAAATGCTTGCTCTAACTAACGCTGTAGGAAATTTCAGGTCAATTTATTTATCATATGCATCAGTATAATATAGCACTGGGTGCACACACTATTCCTTTGATTATTCAGAGCATTGTTCTAAATCATTTAGTGCTGAGGACACGTTCCTGCAGATGGCAAGAACCAGCAAGTTCAGGCTAAATCAGGGAATTACAGTTTACTGTCTCAGACAGTCACACTGACAACTAGATGGAAGCCTAAACCATGGTACCGTGGGATGTAGTGTTCTCATTGGTTTAATATTAACTTTTGGGTAATGTCCAGATTAGATGTACATCATGAGCCAGTGAGGGCTATTCCAATCCAAAGCGGAGATGCAAACCTGATGGGTGTTTCTCCCCTTTCTGTCTCTGGCTCTCCCCCTTCCATTTCCTTCTGTCTTCACTTGGACCTGACATCATCATTGTGCTAGGTACTTCTATGAGTCTGCTCTTCCAAAAGCGGAGGAAACCTCTAAGTGTCACTTGAGAGTATTGGGAGCTCTCAGAAGAACAGCACATTCCCTTTGAGTGGCTCATTCCCTGATGCTAATGCTCCGTTCTCCCCAAATCACTTCTGAATATTTTCATTTGTTTTGAGTTTAGGGACAGAGAAACTGTTGAATAATATCATAGCCAGACATATCTTTAAATTAATTTTGTGTTTTCAGAAGTTTACAGAATGAACATTTTGGTGGGAAGAAGTTTCCAGTGTTTTAATTTTTTTTTTTCTGTGTAGCCATATGGATTTCCTTACATTACAAACACTGGGAGAGGTTAAAAAAAGAGTAGTTTTTACCAGTGTGCCAGTGAAATTTGGGGTTTTTTTCTTATACTGAGTCCTCATGGAGTTGTTGTCTTTGTCACATGCAGCACTTTATGACAGGAAAGTGATGTTTCAGTACCAAAAGTCACCAGCACAAAGATCCTGGCAGTGCAGTCACACTTGATATTTACCTAAATCAACTATTTTTTAAATAGCAAACTAGACCCATTTTTGCAGCAACGTGCTTAGATTTGGGGGCATATCAAATTGAAAGACAAAAGTCAGCTGCTAGTCTATTTAAATGTGTATTAATTTACTGAAGTTAGAGAAAGTTAGAATTGGAGAAAGCTGGTGAAACAATACTTCTATGCAGAAGTGCAATCTGGTTTATGAATTCTCCACACTTCAAAAACTTCAGTGTGCTGCAAAGCTAGGTTGAAAACATTTGATAGTATTGCAGAATTATCAAAAGGAGATAGAGCTGGAATGAGGACAGCTGTTTACTTAAGCAGTTGTGAAGGAAAAAAGATACAGCGTGGGATGAGGATGATAAACAAGTTAGTTGGTTCTTCTTCCTAAAATCCACCAATATTTCATTTTCAACACAAGGCACTGACATTCACACACCTGCTAAGGTAAGCAGAGTAACTTAGAGAACCCTTTTTAATGTAGCAAATACCAATGCATCAGCTTGTGTTCATGTTTCCCTTGCAATCACAGTGGCTGGAAACTAACTTTTTAATAAATGAAGGAAGATCTGAACAGATTTTATACCAAAGGTGAATGCCATATTTCAGGGTCACAGAAGTCATGCAGCATGCACAGGTCTGACACGAGAAACCTGGCTGGTTCCTCTCCAGGCCTTTTGGGAATTAAAGCCTTCCTCATTAGGAAAGCTGAGCTCAGGATCTAGGAGGAAAGATGGATCACCAGAACAACAGACCTCAGCAGAGTGTCTGTACATCAGTGGCACAAGGTACCACAGGTAAAGCAGCTATTCTCACCCCTGTGGTGATAGTGTCCCTATTTGTAGGGTGTCTGCAGAGCTCTTAATAAAGACATTTCAAATGTGCAGAGACTTTCTTCAGCACTCAGTCTGTGTCCCCAGCTCCAGCTGTGGTCCCAAGTATTGTTACTCTGGGTTTGGGCTTTTCAGCACCCCCCTAGACAAGGCACAACACTGCAGTCTTTGATAACAGAGCTCCAGTCAATCCCTCATGCAATGTAAAGTATATCAGAAGAAAATGCAGTTCTTTTCTATTACTTTGCCTACATCGAGAGTTTTGCAGGAGTGGTTACTGTGGTTTCCCCTCCTGCTTCCTAATAAAGACACAAAACAATTATTTTTTTTCAGATGAAATCAACTCTTGCTTTTAATCGCCATTCTTCATCTTGTAGAGCTGTTTCCTGATGTATATAGGGTTTGGTTTTGTTCCCCTAGAGACACTCAGGAAATTTCAGCTACATCTTGAGTTAAATCTGACCTAAAATGTGATGTCAGCTCTCACACACTGAAGCGTGTTAAAAATATGAAAACGCAGTCTGAATCATGAGGAACCAAGTGACTCTGATTCCAGGATTATGATTCTAGCTGGAAAAAATGAGAGTCAGCAAACTAAAGACTCAAAATGATGCTTTGGCTTTGATGCTTTTTCAGGGTACCTTGAAAAGGAAGAAGAAATAACTAAACGCCCCAGCTGATTAGAGTATGGCAAGGAAGTACAGTATAAGTTATTGCTATTGATAAAATAGTGATGATATCAATAGCAATAGTACCAACAGTTTATTGCTACAATAGAATGCTCCTTGTTGAATTTCCTGCAGTGAAAAAGGAGTTTTTATTTGATGAACTTTAACCTGTAAAAATACCTAACTACTCCTGTGCACACTGGAGTGGAACAAATAAGGGTAAATATACTAGTTAAGGAGAAGATAAAGGACATCAGCTTGTTTAGTCTAGCAAAATAAGGACAAGTTAGTGGACTGGAGATACAATTACTGTAAGTAAATACATTGGGCCATAACACCAGGAAAGGAAGAGAATACTTAAGCTAAAGGATGTTAGCTTACTAAAAATAGGTAAGAACTGGTCAGGAACACATCTGTGCAGAAAATCAGATTTCCAGACCCCAGAGGGAGGAGAATTTGGAACAGCCTTCTTCTAGAGTCAAAACCCTCACTAGTTTTAAAAGGAAACTGGATGTGTTTGTGAAAATGGTACATGTGATGCCCATGGAATACGCCTAATTGCACAGAAAATACTGTCTGCTCTGATATTTTTATGTTCAGCCCCTTATTTTAAATGCAGCATTAAAAAAAAATCAGAAAGTATGCAGGTCAGTTATGCACCTTGGGATGCCTTTGCTGTACAATTACAGGGCAGTAAGTCCACCGCTTGAGCATCTGTCAGTGGGAGTTTAAACACATCCTTTCTCAAGCTTAGAATTTTTATTAGTCAAACTAAGCTAAAACAAATTTTCAACAAGTGAAAAAAGTTACTTGTTTCTCCCCACGCTGTATTTTAGTTTTTGTTTCTCTTTATGCTGTATTTTGTTCTCAAAGGAGAGAAGCCAGGAGTGTACTCCCTTGGTAGGAAGGACAAAAGGGACACATTCATCGCTGTGGAAATTACCTTACTGAGTTGCTCCAAGACAGTATAGTTTCACATCTATCAATTGCAAAGATTAAGTTATTAATACTCTTTTATAGGAGCATAAGCAATCCCTCCTAGTATCCTTAGGTAGCAACAAGTGTGAGAAAAAAACCCCTAATTTAATGGGCATTGGTGAATCTGAAGGGCAGAAGAGTAAATGGGGAATCAGGCCTGCCAAGCGTTTGCAATCTCAGACTACTGAGGTAAACTGCCTCTTGTGTTTTTCTGCTGCCAGCATGATCCTTCAGGCATCAGCTCCAGTGAGATTATTAGCCTGAACAAGGTATCCCTTCAGCAGAATTAAGTCATAGTCTCCAAACATTCAGACATTATGACTCAGGCCTCATAGAGGCAAAAGTTTTATCTTTAAAAGGCCTTTGATTTGTTAAGCATGTGTGTGTCTAATCTGATAAAACTTTAAATGCTGTTTTACCAGTCTTTTGCATAAAAGATCAGGGCAGATTAGGATATGCCTAATCCTTAGTGTGAAATTCTGACAATGCTGCAGGCAGTGGGAGCTCTTTGAATGACTTCAATAGCTTCTTTCGCTTTCATCTTAGGAATTCTTGCAACTGGTGAATAAAAGTCTCATTTCTGAATTACAGAGGAAAATTAGTTCTCTTCCTTTGTAATTGAAGAAACTAGTGACCAAAGGATCGGTCTGAAAGAAATTTTTACCTACTACAAAAACTGGGGGGGAAATGCAGTTTCTCAGCTGTTATTAAAATTAAATTAAATTACCTAAGACTTTGTTTCTTAGATCCTATGGAAGCAGGGTACATTTGGAGTTTATTAAGACAAGAAAACAAGCAATTCAGAATATGTTTCTTTGATAAGTAGGATGATATTTTAATTAATTTTTTATATGTCTACTGAACTACCTTGCTTCATTAACCAATGGGCTGTCTCTCCCATGAAAGCTCTGTTAATTAATGCAAGCTCACTGAAAGCCTCAGATCTCTTCTATAGCCAAGCTTGATGGCAATGTGAATATTCACATCCCAAAGCAGTGCTTCTCTTCTGCTTCTTCAGTGCTGCAGAAGAGACAGTAACAAATGAACACCTCCATGCAGTAGGATCTAGAGAGAAATATCTTCAGGTTGAAAAGGGTGGGACGCCAGAAGCTGGAGATAAAGATCAGCATGAAGTAAGCAGCCTGAGCACCTGCATTTGTTCACCAGTGGCAGTATGGGACACTTCTGAAGGTCTTCATAAGTAAGAGGAAGATATGGCCTTTGGAGTAACTGGATGGAGTATCTCAGATATTTATACTTGTGTTTTTAGTTCAGACAAGCAATCACTTCTAAAGGACACAAGGGCTGTAACGGTTTGATTTTGATAGTAAATCAGTTCCACAAATCCCTGATGAGCCAAATGAAAACTAGTGACAGAAAAGAAACAGCTTTTGAAAGTTATGCCAAGGTCTCAATAGCTGTTTGAGGTATATGACCTTCCTGAGAGCCACCAAAGCATTAGAGCATCCAAGGGCAAAGCCACATGGGAATGATGTCTTGGATGCAAAGTTAAACATGATGACTGCCAAAACGTGTTCCAAAGACCAGTATCTGTTACTACAAAGACTTAGCAGTTTTAAAGAAGGATGTGGAATGCAAAATATTTTCACTAGGTGCTGGTAGGATCTGGTGAAGTCCTGGTCACATCTGTCTGAGACATAAATTTGGCTGGTAAGACTACGGGATGGGTTTGTTACTGCAAAATGAGGTGTTGATAGATAGTTTTGAGGTAAATGTATGGGAGTAAGTCATCAGCAGGACAAAGACAACCTCCCAAGTGGAGCAGAGATAAAAAAACAAGTTGATTTAGTGCTGGGGCAGGATCCAGTGGCAATTCTGAGCCTCTCTCTCTCTGGCTCAGGGTGATGGACCACCACAACGGCAGGTTCCGCTGGCAAAGACCAAAACAGAAAGCTCCTGGTGTTGAGAGCTGTTTAGTTGTTTTTGAGCTTCTGAGGTTGCAAAAAGCAGAAGCAGAACAAAAAGGTGGAGGGGAACTCTGTCTTAAATGTGGATGCTGGAGACTGATCAAAACGGATTGCAGAAAAGCATACTAGGAGCTGCCTGAGAGAAACTGAGGAATTGTGAAGGAGAATAGAACACCCATGGCACTGCTATACAGGTTTGGGCAAGGCAAAATGTCTGATCTTGGCCCATGGTATGCACATATACCCACAGCAAAGTGCACATTGACAATGTCTCAAAAAATAATCCTAGTTTTCTAATTGTTGTTTTAAGATATGATTAAAATATGTTTTAAACATATACTATTAGAGTACAAATGACATCATGAGTTTAAAACTACAGTTGCCATTTGAACATTTCTTCTCCAATAATAGAATTGTTCTCTATTTATTTGTACCACTGCTGAAGGTGGGCATCACTAGTTGTTATTATGGACACAGAAAATGAGGGAAGAGAGCAATTATTTTCTGAAAATTATCACTTTTATGTAGTTACATATTTATTTTCAATACTTTGAATTTTAAAAAAATATAATTATATTGACCAGTATTAGCTTATTTTAGAATTAGCCATCTGACTACTGCAAACTTTATTATATTAACATGTTCTTCTGTGAGTCTTTTCACGGTGTATTTTGTCAGGAATCAGAATCTATGGGATTTTACAACTGGGCTGATATGAAAGATCCCTCCAAATCTTACAAGACATGAACTTGTTGTGGATGTCCCATCCCTGGCAGTGTTCAAGGCCAGGTTGGATAGGGCACTGAGCAATCCGGTCTAGTGGGAGGTGTCCCTGCCCACGGTAGAGGTGGATTGGATCTTTCAGGTCCTTTCCAACCCAAACCATTCTATGCTTCTATGAATAGCTCAGCCTGAATACTGAAACTGTGGTCTGCTTTTTCGGAAGTGTTGCTGTGCTGACTCAGTTTATCCAGTAATCAGTTGCCAAGCTAAAGTGTCCACATATCTACTTTGCCCCAGATTTCTACATACTGTTGTGCAGCTATTACATCCTTCCATGATGCTGGCTTTCCAGCAGGTTTCAGTGCAATGTTTCAAGCCTATACTGTGTTCAAATACTGTGTGACTCTTCAGAATTGAAAGTGCCACTTAAGATTACCAGCCTGCTTGCACATCCATGGTAGCCATTCAAGTAATTTTCTTAGACCACTCTTACTCCCGTTCCCTGAGCTTACAAACCAACTGGAGTGTGTTATACTTAGAAATGAAGGAAAGAAACATTATGAACAGCAACTGGCAGAGCTTCTTATTTTCTAGACTGGTTTGTTCATAAATAACCTGAAATCAGATACCACTTTAATAAGTGACAGATTTTCCACTTGCAAACATCAGGACAGAGTGAGCAGAAGGGGTTGCCATGCCCTGCCTCACCAGGACACTACTGCTAGAGGAGCTGTAGGAAGCTGCTCAGGGAGCACTGGCCCACCACTGACTGCATGGAGTCTCTGTGCACCTGCTCCTCCTGCCCTGTGACTCTGACCACCTGAAGAAGTGGAACTGCTGCCTGATGTGTACCTGTGTTTCTACAGGATGCCAGTAGAGGGCAAGGATGACTTTAAGCTCGATGTGAGAAATCACACAGGTTGCCCTGCAGAGCAGAAAAATTGCATGACTTAAGGGAAAAGGCAAAACGGAATGGTAGTATGGGAAAAAGAGGTGCCCCCAGGACTGCTTTCTTAGCTCTTTCTCCTGCCTTGTGAGCACAAGTTTCCGTGCGGCACAGCAAAGCGCTGTGAGTCACGGTGGTGAGCCCCACGCTGCAGCAGGAGTAGTGCTCGACTCGAGCAAAGAGACCTGTCTGTCCTCAGCGAGACATATGTGTCCCTGCCTGGCTGAGGTGCTGTCAGTCCCCATCATGCCTGGGAAAGGGACAGGCCTGACTGCTGCCCCTGTTGTGAACAGAGGCTGCTCTGTTACGCTGGCCCAACCCTCACTTCTTCGTCAGCTTCCTCTGTCTTTCCGAAGAGCTGCTTAACATGGGCTACAAGGTAGAGTCTTCCATTGGTATCATGTGGAACCTCGAGGCAGCTGAATATTTCCAATTTCTTTACCAGGAAAGCTTAAATACAAGAGTAAAGGTGTTTTTTTTGCTCTATTCTGGGGAAATGGAATTAGCAATAATATAAACAATCTTTAAAGGTCTTGCAATTAAATAATCCAAGAAATAAGGACTCACAAATGTAGGTCTTATTTAGATCCTTTCCCTGAGCTGAACAGAACATGATTTATGGCAACAAGTATTTCAGATAATGTTTACTATACCTTAGTAAAGCAGCTTTTTTTTTTCTTTTTGCTGCAATTTCAAATCATATGTCTTCTCTACAAGCAAGTCCAAGGTGTCTGAGAACATTATTTATTCTTCTGCTCCAGAAACAGAAATAGTGTAACATTTTGTAAATTTGAAGGAATCTGTCTCATGAACTGATGTAACGCCTTTCAAAAGATAAAAAAGAAAAAAAGAAAAAGAAAAAAGAAAAAAGAGGGAAGGGAAGGGAAGGGAAGGGAAGGGAAGGGAAGGGAAGGGAAGGGAAGGGAAGGGAAGGGAAGGGAAGGGAAGGGAAGGGAAGGGAAGGAAGGGAAGGAAGGAAGGGAAGGGAAGGGAAGGAAGGGAAGGAAGGAAGGGAAGGGAAGGGAAGGGAAGGGAAGGGAAGGGAAGGGAAGGGAAGGGAAGGGAAGGGAAGGGAAGAGAAGGGAAGAGAAGGGAAGGAAGGGAAGAGAAGGGAAGGGAAGGGAAGGGGAAGGGAGAAGCCTGAAAAATCCCAGTGATAAAAATGGAAGTGAAGTAAATAAGCTTCTTGCTCTTTTTCCTGAGAGAACTTCATAAAACTCCCCAGTCAGAGGTTTTGCCAGTTCTCTCACCCATGAAGGGAGTGATGTTCCTCTGAGACATCAGTTCTTGCTTTTTAGCTGTGACTGTGCAAAGCACCTGTGCTGCTCTGGAGGGCAAAGACTTCCACAGAATTTCTTACCTCTTTTTCCATCAATTCTATTAAGCAGTGAGGTAAATGAACAGAGACTTGTTACACAGAAATGAAAGGCCACTGAATTTAGAATCCAGAGGACTATAATCAAGAGATAACTTCTATAACTTTACATGTATGACAACTAATGTACTGTACAATCATTTCATCCAAGTAACATAAATCCATACATGTGGCTGAAAAGCAATGGAAGATAAATAAGAAGTGAGAGGAAAAGCTAGACAAGGTGGACACACTGTTTAAGGAGAAACTGCTTGAAAAGGAAAAAAATCATTGTTTCTTTCAAGTAGAAAAACAGGTGGAATACACTGGCCTAGACAGAGCAAACTGCCTTAACACCATTGTGTCCAAACACCCAACACTTGAAAGGATAGCCAGACAATGAACTAGTAGATCCCATATTGCATCATTCTCCAATGACCTTGACAACTACGGAAGCTCAGGAAATAGAAATGATATAGAGTCTCTCTGTCTTTTTATTATTTACATGGGTTCGTTCTTTTTTATGTTAGTACATTCTAGCCACGTTAGGGCAGTCAGTTAATCTTGGTAAGCAGAAGAGAGGGTGTTATTTCTACAATGTGCACAAAGTATTGCATCTGACTTATAGCAGAGACTCATTATGCTGAGTAACCCTAACTATACAATACAGGGATAATTTAGGGAGTGATAAAACCAGATCAGACCTCTTAGAATGGACCCAAACCACAAAAATGTAAAGCTGAAAGAGATAACTGAATATGCCCTTCTGTACTGGGGGTCTAGAAATGTAGCAACATTATGCCTGACAGTTGTTTGCATAAGCCATCTCTCTCCAACAGTTTGAAATCCATGTCCATCTAGAAGAGTTTATTGCTCTTACAGTTGGAAAGCATTTGTAGCACCAGGCTCTGCCCTGTTTATTGCAATGTTGACAGATTTTTTGTTTTCTCAAGGCCTACAAGGAACAGTTTAGCCTCCGCTTAGCACTCTTCAGCAGTCTGAAAACTTAGCTGTTTTGTTTTCTTTTTTAGTCTGAATAAACCCATTTTCAGCCTTTTCTAATGGCTTTCTCAAATGTCATGCTTTCTTAAAACATTTTCTTGTTGCTGTGATACAGACTACTCTCAGCTTACCTACGGCTTCCTTAAAATCTAATGATCTGAGCCCATGTTAGAGTCCATATTAGCCCCACCATCCTAGAGAGAGGAATAATACCTCCTACCTCTCTCACATGCTAATTTTGCTTAAACATCCCAAGGTAACATTCATCCTTTTGCAAGCTGTCATATGTGTTCGGTGGGGGATCTTTTACACATCCCAGATCCTTTTATGCAGTAGTAATTCTGACTCTATTGCAGATATTTTCATTTTAATTGTCTTTAAAGGTTTGGGATGACTTTCTTGAGGTGAAAGAATGGGATTTTTAAGAATTTCCTGATATGGGTTCTATTCTGGTACATGCTGGTTTCTTTTCTCATGAATTCTGTTTTTAGTTTCTTCCTATTTTGCTACCCAGAGGTCTCTGCACCCAAGACAGCCAAAAATTAAAATTAAGATGAGAACAGGAACTAATTATTTCTACTTGCTAATGGGAATATCAAATGAGCATGAAATTAAGCTTCAGTGAGTTGCATGTTACGCATGAGAAAAATTATACTACCTGGGAAAAAAAAACCTGCTAAGGGAGGTGGTGGAAACAGCACCAGTAGATCTCACCAAAGGTCCTACTAGACCTCATTGTCAGTACACAGTCATATGGGTTTGCTTACTGCAAGGAGTTATAGGTTATGGAGGAAAGAGGTCTGCTCACAGTTTGGCCTTCTGAGGCGGTAAATAGCACTGAACAGCTAAGAGAAAATGAATCTTGCATCAGGGATTCTGTGAGAGAGACCTACATAGGTTCTGGTCTGATCCTGAGGGAAACAGTACGACTGACTCCCTGTGAGAAGATGGGTGAACACAGAACAGCAACAAGACATGAGACACCTCATAGTTTGGAACAACAGGGAACGGAGTTATTTCTCCAGTAATGGTCAGATGCCCTCCTGGAGAGTCTTCTTCACAAGAGAAGGTTGTATGCTTCTCATGAATTATATGCACATCACTCTTTGTTTAAATGTCATATAATGGAGAAATTTAGTATGAAGATATAGGCTTAGCTCCTTGAGGATCACTGTGATGATTCAGTGGAAGAGAGGAAACACCTCTCTCTTATGAGGTGATGACAGTTTTTGCTTCTCCAAAGTCCTTTCCCAGCAGGAGGCATATGGCAGCACGTGCCCTGCCCTCCTTTCGTGCAGTCTCCTGTTAAGGGAACATGTCACATCACGGAGTCCCAGTGCACAGGGGTACTTCAGGGCCTTCAGCTCCAACAAGAAATACAAGAGACAATATTCAAAAGCTTTTGCATCCACCCAAACTCATGTTCTCACCCTTCCCACTTCAAATATTAGCCAGGCCTAAACATAAGCCAAAGCAAAGATGTGTTTAGCAGGACATGTGTATGTAGAAGAATTTTCTTAATCCATAGCTAACAAGGTTTCTAATTCCCCCTCATGTAGAGTACCTACTGTGTGATGCTCTGGGCTGAGCTCCATTGCCCTCCTTCTTTACAAAGTTCTAGATGATGCCTGTCCTCTTCTAGTCCTGTTTCTCATTCCTAGGGTTTCATTTTTGTGTACAAATACTTTGGTGCTGCTAGACATCCCTGATGCTTGAAGACTCCTCTACCTTAGTTTGAGACTAATCAGCCAAGAGCCATTCAAATTATGTAAATATCTCTCATAATTCTGCCTGGGGCCAGTGGCAGATGCTATTCATGGTCTGTTAAGTTCCCTTCACACTCCCTGGCACCATAACACACTAGAATTTAACTATGGCATGTGGCACCAGCAATATCCACGCTATGAGATTATGCTCTCATGCATTGCTGGCTTTCTATAGACTCATTCATAACACAGGTGACTACTTCATAATCTCTTGGTGGCGGCGTCTGCACAGAACCCCATTCCCGCTCCTGCCCTCTCACTGACCTTCAGAGGCCCCTCACACTCAAGTGTTATGAGATACACAAACGGTACCTGACATAGATCTATGATATTTTTAAAGTTAGTTTTGGCATTTATTGGGAATAACTGTAACTAGGAAAGTAGCACATATGGATTTCTCTAATGCTGAAAAAGATTTCAGTGTGGGAGTTTTCTGTACCCTAAAGACTCGACATGTAGGCTGTCTAGGTTATATTGGTTGCCATCTGGCTCTCAGTCCCACTCTTTGTTTTCAGTCTCCAGGCCATTATGTCTTTAGTAAATAATCAAACATATTTTGTTCTATTCAATTTCTTTTCTTCTGTTGAATTGTTGATTAGGAGCCAAAGGTTTATTTAAACAGGTGATAACTTTGCTGCTTACTTGGTGCAACAAGAAGGTGGTTTTAGGTCACATCTACAAGACAAATGTAGTCAAGTCAAGAGGTCTGAACACACAGTAACAAGCTAAATTGTTTCTAAGGCTTTGGAAGTCTTCTAGAGGGTTCCAGACTAGATAGAACTAAGCTTTATTCTCCCATTTCAGAAGCTGGAGCAGTAGGCACAACTGTGATGATAAAGTGAGACTGGGAAGTGTAGGAGTGCTGGTAAAAAGGAACTGGAGTGGGAAGAAGGGGAGGAGGAATATGGAGCTGGAAAAGGTGTAACTACAATTCACAGTAGGCATAGCCTCTTTCAAAACCCATTTTGAATTCCAGCCTCACTAACAAGCCTCTGCGAGTATTTCAGCAGACTTGCCTGGTCCACTTCGTGGCCCCTTGCCCTCACCAAACTACATCTGTGCAAATCGTAATCCACAGCAGACATAAATAGCACGGCTGAAAGCGTGCAAAAGCTTGACATTTTTCACTGAAGGAAGGCATGACTGCTCAGCTGGGCGCCTTGGTTCTGTCTCCTTCAGCTGAAGCAGTTCAGACTGACACTCTTTGAGTGAGAGAAGCCAAATCTATCTTCTGGCTGTCAGCCTGAAATGCCAAGAGGCTGCTGTGTCCTGCCTGCAGGCAGCCATGATGTTCCTAGGGAGCCACGGGAACTGGAATGGGACAGACGTTACGTAGCTGAGGAAAGGGAACATTAAGACATATAAACAAGGAGAAAAGCAGTGAGAGCCAGAAGATGTAGACAAAAGGGTTGGAAGTGGCATCCTTCCTTGAAAAATTACTTGGGTCATAACTGCATAGGTCTGAGAAGAATGTGTGTTTGAAACCATTCACGGTTCTCCCCATCCTGAGTCTTGTTGTTGTTGCTTTGAAGAATGGTGATTTTACAGTAAATAAACTGTGTTAACCCCAAAGTCTTTTCCTCCCTCTCTGTGCCAGAGGAAGCTAAGTTTATCCCAAGCGTTTTCAAAACCACATAGCACTTGAAGGCACAGTAATATGTGGGGTCAGAAGCTTTTAAATAAAAGCCAGTTAGAGCTTCAATCCATCTCCACCTCATTTTTTATTTTCACTGCATTCTCTGAAAGAAGCCTGTCTCAAACCTACACATTTTAAAAGGCTGCCTGTTCTTTCCACAGATTTTGCAGCTTTCAGCTGTTATGCCTCCATAAGATTATACTTTGCATCTACTGATAAACATCATAGAATTAAACTCCCACAGAGACACCAATAGCACTTGGCCAGACAGAATCTTCAGAAAACTACTTGAAATTATTTGCCAGAAAACTAATTTCCTAGTGTTTTAGAGCAAATCTCTCCACAAATAACAGATTCCTCAGCTACTGTGGTTTTGGGTCTCTGATTTCTTCCTGTACTTGATGCAAATTGTATCTCTTGAATTTTTGCTCAGTTCAGCACCACATCCCTTAAACTTTGCCTGTGTGACATGCTGGGGTACCAGAGTTAGGGCTAAATGTCAGGCTCTCTTCTCAATGTAAAGCAGCTGTAAAGGATGGAAAACTTGGACCACAGA
Organism: Myiozetetes cayanensis; assembly: GCF_022539395.1. NCBI lineage: Eukaryota > Metazoa > Chordata > Aves > Passeriformes > Tyrannidae > Myiozetetes > Myiozetetes cayanensis. The sequence goes on along the minus strand of NW_026087411.1, from coordinate 29,782,934 downwards.
ACTACAGAAAACTTAAAGGTTAAGGTTTTAAAATAGGTATTTGCTTTACTATCTTGCCTTTGTCAGGTCCCTGTCGTACATCTCAGAGTGTAGTCTGATATTTGACATTAGTGAATTTCACTTTCTGAAGAAATGCAGCACAGAAGAAAATCTTAAAGCCTGAGTCTTCTTCATTGTATGAAAGAAGGCCCCCACGGCAAGCCTTTCTCTCTTTAAGCCACCCACTTTCTATCATTTATAAAAGACCAAGAGCCACAAAATCAGCCAAAGAGTGCAATGTCCCCCCCAGATGTCCAAGGCATGTTTCTTACTCCTGCTTATGTATTCATTTCCCATTCTAATCTGCAATTAAAAAGCAGGCCAATTATCTTACTACTTTTCCTTCCTTTCCAGCCGTGCCAGAGATGGAGTTGGCAGAATTCCCAGGCTGAGAGGAATAGAATATATCAAAAGAGGTTGTCTGTATCTGAAGCCTTGGTTTGTTCCTTTACTCTTTGCTAACTGCCAGCGTACAACCGGTAAGCCACATATATGAAGGTTGCCAGAGGAGGACAACAGAGCTTTATGAATAAACACTTATCCTCTAGTTTCAGAAGCTTGTGACTTCTATTTCAACATGAACATGGATTTATTCCATGTTGGCATGCCCATATTTTGCAGTTCTGCCCAGCAACCAGGAGTATGTAGGAACAAGTGCTCCTCTGCACCCAGTTTATTTTGGTTGGTATGGATAGCACCCAACCCACAAATAAGCACAGGAGAGGATTTTTGTCTCTGATCTTAGCAGCATTTATAATTATGATACTTCTTTATACACCCAAAAATTCAACTAGATAAACAAAAATGTGATCAACAATTTTCCAAAGCCAAAAGTCTGCAGAACAGTGCAAAGCTGTCAACAGGCCTTTTTTGCTTTTGGTCATTCATATAGTGTATTAATTCTCCTTACAATTAAAAAGGATATTACTGTGCCACACAGTACTTTTATATTCAAATCAGATTAAAAGTATGTCAAAGTACTTGTTTTTTACTTGAATTAATAAGGCATAGTCTAATTTGAAAGCACAAGTGCTTTTGTTTAGCATATTTAGGAGAGTAGCCAAAAAAATGTTATTAAAGGTTAGCATGGGAAATTTCAAAGAATGTCTGTGGGAAAAATATTAACTTGTACTTCAGATATTTTGTGTTTTAACCTCCTCACCCCAATTTCAGAATTCTTATTTTCAGGTTTTTTGTTTTGCTTTCTTTGTCATTCACTGCCTCACTCCAGTAAGGAGAAAAGCATGTGTTTTCCACAGCTTCCTCCATGTAGGAAACAAGATAACCCTCAAAATGCGAAGAGCGAGATATCATCATCTCTCTTCTGCTCTTTCCTATGAGCAGCAAGGAGTGACAATAGAGAGAGAACTTCTGGCATCCTATTAAAAAAAATACCTAAAAATAGAAAACCAAAACTCCTTGAATTCACAGTTGCTTCAGTTCAACTTGTAAAATCCAAACTGATTATTAAAAAAATCCATCAGAACATTTCTCATATGTCAATATATTTTTCATATATGCACTGTTTTTTTTTTTCAACCAGAAGGAGTTCTGGTTATGGGCTGTACTTGGAAGCTTGGCCATCAGAGGAAGCCCTCCCTGCTCCAAAACGCTACCTGGCTTTCAAGGAACCTCTCTGTGTGCAGGATAATGCCTCCAGCATCCCAGTCCATATCAACCCTGCCTTTCCAGAGAAGCCCTTCTGATGGGAAATTGCAGATTTCCTTGGTCAGTTAGATGAATATTTGTGGACCTCTATGCTCCTATCAGTCGTGGTACCTCTCACTGTGCTAGCCTCGCTGTGCAGTCCAAGATAGCCACTGCTTGAATTTTTTTTCATCTCAAGACACAAAATACGTGCTTGGACATCTATTGTTCTTCCACAAAATATCACCTCCCCAGAAAAAAATGCCCACCCTTGATGAGTCCATTTTTCTCGAAGATTTGTATTAGCTGCATGGAAGAAGGTATTTGCCAATAGGAAAGTGAAAAGCAATCCCTTAGCCACCCCTTCAAATATTCCACAAGACCTGTAGGTGATCAACAAGTTTTAGTGGAGAGCTAAGGGCCTGCCAGGGAGAGGTAATGCCACAGGTTTGCTCCCAGCAAAATAAGTGACCCCTGGCAGGGCTAGGTGTGTTCCCACTCATCCACCACTTCCCACTGTTCCTCAGACATGGAGTTGCAAGGAAGCCACAGCACCCAACCATATTATAAAGCCAGGCAGGTTCTGTGGAGAAGGCCCAGTCTGCGTGCAGATCAAGAGAGTTCTCTAAGAAACAAAAGGAAGTAAAAATCTAAAGGGTGCTGTACTCAGCACCACCTTTTATTTCGAGATATCACAGTATTAGTTACCTTAGCAAGGGGAGGTTGAGGCTAAAAAAAGGTTTTTAAAAGGAAAAATCAAAACCCAAAAAACCACCCAACTGTTGCTTAACAAAAAAAAAAAAAAAGGCACAAGGTACAAGTCAAGAATTTAAAAAGAAGAATCTTCCTGCTCAAACTACAGGCAACAGATCTCCATCACCTCCTTGCACAAGAGTCAAGAGAGGTATTTTATGGGTTCTTCAGGACCTAGGTCCAGCCACAGGAAACTGCCCTGAAGAAACCCCCTGAAGGGAGTGAAGTAGCATTTTTCTGTGTAAAACAGTCCTGAGCAGCAACTCTTCCTGCTTTATTACTGTCTTCATCTCATAGAATTAAAGGTTGGAGTTCTCCATGTCCATGAGCTGCAGGTTGCTGGTATCATGTTGCACCATGCATTGCGATGGCCTGTGATAAGCATTTAGCGAAAAGATTTCAGGTTTTTTAAGTGTCAGCTGGCCTGTGATTTTATCTATTAAGCTATTGTGTTCAGAGGAACCCGCAGCCAGGCATGGACCGTAAGAACAGGCCTATAACAGATACAGGTTTGTCCTGTTTTCCTACTTCTTGTTACCCTACCCCCTGTAAATTAACAACACTCTGCTAAAATACCGAGGGCAGAAGGTGAACAATAGTCTGTGGGCTCAAACTTGCTGGGAGCCAACAGAAATGTTACTGAGTGCTTACCAGACTCTGTGCTATGTCCTGCCTCCAGCTCCATGAGGAGACCCCATCTCCCTCTTTGGCTCTTTTTGGCATCAATCGCCAGTCAGACAACTCTTCCTCCTTCATTGTGCCTCTGTTGTGGGGCTGGAGGAAAGTGTAGAGTTCGGCTACCCTTACCCCAATCAAGACAGCATCCACCTTTCCCTGCTGTGCCCATGGGTCTCCCCACTCTCCTAGCTCGTGCTTCATTGATGTCACTCAGTTGCTGAAAACCCAAGGTTCAGTCTCTTCCTCCTCAGGCTGAGGTTGTCCCAGTTTCTTCAGATGGCTCCAACTCTATCACAGGCATCACAAAGTCATATTTTGCTCCCCTTTAAAGCAGGTAGTTAGCTATTTTCCAATGTGTTTTAAGGAAGCTGCTGGAGTTGAAGGACTGCAAATACTTCTTAGCCTGCAAAATGGTGAGCACTGCTACTCGAAATCTTGTGAAAATTCATAAACAGTTACTCAGATATTTTAATAGCTCTGGCATGAGATTCAGATAGCAGTCATAAATGTCCATTTTATTTTATCGCAATATTGATTAATTCTAACACTTCCCATCTCAGTGAATCTTCTTTAAAAGCAGCCCCCTGATAAAACACAGCCCCTAAAATAAACTTCAGTTTATCTTTTAACAGCTGTCCAAAATCCACATCGAATAATACTTTGCTATGCTGCATCTAATTGAAGACCAGATGCCATTGAACTGAAGTCATCAATACTCCATACAAGTTAAGACATCTGCTTGCATAAAACTTGCTTTTTTGGCTCCTTATCTTCCAGCTCTTTGGACCAGGACCAGTCTCATTTGTGAGGTGGATTACAAGTGTAGGTAGTTGTAAAAAGAAATCTCGATTACCATTCTTCTCATGACACAGAGGATAAATTGTAAAATTTTTATTGCAAAATATTAAAATAAATTACATTTTACAAAGACTTAGCAAATATTTACATACAGTGTGATTCCAGTGACAATCAGCAACAAAGACAGACAGACAGGCATATTATGGAGTGATAAGAGTCAGAGCTGTACAAACTTCAAAAGCCATATGAAAGACAAGCTGATTTTTAAAAGTTAAGTCCATCACAAATGGAATGAATCCCACGAGGCACAAAAATTACAAGTCTAAAGCAGAGTTCTTTTATTTAGGTCAACAGACTTGTATATTGCTCTTTGCTCTCCTCATCAGTCGTGCTTGTCTGTCGCTACACACTCTCCCAGATCAACTGGAGGAAATATAAAATCTCAACATATACAAATGCGTCACCATGGATCTGTTATCAGTCTGGTTTTACTTCTGCATGCTTTGTGATATCCATTGCCAGCAACAGATTCACGCATCATTAGTTCAGAAAAATTTAACACTCCAATTTTGTATTTCCTCAGTGATTTCGTACCAGTGTATCAGATGTGTCAGATTGCCTGATGCAAGACAGGTATCTGAAAATGATGTCCTTCTGGTAAAAAGAGGCTTCAGTAACACAATACAAAACCAAGAAGTGTCACGATGATGTCACGAAGGATGGGGTCACATAGTCTGCAGCACTTAAAAGGTCTTTTGTAAGAACCGACTTCTGTGGTCACATTTCAGGATTTTTTATTTTTTGGAAAAAAAAAAATAATTTAAAGTACTGGCTCATCTTGGCAAAATTAGTAAGTGGACCCATCTTTCACAGGATGTGACTGGAAATACAACTACTTGTAGGCAATAAGTAGAAAAGAAGAGTTTCCACTGCCATTCCATCCCTTCCTTACATGTGCTTTTAAGCTTTTTTTCATTTCCTTTTTTAATAATTCCCCTTTCCTCTCTTTCCAGGAAGAGATCTGTTTCACCTGTAAGCCCAACTCCACAGCATCAAGAAAAGTGTTAACACTATCAGTTAACCAAATGAAATCTTAATTGACATCCAAAGAAAATGCTTCCAGATCGACCAGATAATTGAAATAATTACAAGACATAACCAGTAGCACTAGGAATTCATTCAGAGGCAGTTTTGAGGCTGAACAGATCAAAACCCAGCCTGGCCACCCCTTTAAGTCACTACACAAGAATCTGAAGGCAGAAAGACATTAATTTAGATCCCCCAGGCAGCTGCTTTTCTCAAGACATGGAAGACAGGCAGGCAAAAAGCTGTCTTGCTTAGCACTTCGGCAGTTCTGAGATGGCACCATAATTTTAAAATCCCTGGGAATGGTTCAGGTTTTGGAGAGAGCCAGTATGAAGGCTACGCGCCAACTAAGCCACTCCAAAACACTGAAACAAGTAGGGCTTAATGAGACCAATTGTGTTGGCCCCTGTGTAAAAAGGAATTTTTTTCTCAGTGTTACGATTACATTAAGGCACATGGTGGGATATCTTGAGAACAGTTTTGTGAGGTGCGATCATGTTTCCCCAAAAAAGTGGGAATATTGTAGTTTGTTTTAATAAATTTAAACTATTACTTTAAATCCCATGATACTTATTATGCTGACTTATAGTCTATGCTGACTACACTGGGAAAGGCCAAAGAGCCACATCTAGCTTGATAATATGAAACAGATCCCATCTATTCTCAGCTCTGGCGTACAAGTGCACTTCGCTATGGAGAACAGAGTCTGGGTTCCAGTGTGCAACATCCCCTCCCAATCAAAGCAGCCCAGCCAAGTGTCTGGGTTGTATTATTTCTGTATTAAAGAGAATTTTTTCCTTTTTTTTTTTTTCTTCAAATGAAGATTGGACTATATTTTTCCATTTCACGCACTTTCAGCAAGTCTTTTCTCTCCTCATTGTCCTGTAGCTCTCTAATTGTTACTAAAACTTTAATCTTCGCGTCAATAATGGAAGACAAGCTGGAGGACAGCAAAAGCTATATGGAGTGCTTGCTCTATTCTTTTAAGTTAATATGCACTTTTTTAAACAAAAAATATATATAAAAAAAAGGCTGGACTTGCTACACAAGCATTCTGTGCATCATGCAAGTAGTCTTTACCTACTGTTTCTTACAGTTACAAGGCACAGCTGTCAACCACAACCCTTCAGATATATACAAATACTTGAAGGGTTTGGAGTCATTTTAAAACAGTGGGGATGAAGGGAAGCTATCAGAAGGAAGTAAGAGCCTTCTTGATACGGCCTCTTCCTCTTTCTTGTCAGATACAAGCAAATACATCCAAGCACCCCTACTCCAAATTGCATTGATATAATAAAATTTTCAAAAGAGAATTCTCTCTTCAGCGATACTGTCATAAATTACAGATTAACTACCACATCCAATTATGTTGATCCCACATTTTTGTAGTATAACAGAGTTGGCCCTAGCCTTGTGTTCACTTTTTTTATTTGAAAAAATGTCATATATGTGGAAAATTCCAGGAAAAAAAGAAAAGACCAGTAATGACAGTCCCTCATTTCTCAGTAGATGACTTCAAAACACTATCCAACCAAAGTGCCAGTTTCCCACACATCCTCCTTCTTCTGCTGAAGAAGCCAGATGCAGCCAATATTTGCAGTTATTAGAAATAGCTAGTAATTCAAGATTGGCATTGCAAGATTCCGTAGGCTCTTCTTACAGAGTTAGTGAGTCTGCCAGCATTATACTGAAAATGAGAATGAGACAACTTTTAACTGTTCACTGAACTTTGGAAAACTTCGGACATACTGGAATGACTTAAATACTCTAAAACTAAACAAACAGCAGAACGTGACGTGTTAAGGTTCAAAGGTCTTAGCTATTTTTTGTTCCAAGTATGTTGGATACAACTGAAGTCCGTACCTTTTGCCAACATGTAATCAAGAGCCTCATTTGAAAGAGCTGTCAGGGTTAATGCACAGATATGGAAAAAGGAAGAAAAATAAAACCACGGTAAAATTTTCTTTGGAGCCAAAATAATTTGGGCATAAATACTATGAACAGACATATTTCTGCCTAATGAATAGCCCATCTCCAAGTCAAAAGATAATACTTTCAGAAGCTTAGAGCCAAAGTTCCTTTTAAAAAAAGTGCCTTATGGCCTGAAGTCACTTGATCACATCTCAATTTGCCCCAAGGTTTGATATTGCCCAACCTTCTTTAAAGTGGGATAGTATAACCATTGTATATGCAAACAGGACAAACTCTAAAAAACCTCCCAAATATGCGAAGTGTAATCAATTGTTTCAAAAATCATCTCCCATTCAAGTCTAGTCTGAAGTACCAAGGCAGGGAGGAACATCAAACAACAATACTGACTAACACACTGCACAGATCAGCAGCAGTGCTACAGTCCCTTCTGACAGGCATTAGGGCATTTGGAAAATATCTGTGCCTCCCAAGGTGATTTTTTCCTAATAAGAACAGTGTCAATAAAACTTCACCTGTACACAGATACTGTATAAGGTTCATTCAAGTATTTCCTTTAGGAAATGGACAGTGGAAGGACACTTTCAACATTAAAAAAGTTCATTGCATCCTGCTTGTGCTCATACATGTTTTGATCAATAAGTCTTCCAGTCACTTCATTCTAACAGTTCTGGGGCTGATGTACAGTTTAGCAGCCCAATTGGTAAGCTTCCTCCTAGATGATTCTTCCTTGTTAGAGGGCTCCTTCTCAATCCATTCCTTTGGAATTTTTCATTTTAGTATTTTATTTATGAAATTAGAATTGACTATAATTTAAGAAGCACTGAAATATTCTTGACAGGTGTTTCAGAAACTTCCTTCTCAGTCTGCCAGTGCACCTCAGCTCAGATCTTCTCGCTAAGCATGGCCAGGCAACCCCCTTGATTTCATTTGTGATCAAAGCAGGATTCAGAAGTGAAAGGCTAATGGAGTAACCGAACACATTTGATGCTCAGAACAGTCTCTGTGCCACAGTATAGTTACATTCCCAAACCAGTTCCTCAGCGAAATGCATGAACCCAGAGCAGGTCCAGTGTATTAACTAGTCTTTTTGTCCTACGTTGTTCAAGAACCATAAAGTCCCAAGAAGGAGTGGGACTCCAAATTCAACTGTTATTTTACAAGTTTTTCAGAAAAACAAAGCTGACGGGCTCAAAGCCAACTTATGATGGGAAAAGGAAACTGGAGTTTCTTAGTTTGGGACTTGCTTTTGTTTTCAAAGAGACAGGAGAAGCTGTAAAAACATACTTTTCTCCTTGCTCTGCTATATGTTCTTTATGTACTGACCACTTCCCAAAAACCACTGTCAAACAAGATTCACGTGGCAGCCTTCACATTGCTTACTGTATTATATTCGTTCATCAGTTGTTCATAAGGCACAGAAAGTTCTAGCTCGTTATTAGTAAAGGTAGATTCATCAGAGGATGGGAATTTTACCAGTTTTTTTGCAGTTTCAGATTCCTCTGCAAGATTATCATCCATGGAGGATTTTGACGTTTCTTCATCATCTGAGATATCTTCCTCTTCATCATCATCTTCATTTACAAATGTTATATTGGCGTTCTCAAATATTAAGGGTCGATAGTCTCTGGAATCCCACACTTCGCCTTCTTCTTCACTAATCCTGTCCAGCTGGTTTACAAACATGGTTCCTTCTAAAGGGCTGTCTCCCATACGTTTATCATGCAGGGGTCTCAGTACGTGACCATTCTGAATGTCCAGGGAAGCCTCATCATACTCAAATGACTCTGTCTTTGTGTAAGTCACCTGAACATCTATACTGGCATTCATTTGTTTGGCATTTTCGACTATCATCATTTTGTCATTTGTTTTCAGGGCCTTCTTCCCAATTTGCTTTATAAGATCATTGTAGGTCTCTTCCTTCTTTGAAAGAAAGCTGAAAATGTTGACATCCTTTGAGGTACCCATTTGAAGGGGTTTTTTAGACCGAGGATGGTTGTCAAATGACTCTTTTCTTTTTTTCCTCCGTTTCTTGATTGCTTTGTGGACTTCCACAAACATACTGACCTTCCAGTTAACGAAGAGCGAAAGCCAAGCTAATCCCAGATAGATCCATAACTCCACAAAATATCTGTAAAGGGAATGATAGTTTGCATCTGGATTTACACCTACAAGGAAGTAAAAACGAAAACATTACCGAAAGAAGACTCGCAGTTGATAAACCTTTGAGGTTATGACCCTGAGAATTACTCCCTTCCACACTAATAGAGCCTACTTGTTTGAACACTGCTCTGAGAGGTAGCAAGTGGGGAGCAAGTTGATCCCATGTCTCCCACTTTCCTTGGCCGCAGGTATTCTGACCACTGGACGAACAAAAAAGCCCCAGCAGCGTATTTATCCTCGCCTTATAAACTACAAAAGTGAACATTTTCCTTGCTGAAAATTCCAAGTCTCATCCCTGCCACTGAAGTGTGTGTATACGTACCAGCCTTGAGAAACAGATTCAGAATTTCACTTACAAGGACCACCTTCAAAGCCCTGGACAAAGTAGTGGATTTTAGAAAAGAAAATGTTTAGGAGGGAGGCTTGAGTATGCTCAGCATTTCCCATTGACTAGTTCTAGACAGCTGCATTGCCCAGTACCTACACATCCTGCTTAGGATACTGGATCCTATCCAAAGGTGCATAACTATCATGATGGATAGGATAGCTCTTTGCCTGACAGACCGACCTGGGGCACCTGAAAGACTTACAAACTTGGCTGCAGACTTAGCCCAATAAAGGCCTTAGGTATCTACACCAAGACTTAAGAGCCAGATCTAGTCCATTGGATCAATATCCAACTTTAATTGAATGTTCTACTCAGCAAAATGTTTTGGAAAAGCTTAGGAAACATCTTTTCAAATTAGAGTTTTCAAACACAGAATTGCCACACTATGCACGTAATGATATACTACATAAAATACAATTACTGACCAGCAACAAAATCTCCAAATCCTATGGTGGTGATAGTGATGAATGAGAAATAGAGGCCTTCAATGTAACTCCATCCTTCAGTCACCATAAAGACAAATGGAGGAATAACCAGATGGACCAAGACACCCCAAACAATGAAAATGGCCGTGCATGTAATTTGTGCTTTCCTCTGTAAAGAAAAAAGACAGAAAAAAGTCAGGAAAAGATCTCAATTTTCTTTTCCTGTCCATGGCACCAAGAATTATCTGACAGTACCAGACATTTCAGATTTTTGTGCTAACCATTTAGCTACCATAATTAAAAGTCACTAAAAGTGACTGAAGTAAACACACTTTTTTTTTCTTTAGGCAGAACTCTGTATTCTTACAACTACTTGCTCAAAAAGGATTATTTCCTCATAGTTTTCTTTCACAGTCATGGAAAGTTTAAGGAGTCCCTGATATTTTATAAACAGGCATGGGATATGGACATAGTGCTCTAGTCTAAAAAGCAGTCAATACCTCTAACTTTCCTTTTATTCATATGAATATAGAAGATCAGAAGTGTTTTAAGATGCTTCTCTCCTATTTCTGGCTCCTTCCCTTTGCCACTCATGCAACCTCTGTACAAACCTGCACGTCTCCATGCATTTCACTACTATTTTCTGTACTTGCCTCTCAGTCCTTGCTCTGTTTCTGAAACCAGGATTCAAACTAGACCCACTGTCCTCCAGGCACTATGGCCCTGCCTTGCCTCCCATTTCTGTGCAGTTAGAACTGGGAATTCAGAGTGGAGGAGGGAGAGGAAATAAAAAACCCTCCACCAAAAAAACAACAAAATGCCACAAATGAAACACCCACAAGCCATAACTCAGAACAAAAGTGTTGTTTTCCAGTTGGTTCACTGCACAGCAGGAAGTACTCATGCTAGGTGGGAACAAAGCAGGACAGCTTATTTCTGTGCCCCTGGGGCTTGATTGAAATGTCTGTGAAACGGAGCCTCACCAACATTTGTCCTAAAGGTTTCTAATGTAAGGAGATACACTTAGTACTAAAGGTTTCTATGAGACTTTATTTGCTAAAACTTCCTCCTGAACTAACTCATCAGACCCAACCCCCCTTTCAGTTATTTCTATTCAACACCATTTGGGAAAATTCGTGTTTGCGCAAGTGTTCATTTAGAAGATGAGCAGGTAACTTAAGAAATGTAAGCTTAATTCATGCATCAAAAATACACAGTTCAAGGGTAAACAAGTAAGAGCCTTACCAGGCTCACTCCTCTTTTCGTCAGAAACTGGCCCAGCCTCTTGGCACGTCCTCCAAAGAACTTCCCCAGAGCACTGATCCACGTCAAGCAGAGAGGAACTCCAAAAAGCCCATAAAATATGCAGAAGAGACGCCCAGAGGGTGTCTTTGGAGAAACATTTCCATAACCTAAAAGAGATAAGTATGTGCTCCGTCTGTTCTTGTTGAAGAGAATTCAAGGCAGTTCTACCTATGCACAAAACATTATTTGGGTTCCTGCTGTATCAAACACTCCTTATTTCACCTATAAGAGCTTTAGTTTACTCCAGATGCTGATCTTCTGAATATGGATGCCTTCCAATTCTGCTCTAGCAAACATATATTCCATTGATGCAAGCCAAGAGGATTACTGCACTCCAAGTGTTTCCTAGATTTTGTACATCATTTTCTTGACGAGATGGGATAGATATGAAATAAACTTCATCTTAAAACTTCTAATATGATCCCCAACCTTAAGCAGCACTATTAGAAACTTGACTGATTCAATTTTATAGAATAAAAATTTAAAATTCAGTCTGAAGTTAGCTTCCACGTGAAAGATCCACTATACACATTTAACTTGTGACTACCTGGTAGCTTGGCAGGGGAAGAGCTTGGGAGTTAAGTGCAAAGCAAGGAAGTGCAAGGTATGTCAACTGAATTTAGTTCTTTGCTGGTCACAGAAGCCAACAGGGCATTACAGACTCAGGCTCTAAAATCAGCAGCCTATTTTCTGTACTTCTGCCAGAGCTTTCTTATATAGGTGTGTTATCCTTCAGTGTTTTGTCATAAGTTATAATATAAGCTGGGTATTGTGAGTTTCAAATAATAAAGAAAACCACAGTACTGCATATGATTTAACAGTAAGACTCCTATTTCTGTATACATCCAGCCTTGTCTGGTTATTTTGCATTCTTTTTTTTTTTTTTTTTTTTTTGCACTGTAGGTGTAGCAAGGAAGAATTCTTTCAGTGCAGAGGGTTTTACAACCACAAATCAGTAGTGATATTTAAAAGACAACAGTTGTTCTGCTTCACCTTCTTTGAAGAGACAGATAAAAAGTCCAGATTGTTCTGCAAGCCAGGAACACTGATAATCCAGTAGCTTCGGAGGATGCATCTGTGTAACAGGACAGCTATACAAAAACCTCATATGCACTCGCTTTAGGCATTAGTTTAATGGAATGCTTTGTTATGCTTTTGTTTTGGGATTTTATGATTTGGAAATTAAAGTGCATGAATCAGTGCAACTGGAATGACACCAGTCATCCCCAACTGCACCTTAAATTCATTACTTATTGGAAAGGCACACTTTTCTGTATGCCCATGGAGAGAATGCCAAAAAACTCATTTTTTCCTTCTATGAATCTGCAGGTGAACTCGTACTTTAGGCAACAGTTAGGAGAGTTGACATGGTAAATACTTACCGATTGTAGTGATTACAGTAGCAGCAAAGATCACAGCGTTAGGCCAATTCCAGTTGTTGAAGGTATTGTTCCCAGTAATGGCAACCCCCTCTCCAGCAGCATCTGACACAATCTGAAAGCAAACAGTTTAACAGTCAATCTTGAAAAATGCTGGCAGCCTAAAAAAGAAATGTTTGTCCCTCTCAGGTTTTCGCCCTTTGTTCATACTTTGAAAAATTATCCAGTTTTTTGCAAAGGTAAGCCTAGTATATTCACTAAAAATAATTTTATGAAATACTAAAAACCTGCTTCACATAAGGAAAAGTAATGCAAGTGCTCTGACATTTAGATAGGGAGTTTTAATTAGATAAACTTTTACTTGATTTACCAGTTTAAACCAGATGGATCTCTTCCAGAGACCAAATATACTCTTCCAGACTGAACTAGCATTTAATCTCCAGTGCAGATCTTGAATTTGGTTTAATATTAGAGACATCTTCAGAACTACTATCCATTTCAAAACACTTGTTACATGCCTCAGCTTGACTTGGGTATGAGCAGGATGTCACAGAATCCTTGGCAAAGGTAGTGCGATTCATGTTAATTCACCTGCTGTCTCTGGCAAAGTCAAACCATCTACAAGCCAACAATAAAACTGTACTTTTCAAAGACGGAGAAAGTAACACTTTGTCAAAGCATTTCATGCAACAGGATTCCAGTCATTGTCCTTGAATCAGGACCTTTTCTCATCTCACGTTTAATCTAGTATGCCATGATGCATGCACGGCACTCGTTAACAATGTTTTAGAGAAATAAACGAGATCATTATCATTTCCACAGGTTCTGCAAGTCAATTTTTTAACAGTTGCTCGGGTCTTCAGGTGCTCAGGAATGCTTAACCACCTTCACCTTTTGCAGGAAGGGACTTGGAAGAACTAGCTTCCCCCCCTTTTCTAAAACTACATTGTAGAAAACAAATTGAGAAAAATTATTACTATTCAGTGCAGAAAGTGAAAGTTTCAGATCCAAACCATGCATTTGGACGATTCTGGCATGCGTTTCTACCTCTCTGAAGTAAAAGAAAAAACCCAGATTTACCATATTCTCTCCTGGAATTCTCTAGTTATTTCAGTCTTTGCTCTGTCACATCATGATGCAGTTAAAGCCTTTCCCAGGTTACTTTGCTTTTTTCCCTTCAGCGTAAACACTGAGCAGAACTCTGAGGTTCCATCCTTACACAGGAGGAGTGAAAATACCCCCAAATGTTGATTCATAACATTATCCCACTGTCCCTGTTTCCCTCTCAGTAAATGTTATATACAAAAACTATCTTAGGAGCAAGCACCTAAAAAATTGGAGGCAATATACTTTAAAAAAAAAAAAATAAATAAATTACCATGACAGGTGACATTTATCTTAAACTGGCAAGAACTTACTGATATAACTACAACCAGCTCTTCCTTCCCCCTCATCCCTTCCTTCCTTTCTACTTGATTAAGATCTGATCTTGGACCCAGAAAAGATTCAACACAAAGTTCAATCACTGCTGAAAACATACACAAGTTAACACAAGTTTTAATTATTCTTGAGACTTATTACATATCACCACACTCCTACTGTACAAAAAAATGCCCTCAAATGAATGTATTGTGCATATACAAGATGCAAACAATGTAATTAAAAATGCAGTTTCAACTCACAAGCTGTTATGGAAGATAAAAGGAGAAGCATTGAAAGTAAACAACGGTACAGAACTACTTTTTTTTTTTCTCCTGGCACACTCAAAGTGCAGACAGTGTCTTTCCAAAGCCTACAGGCTCTGGGTAGAAAAGGGCAGAGTTCTCACCAAGGCACTCATTTATCATGAGAAACTGGTGTACAAAAGAGAAGTAGCTCTATAACAGGCAGGTTTAGAGCAGGCAACTAAACACACAATGCCACCTCCCTTTCAAAACAAACAAACAAACAAACAAACTTAAGGCAGCTACAGTGGATCATGAGAGTTCATCTGAATAGAGACCAATTAAAGTAACATCACTCATTTCTGCCACGTTCTGCAGATGAAATTCCTAAAAGTCCCAAATGACATCCAGAATACCTGACAAACACAATGTGTTATCTATTATCCCTGAAAAGATGGCTTGACTTCTTCCACTGCCTAAATGTTACACCAAACGCCAATTCTCTTGTCATTTTCCATTCCATAAGCGTAGTTGGGGTTTTTTTGCAGTTTTTTTCAGTTGTTGTTTCCTCACAGAGCAACTGATCTCATAAGAGACACAGTGAAGTATCTGTTTCCATTGTCACAGGGCCATTATCTCATTGCATTACTCCACCTTCGGTCTGATCTAATGAGCTCAGTTTCCCAGTACATACAGCTGTGTTAAGATCTGCCAGCATTTGAGGTCTGGAGGTGTGAAGGGGGCCCAGATCTGAGGGGAAGGAGCTGCTGGACTGAGCAGCACACAGCTGCCCTTCACACCCCGGCAGCTAAGATTTTGGGGGAGAGATGGACAGCTCTCCAAGTCATACAAACTCTTTGTATAAAAGAGACCCACAGATAATTCTCCTGACAAAGCTGCCACCCTCTTCCTGTCCCTATTTGCACACAGCTATCGGCCATTAGCACACAATTAGCTATGATCTGTAGTCCAGTCTTTTAAGTTACTTTAAGCCTGCATGCGCTCTATGTATCCCAGCTGCAGGAACAAAGATGGTCACAAAACATGCTTAGTTAGCTTTGGTGCAATGGGAAATACGTAGCTGCTTTCCAAGCAGCATAACTTTTGCCCATACTGAAATAATTAAATATTTTGGCTCCAGCAAACAGTGTGAGTGGACACCATACAACAGAGTGGCAAACATGGGTTTTTTTTTGCTTGGCAAATCTTTTAGGCAATGCCTTTATTTTCGTATACTAGGATACAGAATTCCCTGAGTTTAGCTGTGCTTTATTTCTTAAACTACAGAAAATTTCTTCCAAAAAGTCTTTGGATTGGAAAATAGGGGGCAAGGAGGGAGAGGAAGAAGAGGGAAGGTGTGCTCTTATTATTTTGAAAGATGTAATTTAGAAAGTATCTTCTCAAATATGCCTAAATGCAAAAGTTAAAAATAGTTTACTAATTCGGAATTTATACATAACCTTAGATCTCAACTCATGACAGCTCATACTGATAAAGGCATGACTTTATTTTCTGTTCAATTACTTTTGCCTCACAGGAATTAAACCCACTCTTCTCCCTCACTCCCCACTACTCTAATTCTGCATTTTGACAAAGGAAAAAGGGAAAAAAGTTCTAGAGACTCTGTTTGAGAGTTAACTCTGGTTATTGTTGAAAGTTAAACAGACTTGTAATCGCAGATAGAGATTTAACACACATGAAATTACTACATCTTCTGATTACATTAACACAAGTAGAAAAGGGGACGTAATTTGAATACAATCAAGCAGACAATATGCTACATTTGCACGGTACATCCCCACTACAACCCCCAGCACTGCTCCAATACAGCCTTGTGTTTCCTGAGTTTGGTGACTTTTTTATCAACCCTCTGATGACCAAGTTCACAAGAATAGTTGTTAAATGCCCTTTATTTTGGGCGAAGAAGAATTTATCTCAGATGCTTTTGGCACATGCCACTTGAATCCCCTCTGTAACAGTAACAGTAGAGCTGAAAAGTTCTCAAACCAAATTTGAAAATAGCAAGGAGAGAAGCCCTGACCCATATAGGTCACCCACCATTAGTGATTTTATCCTAAGAGTTAAGGAGTGTGAAAAAGCTGTGATACAGGTTTTGCATAACAAGTAGGAATAATTTAATATTTGGCATGAAATCTTTGATACTTTAGTAAGGAATAGCTGGGTCTGATAACAATAAGCAACAGGAAAGTAAAAGCTCTTTGGGGTACATATGGCCAGACAGATACATCAAACTAAAGATGTGAGACAATAAACAGGCTATGTATAAACAAGAGCAACAGATCCTACCCCACAGGCACCCTATTACATACAGGAAGAACAACCAGATACTGCTCAGTGACAGGTCTCTTTTGAAGAGGCTAAAACCTCCCATGTTATTTAAAGCATTCCCTAGAGATCTGACATATAAGTCCAATGGCAGTTTTAAGATTCTCCCAGTAGTATGAACAATTCTCTTTTGAAATGCTGTTTTTCTGTAAAGAAAGGAGATGTAATTGAACTATTAAGCCTGAAATGAGAACCAGTGTCTTTCATTCTACTCTCAACAGTATTACCATGTCATGGAGAATCACAGCTGGCTGCTACATCCCAAAGCAGAATCCATTAAAGCAATAACTGATGCATCCTTTCAGAACTCCTAGGCTTTGTCCTCACTCCTGACTCTGAAATAACAGAGTAATTTTGCTTCTTTCTCAAGTTCTTTTATCAAGGACGTAAAGATTTAATGTGCCGAAAAATCACTGAGAATTGCAAATCTACTTTAAAGACTTTCCTATAAGGAATAAAAACTTCAACAGCAATCTCTTTTCACATGGACACCTAAATCTTTTATACAATTTGAAGAAACCAGGCAGTAGTTATCTAATCATGGGTACATACAATACTGACAACTTAGCCAATCATAATAAAATTGTCCAGGGTAATAAAGTTTAAATTTATACTATCAGATAATATAAAGTCATATAATAATAAAAAGTCATATAATGCTGTTCATCTTTAAACAGATTTCAGTTTTAACCAAATCTAGTAGCAGCAGGGCAAAAAGATAGATGAAGATACAAGCAGTTGTATGAACAAAAAGCCTAAAGTAACTTTTATGTTATTTAAAAAATACATAAACAATTAAAATCTATGCCATGCAAATTGCACAGCCTTTCACTTGTCTCACATGGGTTTTCCAGTTATCTAGGTTTTTTGGCTCCAGCTAAAGTTACAGTAGCAGTCAGCTGTTTACAATAATCATATTTTTAAATGCAATCAAAACATCTTTAATTGCTAATACTCATCTTTCAAATAATAAAAAACTTGAGTCACATGTTAAGACTCCCAGATCAGATACACACTAAAAAGTTCTGCTCACCTAGATAATATGTTGTCTCAGGATGGATTACATGCACATAAAGAGAAAAGAAACCCCCTCAGTCAGTACCCATTTTGAAGGAAAAATGTCAGTGGGTGGTCACGGCTCGACTGACAAAACAACTTCCTCAGACTCATTATGCAGACAGGCAGCACCGTGGCCTTGGACAGAAATTTCCTGCCCTGTTGGCATATTGCACTTTGACACCTGCTTGCATATTAAAAGGAGTAGAAGCTATTTCACAGGCAAAGTCTGAATTTATTAGTACTTTATAGCTAGATCAAGTCATAGATTCAGTCAAACTAGGAATATATTAATCCTGCCTGACAGCTGTCATAGGTCATTTATGGAATAAGTTTGTATGTCTAGTTGTTAAGCAACAAATTATATATTTAATATAATACTAAATGTCGTAATCTATTGCTTTGAGTTAGAGAAAGAGAAAACAAACAGACAAAAAAATAGATATGGAAGGCAACTGGCTTTCACTCTGCACCACAAGGTGTCCCAACTGAATGGAAGATACTACCTGTCAGAGAATGTATTTTCCTCCTTGAAATATCTTGGCAGCTTGGAGTTTGAGTAAGGAAGGGGAAAGCAAAGCCAACTATGCAACTAATGGTTTTACCAGTAAGTAAAAAACTTTTCCCTCCAACTATTTTTCATGTCTAGATATGTGAGGTCTACACATGTAATGTTTCATTAAAATTTCCTGTTTGAGTTCTTCAAAGCCTTCATATATTCTTTCACCTCTTTTCTCAACCTAAATTCCAAAGACAGATGCGGTATTGCTAAGAAAACCTTGCTATGCCATGATGCTCGCTTTGGTCGCCAGAGACACAACGTGGCAGAGTTGCAGGAAGCCAAGAGAATACACATACGGTTAAATGATTTCATCAGGGCAGCAGAAAGATCAGCTATTCCAATGTCATCTTTAGGACGGCTGCTATACACGTGTCTGTGCACAGAGAAATGGAAGCTTATCGCTCCTTGAAGAGGAAACGAAACAAACCCCTTAGGGATTAGAAAACAAAAAACCCACAGAATCTACAATACCAAACAGCAGCACCCTATTTGGGACAGGCATTCTTCTGCCAGCCACTGGCTAATCTGCTCAAGGCAAGAGTTCTCAGGGAAGGATGGTAGTCTATCCTGCTATCCTCCCCTAGCAATCATCTCAGTCACCAGAAAAGCACACAGTTCTGGTCCCTGCCATCTTTTTTTTCACTCCCATCTCTAATGTAATGACAGACTTATCCTGACTGCTCACTTGGACTCAGGAGTTCCCAGCTGACTGAATCACACTGGCATATAACCAGGGCCAGCACACAGGGCCAAGAGAACAAGCCTTTGAGGCTGCCTCGGCCACTTGACAGTCTCTGCAGGACTACGCAAACCAGCAGGACTTAGGAGAGCTGACCTTTCATTTCCCTCTCAGCATTATCTGTGTTCGCAGCATGAATTTCATGTTTGTCAGGACAAGAACCGTGCCAGATGTAAAAAGAAGTCTTTTAGCTGAGTCCTGGATTTCCTACTCCACTTCTCTGGGGAATGGTTTGCGACCTTTTTTGACAAAGAAAAATAAGACAAGTGAACCACATTGTCTCGGTCTGACAGGCAACAAACACCCTTGTGTCTTGCTAACCTGTGAAAGTTTTACTGTCCTTTACTGACCTATGCAGAGAGTTGAGCTGGAAGGTGGTTGGGGCAAGAGGTGCAGGATATGAGTCAGCAGCACCTGCATTAGAGAAGGATGGAGGGAATGAATAAAACCCACATTAAGTGAGACGGACATCAGTTGACTACATAAGTCTGATTCTGGATCAACCGAGCATACAGGAGTGAATCCCCAGCTGGCCTGTACTAAGAGTTGTTAGGTTCTGCAAGACTTGATAATCCTAGAACTTGTGTATAGTCTGTTTTAACAAACAAAATCCTAGGCAGAAACAGCTTATTTCTAACAGCACAATGGGGTTATGGCTAGTAGCCACCCACCACAAGGCCAAAGCTGAAACTGAAGCGAAAAATATGAAGTGGTAATTGAGGGAGTAACGTTAACTTTCACTTCTAAAAGAATAAAAACTCCACAAGCTTCATGTTTGGTGTTGATAGATGTAAATAACAAACATAACCAAAAGCATACATGAAGATTACCCCAAAAGATGGAGATCAGTATGAGTATACAAGATTCCTTCTCCCTTATCTTTGAATTGAAATAGAAAAATTAAAAACAAACCCAGGAAAGCAAGTGTTAGTCCCTGGGTTTACATTCCTACATAGATCAACCACAAATAGTAGGGTACAAGTTTTCCCCTTGCTGTCATAACCAACCACTTTATAAATGCAGTGCAACTGCTATAGCAAGTAAATACATATTTTGCATTTTTCAGTCAATAGTTTAGTCTCAAAACACAGTTCCTATCAAAGAACAAACTTTTGAAAATTCCCACTTGGGGAAAAAAATCCTGGCAAAATATGGATTCACATACAGCATGGGATGTTTTTTCCAGCAATAGCAAGATTTAATCCAGAATGAGATGGTTCCTACTGATACAGCAAATAGAATGTTATCTTGTCACTTTTCCACAGTCTTTGGAAAAAGGAGAACTTAAAGAAGGCCTCCCTAACTATTTTTTTAACCGCTTCAGCATACCAGTGTTTGGTTGTGTGTGTTTTTTTTTTTTAATCAGGGAATTATAAAAGTTACTTAAATTTGCTAAAAGTGACTTTAAATGATCCACTAGTATCCTATAGCATCCAAAATAGAAAGCTATATGTAGAAGTCAAATGCACTGTATATACCACACTTTTTCCTAAAGGTTATAAAACAAGACTCAACTTGCTCTGCAGAGAAAGCTTAGCTAATCTTGTTGATTCTTCATTTACCCATCCAACTTCTTAATGTTTCATTCTCTTCATGCAACAGTGCTTCTCAATGCATAAATGAATTACAGAACCAAGGCACTCTATTGCTTCCCCTTCATTATGCATCACTTTGGTCTGTCAGCAACTTGGACCTCCACCTAACCTGATTTTTCTTACCTAACTGAGCCTCCAGCACATGCCACTTCATACAAATCTGTCCCTACATCTAAGCCTGATATTTATGGAATGCATGTAAATACATGCCCAGTTTTCACTTTGCATAGTTTTGTGATATAACAAGACAGAAAAACAGACAACATTTGTGGCTGTTAATTTAGAACACAGCAATCAGAGTTGTAAAAAATACCCAGCAATCCAAAAAGGGTTTTTAAATGTATTTCTTAGTCTTGAATTCTCAATTAATTTTTCTTTTTAAGTCTTGGGGAAATAACTGTTCCTAGACTTCAATGTGGCTAGCACTTTTATTTATTTTTTTTTAAAGCAGGTTTGCTAGTTTTATTACATGGATAAATCACAGAGTGCGAAACCTTGTCCTTTACTGGACTTTGAAACGAGATTTCAGTGAAAGTAATTAAGTACATGCTATGAAGAAAACTGTAGAGTAGAGCTCCAGATCCCTTTTAATTTACTGATTAGCCAGCATAGAACAGGCTGTCTAGTAAGAATGCCTGAAGATCACAGCACCAAACAAGATACTTAAGACAAGATACTACCAAACACAGAGATACACAGAATGGTCTTCAGCAGATGGAAAATACTCTTGACTAAATAACTACCTCACTGTGCTGTAAGGAAAAAGTGTGTATATCCTTCAAAGGACATGACTGAGTTTGAAGAGGGCCTAGAAAACATTCTCATCTTAATCCTATACACATACTTTTACACTTTAAAATATTCACTATTCAGTATAATTCTGAGGCAGCTTCATCTGAGGTTTATTTAGAATTGCTCAGAATTGAGAAAGAATACTGACACATCCCAAAGCAAACTGGAACTGCTCAACATTAGCTCAAAGATATCTCTGCAAAAGACTTTGTTGGATAAGCCAATGAATTCCTATTGGCACCTTAAGTTGTATTAGGTTAGCTGTTCTTTTTAAAATTCACACTACCCAATCCCAGCATAACCTGTATGCACAAAAAGGATTTAAACAATAGCGTCCTTGCTTTTGGTTAGGTTATGTATTGGGTTTGTGTGGCCAGGTATTGGTAAAGAGTGGGGCTACAGTGGTGACTTCTTTGAGAAGCTACCAGGTTACCCCATGTCTGACAGAGACAATGCCAGCCAGCTCTAGGATGAACCCCCCACTGGCCAAGGCTGGGCCAATGGTGGTAATGACACTGTGAGAACATATTTAAGAAGGGATTAAAAAGTTATTGCACAGAACTAGTTGTGGCCAGAAAATAAAGGAGTGAAAATACGAGAGAGGAACAAGTATGTAGATACCAAATTCAGTGGACAAGGAGAAGGAGGAGGTGCTCAAGAGGTTCCCCTGCAGCTCGTGGTGCAGACCATGGTGAAGCACTATGCCCCCACAGCTCATAGCAGTCAACTCTAGAGCAGAGACTCACCTGCAGCCCATGCAGGACCCCACGCCAGAGTACGTGGATGCATGAAAAGAGACTGTGAACTTACGGGAATCTTATGGTGGAACAGGCTCCTGACAGGGACCAGAGGACCCATGGAGAGAGGAGGCCACGCTACAGCAGCTTTCCTGATAGGATTTGTGGCCCTGTGGGGGCCCCATGCTGGAGCAGGCTGTGCCCGAAGGACTGCACCCAGTGGAAAACAGGCCAAACTGGAACAGTTCATGAAGAACTGTTGCCTCTGGGATGGACTGCTGTTAGAGAAGTTGGTGCAGGACTATCTCTCATGGGAGGAACCCCAGGCTGGAGCAGGGGAAGAACTCCTCTCTCTGAGCAGCAGCAGAAACAATCTGTCACGAACTGACCATAACCCCCATTCCCTGTCTCCCTGTGCAGCTGGGGGGACGGGGTAGAACCTGAGAAGGAGGGAGTGGTAGAGGGAAGGTGTTTTTAACATCTAGTAATAAATTTAGTTAATATCGCCAAGCTGAGTGTGTTTTGCCCTTGATGGTAATCAGTAAGTGAACTCTCCCTGTCCTTAACTCATCAACATTTTGCTGTATTTTCTCTCCCCTGTCCAGTTGCAGAGGGGACTAATAGAGCGGCTTTGGTGAGTGCCTGGCACTCAGCCAGGGTCAACCCACCCCAGTGTGCTACTGCATACAGACTGCACGACCTCCCAAAAATGTGTGTGGGTGAACTTTTTCAAAAGCACTTGTGTTTGGATGCAATGCCACTGCAAATAAATACTGTCACAGCTCCCTATCTTTATTGGGCTAGTGGCTTAAAAATCTGCCCTGACTTTGAAGAAGATACCTTCTTTCTGTTATGCCAAGTGGAAAAGAGTTGTCCCCCACCTCCTCCCAGGCAGTGATTAGATAGCACTTTTTCACCCTCTCTCTGGCATCACTATTTCAACACACCACCAATCACACCTGTTAAACGATTTAGGAAGTTCTTCAGTGGACTGAGTCTCAAAAGGAGCAGAGTGACAAATTTAAATCTGCGTATTTCAGGGAGGTTTTTCCCTGAATTTTGTTCTACCTTTTTGCAAGTGCAATGTGTGTGTGGGAACAATGCTAAAATGATAAATTTGTATCAGGAACCAAGCACGGAGCTTAATTAATCCATAACTGCCATCACTCATAACGCAAGGAAGAGAGGAAATAATCGATTTAATTTAACATGAAAGGACAGTCTCACTAAAGACAGTGCTACAGGCACAAGCATACCTTCTTGCCTCTGTGTTCTCTTACTCAATATGCTTCCTAGCTGGTAAAATGAATAAAGGTGCAGAACGCACACTTGTCACAGACAGAAACATTTGCAATTTCATACTTTTAAGTGCTCATCTGTTTTCTTGTTTTTTGATTACAATTTAACCAGACTAAGTGATTCTTTAGAAAGGCAATCTGTTAATTAACCCATATAGGGCAGCACAAATTATGCTCTTCAAACACAATCTCAATTTATTATCCAGACATAGGTCTTATCAGACAGAGACAAGAAGGGGGGAAAGGTTTTTACATGCAAATTAAAAGATACATGCTCTACCCTGGTTTTAGTTTGTTATCTGAAGGTCATGCAATAAATCATTAATTTAGAGGAGATGTAAAGAACCATCTTTATACTTGCTTGAACCTGAAAGACTCATAAAAATTTAATTATGCCTAATATTTAAGAGAGTGGAAGCTTCAGGACACAGTCCAGTGGAAACAATTGGTGAGTTTACAGACAAATTAATTCCACATTATTTTTTGGAAACAGAAGGCAAATAATTCTGCCAGCTATTCCCTGCTTGGAAAGATGATCAAAATTAGACAAAGCATGAGCAGGATGAAACAGGATACATACAACTTGAGGATAAAAATCTTGGGGATTCAATAGTGCCGGCATTCAACATATTGAATATTTTTCTCCCTTACTTTCCCCTGCACACATTCCACCTCCTCCCAATTAAAACCAGACATTCATGTGCCAAACAGTTTAGTAGTTCATATAGCTGTAAATGCTGATCACTTGCTGCAGCAAGTCCTTAGGGTTGTTTCTACTTAGACAAACAGTGTCTTAGTATTGCATTAATGTGCAAGTGCAAGACTACCTGCTCTATCAGCACTAATAACTAGCACCACCACGTTTTCATTCCCTCCAAGGTGAACACAAGCTTCACAAAACGTATTGATATGCTTGAGTTTTACATGGAAAGATACAGATGAGTAATAAATCTAATCAAGAAAGCTTTCCTGAGGACATGATGCTTCTCAAGATGCAAGGGTACTTTTTTTTTTAATGTACTTGGCATGGAGAACAAAGGCTGAGAGCTTTAAAGTTAATAGTAGATATCCTGGGAATAATTCCCATTGACAAAACTAGCAGATTATCTCCTGTGGGACAAACAAATGGGTGGGGATCAAACTTAACCCTCCTAGCTTCCCAACTTCTGCAATATCTGAAAATTAATAGAAAAAAACAGTAGTTCCAGGAAAAGGTTACAGGAAATTCTTGCTGTTGATTTAACAATAAAGTGCCTGCCCATAGAAGAGAACCATCTGACTTAGTTCAACTACATCTTTTGATGAGAGCAGACTAGCAAAATACAGTTTAAAAGTTATCTAGACTTCAGTCTATGCTACGAACAGAATCCCTCCTTCAATTAGTCTGAAATAAGAGGAGAGTTCCAAAACTTCTGCATCTTGAAATTGGACCTCATTGCCCTTGATAGCAATGTAGGTTTTGTCATCGATTTTATTTAGGGAAGAAAGATAAGCAATTTATACTGCAAAAATAAATTAAGAGTGAGAGAAGACAGCACTGCTCTCTTTTGCACTATATCAGAAACTATAACGCAAGATCACAAATAAAAGTCATTTAAACTAAAACCCAGTTTGGTATAAGAATAAAAAAACATTTAAAAAAAAAAGTATGAGTGAAATTAAGATGCAAATTAAATCAGGTTCTCAACTACGCAGTAATTGTTAGTCAAAGCATTCAGCATGGTAGTGTATATGGAACCTTCCTGCCTAAACCAAGATCCAGATTAACAGTGATTGGTTTAGCTAACATAAATACTTCTGCAACATGGTGTTAAGAGTAAGATTTTGGATCTGAAACCCTTGTTATTATTATTATGCAGTGCGGAGCATATATTTGTCCTACAGTAAAATCCTCTTAGTAAGAGAGAAGGAGATGTAGTGAGAAAGGGTAAACACTTTCACCATTTTCTGTGGCTCCATTTAAAGACATGCAGGAGCTCTTCCTCAAGAATGAACATGATGCAGAGCATGCGAGAGATAAATGGCAAAGAATAAAACAGATTACTTGGAAAGAAACAATTCTACTGATAAATAGAACACCAACACTTTTGCAGCACCAGCTTGATTTATATTTCTTCCTGACAGACTTCTAACAAGTTTAGAAAGGTCTTTAAGTAGGGTTTGAGCAACACAGGATACATCTAATTTCCTTTACTCAGTATATGAGTGGTTCTACAAAGTGGATACATTTCCCTACTGACTTTGTGAAGCCTTATCTTAAGGCTTCATTTAAAAGAAGTACAAGTCAAGATTAGTGATTTTGTAATGGTAAGTTGCACTCCTTACTTGTACCAAGTGCTATTCTACTGAAGGTTTACAGATGGGTGTTATGTCTACAGCTACAGACATAACATAATAGCTATGGAAACAGAACCCTAATCTGAGCAACCTGATGTAGTGGCAGGTGTCCCTGTCCATGGCAGGAGGGTTGGAACTAGATGATCTTTGAGGTCCCTTCCAACCCAAACCACTCGTTCTTTTGTTTTGTAAAAAGCAAAGCAAGAGTTACATTTATCTTTACAGCTTTCCATCATAATAAGCCTTTATTTTACAAAACAGTGTTTTAAAAATAGGCAGTTTAAGACATTTTCAGTCAAAACACACATATGTGTTTTCTCAAAACTCCTCACATTGTGTACATGTGTGTTTGTGGAAACCTGCTGTACTCTGCCCAGACGTGATTTGGATAATGCTTATTGATTTCATGGTCTGCAATGAGTTCTGTGTTTTGCATTTTTCTCCATCCTCATGGAAACTCCCTACCACTTTCCCAAACTACCTTGCCTGAAAGGAATGCCCCAAGTTTGAAGCTTCATTTTTCACACAGTAAATTCAAGAAAAAAAAATCACAGAAGGATGGTCAGCCCAAAGAGGGTTGCAAGCACATACCCCTTCTTCTTCACTGAGGCAAGTTGAGGCCAAGCCAGCATTGCTCGTGTGACTTGACAGAAAAACTGAGTAGTCAGGTCTTTGGAAATACTTGTTGCTCTTTCTATACCATGAAATCAAGCACGCAATCAAGCCCTTAAAAAGTGAACTTAAAGCCACTGTTTGATCAGAAACTGAGCAGTTAGTTGAAGCTGCTATATGATGAATTTTGAGGGGTTTTGGCAAATTGAACCATTACAATTGAATGATTAAAGTTTTCCCTCTTTACCAACCCTTGCTATCCTGCTGCTAACCCACTCTTTAACATAACAACTAGCTAACAGCATGCTTGATTAATGACCTTCAAGACCAGATCTGTAAAAAAGAAGAGTAGGGCTAAACTATTGTGATGAGAGAATTAATTAATTCTGCAATAACACCCAACGTTTTGGGATAGCTTCTATTTTAGAATGAAACACAAAGCCAAGTGAGACTTAGGTGGTAAGAGTCTATTAAAAAAAATAATTTGAACAATCTAAACTCTAATTCTATTCTGCAGAACAAATAGGTGTTACTGTTTCCTCTGGAAAAAAAGTTCTAATCTGTAGGGAAATTAACCTCTTGGAGGCATGTCAATATTTTTACAGCATGCACTGTTTAAGACTTGCTTGTGTATAATGTATAGCATGGACAGGTAATTTTCCTATAAGTCATAATTCATAGGACAAACAATGTGAGGGATATTAATGGAAAGAGATCAACAAGGTTATTTCCTTTTTGTAGCTTTCTGCAGAGTTAAATAATAAGTGAAACTCATAATTCAGCAAATAAGTTAACTTTGTCATTGCAGAATTGAATGCTGAAGCTTACCTACTAATGATACTTGCAGATCCTCTACTTAAATGAACTAATGCTGCTTAAATAGAAAGGAGAAATAAAGTTATGTGCAATGGATGTAAATACCAACCGTTTTGAAGAGGCATCTGGCTTTTTGACAGATCATGACTACAGAATTTAACAGTTGATATAGATTTTTCCCCTATTAATTTCAGGACTAGATTCCAGTTTTATGAACTAGTTAATAAACTATTTTGATGAAAAGCATATTCAGCATTCCCTTGCTCTTCTGATTAATACAATAATAGAACTGTTTCCTTTTCACTTTCCCAAGTTCCACATAGACATGTTTTGAAGACAAATTAACTAAAGGTTACTGCTGCATGAGAACTGCAGCTGTTCTGCAGATGCTGCGTCCCAACTTTTCGTTAGCCTCTAATTATTCTCATTCAGAAATAATACCTATTAGACTATTTCATAGCTTTCACTCATGCAGCTTAAATTTCAGGGCTTAGAACACATTTTGTCTTGGATGAGGAAAAAGTATTTCAACAACTTTTATGTTGCATCAGCTGAAATTAAGGCATTGGAATAATCTATAATAGCAGAGTAGGCTTACTTCCTATCTGAATACATACACGGTGACTAATGTAGCCAACTCCCCTTTCAAAGGGCTTTAGAAAATGCTGTTGCCCCCATTTCAGAGATAAGAAAGTGGAAGCAGAA
This sequence comes from Myiozetetes cayanensis, assembly GCF_022539395.1. Classification (NCBI taxonomy): domain Eukaryota; kingdom Metazoa; phylum Chordata; class Aves; order Passeriformes; family Tyrannidae; genus Myiozetetes; species Myiozetetes cayanensis. The sequence goes on along the minus strand of NW_026087411.1, from coordinate 29,755,085 downwards.
GAGTCAAGAGTTTAATCAAGCCCTCACACCAGCTGGTGACCTGTGTTAGGCAGGGTTAGAACCAGACAGTGTTTGCATGAGACTCTTGCAACAGAGGTGGTACTGATTGCATAAGCAGATGGTAACCCATGCAGCAGACTGAGTTTCCAAAATAATATATTTCAGTTTAGTTGCAGTTGATTTAAGCAGATATAAATGAAACCAAAACAATCCTACTGTCAATAAAAACAGTTTATTGAGATTAATTTACTAGATGGAGAGGGGTTGGAGAGAAAAGTGTTGCTACTACACAAGAGAAGCAGATGAGGAAGTTGAGTCTAAAATGAAGTTTCCCCTGCTCCCGCCGTGCTTTCAGTGTACAAGAATAGTTAATTAGGACAAGTCAAAACACATGTGATCCAAACTTGACAGCTTTGCTTACAGAAGCCCAAATAAGCTTTTCAACTCAGTGAATGAATTGCACCATAAAGTAACATTGAATTAAGAAGCATACTACACTCTCTCTCATTTAGTCATGCATTAAAATAAACTTCAGATTAAGAAATTTACAGAAAGTCATTGTTTTAGAACAATCTAAAAACTGTTTCTTAGGCACTAGGAAATGTTGCAGACTTGGTTTCACAAGCATTTTTGTATTTCACTCCTGGATTTCAATATGACTTCAAAGGTCTTGCTTCTCTGAAGACAAGCTAGAAGCTGCTGCAAAGTGTGCTAGTAAATCACACACCTCATTTCCTATTTAACAACCTATCTTAAGTTAAAAAAAAAAAAAATCTTATTTGTCTCAACAGCATCAAATCAAAAAAATGAAAGTAATCAGACTTAGGTGGAGCAGGGTACTACTTGTAACAACATTTTAGTCAAGTAGACTTTTGAACTACAGAACAGGATCAAGAAAAAGACACACTGTTGGCTATTAACTCTTTAGAAAGTACCTTTATTAACTCACATTGTTAAGCCAAACAAACAACAAGGTTTCCAGGATCAACCAAAAACTTTACATAACCTCAACCACACTGGTCTCTCTCCCTGTATCGTTCCATCAGGCAGCATTAGGAGTAGGCAGGGCAAGGCAGGCTTCCAATGTCAACATGTACAGGATGCTTTGTATGAAAAGCAAGGTGATGGGTTTATGTTAAGAGGCATTACAAGAGGGAAAAATCTGCCACAGAAACGCTATTTGCTTTGAGATTTCTGTTCCTATGTATTCAGCTTTATCCAGGGCTTAACCTGAAACAAAATGTTTTTATGTTACTTACTATAAATCTCTTCAACACCAGATTAGCTCGACTGATGTTTGAGGAGGACTGGGGAAAGAGTGGAGGCTGCTCTGAACAAATGTTTTCACACACAGAGAAACAGTTCCTTCAGGTTAGAAAGAAGTGCGATCAGTAGCTAAGATAAGCGCTAGGAAACTGTCTGATCTACACACTCTCAGACCTGTAATAGTACAGATCGCCTAGTCTATCTTCTTTCTTCTTCTGGGTGAGTGAATTAGGGCAATAGCATTACTTTGCTGCTAAGAACCAGCTATGAATTAGAGTATTTCTTAAACACAGTTGTGTCAGCATACAAACCCCATTTCTGCAGGAGTAGAACAATATTAAAAACCACGCACACAACCACGTGCACTGGAACACAAGGTTGTACTATTTTAATACATTCAGCACTATACTACTAAGTACACAGAAAGGGCTTTCTTCCCAAGAGAGCTTCCAACCAATAACCAACAGGCAGCAGAGCAGAGACTCCTTCAATAATTCTTCAATAGTCTTTTCCATCCCATACCACATTTAGTTCCTGATCAAAACCCAGTAGTAAACAAGTAATTGTGTATATCCTGCAGAAAGAGTTTTGAATAAGTCAAAAAGTAAGCTTAGTCAACTGAAAAAGCTTTCAACTTTAAGACCATGAGCACTTCCAGATTCATGAAATTTCCCATACAGTCTCCTCTGAACACCAGTTTGAGACAAGCTGAAGGCAAAGAAGTGCAGTGTACAGTGTGGCAGGTAATTACCAAATTCTTGCCCTGTCACTTCTCTTCATACGTCCCATCCCTGAGGACGTATGAAAGTCAAACCACTTTGTCATCTTCTTGCTACTGCATTAAAGGGAAGAGGGATCAGCTGGCAGAAGCACTACAGTTGCTGCCTTCTGTTTGTTACACTTCTCCTTCCTAGCCTGGATTTCCTGCAACTGACTTTTCTGGCTGTTCAGCAGGCATCTATTACCTTCTCAGAAGCTGAGACAGAGGAAGCACTTGCACATTTCTAAGTAGAGAACCCTCAATCTTAAAAAGCTGCTCAGCATACAAGATGCTAAGGGAGTCATCAAAACCACAGGAAAGCTGCAGTTAGGTCAAGTAAGCGGGATGGTTTTCCTAAGGTGCACAGAATTGAGCTGAAAGCACCTAGTCAATTGTCTAGTGTGAAACTACTTTATTGCAGTATTTCTCCACTAGGAAACAAGAAGCAGCCATCTACGAGGATGTCTGTCCAAATAACCAACTGTCTAATGGCAGCAGAGCCGAACAAGCATTATTAAAACACATGAAAATAAATCCAACGTACTCTCAAAGTGGGACCTATATTTTGCTTCCATTTAAGACAAAGACATCTATGCTCATTTCAATAATCAAGTTGAGAGCTTTGGGACCTTGCAGACTGTGTAGCAGCTTCATGAAAAGCACAGTTATCTTACAGTCACACTCCAGTTAAGACACTACCTGAAAATCTAGCATTACTGTAACAAATTTAGAAACACAATAAAGCTGACTATTAGGTTTACTGCTACAACAGCATCAACTTCAAAGTTTTTCACTCTTCCTCTCCCTTTCCTGCCTTCCACCCCAAAAGCTGTAAAAAAGAAAAAAAATTAAGAAACATGAAAATATTATTTTAAAAGGGCAAATTAGTAGTGACACAGGTGAAAAGCTTTCAGACTGCACCAATACAAATAAAAAAGAGTAAAGCATAAACTCCAATGCCCTTAAAAAAACCTTTGTGCCAACAAGGCAAGTGGTGATTAAGGAACTGCCCTCTGTCATTCTGCAGTCACCTACACATCACCTAGACAGGTCAGAAGGTTGAAATTCTAACTTAAGTGGCAAGTTATCACAGGTAAACTATGTAACCTGATTTTAACATATTTGCATTACAGTCTGAAGCTGGTTAACAACAAGTGAAACAGCTGAACATGTGGTAGGTTGAGGATTCCAGCCAGACTAAGGGTATGACACAGGAAGCCAAGGGAGAAGTTGGTATGACCAGTAAGCTTGGTTAGACCCCTTCTCTTTATACAGTTGCTTGGCTCCAAACACCTCTCCTGTTTCTTTGTTGTCTGGAGGAGACTCACCAACCTTACTCCCCTCATGGGTGAGAACTAAAATTCTTAAGCTGCTGTTTCTCTAGCAAGGGACCACACATGATTCTTCAAAGCTTTTTTACTCCTTTGGAGTGGGTTGGGGGTAGCAAAGAGAAGCAGCAATATGAGCATTTGGAGGTCACACAGAGAAGTCATCACTGATTAATGTGCTATGTTACCCAAGCCACCAAAAATACTGTAATCATATCTGTGCTTTCCACCTCAGAACCTTCACAACTCTTTCTGGAATTATCTTCAAGTTCCATCAGCTATCACTCACTCACTGCCAGTTTTAACCATCTTATGATTTTCTTTGCAGTCCAAACAAATGTTAACTGTCATCTTTGTTGTTAAGAAGGACCAGAGTTCAGAGACCTGTGATAGGTGCAACTGGGACATTTTGGCACCTGTTGCAACCTCAAAGAGGCACACAGGTCTGGGTTTTGTTTCTCGGCAGTTGGAACCTGCTTACACAATATCTGCAAGATGCCGGCACAGAACAAAGTCAATTTCATATTTACCAGTTTGCTCAATCACAATCCGTGTCTACCTTTTCATTAAGGCAGAAACATTGCTACAGATCAGCCACTCTGTAGGATTACTGATCACACAACAGGGGTTGAAAAATAGACCCATCGTAAAAAACACTACAGATGCACGTATGGTTAGAAAATTGATTTCAGATTCAATAGAGGCTACAGAGGCTATCATGCACAAACTGTTATTAATTTCCTACTCCCTTTTTATTACTCACATTTCTTTCTGTTAAGAAAACAGTGTATGAAGTTTGATTTTAAAACATTTCAAAAGCTATTTTGCACCTAAGAGTGCCTGTGATTCACTTGAGTTCACACAACACAATGCAGGGGGAAAAAAAAAAAAAGAGAAATAACTTCCTTGCTGATTTGACTGTACGTAGAGTTACTAGGGCAAGGCATGCCTAGGAGGGATCTCTTCTGCCTACAATTCAAATGTTGGTAAGCACATAACTAACAGAGTAAAGTCTAAGAACTCTTATATAAAGGCATGATAAAATAACATGGGCATACACAGGAAACAACCAACCAGCCTGAAGTTCCCTGGTGCTTTAAAGAAAAGATCTAGTAATGCTAGAACAAGAAATGCTGATGAGGGACCTCAACCAGAACAAAGACAGGAAATAAAAGAAGACAAAGTTACGCCCTCAAGCCTAAACCATCCCTTCAGTAGGTAGAGCTAGTAAAAATGCAGAGTGCATCTTGCATGCTAAATTTTAAAGGTTCAATCTGCCTTTAAGTGTGGCTCTCCTAAGGATGTCTGCAGCAGCATAGATGCTTCAGGTGTGACCACAGTGGCCTTTTAATTTAACTAAAGAATGCAATTCTTCAGGCTGTCCTGTTACCACATTCTGTTACATACTACAGAGCAGACTGAGCAAAACTTAAAGACATACTCCATGAAGAAATTTAACTACATGTTCAGCGGTCACACGGGAGCCAGGACAAAATAAAACCCCTGCAAATCACAGGCACTATGATCAACAGGTCTATAGCACCAAAGTGCAAAAGCATTCTCCTTTGCTCCCCAGCTGATCGGATTATTGACTGCCACTTGTCCTCAGCTTGCTTCTGGTTGTCTGTTACTGTGTTGACATCTACTTGCAGTACCAGCAAGGAATACAACTGTTCTGAAAGTCAGCAGCATTGAAAGAAAAGCAAAACAATTAATTATGTTTAATTCGTTTTAATAGCAAAACCAACAATTTGTTTGAAAAAAGGAAATCTTTACGAAGTCATCATTACACTGTACCTTCACTGGCTACAGAAGGTATCTTGCAATAACCATATATACAGTATGAACCAAAGCAGAGGTTCCAAGATATTTTAGGACAACAGGCTCTTGGTAACTTGCAAATCCACTTGCATGCCATGGTCTCAAGAGCAGAGCCTGCCAAAAAACACACCTAGTAGCAGAAGGTAACACAAACATTCAGTTCTAAGGTAACAGAAGGACAACATACTAGAAACACTCAAGAATTAAGTCCGTAACAGGAAAAAGGAAAAGCACCATAGCAGGAAAATTATAACTTCTGATCGATTACTATTGCTCCATCGGTAGACAGAGTTGCAGTGCATGCGCTATCAGCTTTGTTTAACTATGTTCTAAGAAAGTTCAAACAATTTAATGGTTAAACAGGGAAAAAGGGAAAAAAAAGAAAACACAACAGAAAAGCATGCCTGCTTACATGTGATTTTATGTGTAGAAACTCACAGAGCAAAGCTGTGGGGTAATGGAGTTGGACATAAGGAGGAATTTCTTCACAGAAAGGGTTGTTAAGCATTGAAAAGGACTGCCCAGGGAGGTGGTGGTGTCATCATCCCTGAAGGCGTTCAAGAAATGACTGCATGTGGCACTTAGTGTCATGGTCTAGTTGACATGGTATTTGGTCAAAGGCTGGACTCGATCTCAAAAGTCTTTTCCAGCCTAATTTACTCTGGGATTCTGTGCTGCCTGTCCTCAGTTCTCTTCTCCTACTGCTGCAGTGGCAATATCCATAACTCATACTCTGGGACAACTTAGTCAGCTGTGGACAGTGGTCCTACCTTTTAATATCAGTTCATCCCTGCTGACCTTAGAGGATGCATAATTCAAGACATAAATTTGACAAATCTAGCAATAGCTGTTTTCAGGCATAAGCTTTAACTTACACTGTCAAGTTTTTATATGAGAGCTATTAGATGTAGTTATTAACAATTTTGCTGCTAAAGATATTTCATTAGCAGTCACTTGTCCTTGTCTGATAGATGCTCAGCTTTACTTTGTTAAGCCTATGAAAATGGCTTAGTCTTTTGAAAGGGGGAAGTCAACTGGCATTCCAGCTAATGAATTCAGACCCCTATTTATCTACCCCACAATCAAGACCTTCCATGGAAGGGATCAGGAAGTTAAGAGATCAAACCAACAAATTCAAGTAAGTCTAGAGGAAGAGAGAGATTACGAAAAATATGCCCTTATAAACTTTAGGTTGAAAAAACCCCACTATACAAAATGTAAGCAAAAGCCCTCATCTCTATTAAATTTTGAACTAACAAAGAGCATTTAAAACCTAGTTCAAGTTTTTAAGAAAACTACAGTTTGCAAACACTCTCAAGAATACTGCACATAGATTTAAACCTTGAGGTAGAAACTTGAAAGTAAAGCAAGATGGGAAACAATGCTCAGAATCAGAGAATATTTTAGATTTTCATAATCAAACAGACAAATTCCAAGAATATACAAATCTAGAAGCAATTTTCAGCATACTCAAATGCAAACCAAAATCCTGTAAATGTACCTGTAGGTACTTGTGAATGGAGAGGACATTTTGGTTTTAAAAAACAGGGGGGGGGAACTATTATTAATCCACTTAATTGTTATTTCCTTTAGCATGAACCATGTGCCATGTATATCCCAACAGCAGCTATCCTTAAAAGTCTTCCAAATGTTTGTTCACAGCACTGGCCTTTAGGTCTAAACATTTAGATTTCTAAAGTTGTCTTTCAGGCCTGTTTAGAGTCATGTATGCTTTTCAAATAAAGACCTCAACTATTTCTTCTCATACTCAGTATGTTTGTCTGTTTCCCCTGAAGAGAGCCAGCAGTTTCTCTTTTCATTTTATTGCTGTTTTGAAAGTAACCATTTTCACTCATCTTCAAATTCTTCCCTTTCTTTTCACCAGCCTTCATGTTTATCAGTGGCAAGCATTTAATTTTTTGATGACCATAGCAGGCCAGTAAAAGATTTCCTAGTAAATAAGACGTGGCCCAGGGTTGGCAAACCTTTGCTCATGTGAATATGGACATGAGGGTCGAGAGGGCACCTCCTTGCATGAATAGCTCCTTTATCATTAAGCTGATGTTTCACAATCAGGATGGAGCAATAAAGAGTAAAAGTAAGGAGCTGGAGAAGAGGGAAATGACTGAATCACCTTACATTTGCTTTGGTCTTCAAAACTTATTCCTACAGCAGGGTAAGCAAAGGTGTCTTCACTGTGGATCTCTGCTTTGTACCCCCCTTCCTAAAGAGCCCCAGGACTCAGGGCCACTGAAACAAGCGGCAATGACAAGCCATAGAATTTTATCAACAGACAAAGGTATTACAGTACTTTTAAGATTCTACAATGACAATATAGTGCCATGACATCAATATGAAAAATGTTAATTTTTGCAGATATTCCACAGAGTTATGAGACATTTCTTTTCCAAAGCAATTGTACCTAGTGAGGAGAGATTACACAGTTCCTTGTGTCAATACAAAGTTGTGTTTGAGGGTCTTTGGAAGCTTAAATAAACTGCCATGTGAAACATCTCAGCCACATTTTCATTTGATCAATCACCTTTACCCAGAAGAACATGGGCAGGCAGCAACCAGCCTATACACTGCCCAGAGTGAGTCACCTTTAAAATCAGGGTCTATGTAGCATTGCTCCAAGATTGTTTAAGTACTTTCTTTACCTCTTATAGTTATGGTAAGTAATATGGTACTCACAACAATCAAAAGCAAATGGATTCTTCACACAAGAGACTTCTAAAAGCTGTTTTTAAACTAGTTTATTTTAAGGCATTTCTTGGGATTGGGGAAAAAGGCTTTCTTTTTAGCATATCCTACAATACTCTGCTTGTAGATTTCTGAAAGTGTGTTAAATACATTTCAGTAAACATTTATTGTAGTGTATTTCTACTGCAATACACTGTGAATTTTTTATTACAGAATACAAACTTTAGACAGTATTTCACTGTATACAACTCACTTTGTAGTCACTTGAACTGTTGGTATAGAGATACCAGTCCGTATGTTAAGTGCGAATCTGTGCTGATGATCTACTTGCCTTTTTAAGTGCTTCAGATTAATACTACAGATCTAGTTTTGTAGTCATTCCACACAGAGTTTCCATTGCACTTACAGCTAAAATTAGTGTCAAAGGAACACGCGAGCTAACCTGGGTGGGGAACAAGGGCAGCAGAGAGACCGGTCTCTGAATAAGTCAGTCCTTGTCACCTTCCAGGCTGCTCCTGGAAACAAAATTGGTATTGTTAGTTCAACTTGAACATTCCTTGGCATCCTTGCATTTTACTAACAACCATTTAAAATTCTAAAAAAAATTATGATAGTTATTGAAGAAATTTATCCAGTGTGTTTTAAATGGGGATATTAAAAAGAACATCGGTGAAATAACAGCAAAGCTCAATGTCGCTCTGTAGAGTGACATGAGTGTCAGTAGAAACCAAAAGCAGAGTGAAAGAAAAGGCTCCAAGATGAAGCCATTTGTTAAAAAAACAAAACAAAACAACAAAAACCCTCACAACAAACAAACAAACAAAACCACAACAGCATAGAAATTAGTTAACCATGCAAAACCCCAAGAACAAGTTGAAGGAATTCATGGAAGAGGCTAGAGGAAGAGGCTCCAAGGGAACAAGACAAAAGTGGGCACAGGGGGCATTAAGTGCCCATTTTCAAATCAGCAACATTCTGGATTTATCACAAGAGAATAAATTTGAAGGTTTAATATGGGAATGATCAAGATTTGTGAAAGAGAACAGATGTTAGTAATGTTTTAAAGATTCAGCAGAACCCAACAGAAGCAATTCTGATAGTGAGAAAGGACCAAGACAATTTCTGATATGCTTTACAACTTACTCAGGACAGAATCCTGATGCCCTTACATGATTTCTCCCATCACAGTTAGCTTCATCTAGGTTAGATTTCCCCATGCCATTTTTCTGTCAGAAATGCCACTCCACCACTTCCCATCACTTCTCAAATAGAAGTTGAATAAGAACAGGAGCAAAACTACAACTCTGAAAGAAAGCAGGCATTAAAGTTTCCAGTAACCATTAAGAGCGAAATAAAGGCAAAGTAAGACTTACATTTTAGCTAAATTGAGGTTAGGACAACAACAGAATATCTACGAGGGATCATCAGACCAGCACGAGTGGACATGGAAAGTAGGATATGATTGGAAGTAGTACAGAGGCAAAACTCAAACCACATGAATATGAGACCATCACTAGGAGCTAACACATACTGAAGAGGAAAGGCTCTCAACATTTTTTCATTGTCATCCTGTATTTTAAGAAATTTTTCTGCCACTTCAGAATTAATTGTGATAGGGATCATGGAGGGGGGGAGGGGGGAAAAGAGTACTAATGATTCGCTCATAACATGAATTTCATCCTAAATTGAGGCAGAACATAGATTTTGCATTATGTCTGCAGCAAGTTAAGCATGCCAGCCTTCATGCACATCCAATCCAAATGAAGTTTTTCTCCTGAGGACTTTAAAACAGGTTTGAGGTATAACCTAGAGTAAGATTTCATTAAGATTCCAGAACAGCAAAAGCATACTCAAAACGCATAGCACATCTTTAATTTTCCAACATCCCTTAATAGTTTCAAGCCTCCATCCACCTGTTCTACTTTATACCACAAATACACACTTAACAGGGTCCTAAGATGGTAACAATAAGGACACTACCACCAGAAAGCTCTGCTATCTGAAACAGACAGAAGGCAGCCACCAACTGAAGAAAGAGAACTTAAACCACAAACTTTTAGGATCAGGAGCCCATACTCTTCTAAGCCAACACTGTATCGATTACACCAAGAGAACTAATGAGCCACTTTTCAATTCTTTTGTACTTTAGCATTTTAACGGACTTTTAATGAATTTCAAAATAAAATAATATACTTTTTTAAAAACAATCCAAAACACAATGAACAGAAGATTTACTCGTATAAACATTTCTGAAATAAAGTCCCAAATGATTCATTCTCACCAGTAGAGCCCCACATATCCGGGTATAGCCTGCTTTTCGTGGTTCGCCATTGCTTGCCACCACTTTTTAACAGATACCACATCCATAAAAAGGCACTAACCAAGTTTATACTGCTCTCGGAATTTATACATGTTATCGATTATAATTAGTTTTGAAGAGACATTCTGCCAGGTGAGCGAGGCAGGACGATTATCAGCTCCTTACGGTTTAGAAAGAAGTGAGTTTCCTGAAGTATAACAGCGCAAGAGTTGCGAGCATCCCTCCATGCGAACCCTGCACCCTTTCCCCCAGTTACCCCGACTGACCTCCGAGACCCCCAGGCACCTCTTCAGCATTTAAGTAAGGGAAGGGGGGAAAAAAAAAAAAAGAGGAGAAGAAAATCAGACCAAACATAAGAGGATCGAGACACTTGGCTTCACTTTCCCTTCCCCGCAACACACCATTCATTGAGGCAGAAGGAACCACCCCGGGTGCTACAACAAGAGCCGCATTCACGGGCGCGGGTTGGGCTGGCGGGAGCGCGCTCCGGGCGGGCACCCCGGGCCGGCCAGCCGGCACCGAAACCAGCCCTGTGCTCCTTCAGCACTCGGGGGCACAGGGAAGGAAACGCGGACCCATTTACTGGCTCTATCATTAAAAAAGTTAGGAACGATTAAGAGGTTTTCCTACGCTCCCGCTCGAGGGACAGTTTTTCGGCACCGTGCTTTGTGAAGGCACAGACGCGGTCGGGCTCTGCCGGGAGCCGGCTGGTTTCCCTGCCCGCCCGCGGGCGCGGGATTTTCCGCTCCGGGGCGCCCGGCAGCACCTGCTGCTGCTGCCGCCCGGCACCCCCGGCCCCGGCCCCCGCCCCGGCGGCACCCACTGTACCTGCAGGATCTTGTCCAGCCCCTCCTGGCCCAAGCAAGGGAACTGCTTGAGTAGCTCCGTCTTCTGCCGCTTGTAGTCGTCGGCAGCCGAGCGCCAGTGGGGCTCCTCCAGCACCTCAAAGATCGCGGCCCCAATGGACAGGTAGAAGATGATGGCCGAGGTCAGCAAAGGGCCCCTATCCACCATGGTGCCGGCGGGAGGGACAGAGGGCGGGCGGGCGGAGCGCGGCGAGCGGGCGGGCCGGGGCGGCTGCCCCGCGCTGCGGCCGTGGGTGCCCGAGGCAGCCCTGTCCTTCCCCTGACAGCTCTGCCTGCCCGCGCTGTCCGCCGTGCCTCCTCTCCCGGCTTCTGCCGCGTTCCCTTAGTCTTCCACACTCCCCTCCCACTCTCTTCTCCTCTCTCCTCCCTCCTCCGCTTCGCTCCGCTCCACTCCCCTCAGCTGTCTCCTTCCCCCCGTTCTCTCCCCTCCCTCCCTCCCTCAGCAGCGATTTGAATCTGGTGCTCTCCCGCTTCCTCTCCCCTCCCGCCCGCGCATGCGGGGCCGCCGCCGGGGGAAAGGCCGGCGGGGCGCCCCGGGCGCTCCCGGAGCCGGCCCGTGGCGAGGGACGGGCGGTCCCCGCGGAGCGGGAGAGCGGCGGTGGGGTACGGCCAGCGCCCGCCCTCCAGGGGCCACCCAGGGGAAGGGGAGCGGGGCTGCGACCTCCCCTCTTCCCGCCTTGCCCGCACGACCGCCGGGAGCCCGTGTGGGGGCCGAGAGGGGAGCCAGGTCCCGGCCATGTGCTCCTAGAGCATGGCTGGTCCCTGCGCCCGGAGCCCTGCGTTGCCGACCGTGTTTTCCCTTAAGTCAGGGGAAAAAGGGGTAGCGTCGCTCAGTTTTATTTTGCTTTTTCCCTCGTGCCGGCAGGTTCAGCGTAATTTCTCGTTTTCGACGCCGGCAGGCTGTGAAACGAGGGCTGCGGCTTTCCTGGGTGCACGGAAACGTGGGGGGAAAGGTGAGCAGGAGTTCTGAGAAGAGGTCTGTCGGCAGATTTCACCCCTTCCCTGAGACGTCGTCCGGATGTGTGCATTACAGATCCTTCAGAGCAGACACTGCATCTCCCTTTCTTCGTGCATTTTATACCTTTAATAAAAGTTCCTGTGTGTGCTCTCTGTGTGTTTGGGAGTGAGGGAGAGGTACTGGGTAGTGATTTTCCATGCGACGCTCAAAATCCTTTCCAGGCTGAAGCTCTCTTGAAGCTCACCCTGTCTGAAGCAGCCCACGCTGCTCCATGTTCACACTTCATGGCAGGAGGAAGGGAACCCGACTGCTTTAAATTAATAGGGCTGGAAATGGCGTTAAATGGGGCAGGGAGAGTACATAGCAGTGTGTTATGCACCCTGGCAAAGCGCTTCTGGTGCGGACGCAGTTCATCTTACACGGATCATCTTACAAGTGCGGGTAACTTATTTTCTTCCTTTTCCAGCCCCCTCAGCAGGAAGTAAACACTCAAGAAATAGAGTCATTCATATCGATTGCATCAACTCTAAGGATTTTGGGATATACAGGTACATCAGTTGGAGTAAACAAACCAAAAAGGCCAGCTGAAATTTCTCCTGCAGACATAGTTGAAGCGGGAGGAGGTGAAATGGAGGAGAATGGAAAGGGGAAAGGAAACAAGTAGAAAATATTCAACAGAGTATGAGTAAATGAAAAGGAGAGCACATACAAGGGAGAGGAACATGCCTTGATTAGAAGGTGTACAGAGACAGCTCTCTAAAACTTTGAATCACGCCCGATAGATGCTCGTGTCAGAATGCCCACAAGAAACTACATGGCCCTTAAGCAGTCCTTCATGCTAATGTGTATAGTGCTCAGTGAAAATACATCTGCAAGAGGTTCCTGACAGCCTAAAAGCAAGACTGAAGAAACCACAAAATCCACAAGCATGTTAAGTGATCGGTCTTTGCATGGGATTCCCCGGTTTTTTGAAAGCAGAGAAAAGGATTGCCAAACTGCAGTAGTTTAAAAAAAGTCATTTATATGTGCTAGAGGAAATAGCAAGAAGAAAGCACCATAATAAACATTTTAAAAATAATGAGTGTCATAAGGAAACTACACTCACCTTGTTTTATTAAGGTAAAAATGGGCGGATGCTTCATGAAGTTGTAAGTTTCCTTTGAATTCAAAGGAAAAGAAGAATCTCATGATGCACAATTACCCCATGAAAATTATTCCCAGGTGTTATCACTTGGCCCAAGACCTTTGCAAAATTTGAAAAGCCACTGGCCACATAAATCAATAATGTGAGCATCTATCATTGCTTCACTCACTAATTTAAAAGTAAAGTTCAAAATCCTAAGGTGTATAAATACTTATGGCAAGTGACTGAAAGTGTTGAAGAACTCTTTCAATAGGCAAACTATGATACAATTTTCCTTTTTGTGCTCTTGCACCTTCTTCTGAGTCACCTGCAAATGGTTAGGTTATTCCAACAGCGGCATCAGTAGCCTGACACGTTAGAGCAACACTACACTTGCGTGTTCCTGACCCTGAACATCTGTGCTTCGTAAGGGGAAGGTATTTGATTAAATTTTGAAACTGTACTCTTCACCATCTGTCTTTAAGTCTCTAAAGGCCCATTTATACATTGAAACAGTATCTTAAAGGTACAAGGAATGACACGAATGACCCTGAACCCACTGCACTTATAGAGCACAGACAAGCAAAACCACTTTCAGACATTTTTTAGAAAGTTTGTTTGCAATTTTGATTCAACGTTTCTACTTTCCACTCTAAACTCCCAATCACTGATTGCATAATTAGTGCTCTCAGTTAACTGAGTCAGTGTTTAAAAACAAACCTGTAAATCACATACCATTTTTCCCTGTGTTGAAATGCTATTGCACTTGTTAGACTGTCTCCTTGTGTTTCTCTGAGTTTCAAAGAGGTGAACCTGGTAAGGAACTACGTCCAGAAGAATAATTCCCTAAGGAATCATACTCAACTACTTCTACAAGTAGAAGGGATCCACTGAGTATCAGTAAACTTCTAGCATTTAGATATTTCACTTTGATTCTGTTGTCTTTTCCAGAACAAAGGTATAATTTCGTGCTGCTGGCCAAGGGAGTGCGGCACGAAGAAATGTTTTCTGCAGCTGGCCTCTCTTTGTACCTCCTGATCCAAAATGCTTCTCCTGACCTCATAACAGATCCCATATCCTTTTATTCATGGCCCTTTTCTCCTCTTTGTTTCCCTTGGATTAAACACTACCCCTATTGTTAACCCACAGCACCTGCCACATAGGCCCCGCAGCTTTTCATGCTAGGCTAAGTTAATGAAAAGGCTGGGGTTATTCACTCACACAGGCTTTTAAATCCCATTAAAAATGAAGGGAGAACCAGCAGATAGCACTGTGGTGAGCAACACCACAAGTATCAATCATTTGTATTATTTGCATAGGTCGTTATTTCAGGCTGTCCAGTCCAAAAGGAAATCTCTTTCATCCAAGATGTATGTCTAAGACATATTTGCTGTACAGATGTTTCCTAGAACAGCCTGAAATGAATGAATAAATGTCAGAATATGTTTCAGATGGAGCAACTAAAAGACATTATTTGGGCAAAGCAAACCTGTCATATAGTGGCAAAGACTGCATGTTGTACTGAGTACGAACTATGAGCCTCTCTTCAAGCCTCTGCCATTTTTCACTTAGAAGTCTGGTTTTGCTTGGTTGATGACTCTTTTCAGTGCCTGTCAACTCTGCATTTTTCACTTTTCTGAATCTGTTGAAATCTGGACACCTCAATATTGCCTTCAAGTGTTATACATCTAGGCATGGAAGGTTGAACTAAGTTGAGGGGTATACTATCGTGACTGCCTTAAGCAGTTTGGCTTCTTTCATGCAGTCCAGTGCACACAGATAGGGTAAGGCTGGTCTTCAGATGATGCAGAATTTTATATGAGACATTTGTAGAAAGTTAAAAAATTCTCCATGGGATTGTTCATATCTTTTGGCTTAAGTATTTACACAAAACAATTTTATGCTCTGAGTGTAGAGTAACACATAGTAAATCATAATGAAAAATAATAAAAACCTTTACCAAAACAACCTGCATACCACTGCAACAGACTTCTTCATTCATAGACAGATAATGAGTGAACAAACACCACATGACAGATGTTAGTCATGTTGCTTAATGAATAACTGGTGATGAGTACAATACCTGTGTGGAATGGCTGTAATAAGTTCAAGGAAAATTATGCATTTGGATCATCAGTTTTTCACTGAGATACCTGCAGTGCTCAAGAGAAATGTCTTCATCAGGAAGAAGCCTAGGTATTTCAACATTTTTTCTGCATGTATTTCCTTGACTGCCTTGTTCCTCAGCCATCCGTAGAAGTCACTGGATGATGAAACACGCTTTCCTTCAAAATACTTTAAAAAGAAATAGTTTGGCCTTCTCTTTCTGCTGTACCATGGCCTCAGTGGTAGTGCCAAACGTTTTATGACAGTCCTTCACGCTGACATTCACGTCAGTGATCTAAGCAGTTCAGCATACAGCTCTGCAAAAAAACCCCAACTTGTACAATGTCAGTCCTGGGCTGGGTTTTTTAAAAACCAGCACTGGTTTTTACCTGTGCTGGATACCCGAGCACATTCTTGCTCTAGACAGTATGCTCAAGGATAGCTGAGCACCATGGTAACAGACTCAGTGAATATGCAACAATCTGTTATTTTGTTATGTAAAACATCACTGTCAAGTCTTATTTTTGTGTCATTAGGAAGGAGTTAAATTTTATTTGTGTATAGTAATATGGATGAATGCCTGCACATTGCTCTGAGATTTGTTTCCTGAACCAGTTTAAATTAACTTTTATCAATCTGGTGTTATGCAGTGCCCACAGTGCATACCTTCTCCAGTGCCTGAACGTGATAGGGGTAGATTACAGGGGAGAATTCAAGGAGCTGTTAGTCTCCCCCGTCTCCTAGCTGGGTTGCACAGCTCCATATCTGTGTGCCAGGTTGAGCAATGAAGGACCTTGTGTGTAACTGGGCAGCTCCCAAATCCACATTGGGCTCCCTTCCATGCACGGTGTATAGCACTCACGTTTTGTTAGTCAACATGCCTGAAGAGCTGGTCCCACCTACCTCTCTTCCCTTTATAGAATCAAAGTCAGCACATTAATTTTGGCAGAGGAAAAGCAGAGGGGAGGTTGATGGCTTTTTTTTTTCCTCCTGGGTGAATAGAGCCTTGTGGATAACAAATGAAGACAGCTATACACCCAAAAAACATTGAAAAAGATCATATTCTTATCATCTGTTCTCCTGTTCCAAACCCTGCAGCAACAGCTTGTGAGGTTAGATTGGGTCTTATCTGGGGAAAAAAAAAGATTGAGTAAGTGAGAGAGTTGGCTACAAGCAGTTAAAGGAGTATGCATCTTTCAAAATTTTTTTCCTATGGACATTAGTTGCTTTTGTGCTTGGTATTCTGGAATGATCCATGGCCCATGCTGTTTCTATGCATGTGCCTCTTCCTTCTATGCTTAAAGGAGTTCTGGAAGAAAACAAGAGTTCCTGGCATAGGAACCTCCACAGGCCCTTTGCCTGTCACATGGTCCTTTGTGGTCCCTCCTCCATCGTGTGTGGTATTGGGAAAGAAGACAGCAAAGGCTAAGCCCTAACACCCACAGCTGTCCTGCATGGGAAGGGATTGCAAGCTGTTAGTAGCTTTTAACTTATGCTTTCTACCCTTCTAGACCATCATCAGGAGAGATATTAAGAGGGTTTGGAGGAACTTGGATTTCAGTGTTTGTTGCCTTCCAGTGGTGCCTCCCACATGCCAAAACCCAGTGTAGAAGTAGCAAGCAAATCCAGGTCTCTCATGGATATGACGCTAAGAAGGCAACTTGGCACAAAAATGACTGAGTTAGAACACCCGAAAAAAGTCTGCCTGGTCTAGTGCTTCAGTCAACAGCAAGACTCATGGTGAGCACCATGCTCTTGGCAGTGACTTCATAGGGATGTATATGTGGGTGGTCACAGTAAATTGCAAGATAACCCATGACTGAGGTAGTAAAGCAAGTCAGATGCTGGAGGTTTTCCTCCTATCGCAGAACACCTCAGCAGTGCTCTGTTCATCATTCTGCTTCAGAATTGGAACAAAGTCTTGGGAAGCTGAGGCAGCAGTGAGTGAATGGGAGCATATTCAAATTACCCACACTGCTGCTCTCCTTCTTCCTTCCATGGGTAAGTCCTGGTACCTCAAGTCAGACTCATGATGGTGCCAACAATGAGGTGTAGGAGAGGCTAACAGGAAGCAGAGGTAAGGGAAGGCAGAGAGCGTAAGAGTAGACAAACCCTAACTATACCTGTGCATCTGCAAAAATCTCTGAAGCAGTTGGGTATGGACAGAGGGAGAAGAATATGGGGAGGGAAACACTGACCTCATCAAGATAAAGGGATGTGGTGCTCTCTGAGGGCATCCAAACAGAGGTGGACATCCCTAACTTCTTTGTTCATTCCAGAGGACCATCTGAGGCCGAATGTCCCCAGTGCCAACATGGGTTATAGAAACTAACAGTTAGCAGCCTGTTAGAGGTTTCACAACTCATTTCCTTTGAATATTAGTTATTTCTTTTGCCAAAGAGAGGCAAAAAAGGGGGGAGTAGGAAATAAAAACTAAATGGGCTAGTTAATTTATTTTGTGAGATCAAGTCAATAGGCAGATGGGTGAACTCTGCAGATGGCATTGCTTCAGTCAAGACAGAAAATTCAGTGCTTTCCTTTCATGTGTTTTTTTTCAAGATTTCTTTGGAACGAGGAATTGTATGCAAACAGTGGGACAAATCTGCAAACGCTCGCTCATCTCAGCAGCCAAGAACTCTCACTTACTGGGGATACTTGTAAAAATAAAGATTCTCCAGGCTGAGGAGCCTGGCTCTTAGGTTTGTTTCATTTTTTATGCTTGCTTCACTCCCCACTCTCACCCCCAATCTTTTGCAATTCAGTGACAATCAGAGTTAATAAAGGCGTGTCTGTGATCCTATAAAGCAATTTGCATCATCATCTTTTGTGATGAAATTTTCACAGGGGAAGGAGGAGCCAGCAGCATTTTGTCCAAGTAAAGGTTGCCCTGGCAATGTACCAAGAAGCCTGAAGCCCTTAATTTTCGTAAGAGATTTGATTACCGCAGCCCATATCTAAGTGCAGAAATGTGTCCTGCAGAAACTACACTCCCCCACCCCTTCACTCCCCCTCGTCCAAGATAAGTCTAAAATTAGTCTGGATCTTACAGTCTTGCATTACTGCCACGGTGTCACAAGCACATGGACAGGCTTGGGCTGCCTTGCTGAAATTATTGTACTAGGTCTACAACAGATCACATGACACCTGCCTCTGCCCTACCAAAAACATCATTTTCCATAGCTGGGTTGAAGAAGCTGTGCTGCTTTCACTAAACAGAAGTGGCCAGAACCTGCCAATTGACGTTAACTGCGTTGTAAGTTATTTCAATGTGTGTCTATTATAAACAGATGACAATGCAACTTCCATTTTGACTAAAGGAACCGATAGTCAACACAGAGCTATTAAAACATGACAAATAAGTAATCTCTAAGCCAGATCAATAAATGAATTGTCAGAAACTTCTTTCTTCTGCTGTTCTGTCTAGTGCAAATACAGCAGCCTTGCTTAATAAAGAAGGCCTTATTTAGTTCTGGGCTTGTCTCAACATTAGCCTTTTACAAGTACTTGGGACAAGATCATTAAACCTGCATGTATCAACTGAAGGCATGCCTCCCGAATATCCTTCTAATCCTGGGAAAGGCCCTAGTTACACAATTATACATTAACTAACAAATATTTATTCTCAGCCGTGGGAAGTGAGTTATTCTGCCGCTCTCTTTTGGAGTGTTCAGATGCCTTGTATGACATTTAGAGAGACTAAATTCCTTTGCCCCTCTTTTAGCTGGACTGCTTGTAGGGCATGCTGCAACACTGGCACCCAAATCTTCTTGGAGAACAATGTGGAAAGATTAAAATTGGAATATCTATTACCATGATAATGTGTGGAAATCTGACACGTTAACAGAGCAGTGTAGGAAGGACATTACTGAGGCTCATAGGTAAAGCAGAGAGGAGATTTTGATATCTATCGTTAATACAGGACAGTGGGAAAAGCTAGTGTCGTGCTTCACTGGCAAGAGCCGGTGGGGAGGCTTCTTCTGCTGGCAGCTGGACACTGGAAGAAAGGGTGGGATGGAACCTACAAGAAAGGTTGTGCAGGCTGACTGCCAAGGGAGGCCTTTGCCGATGGCGTTGTTGGCAACAGGGCCACGTGATGAACAGATACTGCAGCTATCATTTTCATTTTCCAGAAAGAAGTTGGCTGGAGTGACTAAACTAAAATGTCTTTTCTCCGTTTAATCTTGATGCAAACTCATATCTGTTTCTGAACAGAAATCCCAAGTTTTGAGATCCAGTTCAAATCTGAACTTTTTCTTTACTTATGGTCTCCACTTTGTGGAGAATACCTCTGAATCTGGCAGTTTTCCATATCAGAAATCTAACACTGTTTACTTAGATTGTGGTTTAGACATAAGGCCTGAATTCAGTCCTATGTGGATAGAAGGATTTAATATCTTCAAACAGTGGCGCACAGAGAGAAAGAAAGGGAGAGTAAAATTGCCCTGAATAGTATAGATAGAATCTGGTAGTGCTAAGGGCACAGATCAAAAAACTCTTGGTCTTTTCCATGTGAGACTTTTGCAGTACAACACATGCTTTTCACAACAGCTGAGTGCCCCACCTCAGGACCAGGGTGAGGGGTAAGGAAGAGCTCACACTAGCAGCTTGACAGCTTGCCAATGCATACAGAAGCAATATGCACCTTTCAGTCAGTCCCTGCAGTGAATTATGTTTTCAGCTGTACCTTGAAGAGTGAGTAGAAAATAACTATAACACTGTCCAATCTGTTCCCCCAGATGCACTTCTTTTCCAAAGAATACACTGTACCATGCAGTAATGAGGGCGTTCAAATAACAATGGAAAGAATGACTCTGATATTCTCCTGAACTAATTTCAAAGCTGCATATCCAGTTCTCTGCCTTTTTTGGTCAGTCTCTTTACACCATTTATGCCTGGTTTTAAACAGACTGGGTAGGATAAAAGATTCCAGCACACCTGATCCAACTTTTAAAGTTAGCTCCACAGAAAGGCAGACATTATGCATTCATAGAGTAAAAAGTCAGTAGAACTTTCCCTGCTTTCAGTACGTTTATATTTCTTAAAACTATGCTATGTTGGTGAAGTAGTTAAGTGTGAGAGGTTACACATAAACTGGAATGCAGGGCACAAAAAGTAATATCCTTCTGTAACACTGAGTATTATCTCACATATGAGAGGCCACTTCCAGGCAATATATCAGAACTCTCAAATCCTCCTTTAGGCACCTGTAAAAAACCACTGAAACCAACACAGGCAACGTGTGACATGCAAAGCCCTCTGCTGAAACAGTCACAGTCACAAAGCTGAGCTATGAAATCCTCTCTATGAAAAAGGCCTCCAAGCTAGAAAGATTTATTATTCTTCTGGGAGCAGTTTTAGGCACATAACTTATTCCCATTGAGGTCTGACAGTTTCTCATATTCTGGTTCTTCTCACAGTATCTTCTCTACAGCTAGTCCTGCAGCCAGCTTGTTTTCTAGCTGGACAAGCTACCTCTTGAGTAATATCATCACTTGTTGGGCCAACAGGGAATAAGATACATATATAGCATAACAGTAGTAATACTTTTGTATTGACTTTTTCTCTGAAGGACTGTGCACAGCACAATACTGAGCAAATTTCATCCCTATTTGTAGGGCCAGGATATGGTTTCTACACCTGAGTTCTACTTAATGCTCAGGTTGTTTCTAAGTGAGAGATAACTCATTACAGTTCTGCACATGAGCAAATTCTGATTAAAGAAAACAAAATATTATTTGGGAGAAGTGAGGATATTTTTTTCTTTTCATTCTGAAAAGGACCACCGAAGCCTTTCTGCCCACTGAACTATAAGGATGAAGAATGAAGGTTGCCACTACTATGGCAGGAAAAAGTTTTTACACCATCATTCTGTCCTGAGTGGTCCATCTTCATACATTATTCATGTTTGGACAGTGAATTTCTGTTCAGAAGTGTTCCTGCTTGAGTGTCTGATACATGCAGTGATAGTTAGTAGAACATCGTGTCATAGATGGTGCCTGGCACAGAGCATTGGTCTGCCATTCCAACCTGCTGTGAAAGTTGCAACCAGTTGAGTACCATGGCTGTGATGACATGAGTGTAGGCTCCCAACTACACCTGCTGAACCAAATATGTTTCTCCAAAAATAACCTCTTGCAGTGAGACAAGTGGAAACCAACAAGCCTCTGGCTGCAAAACAGACAGCCCATTAATTCTTTCAGAAATTCCATTTTTGTAGGGGATGGATACAAGCCCTCCATACCTATAAAATCCTCCAAGTCTTACAGACAGACAGGTCTCATTCTAACCATTGTCCCAGATGTATTTCATCCTCAACACAAAGCAAGTCTGGCTCAATCCTTTGCAGATCTCCGAACTGTCAAGAGCGTGGAACTGCGAGGCTCCCAAGTAATTGCATCACGTGAGAGGGGAGGAGGTCAGAGGGAATCATCTCTTGAGAATGCATGCCCACATCTCAGCTCCTAATCCTGATCTGGCACTGGGCAAGTAAGATCATGCACGGAGGAGATGCACAGGGCATGCCACTGCTGGCAGGCGCGTGCTGCTTAAAAAAGTTGCTTTGAATGCTGGCCCCTGCAGGTTCTCCTCCACCTGCTCCAGCCCGGGGCTGGAGTGCTTCCTCTCTGCAGCCACAGTGCTGGCAACAGCTCTTACTTTGGGGGGTGCTCTTGGCAGGGACGGGTGCAGGAGGATGGCGCTACCAGCAGTGGAGGAGCAGCAGCAGAGTGAATCTCACTCAAACTGCCTCAAGGCTCAGCAGGGCTCCTCTTAAGGTCTACCAATGGATCACGTCACTGCCTTCACAACCACAGAAATATTGACAAAGGTTGACTTATTCTTTTAGAAATAGGGAAATTTCATACAGTGAACCGTGTATTTCATGGGTGTTATTTGGCTTGCCAAATGGCTGTAACCTGTTAGCCTTCAGTTTTGTCCTACCAGGTCAGCCCAAGGCCTTCTCTATTCTCCTAAAAATGCCATGTCTTGTACCTTACTGCTGAAAGATTGGTTTGTGCATGCTTGGCTAGAGAGATTCTTTTAATGAGAATCTTTTACATACAGGTTACTAAGCTCCTTGAAGCTTCCTCACAAAGCAAATACTGTCTCCTTTCCCCTAGAAAAATATTGAAACTGTCAAGCGATTTGCATATGTTAAAGAACTAAAAAAAAAATTATAGAAAGGAGGCCAGAGGATACACAAGTTCTTTGGGATCCTGTGTTTCGGAGCCAAAGTTCTGAAAAGCACTTCTGTTCAAACACAGAAACTGCGGTTCTCTGAACTCTCAGAAGGGTGTCAGCAATTGCAGAAGTGTGGAAGAGGAGAGGAAATCTCATGGCGCCAGCTGAAGGAAGGAGAGGCAGTGAGATGAACACTGCCCCTTCAACCAGCAAGAAAAAGAGGAACGACCAGCTCTGCTTCTAAACCACTAGCTCTCTTTTCTATGTTAACAGGATGCTCCTCCCAGCCCTACAAGTAAATGCAAATGCCCCAGGTGAGGACTAATTTGTATCACAGAAAGTGAATGGAGCCCATGAAGTCAGGAAAATTACTTGAAAAAGGGCTGAGTTTCATTGCCCTCACTTCTCTTTGAGCTTGCTGAAGTTCAGATGCATTCAGAACTGGAGTTTTGGAGCAGGCCCATCTCTGTTGTCATTTTACTCTGTTGTCATGGGTTATTTATTACAAAATAGTGTGTGCAAGATATTAGTCTAGATAAAAACGTAGAAAAATGAGACGTGAGTGCAGTGGCCGTAATAACTTCATTGTTTAAAATGCTTTAAATAATATGCTTAAGAAAGCTGAGGACAAGTACATATGAAGATATACTGCTAAAACACTGAACTTTAACCTTGCAGGTCTGCACATTTGTGCAGATAATGACGCCATAAACTCAAGCACTCTTAGATTCAAACTGGCTGGATTTGTCAGGAGCTGTATAGCTGTAGACAGAATATATTTCAGCAAGTTGGAAGTACTACAAAATGATCATGGACTGAAAAGGCTTTTACTCTGTTCTGAGTTGCAAAAGGAGCAGGATTTGGCCCAAAAATACACTATCAGAAGCTCTTTGAATTAATGTAATAATAGAATATGGTGGGTTTATTCCTTTTACCTAATAGTCTCAATTTAATTTATAAGCGTTATTTAGCACTAACTATGGCTCTCAGTTGTGGGAATGTGTTTTTACAGGCAGCTCTGATACGGTCATGTGATTTACCCTAATTCACAAAACTTAAAAAAAACCCCCACAAACCCAAAATCAAAACCAAAAACCAGTAAAACAAAAGGAGTCAGGGAAGGGGAAGCAAGAAAAGGCCAGGGAGTCAACTGAGATTGGAACATGAGAGTTTTGCCTCTGCCTCCTATTCCTGCAGAGAACAATATTCTCTGTCACTATCATTCTCACTAATTTACCTGACCAAGGGGATGTTAAGTTACACATTGCCATGGCTCTGTATAATGTCATTTTTCATATTTTTTTTATTTGCCTTCTTTTTGAATGCTTACCAGGTTCCCTCCGGGAGGGATATTAATGTCTCCCCTCAGAGAAGCCCAAATTGTATTATTGTACTCAAAGAGTAGCTTCTGAACCCAGTTGCTCCTTAGATATTAGAATAGGCTGTATCTGTCAGGCCATCCCTTTTTTGACTTTCCCAAGCACTGGATGTTTGTGCAGTGTTTTACGTACATGTAATTACAATGACGCAATTGAAGTATGCTTAAAAAGGTAGTTTTATAATAAGTCTCTGTTTTGTTGTTACTCAAGTGAGGTTACTTCAGTTTCTGGCTTATCACAAGAACCAAGAAATGTATGGGTCTTTTCATATGGGGAAAAAAAAATGAATACTGGGAGATTTGTAACTAAGATGATGTTGAGAAATGTGCACCCATTAAAGGCTGTGACTAGCAAGCCAGATAGCTGATAGCAGACCAGTGGTTACTGAGAGAAAGATGCTCTTACAGTTTCCCCACCCAGTAAAGGCTGGGTCCAAATGTTTGTTGTCAGTTGCTAGACAGCCCGTAACTTGACATAACCAGGCACTGATGTCAGGGCTTCAAGGCTAATACGGAGCTAAAATCTTGCCAGCATTTTTAGTTAACCTCTTTTTATTACACATTGATGGCACAAAGCAAACTTAAGTCAATGTTTACCTCTACTGTTAAAAGCAAGGAGAAGAGGAGAGGACAGTTGGTGGCTCTAAGGGGGCTTGATAGCCAAAGACTAATGTCCTTGTAAATCTGATAAATAACAGACAGTCCAAATTTTTGTAAGAGCTCCAAGGTTTCCTGTGGGATTCCTTCAGATAAGAATTTGAAGGGCACTGGTTACTTCTGAAGGTACATTGCCCTCTCAAGGTCCAGCATATGGGGAGAAATAACATTAAAACAGTGAGAAGGAACATATATGGGAAGAAACAGCTTAAAAGAAAGCCCAGATCAACTACTACTTGTCCCTTTTCTGCATAGAGATGGACTGTCTACACTCACACAGAAGAAGCATACACTCAGTGGATACACAAAGCAAGAGGAACAATTAGTCAGGACAGTGGTGAGCAGAACCATAAAATACAAGGAACAGAAAAACCAAACAAACCCTGCCATATGTAACCTCCTGAGTCAGGGCTGTGCCCTATGTGCACAATACTATCTAAAAGTAGTGCATATTGTATTTAAGTATCTAAACATACACTTACTACATCCTTGTAAAATATAATCCAGATCCAGCATAATATCCTTTTAGTTGTACAGTATGTACAGGAGGAGTTGCCAATCCTGAACCTGCAGTCAGAGGTGCTTGTCTTGGAGAAGGTTCCTGGAACCATCTCAGCTCAGGTTTAAAGGTTGCTCAAATGTTTAGGCTCAAATTAATCAGGTTAAGTATGTTCTTGACAGATTATTTTCTCCCTTTCATAGGTCTCCCCTGAGGGATATTAGTCATAAACTCAGCAGAACGCCCACACTGCATCTACACAATTTGAGGTAAATGTTAAAATAATCCCCCACCTGAGCACACAACTCTGGTAACTGTTCAATCAGTTATGCAACTTGCATGTGTAAATGAATTTTGCATTAACAGATTCATATGTGTACTATGGATAGTTAAAAGTGGAATCTTATAACTGTTCTATAGTATTCATTTCCCATAATGGGATTTTATCAGACTAAAGTATAAATCTATGTTTTTATTTATATATTTTTTAATATGTATATATATACACATATATATCCATCTCTCTCTCTCTTTCTCTCTCTATATATGTATATATAAAGATGCACAGAGCATATCTGACTGTGTTGAGTGCTCACTTCTGGAGCTACAAGAGTGCTTAGCCAATTGAGAATGTGATGGTGGAGCTCTGTACAAGGTTGTCTTTGCTTGTCACATTTTGGGGACGTGAGTGGGACAGCAAGACTGGGACTTTTTTCAAACAGTAGTGGCCTATGAAAATACCTGATTTCATGTTCTCTGGGTGTTTGGATTTCAGTTTGTAGATCATTGCAACTCTTGCTCTATTTTTTGGAATGCAAATCTTCAGGTTATGCAATGTACTATTTAAATTCTGTATTTTCAATACTCAGAAAGGAAGTGTGTCACCAGTCCCACTGGCCACTTATTGGCACCAAGTTGTTAGCAAAGGGTTGTATGGGTGCTGAGTTTCTGGCACAGACCTTTTTTAATAGTTTCTTTTCTTTAGAGAGCAGACAAACACGCAGTTCTGACCTTAGCAGATGAATGCAGAAAAATAAGGTGGCTTAAGGTTTGAGTCTGCCAGCTCAGTATTACCCATTTCTGTGTATAATAACCAATGAAAGCATTTTTGCATGATCAGTTCAGGATGACACTGAGTGGTTAAAATGATCAATACTTCACCTAACCTTAGAGAATTCAAATATCGTTGATTTCTCATGAAAACAGAAATATCTTCCAGATGTTCATATGTTAAAAATACAACACCTCTCACTTATACGTTTACAAAACTGTTTCCCAGTATGATTTTTAGTTTCTAAATGGCTGAGAATTCCAAGAAAGGTAATTTTAGAAGTTATTCTACATTTCACATTTAGGGATCAGATTAAAGTTTGGGTAGTGGTAATGTTATATGTGGGATTTTCAATTCCTCAAAGGAACCACAATATTAGGAGCCACGAATGTGACTTTGCCTATAGGCCTATAGGCATAGCTTTATATTATATATTTGAATATTCCCTGTAAGAAAAAAGAACATTAATCAATAGAAGATGTTAGGAACCGATCAAAACTCTTGACTAATCCTCCAGGGGCATCTCCCTCATACCGATCTTGTGGATTAGATGAAATATGTTTACCTCAAATTCTATTATTGCAATGTCATTTAAAGTCTTAATCTCAAAGATTCCCAGATAATTTTGGGAAAAAAAAAAAAACCAAACAAACCCAAACCCCCAAACCACAACCAAAACAATAAAACCTGCAATATTCTTCCTTAAGTCACAGCACTAAAAAGATTTCAACACTTTTTCCTTTTAGAAGAAAAAAGCAAAAGGATACCTCTGAATTCCTGGATTCTCTACTTTGTTTTTTTATTTCTTAGGAATAAATTATTAATAGAAATTTAAGAATTATAGCATTTTAGGAAAAGCATCATACCAGTGAGCAGACACTGCTATAGGACATTAACAAACTAGAAAAATGAAGCTGATTATCTGAAGTGATGGGAATTCTTTTCTCCCATAAAGGATTAGGAGGCAAAAACTGTCTTTGCTAAAGATTTTGTATTTCTTTCTTTCCTATTCTGTCATATTATTTAATCAGAGATGGATGACGTTAATCAAATAAAAATAAAAAGCTCACTATAAAATACTCAAGATACGCAGAGTATCTTGAGTTTTTAAGACTGTTGGCAAACCAGTCTTTAAAAGTGATGTGATGCTGAAGCCAAGAGTGTCATTCACATATATAAGATAATTTTATCTACTCAGACCTCAAAGGCAGAGAAAGATGAGAATCTTTTTGGTTACTTTTAATTTTTTATTGTCATTTTTCCTTGCAAATGAATTTTTAGACAATCTCCAAACACTAGCAGAATCAAATGAATCAAATAAGTTG
The DNA here is from genome assembly GCF_022539395.1 of Myiozetetes cayanensis. Lineage (NCBI taxonomy): Eukaryota > Metazoa > Chordata > Aves > Passeriformes > Tyrannidae > Myiozetetes > Myiozetetes cayanensis. The sequence continues at coordinate 29,727,745 of NW_026087411.1, read as the reverse complement.
GGACAGACTGTGTGAATACGACAAAAGGTGATTGTGAAAATTTAACTGTTGAGAGTAGTGAGAAACTTTCAATGTAAAAGGGTTTTATTAGAAAATATATACTCACAAACCCCCCAAAATGTCACCAGAATATTTTCAATGCACTGCTGATAAAATGCAGACTGGATCCACTGGTGATCTGCAGCTTGCTCTGAGTCCAGCCATTAGGTCCTGAACGTAACCAGGAGCTTGAACTTCCAGGCCCATAGCTCTGTGTCAGAGCCACACTGTTGACTTGATGGCTCAGATTTATCAGCCCTGCTTTGCCATGTGGCTTGTTTCAAAACCAGTGGTCTAAATGAAAAGAGGTCTCTCTCTGCTGGGAAGAAGTTCAGGACACCCAGAAGAGTTGGGCGATCATATTGTACCACAGCAGAACTCTCATCTAAATGCATAACACCCAATCATTATTTAATTTAGGGTGCAGTATGACATTATAGCAATGACAAGGTAGAGGTTGGTGTCACTGAAAGAAGTGTTCATGCTTCTCAGAGCAGCTCCTTGGGTAAAGTTACACTCACATAGCTGTAAAGGTATTAGGCAAGTAAGTCTTATATTTGTATAGGAACTGATGTTAACCTGATATAATCTGAGTGGACATAGCATTCTCTATGTTGATTTAGCTTTAGTTAATTGCCTACTGACTTAAGCTAAATCCTTAATCCTATTCTTAACTTCCTATATATCAGGGTGCATTCTGTCTAATCATTATAATTTTCTTTTCTTTAAAGTAATTTAGAAGTCCAAGACTCCTTTTAAAAATTACTTGCATGCCCAGGAGCTTCAGACTTTTTGCAAGACACTAAAGCTTATCTTGAAAATTGTATCAGTGGTCTTAAGATGGCAAGAGTCTGCACCTGTGTCGTGCGGCATAAAGCCCTAGATTAGGAAACAAGTCCAAAGTAAATATTTAATTGAGGATAAACAATTAACAGTTCAGAGAGTTCAAAGAGAGAAGTCATACTTCTGACCAGGACTGTTTAAACTTGCCCAGCTGCAGGTTAGGAGCAGTGATCACTTCGAGGTCACCTTCACACTCAGAAGCGACAGGAACTTCAAAATTTAAGCCATCTCAAATCTCCAGATGTAAGATCTGTGGAGAGCCCTGAACTCCAAGCTAGCTATACTTTTTCCATGCCTGAGGATTTCTCATGTCTCATTTAATAAGAATATCCAATCACAAAAGCCAGTGGTGATCACAAGCTCTTAAACTGTCAGTTATCTGGTATTTGAATCTTACTGAGAGGAAAGAGCAGGGCGTGGAAGAGGGAAAGATGGCATGCAAAGTGTAACTGAAGTCAAATAGAGAACTGCAAACATGCAGGCTGAAAAGCCAGCTGCTAAACTATCCTATAATATGGAGGCTCATAAAAAGTTAGGAATGAGGATATATCTGCTGGCAGTGTCAATACACTGAGTAAGCAAAATGTTAGCATAGCTTAAGACATCTTCATAATCTTAAATTTTCCTTCCCTGACTCATACATCAATCTGATAATTTAATATAAACAAAGAGATTTAATACTTTAATGTAGTTGAACCTCCCCTGGACATAGTGGTCCCGGTTCCAAATCTGAGACACAAAGCTGCATCATCATCATATATTCTTGGCTAAACGTAAAGACCTCGCCTTGCAATGTGAGTAACAAAAGTTTTAGCATTAATCCTAGCTTTCAAGAGACAAGTATTTTCCATGAGGAGGGAAGATGATTTGAAGGGAAAAACATCTAAATATCTACATAAGAGACTTATAGAAGGGCCTCTTTCTGTGTCTTGCTAGTGGAATAGAACCAAGTGTGTCAGGGCTTGTTGATGGATCTCGTGGCCTGACCACACCAGCCCTTTATATTTGCACCATGAAGTTTTGACATTCTGTTGGAGGCTCTGGGACAGCTGGGCAATGCTTCTTCAGTCAGTGTTCCTCTCCAGTGCACTGCCTTGAAATATTAACAAGCCTCTTGCCTTTCAATAAAAAGGGCTATCAAGCAATAAAATGATGAAGATGAAGGTACAGAAGGGCCTTAATGTAGTTGAAAACAAAGACTAACTTAAATGTAAAACAGTGTGAAAAGTACAGAAGTGCCTTTTTTTATAGATCAAAATGGAAGATCCAGGCCCCCAAAACAGAGATTAAAATAAATTTTGTGTTTCTTGTGCATGTAATCCCCAATCTCACTTGCCCAGCAAGTGTGCCAGCAAGAATGAGATGACAGGGTAGGCAGCTCCCCAGTGTCCCTAAGATTACAAAGTCCCATTGTACTCAGGTTCTAACCCACAGTCAGCATCTCTCCCTTGTCCCACTGCAACTGTTCTTGTGGTTGTAGGTATTCTTTACCTTTCCTTTTATCTTCAGACTGTTGATGTACATCAGCTACCACAAGGTTAAAAAAAAAAAAAAAAAAAAAGAAGAAGGAGAGTTCAGCACTGAAGACAAGCCCTAAAGAGATACTGACAAGCAATCTGTCCTGGAGGGGTAATTTCCAGATGGATCTACTGCAGAAACCACATTCCTGAAACTAGTAGATGAAAGCATGGCAGCTGATACAGCTTAAATTTGTGACTCAGGCAAATCTGTGTTTACCCAGATAGGATTAATGCTGATACCAGCCAGAACTGGTGTCACTTAGTGCCAGCAGTAAGGGTTCTGGGACTGTCCATCTAAAATGAATACTTGTTCTACTGGCTGCCATAATACACCCTTGATTTCTTCATTTATTTAAAAAGTGACAAAACAAACATTCCCAATACAATCTGGGCTTTCATTTGCAGGAGGGCTCTCGTTGGTTCAGGCAGGTTATGGTAATTTGTTGGCATTCTTGTGATAGACCAAATGCCTATTATAAATAGGTTTGTTGCTTCTCCAGCTCTAGTGGCCTCTCACCAAAAGTATGGTGTGATTCTGGCTTTAACAGTTCACTCTGCAGATATAGTGCTCCATATGCAGTGCAGCTCCAAACACTTATAGAAAATTAATTAGACATACCACTGAGTACAATAGGAAATTTTAGAAGGTTAAATCTTATCACAGCTGAGTGGAAGACATGGGAGACAAGTGTCCTTCTGTGGCTGGTGAATTCAAAGCCTATAATACTTTTACATCCCATTTAGCTAGGGAAAAAAGGATGTGAATAATTCACAGGTCTTCAAGTGGCCTTGGCAATTTTTAATTTTTTTTAAGTGATTTTCTTTAAACCAGATCATCTTGAACGGGACCTATAAAATGGATGGGGACAAACTTTTTAAGTAGGGCCTGTTACAATAGGACAAGGGGGTCTGGTTTTAAACTGAAGGAGGGTTGATTTAGATTAGATATAAGGAAGAAGTTATTTACGGTGATAGTGGTGAAACATTGGAACAGGTTGCCTAGAGAGAGACGGTAGATGCCCCATCCCTGGAAACATCCAAGGTCAAGTTGGACAGAGCTCTGAGCAACCTGATCTCATTGAAGATGTCCCCCTCATTGCAGGAGAGCTGGACTAGATGACCTCTAAAGATCTCTCCCAACTCCAACTATTCTGTGATCTCACAAACCAGATCACATTGCAGACATACAAATATTAGCTCTAGAACAAGGAAGAAGGAAGGAATATGAGGCTGGGAAGGAGAAAAAGGAGAAGATAAGATTACGACTGCTGAAACTTAAATTAGCTCAAGGTGCTTGGAACCCTACCTAGAATTTCAGCATATGCCTTTGAAGACATGCATTTGCTTTGAGACCAATGCAAAATTACTGAAATCATACATGCTTGTTGAGCTGGTCTATCTGCAATGTTAGTAAATGTATCAGAGAAGTCAAACCTCATCCATTTCCCAGGGTCCCAGCACCCTTCAAGTTACATCCATCACAAATGCACACTTTGCTCAAAAACCTTTTACATGTTAAACTATAAACAGTTACAGGACCAAAGCTTGCAGCAACAAGATGACGCATGGTGACACAAAGGGGCTGAGAAATTTCATCCCTCTCCCTGACCCCTTGGTTTACCAGCGGGAATCAAAAATGGAGAGGCACCCTGCTGTGCCAGGCACCAAACAGGATGCCCAGGGACTGCTGTAGGACCATGGCGAGAAACTTTGCAAAGGCTGCTGTAAATCAAGGATTGAGAGCAGAAGAGCATGATAAATGATCAAAATCTCTCACAGGAAGAGAGAGTGATATTTTCATAGATCAGAGGCAAGTAAGAGCTACATGAGAACAGTATATAATACGGTAAGTGGTCTGGAAAAGGGAGACTAGGAATTAACCTAAAATAACAGGAAAGTATCTTTGATTTTACAGCTCAGTACTTAAACTAGCCTGGAGCAGATGGATTTCCATCTGTCTGATCACAGTGTCAGGTGGGCTTGAACCCACTGGACGTTCAATCTGATTTCTCATGGAAATTCCTATACTCTTCTAATTGAACAAGGCCCTTCATTCAAGGTTCAAGTCTGATTGCTGTGGTGATATTTAAAGACACGTTTGAACGCTTTGTTAATTCAGAGTTTATGTCAGTACGTGTTTTGGGTACTGCAGAAGTTGCACCACTCAGATAAACCGACCTCTGCTCCTTCTGAAAGGGTAAAGATACAGGCACATGACTGTTAGCCCTTCTGGGTTGATTAGCACATGTTAACCACTTGGACTGATGTTTATTTAAAACCATCTGCTCAGTTAATCTGTATAACTACCTGAAACAATTCCTGAGGTCAGTCTTTTAAACAAGGAGATTGGACAGATGGTCAGTTTTACAATGAAGGTGGAGCACTATAGGCTTGAGGAAGCAGATACAATTCCAATAGAAGCTTGAATTACCCACTTTTCTTGCAGTTCTTGGATTGATAAAGCTGTTGCATCAGTTCCCAGCCAGTGCTCCTGGTAACGTAACCATATTAATTCATGCTGCTAGTGCAGCACAGTATCTGAGACCAAACATGAGGGTATATGCATTTGTACAATAAGTTCACTGCTCAGCTTCAAAGTATCACCCCACAACTAGCAGCTGCTGCCCATTCAGCTGAAAAAGCACAACTATTTGACTGTTGGCAGCTTTAGATGCCATCTAGAGAACATTTAGACTTGTCTCCTTAGTTTGCACTGCTATGACTATGATCACAGCAGTGATCAGTTAGCATGACTGTGATCAGTTACTGTATCTTAGCTCCTGACTCCTTAAATTCCCTAAAGATAAGAGAACCTCTGATTTTAAACACTTATTACCTCTGCAGGCTTTGCCTGGGTAGAGTCAAGCCAAGAATCTACCTACCTATGTCTCGTTTTCTGTATTTACAAGAGAAAGTGATAGCACATATCTGGCTCCTCAGTGATACGTGCTACAATGGGAAAATACACAAATTTTTAGAAAACATTCATAAAAGCACAGATTGTTCTCCTCACAGATCTCGCGAGGGTACCACATATTAAGCATGGAAATCCTCACAGAAAAGAACAAGGTATGTTTGGATATTTTGATTGTCCTTGAGAACTTCACAGAAATGCAGGAGCCAAAGGGAAGGTAAATGGGTAAAAATATTTGCCTTGGCAATGAGGTTATTTCTTTATATAAACACAAAATTTTTTCAGTAAAATTGATTCTGAGCAATCATCAGACACATCTACCAGATGGCTGTCACATAATTGATTCTGTGGGTTGGAAGCCAAATAAAAACTGGGGGGGGAATTCAGAATTTGAATCTTCTTGCCGAACAAAAAATTAGGAATTGATTTAATTTGACATGTCATGTTCTGGCTAATACAAAATATTTAATTTGACTGATTTTCACAGAAGCAGAAATATAAACATGTAGAGTGGCAGTTGTTCTCAGGACTGCTCCCAGGGAGACAGTTGCCCCTTTATTCAGTATCTCAAGAGCTGTAGCACTCACACAGGACATGAACTATCCAGATTCCACTCTGTCCTCTGCCTCCATTACTCAGCTCCCAGAAAATTGGTATAATCATCACCTATGGTCAAAGAGCCCCTCTAGTTATCTGCTGATGCACTTTCACTTTGGATAAACATTTGCAGCTCCAGCCTTCCACATAACAGGTGGAGGCTCATTCCTGGACGATTTTCTGTGGTCTTTCTTTTGTAATACTGTAATGTTTTATGCTAAGTGGAGTTGTGGTGCTAATCCAGGGTTTCTCACGGCCCAGGTAAGTGCCTGACTCCCAGGCTGTCAGATAAATCCAGTATCTGTCACATCCTCCTTTATATTTGTGGTAAAAGAGAAGGAAGACCAAGATCTAGAGAAGGCATCTAATGAATTCACTCTGAATTTGTAAATAACACTGGGATAAAAAATCTGACACACTTGGCTCAAAGTTTGTCCAGCTCCAGTAATGTCTTTGCAAACTCTCGAGGAAGGAGTGTGTGTTTTATAAACATTGTCTGGCATGGGAAAACACAGAGGATCCAAGGAGATGGATTTTGGTCAGAACGTTTGAGTTGTAACTGCACTGAATATGTGCAGTATGTAATAGTCTGCATGAATATATGAGAGTTACTTTAATGAGATATAAAAGACATTCCTGTGATGGGCTGGACAAGACAAATTAAATGTAAAATTTGTGTTAAACTGACTGTCATTAAACATTTTTACTCTTCAGATATACAAAGTTGTATCTCCTGAAAAAAATATTTATACTACTTCACTGGGAACATAGTGAACCTAGCTTCTAAAAATATGAGACTTGTACTGTTTTTCAAATCAGTTGTCTGCTAGCTACATTCAATTTCAAGAAACTGTATAGAGAAGACAAAGAAAACTTTCAAGAGGTCACTTGAAAAAGATATAAGAAGTCATGCTGTGTCATATGTTGCTGTTGATGTACAGAAAGACTGCCTGGAAAAAGCCAAGACAGTGTCAAGAATGCTGGCATAAGTAGTTGAATGACCAGTGCCTTTGGGGCACTGATGTTTCATTACTTAAACAAGACCATCACATGCACTCACATATACCAGAAATGAGCAAAAAATTCTAATACTTTCTTAATGTCAAGGATCTAAACCAGGATACCTTTTGAAATGTATTGGTAGATCTCAAGATGAGCGTGAAAAGGGAAGACACACAATGGCTTGTGTCTTCTTTTTTACTTTTGCAAAAATCAATCAATTAATGAAAATAAGTCATATTTTAGACCATGCCAGAAATCCCTGCAGTCTACTGCCACCAACGTTAGACACAGGTTGAAACCTAAATTCTGGTCAAAAATTATATCAAGACCTTTTTTCTTGGATGCAACAGCTTATAACTTTGTGCTGGATATTCCTGGTGACTAGTGGTGGCAGAAAGAAAAAACCCAACCAAACCAGCTTCTGCTTTGTATAAAACTCCAGGCTGCTAGCATTCTAGTTAGGACAAAACACTAGTGGCCAAGTTTCCAGCAAATGGGAACAACCCAGTCCACTGGCCAGCCAAAATACCTGCTCAGCTCTAAGCAGGGAAGCCAAGGAAGTTGGCTGATTCCCCAAGAAGCTTAGCCAGATTGTGAGTCCTTCAGGCAGTCACATCTTTAGCCAGGCAGCCAACTTGCCAGACTTCTGCCAAAAGCTTTCAAAGTACCAGCATGTCTCCAGAAAAAAAAAAAAAAAAGTTATAAAGTTGCCAGTGAAAAAGTGTTATTTTCTGGAAAATGTGTTTTGGTCGAAATACAAGTTTTGGTCGAAAAAATTGTAACCAAGTCAAGAGGCAATTCTGTTTGTGGTGCTTAAACAGTCTGCATTGCCTGAGGTCTGGAATCGTTGCAAAATATTGCTAATGCCAAAAGGGAGGTACACACTGGAAATATGGTATGTGATGTTGAAGGACTGAGTGGTGAGGTAGATGGTAGATGGATTCAAAAGTCTGGCCACAGACCATGCACAGAATCCTTACCTGCCCCTACTAGCAGTACTCCACTGAATAAGGAACTACTGTTCTTCATATTCTTATTATTAGGTCTTTTACCCGTGGGACTAGACTATTTGAGAAATTTTGCTGCTAAATTTGCATTCCTGCAAGTAAGAACAGCATTTGCTAATATTTACAAATTCATACAGGGTATGTTTAATAGGTTACAGGAGTACACCACGAATCATGTATGTCTGAGGCATAGCTGACTCCAGCCACAGTCCAAACTGGTGGACGTTTTGTTTTTATAAAACAGACCCTTAATCATTATTTACATTTGGTTTGTGCACTTTGTGTCCTAGGCTGATCCTAGTACTGAATACAAGTAGTCTTTTCTCATTTGCTTCATTCGGTCTCTTCCTAAATGTTCCTTTTATGTTGCTTCAATAAGGTGTCATAAAGACTTAATGGCTGCCACCAGAACCTTATAGGACTCCATAGTAAGAAATAAAAAGGGCCATTGAACTGTGATGGGCCACTTACAGGTCCCTGAGTACCTTGATGTACTTTCAATTGACAGAAGCCAGCAGGAATATACAGCAGAGATGAGGCACATTCTTTGCAATACAAATCACACAACCATGACAAGCTGGAGAGTGAAGTGTTCTGTGTAACCAAGAAAGAGCAACTTTACCTTTAAAGAAAATCTTCTCTAGTGCTAAATGTTATTCCTGCCCTGATCAGAATTCACATATCCTGCCACATATCCAAAGACCAGACAATTTCAGTTCTCAGAGGGACTGCAGTTCGTATTGGAACCTTTGATTTAGCCAAGACAGTCCTTGACAGTATCCCCACTTTCGTATTTATATTACAGACATACTTTGCATTCCTCTAGCACCTTTTATCAAAGGATTGATCTGCTTTACAGACAGCAATGAATTAATACTCGCAATGCCAATGTAAATTGGTATTTGTTTTCCTTGTTCTGTAGATGGGAAAGAATCAAGCTCAAAGATGATGCAACTTATTTAAAGAAGGCTTGGCAGAGCCAGGCACAGACTCCAGATGTCCTGATACCCGAGACAGTGCCTTCAACTTGCTATCATTGCCCTTTTACCTGCTAGCTGTGCAACAGACATTCAAGCTGGACACATATACAAAAAACCAAATCTTCACCTGCTTTTTAAAATGGATGCCTAAACTCATGGGTTCACAGCTAGACACCAAGTGTGATAAATGTCCAGGACATCTTCAGGCATGAGATTTCACTAGTGGAAAAAAAAAAATAGAACTTAGTGACTAAATAAAGATTAAGAACCCTAGTTGTATCCATGCCTTTTTTTCCCCTAATTTTTTCTTTTTCTAATAAGCACTTCTAAGTGGCTATGTTGAGTGTGAAATTATCACAGAAGAGAAAAAGATATTGCGAAAGAAAAAGAAACTGCTTTTGCTTCACTGGTATCTCTGTCTATCTGAGATGTCATTATAAGCAAGGATGGTTTTATTTCTAAGCATTTGTCAAAGTTTCCAGGAAATATGTGCATGGATTAGACCTGATAGTATGTGGTTTTGAACATAGGAGCCCAAGTTTTTCATAATCATAGGCTGACTATCAACAGAGTATCCTGTACCATTCACGTTTTTTACCCTGCCCAGTGACACTATCTCATTTCCCACTTACACCATCTCATATTCACATATAATGTCTATGCCAGACAGACTAATTACTTATTTGTAAGTAATAACGAAAAGAGGTAGGAAACCATAACTGACCTTGTGTGATACTCAAATTCTACATGCATCAAAGACTTAGTTGGTTAATGTGATTTCCATATATTCCTTGATGCAAGGAACACGTGCAAACCAATATTCCAGTGGAAATAAACAAAAGAGTTATAACCCCAAACACATCCCCATGCCTGCCTCTTCAGTAATTCTGTGGTCCTGAGCACTCCCCTTTCTTTCATAATATGTTTGAGAGTGTTGCTGTTGCAGTTTGCCTGGTCTTGTTCTTTCTCACACAAAGGGAGACATTTACCTCCACGAATCCACTGCTTTGAGGAATATAGCTCCAGATCCACCCTACAATGTGAAGCTCCTTTGGGAAGAAAGCTTTTCTACTCCTTTGCTTTTCAGCTCCTGTTGTTTCCTAAACTCACACTGAGTTCTTGAAGCTCCTACTGGTTTTATTCAGAGCCACAGCTGTCTACAGTTAAAAAACCTGAACCAGTCAACAAAAAAAACCCAAACCCAAAACCGAAAAAGGCAAGGATTTAAAACTTTCTAGCTTAAAAATACTGTGAATAATAGACCACCTTACAACACAGGAAGCTTTCTTTTGCTCTTGTAGACATCATTTGAGAGGATGTCATGGGGAAACCCATGACAACACTAGCAAAAAAAGTCTAAATGTCACTATTTAGCTTTTTTTTTAAGACTGTGTTTCCTTCATCTTTGCCATAGCTACTCATCTGTTCTGCAGTAACTTCAAATCATGTGGAATCTACCTACAGAATGAGTCCATTTCTGTCATTTATAGCTCTTTACTGAGATCTGAGGGAGCAAAAAAGTCCCATCAGTATTAAAATACACTATTAAGGCAATTTGCTCCAGCTTGAAAGTCTTATGCTTATTCTATAGAATCTGCATTTTTAAGTTAACAATTCCTTTACTTTTCTGTTTGAATGGGCTTTTTGATATTAATATTACACTGTATTTCTTGTAAAAATCCATCAGTTTTTCTGATGTTGTCAGTAAATGGATCAATTGATTACCATCCCTAATGTAACTCTGTTGTGAGATTCAGGTGTTGTGGTTGGTCGTTGCACCACTGCACCATGGGCTGCAATCAGACCAAATTCACAAATTAGCACATACTTATTTTTCTTGCTTGACTTTATGGAGTACTTGATGGTTTTCATCTCTTTCCTTATCTCTGTTCTTTTCTTCAGGTATCACTATTTATCTTTGAGGAAAATGTTTCCTAAATAGTTACTATTTGACTTATTCTTATTAATGAGTGCTATCAGGTGCTTTTGATTTTAAATTGTGAAATATCTCCCCTAACAGTATGTTTGAAGTTCATGGTCATAACATGAAAATATTTCCAGACACTGACAAGGAAAATATATGTCTGATTTTAACCCTGTTACAAGTGCAGCTGTATTCCTTCTATGCAAACAGTCTGAAATGGGCTTAAAAGCCCAGAAAAGTATAAGTCCATTTTGGAAGATGAACTCCAGGACAGGATATTCCATACAGCTGAGCAATGAGGGTGCACAATTAGTTAATGCTACTTCAGCCTCTCTGTTCTTAATGTTCAAAGGGGCAAGTAGAAATTTACCTTGTTAGTTAACTGTGCTAGTTAATCATAATCTTGGGTTATGTATATGGCAAAGGTATTTTCTTACCTCATACAGAGGGCTTGAGGCTTGATGTTTGAGTTCTTTTTGCAGAAGGTCATTGATGTATTAATTCAATGTGCTGGCTAAAGGCCCCAAGATGTTGAATGGGTGGTGGGAACAAAATATATTGTTTCTATCTTGCCAGACAAGGTTGAGGGGCTTCTCAGGGACTTTAGAAATATAGACAGCACTGGTCAGGAATATGCCATTTCTAACATGCAATTAAAAGCTACAACTGTAAAAAAATCTTAATCTGGAACTGTGCAGAAAATCTCCAGATTTTCCACTCCCCATTTTTGCACTTCTTGATGCTTTGCACTTTATAAAGAGTGGATTTCTTCTAGCCAAAGTATACGGTAATACTGAACAAAGACATTCTCAAATACATACCTATAAATATGCCTGTCTCCTCAGAATGATTATGTTTGGGCTTTTGGTTCTGCAAGATGTATTTTAATTTCACTCATCCTAGGGCACATGTACAGTAAATAATGGAAAGCAGTGCAGAGATTCCTCATTTAGCATCTCCAGATGGCTCTGTGTGGAGAATAAATGTTCAAGCCACTTGCTGAGGTCCAGAAGCAATGTAGGTGAATGACACAGAGACTGGTGAGCCCTGTCACTCCACAAGATAATTGCAACATTTTGGGATTTTAATCTTCCAGTCTAGAGTTCCTGAGAGAATTCATGTTGAACAGTGTTTGTAAGTAACATTTCTGGGCCCTACAACCTGAGATAAAGCAAAATGCCACAAATCAGCTGCCCCACACTGCTGAGTGCTATGCAGTGAGTCAGCTGCTCCCAGCATCCCTCCACTGCCTCCCCTCCAGCGCAGATGCAGGAGCAAGGCATGGCAGAGCTGGGCTGTAAGGACATGGACCTGGGCTGAGGGGCTGAAGGTGGGAATGTGGAGAAGCTTGGAGCCTGACTGTGGAAGTGGAGGACCCATGGGCATATCAGATACTTGTGGTGACATGATGGAAGAGATTGCTGAGGATTCAGACTGAGTTCTGAGGAAAACACAGTTTAAGGAGGGATAATTCCCTGTATATCTCTTTGTGTCCACACACTGAGCAGCAACAAGTGCCTGTTTTGGCTGAAAGCCCTCCAGCAACAGCCCCAAGCAACAACAGCTCTGGTTCCCTTCACAGCTCTCTGTCCTGTGACACAGACACCAAACCAGGGTAATGGCACTAAAAACAGTGGTATGAATTGCAGACACCTGAGGCAAAATTTAATCCCTTGCATTTGGTTCCCAGCATATGTTTTTTATTTGTCTGTAGCCCTTCTGCACTCAGATGGGTATGTCCTGGGTACATGCTGTTTACCTACAAGGAATCCAAAGCATTTAGAGGCATGCCAGCATCAGGGCAGGTTCTGCCGTGCTGGAGCTGTCCTCAGCAGCTCTGGGCTGTGATATCCTGTCTAAACAGTTTCCAGTGCTCTGGTATTCCCATCCTCTTGATCCATGTGGATTTGTAATATTCATCTGAGGGTGAGCTGAGGCCACGTTACTTTGTCTCGGTTTGAAAAATCTGGATGAACCCTATGCACTACTATAAGATTCCCCAAATTTCATCCACCAGATAGTAATGGGTTTTATGTGACAGCATAAGTATGGCCTGAAAAACTCATTTTAATTTGAGAAATGAATTTTATGTCAGTATGATGAAACTGATGTGGACACTGGCATCAGAGCTTTGACAGATGAGCACCAGCCAAACTCACTGCCATAGTTCAAGACTAGTATCCCAGTTATTCCCTTTGCTCTCGATTGCCTTGTTCAGTAAGAAGAAAGCCATGATGGGGATTTACTTTATTCCCCTCCTCCCCTGTGAAGAGGAGAACAATCCCCATTCAGACACTTTCTTTGTGTATAATTTTTTCTCTCCAGGTTAGCTCTGTGTGCCTTCAATAATTCAACACTGTAAAGTGATGAAACACTTTTCTTCTATTAAATAAGTTGCATGGGCAGTATATCTTCCAGTTTTCTAGTTTGGGGAGGGCTCCCTTTCTTATTTAAGTTCCATAACAGAAATATATTTGTATTATGAAGTGCATGAATATCCAGTACAGAGAGGCTTGCAGGACAAACTGCACAAACTTTGTAGCTTTGATCTGTACAAAACTGCTACAAGTTTCCTTGGGTTTTCTTGTCAGACAGTCCAGCCAGAGCTGTACTACTGTAGTAACTGGGCTACTGGGCACCTGGACACAATCTCTGGGCAGAAAGAGAGGAAACACCTGGAAAGACATGGAAGTATGGAACTCCTAAATTGTAGATATCTGAGTTAGGTGCATACACTGTGTGGTTAGGAAGCCTGAAGAGCACAACTGAGTGTGCCAACATTACTTCCCTGCACCAACTATGTAATTGCCTAGTTCTGTGTTCCCTCTGGACACCTACATGAAGAAAGGGTACCAAGTTTTTCATTAGCTAATTATATTAAGATAATAAGATATGTAGCATGTAGATAAGCAAATATTAGGCAAATCTCTATCTACACTTAAATTAGCCACTAATATTCTGAATTAGGAGTAGCTACACAACCTTTTACATTGTTTAAAATCTCTTCAAGTTACATGAGAGCAGCTTTCCCTTGAAGAGAAACCATAAATTCCCTGTTGCCGTGTAGATGAGTTGCTTTGCACAATCTTTTATTGTCACTGGTTTGACATTTTTTTCTCTTCCAGACTTGAAAATGGGCTTCTGTTTTATGATGTAGATTTTAAGTTCTTTGGGGCTGAAATCATGTTTGTATGTGTTTGTATAGCAGATGCAGATCTTGATGTATGACTGTGGTTTGTAAACATTACCACAATATAAATAGTGCATTAATCATTAATTATATTGTTGATACATTACTATGTCTTAAGTGGTGGCACTGTCTATGACTCTTTGTCTCCTCACAGAGATGAGGTCGAGACATCTCCATAATCAAGACATTTGTCTGAAGGCATGGCTGACCCAGATCTTCCTGGAACAGATTCAGGAACAGAGATTGACATTGTATTGTGAATTTGTTGCCTAAGGTAGCATCCATATGACAGATTGACATATTTTGTGAAACTTCAGAAGATTAAAAGTTATCAGCTAAGGTATGTGCATTAAGTCTATGTGCATCTAGTCACAATTTATTGCCTGTGAGTCTCAGACTGCTCTGCAAACGTTATTTCACTACCTATAATGTACAAGAATGTTACAAACTCAATTTAACTCCAGGATGAACTAGTGTGCTTGGTCAGCATATTCACAAAATGTAAGTAAGTAAGTAAATTTGTGTGATTGATATGTATAAGAAATGCATAAATGCTGGACTCCACAAAGCAGGTGCAGATACATTCCAATTTCTTGTAATAACGAATGCCTAAAACACTGAGTTCCCTGTTACTTGATCTGAATTGATTTGATTGTCAAGGTCATGCTGGAAATCTGTGACAAAGCAAAAAATAGAAACCAGATCTCCCAACTCTCACTAAATTACAGTTTCTTAATTACAGCAACTGACTGTCAGATCTATAACAGCATTCAACCACATAAAGAGCAATTTAAGGCAATTTCCCTACCACTTGAGGCAAATAACTCAAATCTCATCTAAACTGCCTAGGGACACACAGCTTGGATAGAGAAGTTGAGTTTCATTCTTGTATCCCCAGAATAGATCAGCAACACAAAGTATCTCACCAACCATGGCATAGGAGACACAGGTCCTCCCCTCTTCACAGAATCCCCAGACAATGTGGTGACAAATTGTCTCTCTTATCCTGTTGATCCTTGTCATGTGAGTTTTGTAGTCCTGACCCCTTATCCTCAAAAGAAAAGTAGGAGGTGTCCACCAGGAATGGCCAATGCCTGGCAACTGGCTGTCCTGCAAAGAGGGAGCCCTGGGTTCAATGCCCCTGAGGCTGAGGAGGGCCACTGGAATGGGCAGTTCTTCTGCCTCATTTACCTGCGTTCAAGTGCATGACTGAGGTGTTGATGCTCATGAGCTGGTTTCGGTTTCAGCCTTGCAAAAGCAACTAACTCTATAACTGAGTTAATCAACTAAATGGAGGCAAGAGGGAGAACTTCACACGCATTCCTTTCTTCAGCATGTCCTGCTGCCCGGCTCAGTGCTCTGACTATTGAGATGCCTGTTATCAACTTCAAATTTAAACATCTGCCCCTTCCTGCTTGTTGTGGGACACCTCAGTCAGCACAAAGGAGGTGGGCACACAAAATTTAGCCACTGAATATCACAGTTCCCTGAACCTTTGTAGAGAGGGTCTCCTGAGATATCTCAGAAACTAAGCACCATATTTCAGACGCCCACAAATCCTGCTTTGATATAGACCATCTAGGAAGGACTTTATTACATAGAGAAGATGCAGTACTTAAACAACAGGGCAACAGAAGTCACTGTGGAAGAAATAGTTGGACTAGCAATTATGGATTTAGAAAACCCTAATTCATGTTTTTACTACTTGCACACTAAAGCTATGTGCAAATGGTGTCTCAGTGCCTTATTTCTTCCTCTGCAAAAAGAAGAAAAGTGCTGGTGTGTCCTACACAAGTAATAATAATGGCCAGTCTTCACGAGCAAAGATCCGGGGAAGGTCTTTATGCCTTCCAGCCTGCGCATTGGATTTTTTAGGTGAGACACAGTGTGCGCGGAACTGAGCCCACCTTTTAATCCTAAGGTTCATCTGCCGGGGCCAAGCGAGCTTGGACGGTGGAAGTGTGGAGATAGAATGGGAACAAATGCCAAATATAGAAGTGATAGTCAAGTTACAAGTCGTGAAGTCAAGTTACAAGAACTACTCACATGCATAGGGAGAAATTACTGTGAACAACCTTCACCTTGGATGAGGCTTTTTCATTTGTACAGGCAAAGCCATGTTTCAGCAGTTTATCTGCTTCTGGGGACATACTTATAAAATCACAGGTAAATTCTATGAGCTTTACAGGGAGTAAGAATCCCCACTCCTGAGTTGTGCCTGCTTGAGCCTTTCCTTTCTGACCATCATGATTATCTGCTAGTATTTGAGTCCCAGTAATCCTAAATGTTTTCATATGTAAGCTACAGTTCTGACTCACAATACCCTCAGTTTGCCTCCATGTTGGGTGTCTCTAGAGCAGAGAGGTCCAGGCTTTGTCAGGAATAGCCATTTCATAGGCAATGTCAAAAGGCTAATCAGCAGAACACTAGGATCTGTAGGAGTGTTTGTTTTCTTTCCCACCCTTATCAGGCACACACTTTCAAATCTCTTGAATCAACGATTTCACTGATCATTTTCAGAAATAATGACCATCATTCAGGAGATGTGTTGATGTTTCTCAGAAAAGATCAGGTGTGGCTGTGGGTCTGTGAGGGATAGGAAAGGGTAGGAAAATGGTGACATTTTTCTGCTGGACAGCTAGAGAAAGTGAATATCCAGGTACTTCTCTACCACTTTAAAAACCTGTATTTGGTAAGTAATGCTACAGAAACAGGGTTCTGGGAGAGATCTGGTAGGAGAGACAACAGTCTTATAAGCAGAAAGAAGAGGAGGTGTTTCAGGGTGGAAAAGAAAACAGAAAGGTAAGATAGAGAGAAACTGTTCATGGCAGAGAGGCTATTGGCTTGCCCTTGCTGTTATTCATTCATTTATAGGAAATCACTGAACTCTTCTTTAGTAACAGTCATCCCTTTTATAGGGGTGTCTTAAATTCACATGTTTATCATATTCTACAAATGTACTCGAAGATAATTAACCAACTGTAATAAACCTCAGCACAATCAAGAACTCCCTTTCAAGATTCAGCTCAATAAAGGTCACTGTTTCTAAAAAATTAACAGATTGATCTAATAAGGCCTTGCATCACCCCTCATTTTGCACTTAAGTGACCCGCAGATATTATTTATCGTTTAAATAAGATCAATTCTATCCTGTTGTTTCTAGTGCCCTACTTCAGGTAAGCTCTTTTGCATCATCATTTTCTCATATTCACCTAATTCCTCCAGATGAGTCTTAGAAATATTCTCTCTTCTGACACCATAAAATTGGAATATTTAGCACTGAAGTCCTGGAAGAATAAGGTGATCATTCTTATTATTGTTGGAAATCACAGTGACATTACAGTAGTAGCAGAGCAGCAGCATCATGCCGAGTATCCAAGAGAAAATTCCTACTGTGGTGGAGCCTGGAATACACTAAAAAGCAGTGTGCTACACTGTGCAATTTGCTTTCACAAAGTGGAACTTTCCAGCCACTACAGAGAGATAGGATCAAATGGGAAAAGTTTATGATTTTAGGATGCTTGGAAGAAAGAGACGGTTTAAGCATAGCTGGAATGAAGGGGATGATTAGTACATCAATGGGAAGAAATTGGAAGACTAGAATAGCACAGGCACAAAAAAAGTGTGTGGAGAGAGAGAAGACTAGGATTAGGTGTGTGGGAATAATGTTTTAAAGAAGTTCATACTTGAATTCTTCATCTGATCTACTGGTGGACAGTACAGAGGTGGAATCCCTAATTAATTCTGCTCGTCCCTGACAGGAGCCCTGAAACCCATACACACACAGCGGATCTGGGGGGCCCATGATCACTGGTGTAATCATATTGGAACTAGGGATGCATGGGCTGTTGTTGCAGGGTGCAGCTTCAAGTTTTTGAGTCATAGAATAGTTATCCCAGAATGTTGTGGTTTCTTTAAGAGAATCCATATCAGCAACCCCAAATATTTCAGCTCCCATTTCTATAAATAACAGAAGAATGACTTGGAGATCACATAGCTTCCTTTATATTTAACTAGTTGCCATAGTGTCTCTGCTGAAAAACTGTGATAGCTATGGCTGCCTAAAGGATGTCTAAACCCTTACCAGTTGTGTTTCTCTCTCTCGCTATAGAGAAACAGAAAACGGATACAAAATTAAGCTTTAAATTATTTTCTTGAAGCATAGCTAAGACTATCTGAAGTCCCATGCTTTTTAGAAAGAATTAAGTTGGAAAAATATAAGTTTCTAAACACGAGGAATGAAGAATTAAAGTACATGTTCAGGCAACCTTTACCCTGCCTGGCTTGTGCACCCCAGCTCCGGGAATTGCTCCCATACCGGAGGCTGGCTTTGAACTCTGCAGGGGGGTGGCTACACCTGCCCTGCAGCCAAATTCCTGACGCACCTCACCAGCGGAACACCAGATTTCTCACATTTGATAAGCCCTTTGCTTCTCTTGTAGTCTCTCCGCCTTTACGTGTTTGACACAATCCAACCCTCCATTCACCTGCCATTAAAAGCCTGTGCACAGACAGCTGCTGGCATCCTTACTTATGGGGCCGATTCAATGCAGTGCTTAAAAAAGGTGTGTAGGAGCTCTTGAAGCTACAGGAAGCCCTTCTATGATCAAATGAGGGTCCCGTCAAGGAATTTTCTCCTCTATTAACAGGTGAGAATGGTCCATCCAGATCACCTTTTAATATGAATCACAGCTCTGTTGAATTGCTGTGACTAATCCTTCTGGCTAATCACACTTGCACAAGCAAGGCAGTTGGATGATTTGCACATAATTCCAGTGCTATTGACAGGGAAGGTCGAGTGTCAAGGCTTCAAAGATATCCTCTGTTTCTCAGATATGGGGTATTTTTTCATATATTCATATGTTAGACCAGAAGCTGACTTAAAGGGCATGAAATACCAGTGGACAACTTTAACTCTGCATTCATGATGTTTTTTCCCGGTGACTATAAGATCTGTCAATGGATTTAGGAACCTCCCTGAAATGGGCACTGTCTCCCACTCTAAAAGTACTAAAATGAGGCAGAAAGCTGAGCTGGGAGATGTTAAATCATCAAAGCTTTATCCTTGTGATTGCAAGGATTAGAACAGGGAACTCAGAAGTCCCTCTGAACCAATTGTACACAGGACTTCGAATTAACATACTCTGAGGCCAGAAATATTCTTTTCCTGCTATTATCTTTTTAATGAAAATACCTAATCCCCAGTACGTTTATGGCAAACCTCAGCACTATTGTCTGGAAAAGAATGTTCAATCATTTGTCTGGGGTAAGTATGCATGAGTTTTTATATTAAAATGAATCTTTGGATGGCTTTTGCAATTCAAAAGAGGATTAAATTAAAAAAAAAAAAATGTACCTCTATTTATGACTGCCTACCATTTTTAGAGTTCACCCTGCTTTAGAAGAAATTGCTTTTAAATCATAGGAACAATAGTTTGGGTTTCCTCTGTAGTATGCCAGTGAGCACTTCAGAAATTCTGTGAGCTAAAGAAGTAAGTGAAACCAACAGTTCAGAACAACAAAAATAAGGTTGTGTTCTGTTGTGCTTCCATTACCTGGCTGCTCGCTGTAGGCCCCTTTCCTGTGAGTCACTATGAGCAGGACAGTTTGCTCAGCTGATCTACCAGAGCTCAGTCTCTCTTGTGAGCACTGTGTGTTATAAATGAAGCTATAGGCAATGTGATGCAACCGAGTATTTGCATACCACCGAGGTATGTGCTCTATAAATACATAAAAGCAAACAGACACAATGTTTTCCCTGTGGTCACATTGGTTATTTACTATAGCAGGTGTCAGCCTCTTGAACGATTAAGATACAAAGTAAGTTTAGAAATGGCTTGTATTTATTTATGTCTGTCTATATATTATGCAGGTAATATTGAGAAGTACCTACCACTGAAGGGAATTAACCAGCATTGTCTTTTCCAAGCTAAGTATGCTATATGACAGCAAAACCCCTCCTGAGCTGTGGCCCTGGTATTTCAATTTTTCATTAGCACATAAGAGAACATTCAATTCCATATTTGTTTTCTAGCTTTTGTGGGTATATAACAAAAAGAGGGAGCAAAACTAAGATCATCAGGTGGAAATTGCTAAGTAAGTAATATAAATAAATACCTTTTCAGTAAATAAGTAAGTTTGAGGTTAGAACAAAAGACCAAGAGTTAGGCCTCCAGGGCTTTGTTCTCTGGTCTGCCATTAATGCCAGGCGTCCTTGAATGAACCACTGGCCAAGCTCTTAGGGTGAGCTCCTGAAAGCACTCTCCTACATTTACTCTTCCTCTCTTCTGCCACTGAGGGTGCATCTCAGTCAGAGACACGGAATAGATTAGTCCTGATACAGTACCAATGAGATCCACTGAAGAAAAGGACTAAGCAATAAAGCGTACTGTTAGAAAAGAAGTATGTGCATATTTGCACAACTTTGCTTCTTTGCCCCCTCCCTTTCCAATATACCAAAGATGCAACAACCACAACAGATCACTACAGACACTAAAAACATGTGAGGCACTCTGAACACACTACAAGGTTATCAGCAATCACAGTTTCTTTCCTATTTATCAGGTTTCAAAGGAGAATCACATTTTAAAGCACAGCATGGAGTTGGTCAGCAACTGAAGTGCTTCCAATGATTAAGTCCTAATTACATGTTAACTACCTAAAATATATCTTAATATCATAAAGGCTCATTATGGACTTCATTCTAAGGACCCTTGTATCAAAACAGAAAGTACAGCCATTTTCCCAATTCTCTCCATGGTTAAGTGGGGGACAGTAAGAGCCTGTTTGACTCCTGTAAACTCTTTATCTGAGATTTTGGGGTGTATCTGGATGCTAGGCAATAAAATACTTTTTTCAAAGTTTTGTTGATCCAACTTCTGTTCAGGCAAACTGAAAAAAGAAAGGGAGTAAGTGGGGAAAAAAATGGTGTGTTTGGCTGTTTTGAATTATAGTACTTATTTGCTCTTTGCTCCCTAGCTAAGCTATGGATGTTACATCCTGCGGAAATAATTCACTACTGGGTTGAATCTGCATTGGAAAATATTTTAAATTCTCTTTTCTGAATACATTTCTATAATGTATTATTACATTACAGTAAGAGCTCCATAGGCTTATGTAGGAGTTAAATTGGTTGCACTAAGATTAAGTTCTTCAGGCAGATTTTACAGGAGCTGAACAAGGGAATTGTTACAATTTCTTCTGCGATAAATATCTATTAATTTATAAGTATGCATTCCACAAAATATATTATCTAATACTTTCCAGCAGCAAATATTTAAATCCAAAGAAAGATTAAGCCTTTTGTGAGCAAAGTGGACAAAGAGAGATTCAAGCAGCAAAATGTCCACAGTAATAACTTTCTAACCCATTACCTGGAGCACAAAGGTTTCATGAAAGAGTCAAAAAGCAATAAATGTGGGCTTCCTAACATCTCATGGTGGCATTCCTTCACAAGCTGTGGCTGCCATCTGTCCCTTGAACTTCAGGTTTCCTCCTGTACTATTTCATTAGACCATACCCTGATTTCCAAATTATGCGATCAACACTTGGATTATCAGATGTAATTTCAACGATATATAGATTACTTATATCTATTTTGTGTGTGAAATGCAGGCACACCTAAACCAAGAAAGACCATCAGTGCCCTTTCCATTAATAGTACATGTTTGATCAAAGATCGCAAAGCCTACGTGACAGCATAAGTTTGGTCTCAATTCATTCCCAGTGAGCTGAAGTTCAAAGCAGCCCGTTGAGAGCAATAAAGTTTGCAGGCTTGCTTTGGGTTCTGCAGTCAGTGGCTTCACCTCTGTGGCCTCACTTGCAACCAAATTTTAATTTACCTCACAAAGCACAATGGTTTCCCAGCTGTGGTGTACAAGTCCATGTGGCAGTTTTAGAACGCTTTACAGAGTAGCTTTCACTTTCAAATATCTTTCAGATACTCCTTCTCTCCCAAAACAGAAAAGAGGTCAAATGTCTTCTTTCACTAGAAGCAAGAGAGAGCCTGTGATTATACTGGGCACGGTAAGAGTTAACAAAGCAAGTCTTCATTTCCTACCAAGGATAACTTGATTCCTGAAGGGATGGTGGTGTGCAGGGAAGGGAACTGCTAAGAACTCCACAGTGGTGGAGGTAGTGTTGGGAATGCAGAAATCTGGGAACACAGGTGAAACTTTGGATTTTTACTAGAGATGTGCAGTTTCCAGATGTGAATGCCATCCGTATCTGAATAAGGTATACATTGCCTGCATTTCTGTTACAAAATACTTAAAAAGGGTTTTTTCCTGTTGTTTTAAAATGCCATTAAAGCCTCTCTCTGCCCCCCTCTCTGTCTGTGCTGGGCTTGGTCAGTATGCTCCTGTCCCCACGGCTCTGGGCTGTGGCATTGACCGACATGGGGCTGGAACTGCCTGACCTACTTCAGAGCTCCAGGAACAGAAGCCAGCAGAGAAGTGTCTGGCAGTGACAGCACGGCATTCAGCTGTGCAACACTTCTATCCTCCTAATGCATTTCACACTCAGCAGATTGAATTGCTTTGGTCTTCTCATTTCTTTTTCTTCCAGCAAACAAAACTTTTTCCCCCTTTTTCCTTGACAAAGAATTTTGCCATATGCTCCAAATCAATTGCAACCTTTTTGATGCTTTGTTACCGCCCACATCTTGGGCAGCATTCAAAAAAAAAAAAGAGGCAAGCAAAAAGCAGCTTAAGCATTTTTGTTTCTGCTCCAACCAAACTAAAATTGAAACATTCTGTTCATTAATTCAAGAGTTAATGTGTCTTATCACTCCTCTCTTACTCTGAACTAGCAAGAACTGAACCAATACCTTGCTGTAACTGACATATCTGTCTGACACATTTTTGTCTTTCTACATGGATAGTTGTTATGAACAGAAAGGAATTTGCTCATATTCATTCACCGATCAACACTATTTGTTGACTTTACTTACCCAATTATCTTAATTTGATTTAATGCTGCACTTCATGCACTTCTGTCCCTTCCTATGTGCTGCCACGAGTCCTTGAGCACTCACACAGTCAGCCACGCAAGGCAGCTGAAGAAAAAGAAACAAAAGTTTTTTATTGATAAAACTCATTTTGAGCACCCCCGATGACCACCACTGTGGCCCAAAGAACAGGCAGAGGTAGGGGTACCCTCTGCTTTCAGCAGCAGTGGAGTCTTAGATGAATTTCAGCTTCTGTCTAATTCTGGCAAATAGCTTTGAGACTACATTATTGTAGGTGTTACTTAGGGCATAAGGCATCCATATACTGTACTAATGCCTAGTGAGGACATATTTATAGCAGTAGAACAGTCAGGTATTGTGAACTAACTATTAACTGCACTGACAAAGGCACTTTGAGAAATAACTGGGTCAACCCTAGGGTATCTGGTGGCACAGCACATACTCGTGAGGAATTGTGCCACTTTCCTCTCCCAAATAATAAAATAAACCCACAGAAATCTGCTGGGTACTTCAAGGTGTGATTTACTTAGAGGGATAGGAATAAGAAGGCATATATTCAGAGCATGAAAACTTTATTGCTTAGGTTTGACCCAAGATTTCTATCTCCACTACCCAACTTTGTTCTCTCCCCTTCAGCCTCCGAGGGTACAGGCCACTGGGGAGGTCACTCTGTACCAGGGGATGGGAATAAGTGATGTCCATGCAGCTGACATCATGTTCTGTGTCTAGCTCCCATGTACCTTGAGCATTGCTTTGTATTCCCCAACTGAAATGTGTTTTACAAGTACCTGGCTACTACTTTTCAAATGGGTTTCACTGAAACCTTCCAGTTATTTGGTATGTTTAGTTGTATTAAGTCCCTTTTTTCAGTGCAGTTGTTCTGGGAGTGGAAGGTTGCATTTTCAAGGTCTATATTAACTTTTTTATTTATCTGATATTTGCTACAAATTTACTTTGTTTCCATTAAACTACTTGAATTTTCATGGAAAGCAAAAGAGAAAGTATGCAAGCCCAGAAGAAAGAATGAAAGATAGTATCACACAGATGCAATTAAAACAGGTTAAGAAAAAGCAAGGGAAGGAAAAAAAAAATTAATCTTTCGGGTCATCTAGTTTATTTAATTCAGCTAATTAGTTTACAACTATTAGGTATGCTTCCATTAGGAAGATTATCAGTATAGCTATCCCGGTCTAATTATATTCATGGATAAAATAAATTTAAATTTTGAAATGAAAAGCTAAAGCGTATTTTTCCTCTATGACTCCAGGTCTCCTTTTGCATTATAAGAGCCTACACAGCCAAAGTAACCTAACTTAGTTCAATTTATATCATGTGATAGAAAACTGTTACTGTCACCTTTTAAATCATGGTAATTGTTTAACAGCCTTAGTACTTGCCTTAGGAACTTTCCTTATGTTAGTCCTAGAAGACAGTATAGTAATATTATATGACTACAAGAAGAAGAAAGCAGTTCTTCTGAGAGGAAGGAAAATGTGAGCCGTTCACTGGAAAATTTGAGAACAGATGAATATGGCAGACAAAACTTTGGGAGGAGATGGGCATTTTCCCCACCTCTTCTCTTCAACACCCATCTTAACCCAGCAGATTCCATGGAGTTAAAGCTTACAAAACAGACTCTGATTATCTTTTCCCTGCTATTTGGAGTGTTAGGAGTTAAGTTATTGATGTTTGTATAGTACCTTTGCTTCTGGAGACACAGGCCTCATAGAAGTATTACCACTTCAAAGAGATCAGCAGCTCAAAAAAAGGATGAGCTGAAATGACATGAGGCTGTGGGGTGAATCTGCACTCATTTGAGTGAGCAAAGGCAGATGTTATTCAGACTCACTTCAGATTATTACATTTATATGGCACAAAGCCCTGACAGCCAGACTCTTCATTTCATTTCAGTGTTTGTTTCCAATGGATGCTTCCATAAATTTGGAATTTACAGAAGGTAAAGCAGATATTAAACCCAATATAGTGCATAGCTGGAGGTTTAACCCAACCCAACAGCTCAGTTTCCTAAGGGTTTGTTCCACAAATGCCACTATGTTCTTAATGTCACTAGGTCCTTAAGGCAATTTACACGTTGTAATTACAGATGCACTGCACAAGTGTAAAGAGGGAGCTACACCAGTGACAATTCACAATTTTCTAGATTCAAATTTAGAAATTTTGGCCTACCCTAGACAGGTTACAAATGTGTTGATCAGATGTGCAATATATTGGTTTTTTACCAGACAAATGCTTATGCCATTAGAAGCCCTAGATAAAGTTGCCTGACTTTATAAACTTTATTGCTTCTCAAGCCAGAATTAACTGTGCAGCACTTTCAGTTGATATCTTTATATTTGTGATAAAGTGTGGGGAAAGGTTGTTTGCTTGGACTACACAAATACAGCAAAGGCTGCAAAACTGCCTGTAACTAAGAAGCCCTTGCTCATTGAACTCTCTTTTCTTCAATGCATTGCTTGTTATCCTGCTGAGATTTTTTTTTTCTTTAGTGTAGATATGGTTTTATCATCCTTCTCTTGAGTGCCAAATGTCGGGGCAATTGCAATTAACCCTTTGTTGGCTGAAGACAGCTGCAGGGTGTGTCCCTACAATTTCCAATTTTTCATAAGCATCAAAGCCGGAGAAGGAAATAGGACTCTTTGCCTGGTCTGTAAGCAATAACAAACATGGAAGAGGAATGCTGTTTATTTGGTGCAGCTGGAAAGAATGAAGATGATCATCTTCCTTTATCCCTTTCAGGAATTCAGACTGCTGTTAGGTAACAAGAAAACTATGCTAATAATTTTCCACCTAAGTAAGCAAGAATTTCACCACTGATGCTGCAATGGGCTTCTCTACTGCTGCCAAGTTGCACAGGTAATGGATAAAACTCATACAGTGATCTCAGATCCACAGAAAACTCTTTTGCCTAAATATAGAGATTAAATTGCCTAAATATAGAGATTAAACAATTTGAAAATGCTTAGCAGAGGACTTTTCAATTATGGTGACTTTGTTTTTGGTTTACATTTTGGTGGTTTGTTTGTTTTGTTTTGGTTGTTGTTTGGGTTTCTTTGTTTTTTAACAGGATTAACATAATTTAAGTGTTTAGCTTTAAGGTAAGATCCATTGCTAGACTATCTTCCTCCTCTTGTTTATACTACATTCCTTTTTACACCATTAGATATAAAACTTCAGTTTCTCCTCTTCAGAAGTAATGTTTTTACTCAACTTTCTAGTTGCACTGGACTTGGGGATCTGGGGCTGGGAGTTGCTCTCAATGTCAGGGCAGCTGGACATTAGAAGCAGCATTGTGCTTTGAGGATTTAGCTCTTGCCCACCAGCATTGATGAAGGTGCCTCTAGAGAGACAGGTGCAGGTGGTCCCAGGAATGGTCTGCTTGCTTCCCAAGCTGGATATGAAGCAGTTCTGACACAGAGATGACGACTTGAGTGTGGTACTTACATTTGATCCTCTGCCTCTCAGCAAGGCTTTTGTGCTCAGGAGCAGGATTGTGCTAACATGACTATGCTAACATGACTGCATGGTTTCTGGTTTGGATCTGGCAGCCAGGAAAGATCATGGGGATAGCAGATGTGGATGTTTGCACTGGAATGAAGCTGTGCTTCAGTTTAATCAGTAATACTAAAGGATTACATTTCAGGGAGACCTGGGAAGACTGACAGGGATATTTTGGTTTGGGGCAGATAGAGACTAATAGTGATTTACCCCTAACCCCAATATGAAGACAATGACTACAGAAAAGGAGTGGTGCAGGGCAGTGTAGTCAGGAGACCAACACATGAGCTAGTCATGTGGGCACCACTGTCAAAAGACTGAGAGGTGGAAGGGAGAGTCTAACAGTGAATTATGTGAGTGCCAGTGGAATTTCCAAAGGGATTTTAATGGAGGTCCTCAAGAAAAGGATCATTGTAGGCAGTAAAAAGTCCTGATCATGAAAGGTCCTTTGTCACTCCAGAAGATAAAACAGCAATAAAGTTTCAGGAACCCAAGATATCCCTTATAGCTATGTTGTGAAAGGCTAAGGATGTAAAACTGCAAGGGGAAATGTTGATGGACTCTATTATTCCTTTTAGCATGAAAAAAAAATGGCCTGATTTGTGGATAAAAACCTTGTTTCAGTACTTCTTTAGCCGCAAAGAATGCTGCTCAAAAAACTCTACGTGCCATCTGCTCCATGCTCTACCACAGACCTGAGATATTTGTACCATACTCTACAACAAACTTCTGTAGGGGAGGCTGAAACACAAACTGTGCCATAGCAAGATATCAAAGGGTAGTACCTTGCATTACTGCCCTATAAAGGATATAGTAGATAAATAATATGCAGAAGATTTAGGAGTGTGGCCTTACATTACAGAAGAGATTGATAGACAGATGGATAGATAGATAGATAGATAGATAGATAGATAGATAGATAGATAGATAGATAGATAGATAGATAGATAGATAGATAGATAGATAGATAATTCTTGGGAGGTTGAACCAAGGAAAAGTTCCTTCCAGATGCCATGTTTGGTGGTTGATTAGGTCTTAGTCAGATGCTGGGGGCAATTTTGGCTTTATCACTGGGAATAAAGGGCATGCCAGAGGCCATGGGGCCAGACAGGGGGTGCCAGTAGATGCAGAGATCTCCCACAACCAAGTGATAGAAATGGGGAAAATTATGAAATGGGAAAACAGAAATGGGAAAGCAGTATTTTCCATCACCTCCTGCAGACTTTTGAAGCAGCTGAAACAGGATCTACCTTAATCTCCGCTACGGCTGTTTGGCCAAATGGGATACTGTTGCTACTGTTGATATTGTTACTGTAACACAACTCCCTATCATGGTACAGCCCTTAAGACAAGGCATGTTTTTCCTTCAGGACCTTTGCCTGCTAGACAGTTTCACTATCACAGCAATAGCCCACATCTTTCCCTTATCTCTCCTGAGTCAGCACGGCCAGCCAGTAATCCAGCACTGACCCGCCAGACCTCACCTTCAGCTGGGAATGGGTGTTGTTTCACTGGCACCATCTGCCCAGGCTGCACTGCCATGATATGGGGACTTCAGCAGCGAACTCACCTGGGAAGCTCCTGCCCCTACGCCTCCCATCTCTAGATGCTTGTTCATACCAGCCCCTCCACAACCATTCATGGGGTTGTGCTGGGAACCACAGCACTGAAGTGAACCTCAGTAACAACAGCTCTTCTGGGGAAAGGAGAGACACACCTATTTGCAGCTCTTCTCCATTCAGTGGTCTAGTTCCTGGCATAGCCCCACAACTAATTGTGTCAACATGAGTGTGGGACCAGTCTGAGAAGGTGTGGACATGTTGATCCCCAAGGCATGACAGGGCAGGGCCATTTTTACCTGGTGCAGATAAAGATGGTCCAGCACTCTGTGTAACAGTCTCTGTGCTTCTGTTTCTTCCAAAAACAAGGGGAAGAGGAGGAAGGAAATTGCTAATGGTCACCCTTGTCAGCATGTGAAAATTTGTAAGAAAGAGTCAAAGACTTATCAAGGAACTCTTATGTACTGCTAATTATTTATTTTTGACTGACTATAAATAAATAGCCTAAACTCCCATTACCAGATTGAGAATAATCTTGCATTTTGTTATGAGGGGAATGACTTTGCTCATAGTTTTATGTGGAGGGTTTCACTAAATATGGGTTGAAGTAGAATGCAATAAAAATTAATTAGTCATATCTGGGTGTGAGAGTGGGAAGGGAATAGCAAGCTCTAAACAGGAAGGTGTATCAGTTTGACAAATAGTGTGATCCTGCACAGATTTAGTTAACAGTGTGATTCTGTATAAGGACATTCTGATATTGGCTTATGTCTTGTTTTCACTGGATGTATGCCACAGAAGACAGATATAAACTAAAACTACATGTGCCAGTACTGGAGGCTGGAATGATATAAGACATAATATCATCATAACTTCAGTTTAAAAACAGCAAAACCTTTGAAAGATACATGCTTTAATTCTCATGTATATCATGAAACTGTATCTTCTTGTGGGATCTGATTAGTTCTTGATATGGTTAAGACATAGCTTGATCTTGCATGAAATACTTGTACGTAGTACATTTTAACCAGGTATCTTAGTACAGCTATTGTATAATCTACATCTATAGAATAACTTATAAAAAATTCTGAAATCTTATTTGTGCTATAACCATGTTTGGTGCAGTGTGTATGAACTGAATTGCACGTCTGTCAGCTGAAAAATGCCAAAAAAATAGACCTACAGTATGGTAAATTCCTTGGACTGCAATTCACAGGGAGAATGTGCCAAGCAAAGAAAAAGTCACAACATGTTATTCAGTGGTCAATTAACATGCAAAATTGTTTTGCTTGGGTGATGGCTGCTGACAACTGTGTGGTCGCAATAGCTGGGTGGTCATTTTCCAGCTTATATAAATAAACACTGCAAATTCTGATATGTCTGGACTAGGGTGTCAGCGAGTATAAATGCCATCCTCACAAGAGAAAATACAGGATGCTTGCTTTATTGGCAGACATTTCTCAGGCTGGACTTCCCTGATATGTTAATTCCACTTTTAGGGCAAATAATCATGGATCAAAACCATTGTGGTCTCAGAAAGCAAGGAACTGAACTAATCTTACTCTCTTTGCTGGCTCAAGATTGTTCAAAATGTTTTTAAGGAGTAGCTTAGCAGGTAAGAGCTGCTCTCCTGCAACTATTCTGCCCAAAATAACTCATGATTTATCCATTTCAAATGTGCCCTGCAGTGCACATGATCTTGCAGTGCACAGAAACTGGTACTGATGGACAGGAAACTGCAGCTTCCTCATTCCAACTCAACTAGATGATCATAGAATCATAGAATCATAGAATCAGCAGGGTTGGAAAGGACCTCTGAGATCATCAAGTCCAACCCTTGATCCACTACCACCGTGGTTACTGGACCATGGCACTAAGTACCACATCCAGTCTCAGATGATACAGTGCAGTTTCCCCTCCTTTTAGCCCAGACTTCATTTGAATTAATGAAGGAACATTTTGCCAAGTGGAGTGGGAGCTGGGTAAGCAACCTCAAAGGGGAAATGTTGCTCAGAGACTAAGAAAAGCTTGCTCAGAGGAAGACAAAAAGAAGTCAAGGCAGACTTGAAACTAGTCTCTAGTAGGTAAGGATGGGCATAGACCCCTATCTAAAACACTGTATAATTTCTGAAAATAAACAAACAAACAAACTTGAGATGAGGACTGTCAGGACTGGTAGGTGAAGTTAGGATTCATATTCCTATTTGTTGGCTGATCAGATTTACAAAGTAATTTTTTTCTCTTAGGAGCATAGTTCTGCTATTTTGGCAGGCTCTTGGCACAAGTATGAAAGCTATTTCCTTAATATGAAGACAGCAAGAGGGAAAACGATTGAGATGGTGGAAGTTTGGCTTCACTGCTTGTTTGTGGGGGTAACATTAAGCACTTCACTGTCTGGGGTCCCTCTATAATCAATGAAGGGAGATAAGGACTCTTGCTTTCCATCACTCTGAAAGAGCTTTTATCTTCCTAGTGACCACAGAGAAAGCTCAAGAAGAGGAGCTGAGTTAGGCTGTAGTTTACATTACAGAGAGTTTCACAGCTATTTTGGTTTAAAGTATCATCTCCTTCCTCTCCTTACAGACTCCTCCCCAGAGATGGCTCCTCTCATTTACACCCTGTCCAGTGGCATGCTTATCCCTCAGTAGTGCAGCTGTGCTGTAAACAGCTTTGCGCAACCACTTCAGTCAGAAAATAACAAAAAGGAAGTAATTTTTCGAATGTTGTTTCCCAGTTTGGTTCACACAGTGACCACACAAGCAGCTCTATCACCACAACTGGTGCACCCTTGTCTGGGGCAATAGTAATAAATAAATAATAAAGCGGCCGAGGGAAGAAGGAACAGCACTGGCTTAGCACTGACATAATGTCCCACAGCACCTTAATTTGCCTCTGTGCTTCTGGAAAATGCATTTCTATTCCTGGAGCTGGTATATGTCCCAGCTAGGCCCAAGGCCTAACTCTTTTAACAGAGCAAAGCTTGGGCATGCACCAGGCTCTCTCCTCTGTCTTTCTCTCCCTGTTTTCCCTGTGTTCGTCTGAAAGAAACCCAGAAGCACGAGTGAGACCAGAGCTGGGGGTGTGCTCCTGTGCAATGGTGTGGGAGCAAGATCCTCTGGCATCTGTTGTTGAATCTACAGGTATATACTGTGAGCCAAGTCAAGTCCCTAAAAATGTACTTCAGCAATTTCAGCACTTGCACTGATGTGACACCTTGGGTAGGCATTTGCTTGAGAAACTCTTTTTCCCCTATCAAATTGGAACAATAACTATTTTCCAACTTTCCAACTCATACCAAGGCTGCCATGAGGTCAGAGGCCACCAGATCAGTGAGGTTCAGGCAAACTCAGAAAATTTAAAAGAAATTGTAATTCCTTTGATGCCAAATTTGTTGTTAACAGAATTCAGTGTTAGTGTGAGCCAAGTTCCACTGGCTGCCTATTAAAGGCAGTCTCATGACAGAGGTATCTTGTGATGTGGCTCTACTCTGTAATTGTTGATTGTCAGCCTTTATTGTAAAATCATCTGCAATAAAGCATCCATTCCTTGGGGGCAAAAGAAAATGGATGTTTCATACCAGTAATGAAAGTGCCATTGATTTTGTTGAGAATTTTTACTACAGTTATAAAAAGATCCCTTCAGGCTTGCACACTGACACATGAGGCAGTGAAAATCAAAATCATGCTGTTAAATGCAAGCAAGCAGTGTGCTGGTAAGGGGAGCAGAGTAGTGGGAGTCAACTAAAACAATTATATTCTGAGATATTGTCAGAAGCAAAGTTTGCAGGGGCTTTCAGGAAGAGAAGCAGCAGCCAGTGTTTGATGGTAGGCCCAAAATGTATCAGAACAAAAGCACCAAATTATACCAGAATTTTAACTCCCTCGATGGAAAGAAGCACAAACACTATTCGGAGACAAAGTTGTAAACAACAAAAACAAAGTCCCTTGCCTTCAAATCAGCCTGCAATTCAACAGGCAGCAAATACGAGTCCTAAGACTGGGAGGAAAACTGGCAATAGATCTTCAGAAATGATGCAATAATGTGCACTTCCTCTGCTGCTTAAAACAGTCACAGGATATACAGGCATGTAGCAG
This sequence comes from Myiozetetes cayanensis, assembly GCF_022539395.1. Lineage (NCBI taxonomy): Eukaryota > Metazoa > Chordata > Aves > Passeriformes > Tyrannidae > Myiozetetes > Myiozetetes cayanensis. Next base: position 29,695,592 of record NW_026087411.1, on the reverse strand, counting down.
GTACCAGATCTCACCTTATGGCAGGTTATGAAGATGTTATTGAAATGCTAGTGGAGAGCAGGGGGAAAGGGTGAGTGAGCTGCAGTTACATTTGGGGGTCTGTGTCACTTGACAATTAGCTTGCACACCACACTGGACAAAGCTTACGAAGAAAGTACATGCCTGCACTCTGATAGAGCTGAAAAATGGCTCTCCACTGGTAGACATAAAAGAAAAGTAAACCACTTAAAGTGGCCTCTATTCAATAGCTGTATTTCTATTTTCTCAGGCTGAATGGTGAGCTATCACAAATCCTTCAGGTACAACTAGCACTGCAAAAAAATTGACAAAGTGTCATTGCTTTAGTCTCAGAAGCCATTCACAATTTGTTGGAATCCTTGAGGCAGCAAGCAATACCAAATTGTTCCTCAGCATTGGTTGATGCTTTTCTACTTCTTTGTTGTTGCTATTTTTGCATGAGTGGGAAGCAAAAGGCAGATCTAGTTACAGAAGCAACAACATTTAAAGAACCATCACTGATCAGCTCTTTTTATTTAGTTCTGAAAAACACTCAGGGAGATAAGTCACTGCCACAGCTCTGCAGAGCTTATGCAGACACGTGGCACCCACCTGGAAGTGACCACCTGATTATGGAATGGAAGAGAATGGAAGAGAATGGAAAAAGTTATTTCATCCCTGCTGATTTATCCTTTTATTTGTTTGGTTTGTTTTTTTTTTGTTTTTTTTTTTTTTTTACACAGAACTTCTGCTTGTGGTGCCTAGCTGTCATTTGAACCTTATTTAATCTTAACTAACATATTGGATCTTTTGGCTAAATTTCTTAGGATACCATTTTCTCATATAGACCTGTAATCTGGACATGCTATTCAATGTCATTGTTTATCTCCTTATGCTGGTTGAGTCTATATCTTGCAGCCTCTCATAAATTTCTTCCCTTGTACAGCTGAAGTTCTCTACTAGTCTATTGTCATCTCACATCTTGATGACTACCATTTCCTCTTTTCCTTCCTCCTTTACTCTAAAAAAATTTTTTATTGAGCCCTGCTTAATTCTACACTACTGGTTTCATCCTTATTTAATGCTACAAGGGTTTCCTGGCTTCATGCAGCACAATGCCTCATAAGGAATATATCTTAGGGTGGAAGTGCTCAAAGGACACATTTCTCACTACCACTCCAATCCTGAGATGAATTTTGCATATTTTGTTTGCATCCATTCATCTGGGCTCTGCCTGATTAGAAGGCTTGCTGTCAGTGGTGGAGTTGAAGAATCAGTGCTTGAGAAGAGACTGGTGCAAAGAGTAACCACTGGAAGCATCAAGGTATCAATCAAAATAATATAAGAAATGAGGGAAAGGTTTAGAAGGATGATGCATAAAATCTTATGCTTTTGCTTATTTCAAGATACAAAAGCTCACTGTGAGCTCAGGTGCTCACAGGTTTCTGCAAGGAATACAAGGTGTACTGTCCTGTACAGCTCCCTTTGCTTAGGGCCTTACTACAGCACAAGAACATCCACACAGAACACTTGCAGAATTCCTACAGCTGTGTAAGTATACTGACAAACAAATAGCAGTATATTTTTTGCATTAAAAACTCCTACAGGAGTCGAATAACAAATGTTTGAACTGGAAAGAATCCCTGAGTGTGAATGCCACTGAAAAAATAAATTGCTTCTGTGTCTTGAAACACACAAAGTTTCTCTTTAATATTGCTTTCTACATCTGTATGCTTGATTTTCTAAGCTCATGCCTTACCTTTTTTTTTACCAAACTCTGTACACTAGTGTAGAAGAGAGAATCAGCTGGTCCTTTGGTTGGGAAAGAAGTGCAAGGCTGGGGAGGCTGTCCATGTGCAATGCACAGCAGGCTGTCAGCTGAAATGCCAAGGCACACATACAGGGATGGGACTTGGGCTCACACTCATGAGTAACGGTGCTGTTATCTAGTTATGCATAAGCTCATAAAGGTTTGATATTGATAAAAGACTAGAAGTAGTGTGAAGGTATGTGGGGGAGGAGGAAAAAGAAGGAAGACATGATATTTTCTGTAAATCAGAGGTCAAGAAAAAAATATTGCCAAGGTTGGGAAATTTAAAGCCTACACTACATTTAGCATCAGAGATGATGACGATGTTGTAAGTGAACTGATAGCTCTTGTTTGTAGCATAAAGTTAACTATAGAATGGAGCATCTGCCCTAAAACTGATGAAACTGCCCTATTGGCAGATGTACCCATATGCAAGTATCCTCACTTGAACAGCTTTGTTTTAGGGACTGCAGAGCATCCCCAGATTAGGTGCACGCTCAGCAATGGTGTCACTAAAACTTTGATGACCCAGATGAAGACAAAGCAGAGATCTTGCTGTCATGTGGGAACTTGCAAGTTCAAGGGTCTGTGTAATCAAAGCTGAGCTGCAGCCAGGAGGGGAGGAAACTGGGCTCTGCTCTAGCATTGCACTGCCAGCCAGCTAAGGACAAAGTCCCAAGCAGCTGCTCTTGTGTAAGATGTCTGGGGTTTGGCAGGTTTACATGCAAAAAATGTTTGTAGCTTGTTTCTGGGCCAAGAGATAAGATGAACAAGAAAAAATGGAATTAACCTTTTATTAGAGAGATGAATCATTACTAGTCCATGAGGCTGCTAAAGGGGCTTTTCTGGACTGCGTATTAATATAAGGTGCAGTACACAACATCATATCATCAGGCAGACTAGCTAAGCAGGATGAATCAAAGCATGAGTTAGGGTGTGTGTAAGGCTCTCAAGGGAGGTGCAAGGGAGTGGCTCTTTCCATGACAGAAATGAATGACAACATTTTGGGAGCACATTTTTTCATGGGAAGACATAGGAGCTGAGGCTGTTCAGTGAGGACTGAATTTGGATTTGGCCAACAGGAGGAAGTGTGGAGTTGGAAAAATTCAGCCTTTCAAGCAGGATGGTATTTAGACACCATGGAGGAACTGAGGTGAGCTTCTGCTGCAAGGATTCTGTGTATGGTACTGTGCCACAGAAGTGCAGAAGATAGACCTGGCCTGGGATGTCACACAGATCTGCCCTGTCATAAGAGAGTGTCCTAATCCATTACTGTGCTTTGCTGAGTGCTAGCTGAGAGTGACAATGGACATTCAAAACACATGAGAATATGCATATTTCATGTTCAGTTCACAATTTACTCCAGTTCTGAAAGATGAGCTAAAACACAAACAAAACTCAAGGAGTTAATTACATAAAACAGTTTGGTCCTATTTCACACTCGGAAGAGAACAGATAGTTAGCTTTACTTTCAGGTACTCAGGCTGTTTCTAGAGAGGTTACTTCTCGCTTTTGCACCAGCACTGGTGCAAATGTCAGAGAAGAGAACACCTGGGTACAACACTTGTGCTGCCACTGGGTTAACTGGGCTGGTAATCTCAGCTGAAAAACATGTTGCTGTAAATATCCAAAGAAACAGCATACGAATAACAAGCATTAATGGACTATTTTGCAATGTGCCTGTGTATGCATGTGTTTGTGTGCATGGTGAATGCATACAAGATGTTCCTATAGATTCTTGTAAACGGAAATTTGAAAGCGGAATTGAAAGTGGTGAAATTTACTTTGTGTTGCATAACAAAGTAATGCTGTGCAGACAGATGGTTTTTCCATAAGTCTTTGCTATAGAGTGGTACTGGCCTCACTATATTAATAAGATTATGTTTGCTGGTGAATGTCCATACCAAACTGATGATGCATTAAAGAGCAGTGTTTTTAATCAGTAAGTGTTTGTCTGTCCATCATGTTGATTTTATTCTCCCCAGCATATCTACTTTCATTGTGTAAAGACCTTAAGATGAATGAGCTCCAGCATCAAAAGATGTCAGAAGAATATTTAAAAGTTAGCATCTTTTATGTGGATTTGGAGGTTTTAGACACTTGTTAAATTTAGCAGTTAAATGAGAACAGCTTTGACTGATGATGCAATGCAATGTTGGGATTGCAAGAAAAGAAGATCCCAGCAGAAGGCCAGAGCACAGATGTGTCAGATGAGACTGCATTCCACACACCAGAAGTCACGATCTCCTCAATAAGCCATCAGCAGCATTGACTCAGACTTCCTTACATTTGAAATCATTCAAACACAGCAGAATAAATTCCTGTCATTGCAAGTAAATTTAGCCTACTGCTAAAAAGCCAGGAGGTGCCCTGCAAAACACTCTTATTTTACTAAAAAGCGATAGTACTCACTGTTCTTCACCTGGAGTCATTGTCCTCAAACAACAGTAAGCTAAGAACAAAATATATGGTTTGGTCCATATCAGTATGTATTTTACTTTCCTTATTTGCTCTAATGGGGTAAGGGAATTATTTTGTGATTTAACACTTATGTATGTTTTCCTGACTCCCTTGTTCTCTTTTACTCTTTGGAAATATACACAGGAAAGAGAACCCATGAAAGACTCTCCAGCCCCAACAAATTAGAGTCACAGAACCACAGACTAATTCAGGCTGTAAGGCATACCTGACCATCTGATCAGGCTACCTGCTTATAGCAGGGGTAACTTCAGAGCTGGTTGCTCAAGGCTTTGACCAGCTCAGATTTGAAAATTTCCCAGGACTAAGATTTGACAGCCTCCCTGCCCTGTTCCAATGCAGCATCACTTTCAGGAGGAATTTTTTTTATATTCAGTCACAGTTTGCCTTACTGTAAACTGTGTACCTTGCCTCTTGTACCTTTCCTGGTGCATGTCTGAGAAGAATCTGGCTCTGTTCGCTCTGCAGCCCCCCTACGGCTAGTGGAGGATAGCAATAAGCTTTCCTAATCCCCTTCTCTGTTTTAGGCTAAATAAACCTTGTTGTCTCAGTGTCTTCTCCCATTTAATGTGACTTGTGGTCCTCTGCTGGACTCCCTCCTGTGAGCTGGACACAGTTCTCCAAATGCAGCCTCGTTAGTACCAAACTGTCCTACTAGAAAGGTTCTTGCAAAGAAAGATACTCCTTCTTGCCTTTCTTGGAGGTGGGTGTGACATTTGCCTTTTTTCTTGGCATTGGAGAGCTCCTCATCAAATTACCATAATCTTTAAAATATGATGGAGTATGGCCTTGCAATGACACCAGCCAGCTCCCTCATAACTCTTGGACCCATGCCATCACATCCGAAGGACATGTACATGTCCCCATGCTTATGCTGATGCATTTGTTTACATCATCTCTGACTTAATCTTCTCCTACCATTAGCAGTACTTGTCTCCTTCAAACTCTGCGCAAGGCATGCAGCTCTATGAGGTTGAAGGTAGACTTTGGCAGTGAAAACTGAGGAAAGGAAGGAAATGAGATCTTCAGCCTTTTCTGTGTCCCCCATTAGCACATCTCCTGACCTATCAGGAATTGTTCTGAGCTGGCAATACTTTCTCCAGGGTAAGTTTGGGCTTCCAAGCTCTGCAATAAATCTTCACTTTTGAAAATCTGGACTGTTTCTGTCATAATTTTAATAAAAAGGTTTTGTGAGAGAAAAGAAAACAAGAGGCTGTGGACGTGAATATTTGCAAATAAAGAAAGAGAGTTACAGACCCAAACAGACAGTCTTGCTAGGCTGTTACCAGTCAGGTTATTCATCACATAATGGGAAATATTTCCCATTTTTTAAGTTCAGTTCATTAAAAAAAAATCATTATACAGGAAAAAAAAACAAACCAAACCAACCAAACCACAAACCCAACAACTCTTAATTTATTCCCCAGACTGTAGCTCAACACAAAAGGAAAACACAGATGTTTCATAACACAGCTGTAGAATGAGCTTTTCCAGGTTTGTGAATTTGGCACCCTCCTGCTAAATTAATGGCTCAGGGCAGATGGCTCCACTCTGAATGTAGCCCTGACTGTGCTGCCTGAATAGGGATCAGGAAGTAAGCACAAGCTCCACCAGAACAAGCTTAATCGATTCAATGGAAATGGAACCTGATATAATTTGTGCCATGGTTTTAGAGGTTTAGGTTATCTCACAAAATCAGAAGTCATTTGCAAATTACATAAGCAATAAACACTCACCTCATGGCCCTGTGCAGGCTACTCAGATTAGAAATATGTCACAGGGGAATTTCTAGGGTTTGTCACCAGTTTAAGCCATTTGTAGAATACATATGATAGCAAAAGGGTGTAGATTTTGCCCAGTGCTGTGTGCATTAGCTGCACTTGGAATCCATTGCCTGAGGGCTGCACTGACTGTTGCTGATGTAGCTGTAAATTATGACTTGCTTCAGCCTGAAGAGAGGGCAGGAAGGCTACTATTGTCCAAAAGGGTGTTCCTGAGGCAAACACCCTTGATTGTTCCTGTGAGCTGGGATGATAACACTGCTGTTAACACATATTCCTTGCTGGAGGCAAGGTAGGTACACGTGGTTGCAGTGTGGCTGCCCAACACCGGGTTTAGAATCTCATGCTTTACGAAGCACTATTTTCCAAATCTCTGATATTCCTTAACTGCATCATGTAACCTCTTTTATTTCCCTTTTCCTGCAGCCAGTTCCTTCTGGATGCAAAGCTTGTAATGCCCCTTCCCACCTCTCCCACAGAATCAAAAACATGACTTCAAATTCACCTTAATTTAAATACACTTTTTCATAGCTAAAAAACCTAGAATTCTATACCTAATAACAGGAAAAACCCTGAGTTGATGCAGAGGGGACAAATTATAATTGTTGGAATGACTTCTCTGCAGTCTGATCATGCAAAATAATCAGGACAATCAGTTCCCATTGCCCCAGTGAGAGTGAAGGACAATCAGTGTTTCATGGGTTCAGCTATACAGAACTACACTACAGAACCAAAGTACTAACAGGATTACTTCTTGGACTACTGAACAAAGATTTCCTCTGTGAAGAATTAAGATAAGATTAAGGCTTTGTAGAAAGGGAGAAACTCTGGGTACCAGGCGGATCCCCTGTCCTGTAGTCACTACAGTTTACGCAAGGAAGCACAGCAATGCATTAAGCTTTCTCCCTTTGGGACCACGGAAATGGATCAGCCTTATCTTTTTGATGTGCTTTATCCAGATTTGTTTGGCACACCAGCAAGCGGACACTTACTGATTTCTTCTGAGCTTACAGTTCCATCCTAATAGGGTCAGATTTTTCACAAGGGATTACTTAGCCTCAAAGGGACAGGAGGGGACAGGAAAACAACATGGTATTTTTAAAAATTAGACATTGCTTTCCTGCTAATAGTGTGTGCAATGAAAGCATGCTCGATTTGCTTCTAGAAAACAGATGAAGAGAAGAAAATGTGGATCAAGCAGAAAAGAATGGGATTTGCTTGTAGCAAACAGAGAGCATTTTTCACCTCCTGAAATACCTAGCATGCTAGCTGAAGTAATTATAATTATGAGCACTATGTCAGTGCTCACAGACATAGAAGAAAGGAATCATACGGTCTCTCACTGGATAATTAACCTCCCATTACCATCCAAGAGGGTGGGATCAGACAAGCTGTGTTTGTGGGCAGGTGGGAGGAACAGAGCAGAGCAAAGAGAATCAGAGATGTGTGAAGGCAAGAAGCTAATCATATCAAAAAATGAGAAATGTGTCCAGTAAAACAAAATGCTTCAGCTCACTGCCTCCTCTTTCTCTACGGTAAGAGACACAACATCAAAAACTAGGATGTTCTTACCACCTACTTAACCTTCTTTAGCAGCACTGGTGTTCCAGAGATCTTTATTTCTTAGCAAAATCTTGTCATTGTCCTGAAGGAATAGGCAGTTGTGATAGCTTTAATTTCACTGATGGGGTGACAGTGGCCAAAGATGTAAATGTATTCAGCAATCTTCTTTCTAGAATTTTTCAAAGCAATAAGTCAGTTGATGTTTCATTCAATAGAAGTTAAATATGAAATTCCTTCTGAAATATTCTCTAACCACTTACCTGCCTTTTTAAGCACATATGTAACTTTAAAAATTAGATGAAAGTGACTCATTTCTAAAAGAGATATATCTTAAAGCTATGCCTTATCGTAGGTGTCCGAGGAGAAAGTTGATAGGAATCAGGCTTTAAACATCCTAAGGCACCAAGTCTTTGCAAGTCATTCCTGGTTCCCAATTCTCAGCTTGCCTGTTAGGTCAAGCTAGTTGCACAGCAAGAAACTTGAACTTTACTGTTAATAGATGAAAACAAAAAAATGTGTTGCTGGTATAAAGATGACTGAATAACATCCTCGACTTGGGGCCCTTGCTTTCTCTAGAGAATGGCTCTAGAGAATGCCACCTCTGACACAGAGTGCACTATCTTCTTGAAACCCTTAAAGACTTACTAACTTAAGGAGCAAATGATGGTACAAGGCCCAGTTTATAAACAGGAGATGTTATCCACAGGAGAGCTGATTCATTTTGTTTGGCTAATCCTGTGGACCAAGGAGAGAGGCTTTTCACAAGGACTCACTTGGCTTGGCCTCATGTCTTCAGTTTTCTGGGTCTGCTTCATAACAACAAATTCATAGTCTATAAAATAACTCTGGTGCATTCAATATATTAATCTTGTTGAAAGTACAGATGTCCATTTCTTCAATGGAATAATAATAATAATAGCTTGTCTTCCTTAGAGACTGGAGTGGTGTGAATAAAAGAGCTCTGCTAGACAGCAAAGTATGCCAAATGGACATATTTTACTAGATGAGAAAAACAGCTTGTCACTTCTAATTGTTCAAATTATGTGTGATTCAGTTCTTCCTGCAGTTATTTTTAAAATGTTGTTAAGAGGGCATAATGTGCAGCTAAGAATAAAAAGGGTGTGAAATTGTTAGCTCCCCTGGTAGGTAGGTGGTGATAATGAACATTTCATAAAGTTCTTGTTAACAGACAAATCTTGGTAGTGCTCAGAAAGTCTCTCATAGCATTTACAGTCTCTCACTAAAGTAACGGTTCTTAAGGAATTACACATGGGTTCTGATCTGCTGCTTTTCTTTTTTTTGTTAATTACAGAAATGAGTTAAAATCAGATTGATGGGTCAGAGCTCCAGGATACGAAGCATTATGCTGGTGTCCCAAAATGTCACCCAAAGCTTCTGATTGAGACTCCAGGGCATGGTCTGCAGCTACGCTGTATGCTCGGCTTGGTGCCAGTCTCTCTTCATGAGAAGAGCTGCAGCAGACACTCCTCTGCTTGCATGGCAAACCTCTTAACAGGGATTGTTTTCAGGGCATGGCCCTCAAGTCTTCCATTTGGGAACCATTTGCTTAGACTTCTTCTGGCCTGTTCAGTACTCTTGCCCTAATGTAGCTATATGAATGGCCTGCTAAAGTAGCTTCCATTCCAGATTTCTCTGGAGTATCAGAGGAACTCAGCTCACACTGAATGAAGAGATCTGGGCAAGAACATATAGGTTGCTGAACCACACAGCCAACAGCCAGACCTCAGACCTACACCTCTGTCTAGTGTGGCAGGGTTGGGAGAGCGGTGGTCTCTGAACAAGGTGGCCATGCCAGCAGAAGCCTCTTGTGCTGATGCATTTTTAGCTGCAGAGCTGTGCTTTACCAGCAGAGCTTGGCTTGTCTCTGTGACTTCTTCACCTGCTGCTGTTTCTCTAGGCCATGGCTGTGCTTACAATATCTGTGAACCTACAGGCAGCAACCTCTGCACACACCCGAACTGTAGTGACTGAAGCTTATTTAACAGTGCCTGAATTACCTTCAGACCTGTTAACATGGGTGGAGGTGGATATTAGCTTGGATGCAGGCAGTGCAGTTGTGGCATGAAAGAGCTCAGCACAAGCCAGCTGCACTAGCACCTATCCAGCCTCACAAGCACTGCAGCCATCGCTGTCTGCAGGGCTAAGGGGACTACAAATGGGGGCTTTCTGTTCTCTGGGGAGAAACTCCAGGAGCTTACTTTTAGTTCTTCCAGGACACATACATCACTGTAAGGATCAGAGATTGAAACCTGGGATATGGAGGGGATGGAGAGAGGGAAGTGGCAGTCTGGAGTGCAATGATCAATTGGAACCTCAAATGCCATTCAGGCTGTCCCTGTGCTCTTCGAATATGACTAATTCCTAGTGGGGACAGGGAGCAAAACTGTCAGTGCTAGAGGGAACACCACATCCTTACGCATGCAGGTGTTCACATGGCTTTCCTGCCTTTCTCTGGCATGGAGGCATTTACAGGCTGGGTGTATCAGTCTCATAAACATGCCCTAGTCTGACTAAAGGGCTTTTCTTTGCAAGGCTCCTGCATGGCCTTGCGCTGCTGACCTTTGTTCTTGTTCAATTAATCAACTTGGTGGATAACCAGAGACCCTTCAGCCTATGCCACAGATTGCTTTTCTAGCAGGTATCTTGCAAATCATTTTAAGGGCAAGCTTCCTGCAGGCACTGGAGCTTCTTACTATGGGTCTTGCAAATGGTGACTTCTCCAGCATCATAATTTGTTCTCTGACTGTGGGCTCTGCCACTACAGATTTCACTTCACAGAGTGACCTCCATATTTATACTCATCTTTTGTGTGGGATCTCATCCTCTGGTGGATCTTATCAACGTTCAGATGTTTATGATGTAAATCTCTCCCTATATAAGGTAGTCATACTAAATTCACTTCATAATTAATGGAAATAGATACTTTTATGGTCAGATTTAACTGCTGCCTTTTCATCAGCAGCTTGGGAATGAAATGAATCATGCCCTAGCCATATCTTTTTTCCCTTCCATTAATTATCAGGGGCACTTAGTGTCTTGTTTAGATGTGTCTGCATTGGGTGAATCTCATCCCACATGACTCCCTCTGCCAGGTGCTTGTAACATCACCTCACTGTAATTCAGTTTTCATTGACACAATGTTAACTAAAAATCTGATCATTTGGGTCTAATTTGAGGATAATGAGGGTTTTTCTTCTCATGAACAACTTGTCTGGGTATTAGAATTGATCTGGCCTACAAAGCAGAATGAAAAGGGTTCTCGAGGCATAGGAGTAAGCTAATGTGGGTTTTTTATTGTCTTGATACATGTCTTCAAAGAAATCTGGATGACATGTGTTTGAAAAAAAACACTGCTGAGTAAGAAATAGTTTAAGACTGGAAGAACTGTCATAGAGACAAGACTTCTGAGTCTTACTCCTATCTGTAATATTGACTTTGTGGCCTTCAGGTCACTTGGAGCTAGCCAATCTCCCAGGATAACAAAGAAATAAAATTAATTGTCAGCATCTTGAAAATTAGTTTAACAAAAGTCTTGAACTGACCACATAGATATATAATGATAAACAATTCAGAGAACTGATCTGAGGCTTAATTATCACAGCCATAAAAGCCTCTGTGACCTAGAAAAAGATAAGAAATAGGAACCTCAGGTCTAATCTCACTGATGTCAACAGATTTACAGCTCAACATGATCTGATTTTTTGGACTTTGTTTTGAATCATTAGTATAACCAAGCACCCACAAAATCAGAGGCATCTGATGGACAGTTTGATAGGTATGCTTTTTTCTTGAAACTTGCCATGCTCTGAGAATGCACCATTCTGGACTCAGTTAATCCCGAGATAAAGGATTCTAGTTTTTCACCCTTTTCTGGAGAAGCAGTCCTTTTGGATGATTTAATTTTTAATGGTGTTTGTAATACCACAAAAACTGTGGTTCAGAGCAGGAAAGAGAGAAGGGCTTATAGTACACAAGCTGAACAAAAGCTAAAATATCAATTTTCTGCACCACCACTTGGAAGGAATGAGGAAACACCACCTACTTTCCTTAACTGTCCCATCATCATTCAGGTTCCTGGTTCACACTCCCAGATAAGGGTTAAATTATAATCCACTAGGGAAATGACTTTGAAAAGAGTGATTCATTTACTCTGGCAAATAACAGATGTTTGTTTCATGGATAGAACACATCACTGGTCAGATCTGTACCTTGAATTTCTGAAGCCCCTATTTAATGGTGTCAGAAAAGAGTAATGTTTGTCAAACAAAGGTGTTCAGGTGGATCTTCCTACATCTCAACTCCTCAGTAAAACTGTCATCAGCGATCACATTTTTGGAGCAGGCAAAGTGTGTACCCACATACACTAGCTGAGAAGCTGGGGACAGTAAAAATGCTAGCTTTCAGATATGAAATAACTGATGTTTGCCAGCAATGACTATTGACTATTGACAAAAACTGTATAGTACTGAGAGGTGATGAGTCATACTCTCTTAAAAATATTATTGAACTGTTAAGAAATTTATGGAAGGACAACAACCTCTGTCCTGCCTTGCCAAGAAAAGAGACTCAAACCAGCACTGGCCATGGATTAGACAGGTTGTGAAAGACTTAACTTTTGCAGCACTCATCTATAAAGTTTGAGAGATCAAAGGTCTTTATATTAAACCAGTAAATTTCTTTGCTAGCAGCTGAGGTAGTTAATATTAGTTCACCAATAGGCTAAAAATGAAGAAAAAATTCATTGTGGTGTGGGTCCCCATCTGATGGGAGGGTTTTAGAAGGACTCTGCAGGCCTCTTAACCTAGTACAATACCTCTGCTGTTCCTGAGAGTGAGAAGGCAGAACAAAATGGGACAGCTTGGAAATTCCTGCAGTCACACCAGGACTCTTAACTTTGCTACATTAGTGAGGTACACTGGCTCATAACTGGATAACGATTGCATGGCTTGCAGAGAAATATATGCACATATCTCACAAATAACATTGGTGCCTGCTGTGCTTACTTGGCTCCTGCTTGGATGAACCAGCAGCTACTGGGCACAGGACGGGTGGCTCTGGGATACAAATAATTTTAATCAACAGGTCAAGCCAAGAATACGTAACAGAAGGCATTCTCAGGAATTCACTGATTAGCAGCTGGGAATAGCTTGAGCTTTATCACTTAATCCAACCCACATAAGCAAGATTTTTGTGCAGACACACTAGTGAGTTTAGGCAAATGCACAGGCAGGAGCACAGCTTAAAACTGCAACGCAGGCATACCCTGAAACTCTGATTCCCTTGACTTGAGTACTCTCATCCAGTAGAGACTTCAGTGAAACCCATCAATCTGAACAGACAAGATGAACAAAGAGAGGTCCCAGGGTCAAGCACCATGTCAAAATGAAAACAGACAACAGAATCCAGACCACTAAACTACCAGCTAACCACACAGTTCACTGGTTTGCACTCATCTTTCTACAACCCACCACTGAGGTTAACAAGAGACATGTTCTGCCTCAAGTAAAGCAGACAAAGAAAAAACTGAGATTCAGTGTACGAATGCAGCTTTTTAAACTGTAGATTTACATGTAGGCATGCATGCTTTTACAGCAGAAAGTAGGATCCAAAATGATACTTGGCTTGTCTGTGTGAGTGTGCATGAGTAATAGAAAAATAAAGTATAATAAAGAATAATAAATAAAAATAAAGAATAATGAATAATAAAGTAATCCATGCATATTTCAATGTTCGTGAATACAAAATATCATATATAATATATATACAGTTCTTGTGGGCAGCTTTGTAATAATGAAAGGGCAGCATAACCAGCATTCTCAAATCACCTCAAGTGATTCACAGCTGGTATATATGACTTCCCCAACAGCAGCAAGACATCTTGTGCATCTCCTGACTCTCATAAGCCCCTCCTCTTCCCAGAGTATCAAGAAATGCCCACCAGAGACAGACAAAAGCCTGATCAGGTAACCTTTATGCTGCAAGGCTGCAAAAGGATTATATAGACAAAGAGAGGGAAAAGACAGTGATATTGAAGGTGATGGAAAATGTCTTTCCAGGTGCCTGCTCCAATGAATGTTTTGTCCTCGTTTCAGAGTCACTGAGACCTCTAACAATAAGCAGGGGGATAACAGCAGGCCCAAGCCTGGCAGCAATAAACAGAGTTGTGGGGAAAGAGAGGCATGTTTGTGGCTGTTGTATGGAAACCATTCAACAGAAACCAAAACGTTTTAGAGCCTGGAAAATCTATATGATTTAAAGCTGGGAAATGCTGCCACACATCCTCACTTGTAAACTCTGCAAGAAGACAGGAAAAATTAGACTTCATCACTGCCTCACCAACTTCAGAGCACTTTGCCACTGGTGTTACTTGCCTCATCTCTGACTAGCAGCTCTGCAGACCTCATCACCAGATTCTCATTACACAAAGCATCCTTGAACACCCTTTGGGACACCATCTGCTGTATAGCTCTGTAATGCCTATGCAGCCCTGAAGGAGAGGTCTTCCCCTGAAAGAAGCATGTATGTCAAGGGAGGGAGCTATGAGCACTTTTCCCATAGCTGAAATCTCAGGAGAGGGATAGGGACCTATCTCAGGCCCCAGGGAAATCTCTATGTTTTGGTGGGCTGATCAAGAGAAGAAAGATGGATCTAAAACCACCGCTGCCCACAGTGGTTTAATTGGCATCCCTGCATCCAGCAGCTCCCTCCTTTTGTTCTCTCTTCCGTTTAGGTAACCATGACTTCTGAGCTATGCTCATGTCTCACCTGCTAACCTGCTCATTCATCTATCTGTCTGCTTCCCAATCTATCCACTTTAAAAATCACTTAGAAACTGACACAGGAGCATCCACTCAGGCACTGATGCTAATTTAAATGAATCAATCTGGATAATCCCCCTTGGGTCTGACTCTCATTTGTGTTTAAAACCACATTTCACAGATCCAGAAAATGGAAAATTTAATTGGCACTTTCCATTAGCGCTAGAGGTCTGCTCTTTTTTTGTGTGGCAGCAATCAAACAAACTCAACACGTTGATTTCTGCATTCTCCAACACTGTGAAGAAAATGATCTTTAAAGACTGGGAACATTTTAGCTGAAAAAAAAATAGAAGAGGATAACCATTTAATGGATCTATTACACCCTCCCCCCAAAAAAACCCAAACAACAACAAAAAACCCCCAAACAACAACCCCCCCCCAAAAAACAACAAAAACAAAACAAAACAAACACAAACAAACAAACAAACAAACACAACCACCAAACCCCCCTAACAACCTAGTCTCTGCAGATGACACTTTTTGCTTTTGATGTCTAATGGTGTTACTTTTGAGCTGATTCCTTCTCACCTGCTTTCTTCATCTCTGATAGTGCTAGAATTGTTGTATTTCTTTTCCATTGGGAGTCACCCACAGGCCTTATTCTACTCATTCATTATTACTCTATTCAGGAGAAGTCCATGTTCAAAAGATATGGGGTAGTAATACCTTTCAACAGTCTCTATGGGGAATATAGAAAACTAAAAAAGAATCAAACCAGATGTACTCCTCTTTTACCTCTGCCCTCAGACAGATTGGAGAAACCAACATTACAAGACAGGTTTGTCCAGCTTCTTGACAGCAGAGTATTGAATTATACAGTCAGATAAATATTTCAAAACCATTTGATTAAAATGTACCATCAGGGTACAGATGGACTAATCAATGGGCTGGAAGCACCCTGGTATTTGGGTTAACTGTTCAAATGGCAATGCGCACATCTCAGATGAAACATTTCTCTAACCACAATAGCACAGACTCACCAAACTATTTCAAACAGGTAAGTGGTCTTGTTCAGAATCAGTGCCTGCTTTGCATCACAGGGAGCTTCTCCTGCTTCACAGGTGTAGCAGCTGCTGTGTCCACAGAAAACCAAAAGTGGGAGTGGAAATCAAAGGGGTCCCTCCTGCACCAGGAATGTGTAAGACACCAGTACGAGACTTGGGGCTTAAGTGGAAGATGCTGAGAGCTCCTTCCTGGCCTCCAGCATGAAAAAGACTTGACAAGCCTGACTGACTTGCTACCTAAATCTCTCCCACTTATTAGTTAATTTTCAATTCAGCTGAAAATATGACTGTGGGCCTACATTCTTGGCTGAGATAAGTTTGTACAAATCTACATTGTTTGAAGATATGATTCACTTCCTTTAATCACAATATGCTCACTTATCCCATCAAGTATCTGGCATATATTTAGTATTCTTCCACTATCTTAATCTCTAGACTTTTATGAGCGTGAGGAAGCATGAAGACTGGATTGGCAGTTAAACTGAGAACTTTTCAAGGGGAAAATGGCTGAAGTGAGACCCAGCTTTTATAAACAGTTTCTAGACAGTGCTGGCTTTAAACACTCCCTACTATTTCTCTTTGGAGGCTCCTAAGGACATCTTAAGGCTTCTAAGAACATTACTTTCCATTGCATGGCAACAAAGCGGGTGTGAAAGCAGTATCGAGAGATGGCTGCTGGCATGCCCACATCACATAGCAAAGCATGGGCACAGAGATGCCTAATCCAGCAGCACAAGCACAAGTACAAGGGCCACAGTGTAGCACAGCATGTGGGAGGGAGGGCCTTTCCTAGGAAGCCTGCTGCTTTAAAGTCAAAGCTAGCTTCTCCAAAGACAGCTGCCATGCACCATTCAGATGTATCAGGTAGCAATAGGTCAGCATTAGTTCATGTGCCTGTGTTGCACAGGACAGATATGTCTGTGCCTTTTCCATCTTCTAAAGTGTGTGGGCTGTTAAAGAGGAGTTTTGAAAAAACAACCACCGTCAAAATCAAGCACAGAACAACTCAATAATCCTGGGTAAAGTGTGGAAAGATGAGATTTTTAAACATATGAAGGGTATAGGAATAAGTAGCTTGAGCCTCGGGCTTATGTTTTGGGGTAGAAAAACAGAGAAATGTTTTACAAAATGTGAGAGTAACGAAAAATGTTTGAGTTTTTATCTCTTTGTAAAGAAAATAATTGGCTTGGACTGAGCCCTTCCCTGGCAGTGTTTGCAAAACAAACATTACACAGCTGCCAAGTGCCTGAAAACCAAAATGTGAAACTGACCTAAAATAAAAGCAAAAGTGATTGCTTTATTTCCATCCACACAGAAGACTGCTCAGAGGCCTAGGTGCAGGGAGAGTAAAGACCTTTAGGATGTGATTCATCTGACATCTTAATGTGCACAATGCCAAGGCCTCCTATAAAAGCAACTTATGACATACACACTGTTCATGTGAAATCCATCTTATTCATAAAGTGGGTGAGACAAATCAGGAAGTCCTTTGATTAATTTATGTATAGATGGCTAATACTGGGTAAGATTCTTCGCCTGATCTTTAACAGATCAATCTGCTACCTTACAGTGCCCTGTCCAGTGAAACTAAGTGTTTTAAAGAACAGTAGAAGCAGAAAAAAGAACAGAATTTTAGAAATTAATGAGATAAGGGAAGACTAAAACTGTTCCATGGTATCTGTGCAGTGACAGTGGTTCCCTGTCACCAAAAGATTTTACCAAGGCTACCTTTGGCTTGTTGTACAGGACCACAAGCTTACAGCCACATGTACTAGCTAAAGCTTAGCATGACGAGCCTGATGGAGCTTCATTTGTGCTTAAACATTTTTTTCCCTGCAGAAATGAAGTACTTGGGAACTAGATTACCTCTGAGTAACTGGCAGTCAAGCAGACCATGTCTAATTTTCCTCAACAGCTGTGTGGATGCTGTCATCAGCTAGAGACAACAGCTAGTCTAAGGGGTTGTGTGAGTGCTCACAGAATGCTAACAATATGCCACTGCATCAGTAGAGTGCATTAGAGATCTTCTTTCTGGAAGTATTGAACAAAGCTTAAGTACTGACTCCTTTCAGTATTTCTGGGAGCTATAGAATAAGAAACATTAATTCCACTTTGTGATTGAAGTTGAATTATAGAAAAGCACAAGGATCAAGAGAGGTCTTACTTCTCCTTCCAAGATTTGCCAGCCTAACTGTGTTGGTCCAGAACACAACAGTTATTCCAATGAGATAAGCCTTTATTTCCTTTTGGAAAGTAATATGAGCTTTATACTTGTTAGGAGGCTTTCCTGATATAGCAATACCAATTGAAGTTACACTGGCAAATACTTCCTTGTGCAGATAAGGTTTGAATTACTCCAGAAACACGTTCTTACAATATGATCTTATGTTCTCCCCATTCTACTTCTCTGTTCCTCACAGACATAACCTATTGAGTCCAAAATCCTGTTCTTACCATATTGTGTACTCCTGTGCATGTCTGTGCGCAGGCAGAGTTTTATCATCCCTCATTTCTCAGGCTATAAGTGCCCTGACCCACAACAACTTGATGAAATGTACAGCAAGTTGAGAGACATCTAAACCAAGACTTAAAGTAAACCTCTCATGCCCATCTGATTGAAGCCATCTAGGGCTGCAAATCTGAAAGCTAGTACCTGTGTTTGTTGGGTGAATCAACAGATTGCTCTGCAGGTCTCTGACTGACCTCAGATGCAAGGTCAGTCACACCAGACGCTGCTTAATCAGCTGGCTTTGCTCAGAAATATGATAAGGGAGGGCAAGGCTGGGAGACACAGCTCCCATTGGCAGCCTCTGACAGCTCCCTTTTATTGCAAAGCAAATGGTGTGGGAGATTATAGGTGAGAAACTTGCTCACCCACCCACAGTTTGACTTTATTTCTGCACGTCATTTATTTGTGTAGTGGCATTCCACAGTTGTTCCAGCTGTATGTACAGCTACATCCTTTAAAATAGATCATTCAGGTCTGATGTAAGAGAACTGACCTCAGCAGTTCTGAATCCTCAGGTCTCTCCAGTGGCAACTTTGCAGTTGCCACAGATCCCCTATTTAGGGGCTAGTGACCTTCTCAAAATTGCTACTAGCTACACAGCAAGAGATACCTTGAGATTTGGGGCCAGGATTTGAAGGTCCTACCCTCCTAAACTGGAGTTGCTAGGTACCTTGAGTCTTTTTCAGTCTCTGCAGGTACACTTGTCCTACTCCGTTGTTACTATTTAACACTTACATGAATGGATCCTAAACGTCACATTTTCACAACCTCCATACCTTCATAAGTCACCTACAGATTAAACCCCTGGCTCTCTATTTCTGCAACAAATATTTAGGAAAAGGAGACTGAGAAAGACCAACTTCTGTTTAGCCTATGGT
Source organism: Myiozetetes cayanensis (assembly GCF_022539395.1). Classification (NCBI taxonomy): domain Eukaryota; kingdom Metazoa; phylum Chordata; class Aves; order Passeriformes; family Tyrannidae; genus Myiozetetes; species Myiozetetes cayanensis. The sequence goes on along the minus strand of NW_026087411.1, from coordinate 29,676,733 downwards.
CTTTGCTATGACGCAGATTTAAACCTCTTGATTTTAAACACACAGAAATATGAATGTGTGTTGTTTTGCACTAAATGTCTTCCCTAACCATTCAGCTGCTGGTTGTTTAGAAGTGTCTCTGTTGGTTTTCCACAAACAAAAAAGTTGCATGTAGGTGTCTGTCTCTGACATTTCCACAAAGCATTCAGACACAATTTCTTTGGCAGTCAGGTATTTATGTATTTCTCATTTTTTCTTTTCACTTCTGCTTGTTTTTCCAAGCTCACGTGGACAATTCCCTGCTAAAGAAATGTATCTAAGTATTCCCATATGTTATATGGGGAACATGCTTACCATTCTTTGGGTTAAGGGCTCTGCTATGGGACAAGTCCATCTAACACCAAGAAGTTATAGTGCCTGAGAACTAACAAGCATACAGAGCCATGAGAGCTAACTCAACGATATCTGTGATGGCAATTCTTCACACCACTGGCTACTGAAATCCAAGCACTGGACTATTCTTTCTCTTCCTACTGTAGCAATTCCCTAAGGGCTAAATCCACATAAAGATTTACACATGTAGTGATTCATGAAACAAGAGAGAGAGTAGCTAATAGTTCCTTACCTCACAGCCAAGTTAATAATTTATGAGCAGTGAAACAACTTCAGGAGTGACTGAGACGGCCTGCCCATGAACCTTAAGTAGAGGGCATTCATGTCATACTGCTGGCCTGCCCTACCTGAGTCAGACCAAAGACCTGAAAATGGATCCCTCCTTCCCAGATATCAGTCCCAACCACTTTATTTTTTTTTTCAAGACAAAGCACTGGTTTTACACCTAAAATCCGGACATAGTCCAGATAAAGGCACTTCACTATGATTAGGTAAGAATGGAGTCCACCTGCTGTTTTGTTTTTGTTTGGGGTTGGTTTTATTTTTTTTTTACTGGCTTGGTTAGCTCTGGATTTTCTGGATTCAGTGAATCCTCCTGTTAGCTACTCCATGCACAGCAGGGAATACTGCACTGTTGCCCTGAGAATTAGAGGTTACATAGGGGTGATGCAGATAGAGTGGTAAATGATCCTTATTTGTAAAATCATGAAGATATTCTGTGACAGGTCCTAAACTTCAAAAGTTTTAGTCATAACAAGTGCCATACTGTCATAACAAGAACATGATGCAGTACACTCTCTTGTGGTTACTACCTTTCATCATTATATTCTGTGTCACATCAAAAGATATCCTCATATTCAATCTTGTGCCTTCAACTCACTGCTCAGCTGAAACATTTTGTTCTGAACTCAAAAAGCAACGCTATCATGGAACAAATAGCAATAACATCCAGAGAGATCCATGGGGAGGACTATTTCCTGCTCAGCTCCCGGGGTCACTCCTTGCCACCTGGTACTTCCTGGATTACTACAGCTAGTGTTCTCTCAAAAGGAAGACAAACTTGTGTGAAGCCATCACCACCTTCCTTCAGGCTTTTCCTGAAGATCTTAAGTGCTACCAGTTCCTTCAAATTCTCCACAAGCCAAATGAGCTTGAAGCATGGCTGCAGTTGACAACAAAAGCTTCACCTTTCCAGTACATTACAACCAACCTGAAAGCAAGCCAGTCACCTGAGACTATCTGGACCCTTTTGCTCCCCTCATAGTAAAGATCAGCAGATCAGAACTGGTGCAGATACTGGAGAGATCTCAACCCTCCTCAGAGCTGGGATCCTACAGTTAACATCATTACGACAAGAGAGTGGGAGCAGGAAAAGTAGTCCCTGCAAACCCTCTGCTCCTCCTTCTTTTCTGCATTATATACCATGCTGGCCCCAGCATAACAGAGAAGACTCTGTTGTACATAATTCTTCCTGGCACGGGAGAAGGGCTTGAGCACACAGGGGAAATACAAGAGGAGAAGAGCTGATTTTGGTCCAGGAGTGGTGAAGGAACTAGTGCAGGATCAAGACTGATTAGGCAGAACCAAGACCAGAAAAAAGCATGAGAAAAAAAAAATTGTTTATGAAGAAGAAATTATAAAATAATTTTTTTATTTGCTGGGAAAGGGGTTGGAGCCATGTGGGGAACACGCTGTAGGAATTGACATGACCATAATATAATTAGAAACACTAGCAGCACCATTCCTTTCTTTCCTTTGCACAAACGCAGACACACAACATTGTGCACTGCAGTAACAGTTCAAAAATTCAAAGGGCAGACACTGAAAAGTATGAGTCAGTATTTTTGAATCTCTGGACTTAAAACTGCTATAAGGCTTCAAAAGTGCTCTCATCCAAATGGTGTCAACACTTATGTCTCCTTATTAAGTAAGATCTGAAATGGGGCTTTATTTTGGGTGCATCCAAACTGGTTACGTTACATTGAAGTCTTGTCTTACATTCACTGCTTGCTAAAGAGAAATTCTCCCTTATTTTGAAGGCCATAACTAATTAAACTCCTCACTGTGCTTTGTTGACAGCAAAACCATATAAAACCAAGCTGCCAGGCATTCTCTATGATCCTTCCAGTACCTCATGTAGTCATCCACAACATTTGCCTTCTAGGATTATGTTTTTCTGTGGTATACCTCATCAAATTTGCATTTTAAAGTTTTAACCAAAGCTTAATCAACAGATTTAAACTTGTATTTGGAAGGCACCCTGTTTATCGATTTGAGGTGCAGGGGATCATTAGTACCAGAATAATGTTCTAACTGGGCAGTCCCAAAGAGCAGTGGAAAAACGGATGAACAACAACATTAACTGGAGAACTGAAATATTTTAAAAACAGTCTTTCAACTTCAACTCGTACTAGAATTATGTATCAAGTAATAGCAGTTACAGTACAATCATGACTTTTTGATCAGTAGTTACCTAAATTACGTTACTCTAATTCTTAACTATAATGAAATTTCCCTCAATTATCCATTCCTCATTTACCATAGTCAGCTGGGCAAATGCTGCCTCACTGCACTTCTCCTTGCCTCAACTAATTCTTTCTTTTTGACCCTATCCTTACTATGTGCCTTCTCGTTCAGTCTTCATACCTATGGCTTCTTCAGTTTTGCCTCTGGTGGAGGTTTGTACAACCCTAAATTTATGCACTGGGCCTTGCTATTCACTCAGATACATGGATGTCTGAAGCACTTCCATAATCACTAACTAAATACAGACGTGTTCATTTATTTAAGATATAGCTTTTAAAGGCATTACCAAAAAGAAATGTATGAACTAATGAAGTTTGATAATCAGGTTCCTTAGGAATAAGTAATAAACTCCATAGGCTTCTCTCCTCCATGTTTTCTTTCCTATTATTTTCCCTCACTGTTTTCATCTGATATAGCCGGCTTTGGTAAGCAAGCTCTTGTTTTAATTTAGAGATATTGGAAATTTGTATTACTCAAGAATTAAATCTTATTTTCCAATTACTTTAAGTCAGTATCAGGGAAGATACGTGTACTACTAAAAATTAAAACAGTTATGTACTGATAAAAATTAAAACAGTTTCAAAGCATCTCTAACTTACACTGCATTGTTTCTGTCCCAAGAGGTGGCTCTAGTACTTAAGACTCAAACACTATGGAGCTATCAATTTTTTACTGGGAACGTCTTCTTGTTCAACTTCCCTTACAAATAAAGGTACTTTAGCTCAGAACTTGAAAAGGAATAAAAAGTTTTGGAGACTGTATCTGCACCTATATTAACATAAACAGCTTAAGAATACAATAATCCATGTTGCTGCTGTTTCCTCCAACAGGGACAGCTTTTCAGTGGCTCTTACTGCAACATGCATTGACTTCGGAGGTACCAGAGATCCTCTCTACCTGCTTAGTGTTACCTTAAAATGTGTATCAGTTTATCTCTGAAAGAAACCCCCACCCTTAAGTGGGGTCCTGAGAAATGAGGATTTGTAAAGGCATAGGTATTGTTCCATTGTAATCACCCACCTTTGTAAGAAACCTTTGAATCTTTGCCCAGAGCCATGCAGTGTGACAGCTGCCCAGACATTCAGACTCAACTCCATTTCAACTGGAAGTTTCCACACTTATTTGAGATATTGAAAAAATAAATTAAAAAAAAGACATAACCTTCTAAAACCAAAAGGGTGCTCAAAGGCAATCACAGAAATTACCCAGGTGCTACCTCACCAACAGACAAGACTACTGGAAGGGGAGACACTATCCAGCACATGGTTCCTCAGGCCATAGCATAACAGTACTGAAAAAGCACATTTATTTATTGCATCCACCTCTTCCATCAGTCAGAATATTTATTGACATAGATGGCAGACTCACATTATAGGACCGAACTGCATTAAAATTTTGCCCAGATTCAATTGGTAAGTAGCAATCTGTACCAACATAAGCCTCTGATTTAGAAAGGGTAAACCAAAATGAGGTTTGCCTTACCTGAGGTGTGTCAGAAATAAAACACTGAATCCTTCTTCTGGAACTTGTAGGCAGATAGGTAACATTGACAGGAGGCTATACCAACCTGAAAATCTGAACATTACTGTACATTTTTGGAATGGCACAATGGTATCTAACATCTGGAGGAGACACTTCTCCTCCCTTCCCCCAAAATAATAGTATTTGCTCTGTACCAGATAAAAATAATTATTGTCTACAAACTGTGGGAAGGTCTGCAAGGCCTGCTGACAGTGCAACCTGAATGTTAATGGAGACAGTCTGGAGAGAGTGGAAGGCTGTGTACTGTGGATTATTAGGACGATGGTTTGACCTGGAGATGCCGAAACATGAATGATTGAGGTTGGGAGGGATCTCTGGACATCATCTGGTTGAACTCTCCTGTTCAAGCAGGGTCACCTAGAGATGGCCTTTGAATATCTCCAAGGATGGAGACTCTACCACCTCTCCAGGCAATATATGCCAGTTCTTTGCTCATAGTGGAGAAGTGTTTCCTGGTGTTTCAATTTGTGCCCGCTGCCTCTTGTCCTGTCACAGGGCACTACTGAAGAAGAGCCTGGCTCCATCCTCTTCACACCTTCCCTGTAGGTATTTATACACATTGATGAGATCCCCCTGAGACTTCTCTAGGCTAAACAGTCTCAGCTCTAAACTGAGCTGGGGTATCAGTTTTAAGGTAAGGCCTTATCAGCCAACCACTGCAAGAAAACTGACAACTTGGATTTTTTTTGGAGCCATAGACCATTGTGGAAGAAGGGCTTTTTTGTTCTAGTCTAGGGACCTCAAAATACTGTGGTCAACTAGACAAAGAGTGTGCAGTTCTGAGCAGTCTGTACTGTGTTGCTGTAACATCCTGTTACGTACTTCTGGACACATCTCTCCCCAAGGGGTAAACATCTCTTTTGGACTAGCTGAAAGAGCCAGCATAAGAAACACTGAGGCTGAGGCCAGGACTTGTCCTTGGAGTAGGGGAGACAGACAGGGGCTTGTTTTCTTGCTTCAAGGGATTGATTTCCTGGGAAACTGTATAAAGGTCAGAAGCACATTATGCTCTATGTGACTGTGAAAAAGACTCTGGAGATTGATGTTACATAAATATTTACAACTACCATTACTAACCAAACCTGTTTCCAATCCCTGCTCCTCCCAAGGAAGAAAACAGGATAATAAGGAAAAATTGACTTGTGAAGAATAATAGCAGTGAAAGTCTAACTTAAAATCACTAAAGAAAACTGCACACTTATTGGAACAGGAAGCGACATTAAATAAAAAATAAATCAAGGAGCATCAGTAATTTTCCAATGCAGATTACAGAAGACTGCAAGTTAGCTGTGACAAGAATGATAACAGCACCGTGCTTTTGTTTTCTTTATTTTACCCTTGAGAAGATAACCTTTCGTATTTTGGTATAATAGACACATTGATTATGGGTTTTTTTGGGATGTTGCAAAACTCTACTTTCTTCTCATCCCTCAGGGAACAAATTCATCCATGTCATTTAACCACAACACAGCTTTATAAAGAACAGAAAAACCAGAGGAACAGCAGTTTGTTGGGATTCAGACACATTTGTATCTACTGTCCATATCAAAAGCTAGCCGAGGAACTGTCAAAAAAAGGATATTTGTAAGTGATGTCATGTGAATTCAGTGTCAGAGAACCCAGGCAGAGATGGCATTTGACTCACTTATTTCATATTTTTTAAGGTGATCAAGACCCCCAAGCAAGCAACTTGCACCCCTGGAGGTACACATGGCTTGCAAGCAGTTCAGATGCACCCACAAAGTGTACTGTACCAGAAAGTGCATGGCAGGGCTACGCTGGTGCTGAGCTGCAGGAGGAATCGAATCATAAAAGACTGCTGGAGCAGATAACAAGGCATCTTGAGATCCAGCCTGTGGATCTCAAGATCAGTCCGTGGCTGAACCCCGACATACGGTGGAAGCACCAAGATCGATGAAGAATTTACTGGGTTTTTTTCCTTTTATCAGGGCTACTCCTAAACTTTGTCTTCCTTTTACCTCTCAAAGTGTATATTAGCTGCCCAAAGGCATGCAACTCTGTTTGCACTTCAGTGGAAACAGGGTGCTCAAACTTCTAAGGCACTTTTGAAAACCCCATTTACAAACTAAAAATACATGGGAATGTGAATTAAATGAGATTAATAAACAGTCAAATTCAAAAGACGAAACTCATCTCAAGATAAGCCCTCTCATCAAAGAGCAGAGCTGACAGAAATCCCCAGAATCTCTGACAGTTCAAGTTGAAGTTGAAATAGATTTAGTATAGCCATTCATGTGCTTCAACAGCAGAATCTCCTACTATCTGTTGGACATCCAGAATTTACAGTACAGTTACATTTACTAAGTTTTGCGTGTGAAAAAAATTGCAAAAGATATGGATAAAAGGGTATCATGTGTTATGCTGTGGAATTGTGATTTACTGATGTTTAAAGCAATAAACTTTCGTCTTTGTGTAGGCCAGCCCATTATGACATAAGTAAAACCTACATTGTATATCCATCAGTGAAAATAAGCAAGATGAAACACAGAAGAAACAAAAAAGTTTATTATAAAGGCCGTTAATGTTCAAAATGTTCAAAAATTTGAAATGTATTTATTTTGCATCCGTATGATCCAAGATGTTCACTGCCTCCCTTCCTGATCTTTGCTGCCTATTCAAACAGTATTTGAGAGAATATTTACTACTATGCAATCAGCAAAAGGTTGACAGACTAAATTTCACCCAGCTGATTTCTTTCCAGCATTTTCTCCTGTAATCAGTTCCACCACATTATCAATATTCAGACTGGCCTATACGTGGAAACACTTTTTTCACAATATATCTTCCAGGTTTGTGTTCCTGAAGACTGTAAACTTTTCACTCACATTTCTGTGAATATAGCTATGGATATTTTTAATTCCTGAGTCGCATACTCCAATGGACTGAGTTTTCGGTCTTTATCATTCACATGGAATTTGGGTTCAATGCAAATCTGAAGGCTCACCCAAATGCTTCATTCTGGTTTGCTGCTATGGTCAAGTTTTCAAAGTTAATGTTCTAGGATGCAAGTAGCACAACAGGAATAAGAAAATCAGAAGACTAGATATGGGAATACAAATGGCAGCATGACTTAGACTCTGTTGTGCCTTTATCAATGACACAATGTATCAGATGATTTTTGAGAATTTAATGGAATTAAAAAACCCCAAAATGTTCTGTTTCATGACTGACACAAAGGCCAAATAAGAAGGTCTGGCATTCCACAGATCAGATAGTTGTGATTATATAGAAGATGTTAGATAGAAGTAGTACACTATTAATATATAACACGAGAAGTTCACCAAAACAGCATCTCTTGATCACAGTTGAAGATACTTCAATCTGTTTCTAGATTAAAGTAGTCCTTGTTAACACTGGCCACAGGATAATGTTGGAACCACTGCCACTTAAAATGCCTCAAGTCATCCTTTTCTGACTTCCAAGATGAGGCAAAATTATCTATCTAAATGAATTGCTGATGATATTTGGTCTACATAATACTTTACAAAGGATGAACCTACGTAAGTTCTGACCTAGTCTCTTTTTAATATTAGAGGACCTCTGATGTAGAAACTGCTTTAAAAAAACCTGAATTATCTGTTTCTACTGAACACCTCCACAAGCTCTGTCTCATTGCCATCCATGTACTAGTGATAAGAGAGCAAAAGCTTGTTGCCACCTTTCACAAGCACAAGTATATAGGTGATGGTGCACGTGACTGACAAATACCTTTAAATAGTGCTTTTCTTTAAGTCTTTTAGCAGCATGCTGTTTGTTTCCTTCATTAAATGGCACTTGGTTTTCTAGCTGCAGCATTTGCAAAATGCCACACACTGGCAGACACAGACACAGCGACCAGAGGCTGCAAGAACTTTGCATGCAAGGAACAGGACAACAGATGATGTTGTAAATGGATGTCAAAGGTTACTTCATATCTTGAGGTGGGAGGGCAGGTAATATCTCCATAAATCTACCTTTGGCTAGGAGTCCTGTTGGTAATTCTTGGTGGTGCTGGAAATGAAACATTCTATTGCCATTGCACAATGCAGAACAGAAGCATTTCAAGGCCGATAGGCAAGCTTTCATCCCATGTGAAGGTCAGGACAGCTCCACTCCCTCATTTCTAAATGGTGCATCTCTCTAGTGCACTGAAACCTACAGGACACCAAGGGTATATTTCTTCCCTAAAGAGCTTCTGCAGGAGCTGTGTAGGTATGAGATTCACTCGGTCCTTTTGTTTTTCTGTCTTTGTCATTGCAGATGTCCACACTGTGAAGCCCTGTTGTACTATTTTTATTACCATCCATTAAGTCTTCTGCTGTCTCGGTGCTCTTCTTGTTGCATTGACAGAAGTCACTGGAGCTCTCTAGAAGGTTGATGCAAAATTTGATAACCAGCGCTAGCCAGGCCATCCCAAAGAGGATCCACAGAGAGATTACATTCTTGTACCACCTTGGATAGGTGCGATCTGGGTTCATCCCTAGAACAGAATCACCCAAAACATTTCTAGATTGGATCAAGAGTGCCTCAGAGACAAGAAATGTAAAATCAAAGACAGTTGAAACACCAATTAATATTAGTGATTTCTATATAAAACATGAGTATGCCACCTATTTAGCACATGAACAGAAGCAAGTATGTTTCATGACACGTCACCAGCAGACTAGTACTCCCTAAGAATCACAAAATTTACCCATAAGAAAGAAAAAAATCCCAAATTACATCTGTGTCCTGAGCAGTCCTAAAACCTCCAAGAGAAACCAAGCCTTGGAAGACAGTCTGAAGTTATGCTACCTTTGTCTAGTTACTCAGCAAGGTACTCTGTGATCCCTCTGGAGCAAAGCCATATTTCCGATTGTGTTTCCATAGTGTTTCGTGCAAAGAGACTTCTATGGGATAAGTTAGTCTCAGTAGTAATATTAATACAGCCCTATGAAGTGACTGGGCTGTATCTGTAAAGCAATCTGGGGTACCCTTACAAACAGGGGATACAAATCACTGGCAGTGAAATTGTTGCATGGCTTTTTTCCTCCACTGCTTCTCAGCTGTCACTATATAGTTTCCTTACCTTAGGAAGGTTTGTCACTTTATAACTGGATACCTACAGTGCAGCAGATACTACAGAAAACCCAACAATTTTGGGACAGAATGTGAGGAGTTAACAGATACGAGGTGGTACCTCCACAAACCTGGAGGCCACACTCCATACCACATTCCAGTGAAAAGCACTCATAGGGCTGGGTTAAAATGGGACATTCATCAAAACACCCCTCAGGTGTTTTAGGTTATCTGTGATAGGTGGTATGCAAGAATACTGAGCTAGCAGTTCCCAAATCATGGTCTATGAACTGTTACTGTCTACAAGATGGTGATAAGTAGAAATGTTCAGTAGAATCATATTAAACAGCCAATTCTTTACACCCACTTACTTAGTATTATTATATATTATATAATATACATTGTACGTGTTCAACATAATGGGACCACAAGACATTAATTCAGCACTAAGCCCCTGTAAATGTTTGGGAGCTACCCTGAGATTAGCTTAGATTGGCTAGAGCATGGTGCTAATAACACCAAAATTGTGGGTTTGATCCCCGTTCACTTAAGAGCTGAACTCAATGATCCTTGTGGGTCCCTTCCAACTCAGAATATTCTATTCTATGACTCTAATAATTTCTGTGCTAGCTACTCTTTTGGTTGGCTTTCTACATCCAGGTGAACTTCAAACAGGAGGAGTATTATATGCATTATTCAAACAAGAACCTTTCACTAATGCTAAATTCAAAGGTTTAAAAATTGTTTGTTTCTAAGTAATAAATGAAAACATGAGCAAAGGGCTATTTGAGGCTTCCAAGGAGAATGCTTTTCCCTCAGAGACCATATGATAGGTGCAGACTAGGGGATGAGAAGATCTGAAGCAGTATATAGTAGTATATAGTATATAGTAGTATATCTGAAGCAGTATATAGAAGTATAGGACCTACATAGCACCCTGTGTCCAATAGAAGGGCTGAGTGTGTAAATTAGCAAATTTCAGGGCCAGTAAGAGAAGCTACACCAATATTAGCAAATAAAACTGGCTAGAGACCACTCTATGACTTCAAGTCCAAGTGCCATAGCCTGGCTTACATCTCCCCCAAAACAGAGCAGCTGTGTCCAAAGTGGACACTGGATATCACACTCCTGGCATATGATATCTCCCAGAATTTCCCTGGTCCAGAAGTGTAGCAGAAGCACCTCTGGAGATCCTCTAGTCCAACCCCCTTGCTAAAGCAGGTTCACCTAGAGCAGGTTGCACGGGACTGTGTTCAGGCAGATTTTGAATATCTCCAGAGAAAGAGATTCCACATTTCTGGGCAGTCCATGCCAGTGCTCTGCCACCTTCAAAATAAAGTTTTTCCTCATATCCAAATGAACCTCCTTGTGTTTCAGTTCGTGCTTATTGACCCTTGACCTGTCACTGAACATTACTGAAAGAGGTTTGATGCCATCCTTTTGACATCCACCCTCAAGATATTTATATGCTTTGATAAGATCTCCTCTCAGGCCTCTCTTCTCCAGGCTAAACAAGCCCAGCTCCCTCAGCCTGTCCTTTTAAGAGAGATGCTCCAGTCCCTTCATCATTTCTGCAGCCTTCCATTGGACACCCTGCAGGAGCTCCATGTCTCTCATGTTACTGAGGAGCCCAGAACTGACACAGCAGTCTCTAGATGTGGCCTCACTAGGGCTGAGTAGAGGGGCAGTATGCCAGTTACAAAGGTACTACACAGGTGAAGGTAGGGAAAGGGAGGTACACCAAATTCTTTACCAGAAACTGAGAGAAGTAAAGCTGCTGCCACACAGAATTGAGCATCATCTGTAAAATCAGCGCAGGAAAATGCGAAACAGATCTAGCTTTTGTTAAGCTTTATTTGGCTACCCTTACCCAAGCTAACTTGATTCCAGCTATTTATGTGTGCCTACACAAGCTCTAATCATAACTTCAACGCATTATACACAAGTCCTAAAGTAACCGCCACAGAGTTGTCTAACCATCAATCAAGCGCTACGAAGAAAAGAAAATAAGAGAATCCATAAAAAGATGTTTTAGTCTTTCTGCCTCTCAGGGATTCAAGGGTGCATGTGTTTCTCTAATCAATTTGTTTTTAATGAGAAAGCCTTTATCAAAAAGGTGTGTCCTGTGTTTCAGCAAATGCAACGGGCGTGGGTCCAATCCCACTTCCTCTGGCAAAGGGTTTTGGCATCCAAAACCAGGCTGTGCCTGGTGCCTGACAGTCTACACCTAAGTGACTTGAGCTGCCTTTTAGAAAGCAGTTGTCTTGGGTTTTGACAGAAGAAATGTTCACAGGCTGTTAATGGTGACGCAGAGTAACATCTGCTGAAATTAATCGCTGCTGATGCACTGGAGTGCAGTAAGTGTGTGCCATCAGCCACCGCACTGACTACACCACAGCACTCCAGCCTGGGGGTGTAGTCATTCAGGGAACAGAACACGTGAATGCTGGAAGACTACTCATTGACTGGGAAACAATTTCTTTGTTCTTCTACAGGTGCATTGCTATCACAGGAATCAGGTCCTCCCCAACCTGTCAAACGCCTATCACAATATACTTATCATCAGGTCTGTGGATTGCTAGCAGTGTCAAACTGCCAAGTGGGGAGCTTCATATGCCATGCATTTGACTTTGTTGTTCAGCAGATGAAAGCGACGAAATGTGAACTACTCACCAACCACATAATCTCCAAACCCTATAGTGCTGAGGGTAATAAAGGAATAGTAGAAGCCTTCTTCATAAGACCAGCCTTCTTTGTCAGAGAATAACAAGGGAGGTAGCAAGAGGAACAATAACAAGCCAGTTACCAGTGCACAGGTCTTCATCAGGAAAGAAGCTTTATTCTAGAAAAACAGGAAGAAAAAAAGCTTATGAAGGACTCCACAGAAATATACAAACGTTCATTACGTTCCATTATAATAAATAGTGTGGATCTCCCAGTGTGTTGATTTTAGCTGGGATGGTTATTTTCTTCATAGTAGCTAGTCCATACTAGCTGTACTTCAGATTTGTGCTGAAAACAGTATTGATAATACAGGGCTTTTCTTCTTCTCATCCCACCCCACCAGTGAGTAGGATGGGGGGTACACAGGAATCCGGGAGGGGACACAGTCAGGAGAGCTGACCCCAACTGATCAAAGGGATATTCCATACCATATGGCATCACGCTCAGCATACAAAGCTGGGGGAAGAAGGAAGAGCGGGATATTCAGAGTGATGGCATTTGTCTTCCTAAGTTACACATGATGAAGCCCTGCTTTCCTGGGGATGGCTGAACACTTGCCTGCTGATGGAAAGTGGTAAACAAATTCCTGGGTTTGTTTTGCTCTGCTTGCATGCACAGCTTTTGCTTTACCTGTTAAACTGTCTTTATTTGAACCCATGACATTTTTCACTTTTACTCTTCTGATTTTCTTCTCCATCCCACTGAAAGGAATGAGTGAGTGGCTGCATGGTGCTTAGCTGCCAGATGAGATTAAACTTCAACATCCAGTCAACACAAACTGGGCATCACCTTCATGAGTCATGCCAGTTTAAAGCCTATTCCACAAATGTTCCCATATAACTTACTCAGGCAATTCTAACTATGACTGATGATAAACAGACCAGATAGTCTGGGACTGTGCATGGCTCTCATGCTTTAGCACTTCTGTTGCTGTAGGGGAAGTCATTCATCACAGAATTTCCCTCAATTAATAAACAACCTTATCTGACACCTCATAGGGCTGTCACAAACTAAATTTATTTGCTTCCAGTTATTCCTGAATATTACTGCCTTTTTGGCCAAATAGGTAGGCAGGTTGTCCTTGTTAGTCAGAGGATGTCAAATACCAGACAATGTCCTCTGTCTTTGTTTCCTCGAGATATACCCATCCACACTGCTTACCTGCCAATGAAACACCTCCTCTAGGCGATGGGCACAATGCTGAACCCCAAGCAGCATCAGCTGCCCAATTTCATTCAGGAGTATGAGGTTCAAGGGAATTCCAAAAAGGGCAAACACGATGCAGAAGATTCGACCAACTGCAGTGCTGGGGCTCAGGTTCCCATAGCCTAGGCAGGGAAGGAATGAAGCATTAAATCTAAAATATTCTTTGCTTGCCCTCCTCCCCTAGAGGGGTAAACCTCCATCTTCTAAAGAAGTTAGACAAGAACGTCACTGCTCCAAAAGGACCTTTTTTATAAATAACTGTAAGTTACATCCATTGTTTGTCATATCCTATTGTAGGTTGGAAAATAACATTACTTTCCCTGCCAATTTTGTTTAGTTCCTTTTCCATTTACCAGTGAATTTCCTCTCCCTACCCACCGTCCTGGCTGGGATGTGACGTAAATGAAAACCTTCCGTTTAGCTCAATTTTTGTAAGCATTGTTGGCATGGGGTTTGCTGGTAAATGATCCTGCATGGCTGTCAGATGGTCTCTGAATCACAACAATAGTGTTTTAATTATAACAACCACCCTTTTCTACCTTTGTCCCACAGGACTAGTGAACTTCACACTGCCTCTTTGCTTATACTCCTCATTTGCACCAAATACACCTTAAATTATCAAAATAATTGTCCAGAGTCTAATAAAGGTCCTGCCTTGCAAGCATGGCCTTGCTTGTATCCTCAGACCATTATGCCTTCAAAATCACTGCTGCAGTATTTGTCTTTGTTCCCCACACTTACTTTTTAAAATGTCCTGTAAATTTACAGACTCACACTTCTTCAGTTTCAAGTGTTTTATGCCACAGAAAAGTCAGATTTACCTGTGGTTTATTTCACAGGATGCTTTCTAAGACAGGGGAAGAAACAGCACATCACAAGCATTTCAACTGTGATTTAGCCAGTCAGAGACCTGTGGCCTTGACTTCATTTCAAAATCACCTCTGCTCATTAGAGATTGGTGCACGTCCACATGCAAGATTATCTTTTCACCACAAATAATGATATCCCCTCCTGGTGACACCCAAGGTTAGCACAGCCCCAAGCACAGGTGCCTTCCTATCTGCATTTAGGTGGTGTAGCCCCAGGGCAAGTGAGCAGTGCCCAGAAGGGAGAGGTCCCAGGGCTGGGCTCTGTACCCCAGATAAGTGAGAGCACAAACATCTGTGGTTAATCAGATAGAGTCCCATTCCTTCACTAAACTCTGTCACATGCCAGCTGCAATAAGCCACTGACCAACAATGTAGAAATGCATGCAACTGTGAGCTGGGGATATCTACATGTCCTGTGCCATGTTTTGTGCTAACAAAAGTCTCTCGCCGTGAACAACTCTGCAGTTAATTGTGCATGTGCCCCAGCAAACTAAACCCAGAAAAAGGTCTGGGGCAAACTATTTCCAAGTATGCACCTGCACAAATTCAAAGTTTTACTATAGGGGGGACCTCCCCTCCAACAATTTTAGACTTGAATGATTTGTGAGCCCCTGAGTCTAACATATATGATAGCACATAATATAGCTCCAAAGCAGCCCCCTAGCAGCCTCTCCCTGGGAGAGGGCAGAGCATCCCTCAGAAAGAAGGGGATGCTGTTATATAACTAGAGATTATTTAACAATACAGTCAAACAAAGGGGTTAAATTAGGACTTCATTCCAGTGCTATGTTCGGCTTTATAATGTTTACACATCTTTCCCCACATGTAATTATTGATTTCTGTCAGCTTTCACCATTTCTAGACTAACAGGTGCGGTAAATGAGACATGCAGGCAAGTACGTCCAGTAGATGATCCCACCTAAATGAATTAAAGGGAGATGTGGCTGGTGTGATGCATTTCACACTGGCTATGCCACTGTCAGTGGATTAATTCCCATTTTTCCCTTTTGTGGACTCATCTGGCCCCAGTAGAAAGTGCTGGGGGGGGATGTCATTTACTGTAAGGTTGGAGTCTGAACATTATTTACATACATTTACGGCCAGCAATTCCCAAGGTGGTTTCCCCCATTCTCTTTGCCCCTCTTTTCCTTCTAGATTAAGTTTTAAAAGACTGTGTAATGTCTTGGGCAGTTCTTTTTACCACAGCTTTCCAAGTTATTCAGTCTCTGGAGAAAATCAACAGATAAAAGAAGAAAGGCCTGTGACCTCAGATCACCATGTGAAGCACAGCAGCCTCCAGAATTTTGGGGATGCCACATAGTGCTGACTGGAGAGCATTTAAGGTTAAACTGTACATTACAATTTAGAGTGGCAAATTCAATATGTGTATATTGAATGTGTATATGAATATGTACATATGTATATATGCACATTTAGAGTGGCAAATTTAATAATGTAAGAAGGTCTAATGTGCACAGTAAGCCCAGCACTCAAAACACCAGACCTGCTTTGCATTTGATTTCTCTGGTTCCCTTTTCCCTCGGGCTCAGCAGCTCAAGACAATTTTCTAAAGACTTGATGAGCAGCTGCTGTACATACGCCAAAAAGCCACAGTCCTGTTAGCTTTTTATACAGGATACAAAATTTAATCAAACAGCACAGGAGACTTCAGATTATGCAAAATGTCCAGAAATTTATTCCTGGCTGATGACATCCACTTGCCTTTGCATTAGACAAATAGATGCCAACCTAGTTGTCTATAAACCTCAACTGTTATGCAATTCAAGCAGGAATAGGTAAATATGACATATCCTCTTCAGTAAATGGAATTAGGGTAATTGGTGTCTTATACCATTGTGAGCTATACATTAGAAGATCTGAACCAAACTCAGAGACTAAAACTACCCTGGCAGTTGTGTCACATCCCTCATGAGTCTGCTGCTGGGATGTCACCTAGTACCTGCCTGATCCAAGAGACACCAAAGGATGGTCACTAAAAACTGCACAGACATCAAAATATGTTTTCACTGAAGCTTGATTAAGTGCATGTACAGCACTCTCATTTTGAAATAAAGTGTAAAGTAAGTTAAGCTTCTTTACAAGAAGCAAAATAAGAGTAGTTTTGTTTCTAAATGTTCATATCCATGTGCTTTAACTTATGTGCTTCTTTTATATATATTAAGTAATTCAGGATTTTTTCCCTGCTTTCCCATTACAGTCCCTTACATATGGGCTTTGGAAGTTCTGTGGACTTGTAAAGAAGATGAGATTTGTTAGTAAAAGATCTTTTCATTCACAGGACAACATCCTATTTGCAGTATTCTCAGTTCAACTGAGGCAACTGCAACTTCCTGCTACCCACAGTGAGAGATTTGTTTAGCTCCCGTTCTCACTGCCCAGATGTAAAAGAGTAGTTTCAGCAAAAAGTGATTAAAACAAAAACTAAGTGTCTTTCACAGGCTGAAAATCATCTGCAAACTTACAAAAATATTTAATCTGTGGAAAAAACCCAGTGGACAAAAAAAACCAACAAAAAACCAAACAACAAACAAAAACCACACAAACCAGGAGGAAGAGTTGCTTCCCTCACCTGTAACTTTATCAGTGGTTTAGCATTCAAACACATTTTTGGGGGAGATTTGGTTTAATTCTTTCTCCTACTTGAGAGTATACAAGCCATCACTTCCTACAGGAATGACCTAATGCCAAATTTACAGAGTGCTCTCGTTGATAGTATTTTGCTTTGAACACCCAGACACTCACCTAAGTCTAGGAGGCAGGTGGCTCAGGGTCACTGAACAGTTCAATGAGGGGTGTCAGTCCCAGAATTACTTTATTTTGCATTAGACATTTAAATACTCAAAAATGCTCCACTTGGCATTTGGGGTGATCTCCAGTGAGTCACATTCCTCTTATTCCAGGCACTGGAGGAAGTTATACCCTCAAACTACCTAGCTCCTTCCACCATCAGCTCCTCCTCTAATATTTTTCAGAAAATCTAAACTTTTCTTTCCCTTGCGATCTCTTACAAGTAACCTGAATGTTTTAATCTGGGATAAATGAAAGGTTAAGCTCATGAAAAATTCAGATGTTTTATTGAGAAAAAGAATATGCAAATTCACTTTAGACAGAAAATATGTCTTCATATAATTCAAAGTGGAAAAATACAGAAATAAACCTACTGATCACTCACACAGCCTTTCATGTTTGTCTGATTCCTGAAAATGTGAGCATGGGCCCAGTTCAGCTGGAAGGTGCCCTTGATAAAGCCCTCATTACCCTGGTCTGATCTCACAGTTGACTGCTTTAAGAACACAGTTGCACTAGAGACCTGAGGTACTAGGAAGACTGAATTATCTTATGATCTTACAAGCATTAAGGTTTTCAGAGATCATTTGGTACGATCTACACTCAACTGAAGATCAGCAAGTCAGGGCTTCCTGTTCTCCCTCATAATTTGATTGCCTCCATGAGAATAACTACATAAACCAAATAAACATATTTGGCTTCTCAAGCTTCTTGTGAGATTTTGTATTACACCCATCAAGTCTGCTTCAAGTTCAGGAACACTTGTCAGCTGGACACAGCCACTGAGCTCAGGACACCTGACATGGGAAATCAGTTATTTCCCATTCATCCACCCATGGAGGATGACCTTCCTAAGGCCTCCCTAGTAATCTAGTGATTACTAGAGATGGAAAGAACAGGAAGAAGGTCTTTCCCTTCCTTTCCACATGGTGAGATGGCCTATTTTATATTTAAAAAAGAGCCTTTGAAACTCCTACAAATGAATCCTTTGCTGTGCAGCAGAAAATGGTAAGGCAGCACTAGGCAAAGGCATCCACCCACCCAATATCAAGGGGGACGTTCAGGTTAGAGAGGACACTACTCTCCCATCTACTCTTAGACAGACAACTGCAGCCTCAACACAAAGCCCTTCCTTAGCACTTTCTCTGAAATTACACCACCCAGAAGTCATTTGACTTTGGGAATTTTCATCTTGTGCCCAACTCTCAGCTTGCTTTGACCTCTGCCCTGTTAGTCCAAACTAACTAGGAGGAAAGTAAACAAAGAAAGGAGAGACTGTGTCGGCAAGGGATAAAGAAGTCTGAGAGATAAAACCAGCTTCTCTTTCTTTAATCATGTTTAGTACTACATCTCTAAAGGAACTCTGAAGATGACCCTTCAAGGCATTGGAGAGAGGGTTCCTATGGAAAAAATCTGCAGAAAATAAGATAACAAAAAAACTGAGATGACATTACATGTCAAAGACAGCAATGAAGAAAGCACAGAAGCATAACAGCGGAGAAAAGGAATCAGATGGCCAGGGCTGTCCATCCCACATGATCGAAAGTTATAAATGCAGTAAATTCAATTCCCAAGACTGGCCAAAAACTACATAGGCTTTGGGGTACTTTAAACAACAGGTTTTAGTTCATACACATCTCTTCTTTAAACCTTTGGGATTAGGGTACCATGTATGCCCAGCCTGCAGGTTAGAACTTGCTTTTTTTTTTAAGCAAAATTTGTGTGCTGCTTTTAATTACTAGTGGAAATAGATGAGGTTCTCATTTAAATGGAAGAAGGGTACAGCACAGAAGATGCTGCAAAAGGAGACATGGAGAGTCAAATCTTGCCAGTGGGGAAAGAAGCTAATGCTCCTCAGTTAGTCTGAATGAGGAAAGAAGATAACACCCTTCCCATATCCCAGTGAGAAAGTATTCTGGAAAGGACTTGAGAAACACACCAAGACTTCTGAGGGGGGTTGAAGTACCTAAAGCAGAACACAGTTGACAGAATGGAAATAGTATCTCAAAGGAAAGTGATGAAGGTGAAAGTGATAGTGTCTTTGGTAGCACTGTTTGAGAAGAGGAAGGAAAAATGTCACAAAGACATTATGTAGCATAAGAGGCCAGCAAGACACAAATTGCATTAGTTGCAGAGAAAGAATATGGAAGAGACAAACAGGCCAAAGAAGGACTTGCAGCAGCTGGAACACATGGAATATGAGTCCACCCAGATTCTTCAGAATCTTTATATAGTAACCCTAAATTCCTGGGAATCTCTCTTTCTCCATTATCATCTTAACTCCACCCTTTGTGAACTCCTTTGCCAGAATGCCTTGGGCTTTAACTCCTACACGTTGATCTTGTGAAGCTGGATCTGCTTTCCCTGGTTCCCTAATCACAGCCTAGGACAGGCGCTTACGTGGCAAGGAAGGACACTAAAACCTCAACAAATCATCAGGAAACGTTCACAACTGTCATTTACCCCACTGCCATGCCTTATAAATGAAGTTTCCTCTTGTGACTCACTCCTGTGAACTTCATTGAGTTCTTTAGAAAGGAGTTTGACTCTTTGCTTGACATCAGTTGTCTTTCCCAGTGACACAGAAGTGACTTGTATGGCATTCTCAACTCCACAACTGAAAAATCATGAACAAGTCCCTAGAGTCACAGCATCAGCTTTAAAATTCTGAGATAGAGAGCTGTAATATTTGATTCTTTTCAACTGCTTCTGCTGTCCTGTCCCATCCTTCCTCCTCTAGCCATCAGTGCAATGAGTTTACTTAAAGAAAGAGGGGAAAAAAAAAAAGAAAAAAATAGTGTAGCTTAGCAGCCAGAAATGCTTAGGCTAGATCTCTGCCAACATCACAAATTCCCCTTATATTTTAACATGATAAATTTGATTCTTCCTGAATATCATTAACTTAAATTGGTTGTGTTAAAACAGTCACTCTGATGACTTATAAACTGATCAGGATTCAGTACTAAAGCAAGCAAAGCAGCTCTGAGCAGATGCTGCTTTGCACCTAAGGCTGGAAGAAACGGCCCAGGCTCTGCACTGAACACCCACTGTCTAGTGAGCCTCCACTGCCATCATCTGGCACAACCCGTGTGTGGTAGCACAGCACCTTAGAAGTGTATTCCCAAACAGAACAATGCATGTGCAAAAGAGCTGGGCAGAAGGATGTACCGAGTCATGGGAAGATGACACCACACCACCAACCACTCACTCCCACCCCCGCAAAAAACCCACAAACCCTCTCCTTCTTTGAGCTCAGGTGTGGGGGCTTAGTGTTCTAGAGACAACGGAACAACCAGAAATCAAAAGAATGTGCCATTTAGGTGCAAAAAGAAAATACATGATTTGAAAATATATTTGCAATTGAAGGGAGCTGGCAAATTCAAGACAAATTAGTAAACCTATGATGGATTTTTGATATTCAACAACCATCTCTCCACATACTCTCCCCTGGTTTTTTATAATACTGGGTCACACCATAAAAAAAAGACATAAAGGCAAGTTATGAATGGTTTTTGGGGACTGGGAACATGAAACGACAACAATTAATAGCATCTGTCTTAATTAACTCTGTACCCAGTACATTTTATTGTTTCCATTTTCTCCGCTCTACTTATTTCCATCGTTCCTTCATGGCTTTGCATTAGTTGTTTGCTGAAACCTGAGTCAACTGAATTGTGATGTTTATCCAGCTATTTAACTTTCACTTGAACAAGCAGGTCCTCATCCAACACAGATAGCAATAAGAAGGAATTAATTAATAAATATAGCCTCTGAAGATGCAGCAGCCAGTATTAAGAGTGTTTCAAAATCATTCCTTTCCTTGTGATAGGAAAAGCCCATTTCAATGCACAATTCACCTCACACCTCTCAGAGCCCACTAGGCTTGGGGAAGTACAGGGGCACTGCAGCACCAAGAAGTTCAGGCCCCAAAAAGCTCTGTAACTTAGTAGGAATATGGACTGAGCTAACTATCCCTACATATAATCAGTAAGAGACCATTACTGTGCTGGCACTGACAAAGCACTTCTAGGGCTAGGTTCATGGGTGCTTATCTGCTGCATAATATAGACAAGCTACAGGAAGACCCACAGTTCTGGAGCAGCATCTGCCCTCATTCCCACTCTTTTCCTACCTTTGAGGTGTCCCTGAAAATAGGGAACTCTTACCAATGGTTGTTATTGCAGAGATGGAGAAGAAGAAAGACCCACTGTAGTCCCACCTGCCCAGGCTAGTGGTGTTTCCCTGGAGGGTTATGCCACTCTTGTAGGCTTGGATGATACCCTGCAAAGAGACAATAACGTGAGATCCCACAAACCCCCTTATGGCAAGTATATGTGACTGGCATTTCTACTTCTGGTTGGTAAGGTCACAAACTACAACTACTTCCGACTCTGTTGTTTCCCTTTTAATAGAGGATATCCTGTGCCTTAGAGACCAAGCAGCTCCAAGGTCACAAAAGCCAAAGGCAGCATATTGCTTCTAAGAAAAGGACATAGGTTAGCATTATGGTTGATTCTCTTCAATTTACCTGGGAAAGACTTAGAAGTCACTATGCTGAAGCCTGCAGAATTACACTAAAATAAGATATCAGATGCCTTAATAGTGCCCCCCTCTGACTGTGCCTTCTCATGCCAATAAAATTAATGACAGTCATGTCCAAAACATCAATCACAGCACATACACTAAACATTTCACACTCACTAATCGAGAATCCCTGACAGTTAATTACCCTTGAATGCAAAGTGTAGCCAAGAATACATAAATTTCATCATTTCTGAGAATGATATGCAGATACTGAATAATACCATCACTATCTGAACAAAAAGACTGCTGATAAAGCTTTCACCATTGATAATAAAAGGAATCACTCTCAGGCTAGATTTTGATCAATTGTGGGCTTTACAAAGAAGTTGTAGCTTATGCATCCATCAAGCAAACAGGCACTTCAAGCCTGCAAAGCAAGGAAGCTTTGCCCCATTTTACTGATGCAACACGCTCTGTGTGAATTGGAAACTGTTTCCAGAGTTCCAAGCAGTAGCTTAACTACATGGACCATTATCTCTTTTCTCTAAGCCACTAGTTCTCAAACTAAGAGCAAGGAGCAGCTCAAAGATCAACACATTTTCCCAAGCAACAAACGCTGCTTGACAGTTGCATTCTCAAAAGTATCTTCATGTATTCATAACTGAAGGGAGTCTAAACAATTCAGGGTCACATTATAATCTATTGAATCTGACAACATGCTCTTCTCTTCACAAGACAGAGCAGAGAGAGCCCGTGCTCCAAAAAGAGCTAAGGATCACATGCTATATTACATTTTGCTTCCTTCAGTAAATTGTTGCCATAACTTTAGTGGGGCACCTCAAGGAAAGAATTTTTATACAGCGTGACGTAAAAGAACCAAACCCTGCTTCCCCCTCCTTGCCAAAAGAAAGAAAAAAAGAGCAAAAATATTGTACTAAGAAGTCTCCACCAGGATTTGTCTTGAATAGCTGTGTGTAATTCTTCCACTCGTCATTCTTCTTCCAGGTCTGCTGTCTGCACTGAGGTTTGTCAGATTGCATAGGGTGCAGGCTCTGATATTTCTTTGTTGCTGATCTCTGACAATACTTAACCTCTGGTTTAAGAAGTATAAGAAATTCTGGAGACAGTGGCCTAGTCAGGAATCACAGTTCCCATGAATATAAAATAACTCCCAAGCTAAGCCGTACAGCAAGGGAGACAATGGAAATTTATACAGATGACCTGTATTTCTTTTCCCTCCAGAAACTAGTGGTTAAATTTGAAATCAAAAGCTTGTTATTTTCCTCAAACTTTCTTTCTGTAAATTGCGATCTCTGCAGTTTTAAGCAGTTAGTCTTGAACACATATATACCTGCTGGAACAGCAACAGTCCAGCTTGATCAGATAGACTCAAAAATCCTAAATATGCAGCATGTTTGTTGTCCATTCTCCTGCCTGACCTCCTGCTGATAAAACCTTAGCATTTGACAACATTACACACAACATCAAGTCTTTAAAGTCAGAAGCACTTAAGAACTACACAGGACTGCAAGAACGCGTGGCTTAATTGGCCCCAGGAAATGGAAAATTCTTCATGCAGAAAGGGGAAACAAAAAGCCTACATGAGACATCATGTGAGAAGCAAGCAGCAGTAATGAAGTCATTAAACACTTAATGTCACATCCTTGCACCACTTCCACTCTGCACACTTTAGAACAAAGAGGTTGAGCAGTTGTGAGCACCCACGACAGCTCTGCAGTGACTTCCAACAACTCAGCATCCCAGAGCCACTGTCTTAACTTTCCCCAAGGTGATGCTACTGCCAGGAAGCATAGCATGTGTCTTCAGAGTCTGCAGACAGGCTACAGTATTTGCCCCAAAATGGCACAACGACCTGCACTACTCTCACGGGGAAGGAAGGTACCACATAACCATTACTCACTGGCAAAGAGCCACTGAGCCTGCAGCGTGTCAGCTGTTTTCTGTGTCTGGTATTGAGGAATATGGTATGTTTGCTGCAGGTTTTCAAGACAGTAAGCTTCTGGCTACCCAATTCTTTGTTAAATCTTGTTATCAAACATCCAGATAACATCATTAACCATTAGGTTCACTGCCCTGTGGAAGCCAGCCCAACATGGGGACCACTGAATACTCATGCAAATCAAAGCTCTTGAATAAATTAACATTCCCAGAAGAAATGTCAAATTCATTATTGTTAGGAAGAAAGAGCTACTGAGGTCATCCTTAAAGGGGAAGATTCACAGTATGTAGGGTTAAGGATACCAGCTTTTGTTTTTTCAAAGTAAAAAATGTTTTATTATACTAACTAGAATTAACCTTTGACACACAGTAACAATTATGACAGAAAATTAAAGATTGACTCTTCTGAGAATGGTAGAACTAATGGAGCTTGCCTTCCTGCAGATGTGCCCATGGAGGCAGATTCATGAAACAGAAATCCATAGATAGCTATTAATGCACAGAAATTACTTCTGGCACAGGAAGTAATTGAACTGCAAACTCCTGAAGGCTGAGTGAGCATCTAGAAAGATATCAGTGAATATTCTCCCTAAATTAATATGTTCTTTTAGACTTCTGCTTTTGGCTATTGCTCTTTTTCATAGAAAAATTAAGAGCAGTTTATAATTTTAGAAAGAATACAGGAAAAAAAAAACCAGCTAATAAACACTCTAACAGAACAGCTAAATTCTCCCTGCTTTTTCCATTGAAGAGGCACTGATACATCTCTGCCACTAATTTTCAAATAAACTCGGGTTTATCGGCCTGTGAGTTCCAGATGTACTAAAAAGAAAGTGAATCATACATGTTGGGTCATAACTTGGTTTCTTTTGCCTGCCTTTTTGAGAACCAGACATTTTGTTTTGCTTTACACGCATTCTGGAGGTGAAATCCTAGGGGTCTTCCTTTTTCTCTTAATTAGGCAAGTAATTCATACAGCATCTGCCTCAAAACCTAATGCATTAAAGGTCACCCATCAGAAGCAGCATTATAAATTCAGTGTTCAAAAGCAGGTATCTGCCTGGTCTAAGACCCCAGTCAATACCACCAACTGCTCCATTTCAGTATTTGTTGTGTTTGAAGAGCACGGGCCTGATATTTTGGGAACTTCAAAGGTCATATGCAACTCAAAGAAGAACAGAAAGGAAGCGGGTGGTGGTTAAAATAATCAGAAAGAAACAGAACTCAGTGGTTCCTTGGTTTCTACTGACAGACAAGCTGTACAACATAAAACCACAATTTCACTTCTCTGCACTTATTTCCCCCCCTCTCTAAAATGATAATAATTTGCAGTTCACAGCAACTACTTCATCTGTAGCTCACAACGCTTATATAGTTTTAAGCTACAGAAAAAAGTTTCTATGGGTATTATTGTAACTGCTATAGGGCTAATAAATTGAGATATTTTAGATTTTTAGTCTTCATGAATCAATGAAACTTCATTTGCAGACTGTCACATTTTCTCAAGTAGGCTGTTCTGTTCCTTGTCCATGCAAGTAGGCTTTGCATGGTGCTATCTAATATTGTCATAGCTGGTGCTTACAACACCAGCATGATATCCATTTGAAGCAGTCTATTTAAATGTAACATCTGTCCTGTTGCCTGTGGGATAAAACATGCCCCAGTATACCCAAACTGGGAGTCCAGCTCCATTTTGCTCAACCACAAACTCTGAAGTTTCAGTTCGGAATGTCATAAACTAATGATTGCAAATGCAGGCTTTATGTTAGATCATTATATCTCAGTACAAATCAAAGCCTTGTTTTGTGCATATTTCTGCAGGGAATTCCCTCCTTGAATTCAAGCTCAGTGGTAGCTCCACAAGGAAGCCGTGGATTTCTGCTGACTCCCTTGTTGAACTTATTTTAGGATGGCAATACCCCTTTTTTCCTTCTATTTTACTATTAATTAGAATAATCATTGCTGATTCTTCCTGCAGGACCATCCAAATACAACATTATACTGATTTCCTTATTTGAGTAAACAAAATAACTTAAAAAAATTAAATCACTCTTAAAGACTGACTTCCTTTTAGCCCTTCATATCTCTTGTGGCTGCACTTCCACGAATTACTGTTAAGGAGTACTTCATCCAGCCTGGAGAAGTCTTATCAAGCTACACAGCTTTGTAGCAACAAATCCAACACAGTTACAGTCATACTAGAAAAAAATCAAATCACAGAAAGTAATTACACACAAGAGCTCTTTTGTTTATTTTGTCTAGCTAAAAAAAAATAAATCCAAAACAAAACAAAAGAAACCCCAAAAAAGTGAGGTGGCTGGTTCTACCAGGACATCTGCTTAAGTATCCAGAAGTTTTCTACAGGCTCAGCCTACAGAGTTTGGTTCCCTCTTCACATTTGAGTGTAACATCATTTTCCCCTGCAAAATGTAGGTTTATTCTCTATTTGCTGCAGAGCTGCTCTATCCTTCAGCCCTACTCATAAGTCTCTTTTATCATGTTTGCTGTGTTATGAGTTCTGGGCAACTCCCAGATTTTCCAGCTTACACACTTCCTCTCTTCCAAGATCCTCATCACATGTGGGCTCCTCCACCACCAGCCTGGGGCTGCAGCACGACTTCTGATCACCAAGTACTGCAAAAGGCAGAACTATTATTTAATCTGACCTCCTTAACACCAACTAGAAAATTAATCTTTCTCCTCTGCACTCACAACTGCATGTGACTAGGATACAGTTTACAAAAAAAGCATTTAAGATCAGGAATAAAGAATGAATTCCTGTGTATATGTAAACTGTGGCACTATTTTCCTTGCAGTCTCTTTCTGCAGAACATTGTGCTTCTCTTTCCTTTTATAATCTTTACAGAAAAAAAAACAACAAAAACGCTTTATCTAAATGATTAAACAGACTGATTCTAATCTACCTGCATGCCCTCCCCAAAACGAGCAAGGTCTAAAGAGAAAAACGGGAAAGCAAAGCCCCAGAAGACTAGGACTCTACCAAGTATCTCCAAAAGGATTCCTGACTATTTTCTTCTGGAGGAAACTATCATGGAAAGAATCATACAAATGACCCTTTTATAAACCATGGCTCCTCTCACTGCTGCTGCCCCATGTTTCTGAACTGTGGAATTGTGGTCAGTGGTCACAGTAATCTTGAGATATCTTTCAAAGGCAAAAGCAGTATTTACTAAATGTATTTGAAAGCAGTTCTCAAGGAAGGCCAAAATGTATGTGAATGGATTAGTTTAAATAACGTGAGACTGTGAGATTAAAGTTTAGTTGACATTTACATACACATATCCAAAAAAAAAAAAAAAAAAAAAAAAAAAAGAGTACATGCCCTTCTGAAAATGGTTTGCCTGATTTCACTCTTTTCCTCACCTTCACAATCTATCAAGGAGGGAAAGGAGATGTTCAAAAGGCACCAAGTTGCCATTTAGATTAATGAGAAAACGACTCACATAAACTTTGTGCACTGGAAATTTCTACACAGTGTTGGCATATAAACATTCATTTATGCCTCACAGAATACCAAGCTGTAAATCACAAGAAAATGGTTAACAGTAACCTTGGTATCAGATTGCAAGGACAGAAGGTCAATTAATTTCCAAATAACTGAAAAATAGATTATTAATCACACTTTCCCAGCTATGAGCTCTGACCCCTTGTCCTTGCCTGGACAGGAAACTTATATGAATTCTGACCAAAACAAGAGCAGGCACAAGATATGATATGAATCTAAAAGAATCCAGCTGTATTTTTTTTTTTAACTTCATGTCACTTGAATAACCTGAGACCCGATCAAAGAACTGTCCCCCACCTTCCCCAGCTAACATAATTGGCACTAGTTCCTCAAAACCGAAGGAACCCTACAAGCAAAAGCACTTTTACTTTACAGCTGGGTCTGCACTACAGTTTCTAGAATTCATCTAGAAGTACTCTTCAACAGAAAAGAAGCAGAAGACATAGTATAGTAATGATGCAACCAGCGGTACTCTCAGACACTTGTACTTTTTCTGCAAATTAAGCTTGTATATGAAGGAAGAATCTGTGACAGGATTCACGGGACAAAGTGCTGCTGAATTGCAGTCACTTCTCAAACCTCAATGACAGAAGTAATTTGACAGCTGGGCTGCAACAGAAATAAGTAGCATCTGTTGAAAGGAGCTGCCTGTATAAACTACAGAACATAGCAGGTTGCATTGCATCATCCTTGTACAACTGAGATTTCCTTCCCTTGTAGTTGTTTTTCTTTTAATTGCATTAAAAAAAAAAAAAGAGTATAATGAACAAGTACCTGTAAGAGTAATTCACATCTTCAAACAACTGACAAGAATTACCATTTCTCTTTTTAGAGGGTACTCACAAGTCGTCAGCTATCCACTGCGGGTCTCAAACCTTCCTGGTTGGACAGATTATTGAGACACTTATCAGTTAATGCCAGCTTGCTACTCCCTTACTTCCACCAAGCCTGACCAGCTGTAACTGGGAATTCAATAAGAAAAAAATATCTCTCTTTAGGAAGAGGTATAATATAATAGGCTGCTGTGCTTTCCTTCTACCTTTCTCTTTTTAAACACAGGTACTAGACACTACATTTAACATTAGACCTAGGAATGAGTCAACTAACCAGAAAAAACAGTTCACCAGTAGATCTCGTCTAACAATATAGTTCTAGCCTATTACCTTACAGAAAATTATACATCTACTGCTTTATAGAATAATGATTTTATCTTCAACAAATTCTGTCAAATGTATGCTAGAATAGGATATTATTAGCACAGAATGTATATTCTTGATAAGGTATCCATGGCTCTTTTAATTAACAAGTCCAGAGAATGATGAACTGCTGTAACTTAATCAAAGTAGTAGTACATTTTGATAAGCATGAAATTAGAAAGAATAATTAGAGGGGATCAGCTCTATTTCATCTGTGACAAGTCAATTTGGTTAAATTGGGTTCTACACAGATGTTACAGCTCTACAGTACCAAGAGCCAGTGCTGTCCCTTAAAGACCCTCACCACCCTTACGCTCATCACTTGCTAGTCATCCACTGTTTCATCATCTGTGAGCAAGATTATTTTAGTAAATGGTATTTGCAGAGTTGTGTTTCCTGACATCTGTCACAATTCTCTGCTGGTTCAATGTCAGTACAAGCCAAGGTATTGATGAGGATCTCTCAGTCATGTGGGATCTCATTGCTTTTGTAAACATCTAAAACTCTCTCTGTACCTCTAGCTGTTGACTCTGCAGATAACAGTATCTAGATCCACCTGCAGGCTTTTAGTTTATAACCTGCCCTTTAGCATTAGGTCCTTTTCACTGCACCTTAAATCCTTCTAGACAAAAAAATATTTATTTAATTTAGCTTTCATTTTCTGAGTTTATGTAACTAATTGTGTTTAAACAGCATTATACATCTACAACTGAAAGTAAATGGAATGTAATAAATACAGGAAACACCTGTATTAGGGAAATATATATATATATAACAACAAAGAAAGTTTACATATTAAAAAAGAGAATGGTAGCATGAAAAGGATGTCATGGTGATAGCATAACACAGAAAAAGTCCTGTTTCAAGCCTGGCCATACAGCCAATCATCTGACCAAAGAGACACTGGCAAGGATAGCAGCTGTGTGCCTGTAACCACTGAAAATGACACAGGAAAAGCAGTGACTTAGGAGGACTGCTCAGCTGGAGCAGAGCTAAATATACCCTAACCCTACGCAATAAAACTGAGACATTTATACTAGCAGTGCATCGCACTGTGGAGTGTGTTTAGGTGTCCCCAACCCCAAAAGGTCAGTGAGGGTCTCAGCTCTAGCAGATATGCCAGTACAGAATGTGCCGTCTCTGTGCGCAGCCTCACTTTGCGGACGTTTCTTGAATCTGGAACCAGCATAATTTTTACCTGGACAGAGACTTTTACACAGCTCAGTCTGGTTACTTTTCCTCATTGTATTGAGAGTATATCACCTGAAATCTGCCTTATCATTGCATCTGTTTCCATCTTCTGCAAGTCTTCTAACTGAGAGCTTCCTCTGACATGACATCACACCCAGTAATGCTGGCATGTGAAGACCATCACCATACCTATAATAAAAGGCCAGATACTGTCCTCTTTGCATGTTACCTAATGGCTCATGAGGTGGCTTGCTCTCTGTCTTGCTTCTGGTGAACATCTGTTCATGTCACAGACTATATACAATGTTGGAAAAAATAAGCTGGGGTTAGATAGGTCAAGAAAACCAAAGTTATGTCTTCCTTGAGTAGATGTTACTAGATGCACAGTGGAGGGACATGGGGCAGCAGTCATGTGACCCCTTTCTGTTGTCCCCTATGCTGTTCTTGTTCTGATACACACATATAGGTATGCATAAACACATGAGCATACATTGCTTATTTGCTTAAACATAAAATATTTGCATGTGCTACCTTCAACTATTTAGGAAATATGGAACTGTTCAGCATCCCACAGGGGAAGAGCCAGCCAGTTCCTCCAGGTAAAAAAAAAACACCAACAAAATCCAGCTATAGGAAGCAGAGATCCACCACCACAGATGTCACACACTTTCTAACACATTCTCCTCTGTTATTCTGTTTTCATTACTGGTCTGCTATTTTCACCTTCTTCTGTCCTCTCCTTTTTAAGTATAAAATTACTTCTTCCCTGGAAAGGATCTGAGCCATAGAAATTACTGAATGAGAATTCACTGGTCTAGCTACTACAGCATGGTTTGTTTGACTTTGCCTTTCCTCCTCCCATCCTCACTCCGTGCTGTCCTGACAGCTCCCTAAAGCAGGAGCTTGCTATTGCTTTCCGTCTGTGCAAGGCTGGAACAGCGGATTTCCACTCCCAGTTGGTAACTAGGAACCAAGAGATAACCAGGTTGTAAAATTATGTTTGTACATTGCTTAGCAAACTAGGATTTTATTCCATATTGGCCCCTATACACTTAAAATAAACAGAGTTTAGAATTATCTAGAATGAAAGAGCTGTAAGAAAACAATGAGGAATTGCCAGTAATGTCAAGGCACTTAGAATTCACACACTGTTTTAAGTTTTCACAACCACTCTTTATGTCTTTCTTAATTAGCAAATAATCAGCTGTGTATCTACAATACAAGTTTCTTATCTGAAGAGGGCCAGTGATGACACTGCCTGATAAACTATGTGCAATGTACTACAATAACAACTGACTGCACAGAAAAACATTTTTTTTTTTGAGCACACACAGTAAGCAAAGTGATTGCTGCACAGGAAATTAGAAAAGAGTGTAGGAAAACAGCAATTCTGTGGATTCTCTGTTTATGATTAATTCCTCACTGTGAAAGTTATTAGAAATAGCACACAAAGCCATTCGAACTCAGTGTAGTTTCTCAGAGCACGAATGCATGCACAGACACTCTTGAAAGCTTATTTGTAACTTCCCCATCAAGGGTTTGCTCAGGTCACAATTAAGTAATCACATAGCATATTGTAACTGCATCTGGTCTAAAGGGATTTTGAGCAGCTGTCCTACTTCCTTGACTACTAGGTAGTATCAAGAATTAGTAGAGGTCAAGCTACAGTAAAACAAACCATCAGAACATTTCTACCTATTAGTTGTCATCATCTCTCCACAAGAAGTGTCTTGTCACTGTCATTCATCAAGCCCTCTTGCCCTTGCAACCGCAGGGCAAGTGCCACGCCAGATGGCTCACTGTACAATGGGCCAGTGCTGAGTGAAGCTCAGTTAAGATCTTCCTTAATTAAACACCAGACTGGTCTTCTCTGATGTTTTTCTCACTTCTATTTAAATTCCACAGCTAGCACAACATTCACTATAAATAATAAAAGTAGTTACTACAGTATCTTACAAGGGTCCAAATCTATGCCATATGTTCAGTGTACTACAGATGGCCAACAGAGGATTTACCTCTGTCAAGGGATGAGAGTGTGACACAGGTCTCCAGCATAATTTTGTCTGCCAGGGCCTTGCTGAAACACCTGACAAGAACATTAATTTGATGGTTTCCGTGGTTTTTTCTATACTGAAAAAAAAAAAAAGAAAAAGAAAAAAAGGAAGCATTTATCGAAGTTCTCTTTAGGTTCTTTGAACTGGTGGCCAGCTGCTTTGGTTTCAGTCACCATCATACACTACTTTTACAAAACAAACAAAACCCCACACCTTCCCCCCAAAAAACCCACCCAACCAACCAAATCTCAAACAAAACCCCCAGGTTTTCTTTGTTTGTTTGTCAACATCTATTTGAGGCAGACTGACCAACGCAAGCAGTACATACTCAACCACCAGCACCTACTGAACTCAAAGGGTTTGGGTAATCATAGACACTTCAATATTGTAGGTTTCTCTTTTTTTCAGAGAAAAATTAAGCAAAGAGAATCCATTTATTCCACTTTGCTCGTATCTGTACCAAAAAAAGACAACTTGTAGTTTAGTAAGATTGCATTTCCTCCTGCTTTACATTTTGCAACCATCCTGCAAACATCCTCAGAAATGTATTAAATGCTACCTTGAAAGATTTAAGGGTTTCCTATTTCCCTTTAATTAACAAGCAGAGAACGGAAAGAGTTTGGCACCAGTATAAACACCCATTACACTCACCACGACAAAACCCTTCCATTAGAATTTACCACCTGCAAGACGTCACAGACTATAATTCATTCTTAGTAAGCGCAAGAGCAAACCCAAACCACCTGCAATTAACCGCAGGTTACTGTCACGTAGTCAGACACCCCGACACTGCCTGCCTACGCTCGGGACGGCGGCGCTTCAGAACCCGTGGGACGGCGGCGGAGAACGAAACAACCTCTTTATCAGCGAGGAGAAAAGGCGGCCGCAGCCCGGGGCGCGGGGCCGGGGGAGCCCGGCGTGCCCAAACATCGCGGCCGCTGCTCGCCGAGAGAGGAGCGCTTTCTCCACGCCGTGGGCAGCTTCTCCGGGGCGGGCTGCCGTGTGAGCAAGAGACCTACACAGGGAAAAGTTTTTGGATTTTTTTTTTTTTTCATAAGTTACTCTCGAGAAGGAGGCGCGGTAGCTGCAGTTCCCACCGCCCTCTCGGCCGCCGGCCGCCCCTCACTCTGCTCGGCTCCGCCGCGCCCGGGCTCACCTCGATGAGCCCCTGCAGGGCGGGTCCCTGCAGGCAGGTGTGGTTGGCCAGCAGCTCCAGGCGCTCCTGGAGGAGGCGCTGGGCCGCCTGCACCTCGACGGGCCGCTCCAGCGCCTGCAGCACGGCGGCGCCCATGCCCAGATAGCCCACGTAGGCGGCCAGGAGCGCGGGCACCCCCCAGCGCCGCCGCCTCCGCTGCTGCGGCCGCGCCACCATCGCCCCGCGGCCACCGCCGCCCCCGCCGCTGAAGAAGCGGCTGAGCCGGGGGCGGGAGCGGGGCCGCCCGCCGGGGGGAGGGCTGTGCCGGCCGACCCCCTGCACCTCCCCCGGCCTGCCCTTGTCCACCGAGTCGGGCTGTCCTGGGAAGGGCAGGTGTTTGTGCCGCTCCCCGCTGCCGCAGCCCACCGCGCCGCCCTCGTCCTCCTGTGGCGTCCGTTCCAGAGCGCGGAGCTGCCCCAGGGGTCCCTCCTCCGCGCCGCGAGTGCCTGAGCAAGCGCGGGCACCGAGTCACCTTCACCCCTCCGAGGGATGCTAGCCAGCCCGTCTCTCAGCAAACACCAAACAAATCCAAGTACCTCTCTCACCAGCTCGCACTCCTTATAGACCACCAGTAGGTTGCGTTAATCTTTCCTCCTTCACTCAGCTGCTAATATAGTTTAAAAGGCAGCAAACAGGTATTTATGATAACAACTCTTCGATATAAATAACTGAAAAGGTAGCAAGTTTGTCAGAATCTTATTTGTAATCTGTAATTTTCCTATGGAAGTACTTTCATCATATAGGTAGCTCTCAAGACCTTTTTTTATTTTCTTGTAGAGAACCAGATCCAACGTTCCTTTCTGTTCTCTCACCAGCAGATAAAACAGCCAAGTCACTTTTGGTGTATAAAAACTTTGTAATTTACCTATTTTGTTGAGTAATGTGACCTAAAGGGGGATAAACCTGCTAGATTTCTGAACAGGATGCCTTCATACACTGTCACATGGAAATGCGTTCTCACACTGCCCTCTAACTATTTTTGCCAGGGACATGTGCATACTATTACAAATAAGGCAACTTTCAAATAGGTATTGCCCCATTGCAACTGTTGTAGTAATGTGCTTGTCTCTGGTTTTCTGGGCTGTGCTTTAAATTGACTAGCATAAACACATGTTTTTGGTAGCAAGATGCAGAAATTAATATGCAAAGATTAGACTAATTCCACAG
The DNA here is from genome assembly GCF_022539395.1 of Myiozetetes cayanensis. NCBI lineage: Eukaryota > Metazoa > Chordata > Aves > Passeriformes > Tyrannidae > Myiozetetes > Myiozetetes cayanensis. Next base: position 29,642,816 of record NW_026087411.1, on the reverse strand, counting down.
TAAAGATATCATCCTGAGCACAGTCCTAGGAAAAAAAAAAAAGTTATACTGCTTATTGTTCAGTCTTATGTCTGCCTTTTCAGGGTGTTCATTACTGAATGATATTTAAAGGAAAAATGGAATTATGTAAAAAAGGAAAGCCTTCTATAAAAATATATATGAGAAAATAAAAATGCAAAGATACTAAAAAGAGTATATACTCGTCACCTCTTTCATTTAAGATTAGGAAATAGATACAGCTGAGCTACATTTTGACATTTTAACTACATTTAAACCCAGATAGTTTATGCAAAGCACACTGAGTATAACCATGCTGAAACATTATGAATAAACATATAGCATTTAATATTTATACTAAAGATATATAAAACAAATTACAGAGGAGACTCAGGGGTTTTAACTACAAGACAGACTGTGAAAACCCAGGACATCCAGCATGTGTTTACTAGGAAACTGGGGAGAAAGAGATCAAGATTCACAACAAGTCTTCACAGAATTATATTATATTTAAATGGCTGATTTTCTTAAGTATTCCCAGAAGTGTCTGTCAGTCTTCTATTTACATGTCCACAGAGAATGGCTCGAATCTTTGCCAATGATATTTTGGTGTTGTCTGGAAGGTACCAATATGTATGAGGATGAAGACAGGCTTGTTGGGTAGGCTTAAAGGGTAAGTATAAACTTGGAAGGACATTTGCTTCTTGTCCTGCGCTGGACTGCAAGTGGTAGCTGCCCATCATAGGTGAACACTGCCTGGGCCATTGCTTCTGCCACAGACTGCAGAGCAACATTCAGAGGCTTCAGAGGTGATGTTTTCCATGCATTGGAGCTGAGTATGTGCACTCTCCATTCTGTGCAGAAATGTACCACTGGTAAAATGGGCTATTAGACCAGAAGAGTCCCTTTTGTGTGCTCCTCTGGCTCCTACCAAGCCCTTGTGATTGTGCAGTTCTTCCACATTACTTTTCTTAGCTGGTCAGTTGATAATTGACAACTGCCTTTTTATAGAGGAGGCCACCAGAAACCACTTGGTCCATCCATGCTCAAAGATTAGACCAGTGCTCCCACTATGTATCTCAAATTAACTTCAATTACAGATGTGCATGACCTTTAGGATCTTTTCAGGACCTTGAAAAATTGACAAAGCGAGCAAGAAATTTCTATCACTTATGTAATGCATGAGAGGGCATCAGTGTCCTTGTTTCTGTTCCAACATGGCCATATGCTTGATTTAAGGTATCTCTTTGAGTCTTCTGGCAGGCAGCTGGAGAACTGCTGCAGCTACTCTCAGGTTTACTAAACACAGCAGTAGCAAAAACTTCAGAAGATGGTCTCACCATGCTGCTACTTTGCAAAATCATTAGCAGATACAGGAACAGTTTTCTGGGCTTCAGTAAAAACAATCCAAACTTCCTGCTGTCAGATGTCAAGTAAGGATAACTTGAAGAAACACTTTGCCAGTAAGTGCTTTCTATCCCTGATAAACCTCATTATCATTTTTTATGGCATGCAGCATAGTGTAAAACACCGTATAGGATCACCTTTAGGGTACTGCATGTATTGTGGCTGGCTGTGGTTAGATAAAGTAAAGAAGGCATGGAAAAACACAAGGTGAAAAGAACAGGTTTGATATATCAAAGTTAGCAGAACTTTAATTTTGTCTTTCACATAAACAGGCCAAAAATGTCTTGTAGTCTTAACACAAGGCAGATACAGAGTAAGTGACGGTGATGATGTTAAAAAGTGCAAGTGCAAACATTATGTCTGAAGAATAGAAAATACTGAGAAAGTCTCCTGTGAGATTTGCAAAGATACAAAAAGCCAGACAGGAGAGAATTGGCTGCTCTCAATGAAAGTCTACCAAGAAAGCTGTTGCATAAATTTATGGGAATAGCTGAGGGCTATTGCACTGAGATCAGTGCAAAAACGGAGGAGATAAAATCTGTGAGGTAGGTAGTGGTAAGACATGAGGGAAATCTTAGATGGGATAAGCATTTGAACACTCATTTTTGAAGCTAGTCTAATAAACCATAGCCAGCATTCTTATATGCCGGCATTTCAGATTTGAACAGCTACACTGCACTATGCAGGTGTCAGCAACAGGCAAATAAAACAATCACTATGTCAGACATAAGAACAAATGTCTGTTGTGACCCTCCTCAGGAGTGAAAATCTAGCTCAGAAACTACGCATGAAAAGATTAGTGACCTACACAAGCCTCTACATGTTTTATGGACACTTCTCCAAAATGAAATATCAACGCAGCTGCTGAAAGGCTGACATTTGATGTTCCTGTAGCCTGTCAGACATACACTAGCTTGGGGCTAGTCTACATATGCAGTCATATTTCACTCACACTTGACATTAAAGTTCCTTTTAAAAATGAGTTTAAAAGGATTAGTTGACGGTTACTATGAGGTATAAACATACTGAATAATTAGCAGTATGTACATAATTACAAGCATGCCCATGCAATGTGTTAGTGATGGTTATAACCAATTGGATGTGGTACCCAATGAATGGATAATTGTTTTATCAAGTTTCTGTAGTTCACTTTAATACAGTGTGACTAGTTTTTTATCCCAGTGACTATCCTCTTATAAGGTGCTTATAGATCCTTCTTTGGTTTTTAAGCTTCCTTGGAGATGGCTTCTACTAGTTTTGACTTAAAATAACTGTGACAAAATCAAAGTCTCTATTTCTTACAGCTGACACTATAACTCAAGTGAGGATCAGATCTAATGCAAGAGCCTATCCTCAGCCTTATCTAGAGATAAAGATACAGCATCAAATCTGTATGGTGCATGATAGTTCTTCAATTAACTGGCCCAAATAAAATGCCAGACTCTATTGTTATTTGTGACCTGGCTAGAAATAGGGAAGTCTGCTTGCATTTAAATTTAAAGTGCTGTTAAAGTGTCTGTGAAATGAACTGTGATGAGGACGTGCTTTCAGCTGCCAGTTCACTTTGAGATGAATTGTAACAGTCCAAGCAGTGCTGGATAGACACATAATTTCTGCACAATTAAAAGAGAAGGATTTTAGCTCAGAAAATAAATGTTTTCATTTTATATGAAAGCTGCTCATTTCAGACAGTATCAACTGAATCTTAATTGGATGGCTGTCGTTAAGCAGGTTTTCATTACTGTTGATATTCCTCTGTGGTTTTGCTTGTTTTCTGACTGGAAATGAAGAAAGATTTCTGTACCTGACTTTTTCCACTTGAGATTCTTGATGACATGACTTCTTATTGAAGTCAGTCTGAATTTTGTTGAAAATGAGTGACCGTAAGAACTGAATCCCACTAGAGAAAGACAATGGATAATAATTGATTACTTCAGGGGAAGTTGCCTTTGTTGAGTGAGAATTGTAAAATGAATCCTGGGACAGTTGTATAACCACGTCTGCTACCCCTTTGGAGGTTTAGTGTAGGCTGATGACTACACAGGGTGTGGAAATTTCCATGTTTCTGGAACATTTTCTCCTTAGGAAACAGTCCAAAACCTGTGGTAGTCTTTTATCCACAGGGCTTGCTTAGTCCGAGATACAGATGAAAGATGCAGTTTCAGACTGCTCTCTTTGTACCTTGCTCAGCTAGGGATATGAATTCTAGGCTGCTCAGGTTCATCTTCCAATTTGGTGGTGGCTCCTTCTGCCAAGCTTAAGTCAGACTTGTGCCACTTTATCTGAAGGAATTTTTCCATCAAGTCAGCTCCCACGTTGAAGACCAGAGCCAGCCAGGCCAAGCCAAAAACAATCCAAATTGCAGTTAGGCTCCTGTACACAGGGATATAGTGCTTGTTGGGGTTTGTGCCTGAAAAATCCGGGGAAATTCACATATTAATCTTGACAGCTTTGTTCTGTTGAACATACATACTGATACACCCTCTCCACCCCCTGCAAAAATGTAGATTTGAGAGCTTGAGAGCTCACACTTGAGAGCTTGTGTGATACTTTGTCACACTTGAGAGCTTGTGTGATCTATCAGCAGATAGATCTTTCTTTCTTTTCCTTTTTTTTTTTTTTGTCAGCTAAAAATTAGTCAGTTAAAATTAGCACAGCTGGCATCAAATCCCTGAAGCTGAGGCTATACAATAAAAATAGCCATATTGAGTATTGATCAGGGATGCACAAAATCAACAGTTCCTAGCCAACAACAAATCTTGGAAATTCAACGTTGAATCCATGTTAGCCATATTTTATTCAAGAGAAACACTGGGAATCTCAGATGACTTAGAAAGGTACAGTTTAGTGATACAGTGATTGCTATTTGTAGGGTGATATAACTCAGTATGCAGGGTTCACAATCAGCTGGATAATATGGGAAATGCAGCCATTTTAAGTAAGTGGTTATGAGAATCTTAGTCCCTGGTTTGATATTTCCACAGCATGGACAATCGGTGCAGCCGATACAGGCACAGGACAGCACTGCAGCTATCCACTTAGTCTCTGTTGTCCATACCATCATGAAACTCCACAATGCCAGATTCAGCATGAGGTGCTTTTTTTATCTTCTTTTGGGACCTCTAGGAGAGGAGAGCTACTCCTTGCAAAATAAGAGATCTTAGTGGTTTCAACAAATACACACATTAGACATAATCTGTTAAGATTATGCATTTGTTCAAGTAAGTGTGTGGAAATGTAGCCCCTCACGTGTCTTTACTGTGATGTTCGCAGTCTAGATCTCTAAACACTATGTAATTTCACTGGGTTTGTTTTCTTTCAGAGGCATCCTGTGGTTGTCAGTAATGTTGTTCCCATTGTAAGAATTGATTATTTAATATTTGACATGAATTCTTACTGGGAATGGTAGGCTCTTGCAGAAGCAAATCACTGTTAGGAGAGGGTGGTTTTAAGGCCTAATACTTAATACTTCTTTAAGACAAAGAAATTTTAATTTATATTCCACCTGTCACTCCTGGATCCCATTCTCAGCCTGGGCAGAGACCCTGTTGAATGGGTGTTCAGTGGCATATGTGAAATGAGTTGGGTGACTCAGCTTAGCTGCCAAGAGAAAAATGCTCATGTCCTATAATATATTAGCTCATTATTACTAGTATAGCTAAGCTCACTCTTGTACCAGATTTATAGTGGAATACATATCTATGCCCTCTGTATTTAGTTTTATACTAGAGTAAGAAATTTCAAAAAAGCTCAATTTGGTTCACTTTCTTTTTTACCTACTACATAGTCCCCAAATCCAATGGTGCTCAGGGTGATGAAAGTGAAGTAAAAGCCTTCTCCATAGCTCCAGCCTTCTACGTAACTGAAGACTAATGGTGGGAACACTAGAAAAAGCAAGGTCCCAGTGGACAGGAAGATGGCCACTGCCAGTGTTTGAACCACCTGAAAGATAAAGGGAAGAGAGCAGCTAAGCAGCACGGAGCAGTTGTCATGTCGAAATTGTTGGGTCTGTTTTTTAATTGAATCACAAATGCAGTCCAGCTGGGAGCAGTGGCAAAAAAAGGAAGGATAAGCCAATGCTTCCATGCACTGCAAGCTGAGCTCACTGTTTACTCTGCACATAGATATTGTACCTAATCATGAAACAAAACCCCCCTTAAAATTAGGAAAAAAGGGAGGATTTTTTTAAAGCTTTTTGCAATGAGTTTTTAAGAATGCTTCAGACATATTTTCAGACTTATGATGGCTGTAGGAATGAAATACTCACTTTACAATTTCAATTCAAGAGGAGATGCTCTTGTAATCAATTAGTTTCTGTCTTTGAGGAAAATCATCAAGTATTACATAACTCATTATACAAAGATTGGCAAGAAAAAAAATTATTATTTTCACCATGATTACTTCCAAAGATTTATAAAGCAGCTTATAAGAGCTGAGCCAAAAATATGTTTGGATGAAACCTAAGTGAAGTCAGTTTGCCTTCATTCATTTTTAACTTAGAAGCACTCAGAGGAAAACTGTTCTGTTAGCACAGGCAAGATCTGTACCTCAGTAAAAATGTCTAGCCTTCTGGGTGATAAGTCACTACATATGTGACTGCAATGGATAGGTACAAAGACTGGTCAGGGGATGGGTCATAACAGGGATTTTAGCAATTTAGGACTGAGGATCAGGAGCTCATGGATTTCCAGGAAGCACATTCTGTTGAACTATTAACTAGAGGTGTGCTGATGCAAACTCATTGCAATTACTTAAAAATGCCCTCAAAGGCATTCAAACCAGAGTATGATTTTCTATTCACGTGCCTGTTGTGACTGGATGAAAAGCCAAACCACTGTTTATAAAGTAGGGGGTCCAGGTATCACATTTTCCTTTCTCTTTCTGTATTATCTCATTAAAAAATAGTGTTCTGAGCTTGAGAAACTTGGTGTGAGCCGACTGGGTGATCTGGACAAATCAATTCTATATTATGTGCTCTCTAGCTGTTATATATATAGTAATATTTACCTCATTTGCAGAGCACCTTGAGAATTACCAGTCAACATGGCAATAGTTGATATCTGTTCCCATTTAGTTCGTTCTAGCAGTGTAATAGCATTTAATTAGATAATGAATTTTGCATACAAATTTATACTGAAGTGCACAATTTTAATTTTAGCCTGGCTTTTAAGAAACTTCTGGTACAAACCTATAATGTAGGACAGTAAGCCAGGAGTAAGGAAAAATTGATTGTAATTAATTTCCCAAAGCATGACGACATTGTGTTTAAAAGGAGGTAAGCCAAATTCCTGGAAGAGGCTTTTCAGGGTAAACAAGCATATACAGCTCCAAAGCTTTGTCTGATCATGGGATTTATGCCAGAAACGAGTGTTAATTCAGGAGTGAAAAAAAAAATCACATCCCTGAGGTGCTTCTAGAAATCTCAGGGAAGATGCAACCATACTAACATCCTGCCAGTGGTAGAGTGCATATGTTTGAGGAACAGGTATATGTTGTGCAGCTAAAGAAATTTTGCTTATAGAATCCAAGTCTGCATTTGACAGTACCTTTATAGCCTTCCCACTGCAGATAAAGAATACAGTGACTCAAGAGATTTTACAAATGAACTTGTGTCAGAACTCTGAAATGTTTCAACATATCTAACATATCTAATCTCCCTTTTCCTTTACTGAAGCAGTCAATTCACTGAACCTTTTCTCAGAAACATGCAGTAACTGTGTTATAAATGACCTTAATGTATTTTCTATTATCAGTGCTTCTCTTATTATAAAACATTGGGATTAGTTCAATGACTCACCAATAAGCTGTAAGTAAGGAGAAGGAGTATTTGCATTTTAAGAAAAGGGAGGAAGTGCTAAATTGTTGGCACAATTAGGGAAGCTAATTCAAGACAGATTAGCATACCAATAAAAATAAGTTGTCTTTGCACAGTGTAGAGCTAGGCTCTGGATATATGCTACCATAGGCTAGAGAATAGGAGCTTGATTTGGCTATGTGTGTATACACACACATTCTTCGAAGGTCACCAGATTAATGGTTTTGCTGAGTCAGGTTTTAAAAAGGCAAATCTAGAGTCCCTTAGGCAAAAGCCTATTCCTTTGAAGCTCTTGTAGATAAGTCAAGTGTATCGAGTTTCTGATATAGAGGGCCACATAATTGCTGCGGTTCACACAAGGAAACCCAATCTACCAGCAGCAGCACATATCTGAAAAGAGAACTTTAACTAGTTTTAAAACAGAGGAAACAAATGACAAATTGACAATGTACCTGGGCACGGCCTGGCTTTTGCACCCATCTTTCCAGGGTAAGCAGATGAGCATTGAGACCTTTCCCCAGCTGATTAAGGAAGGCCAGGTTGAGGGGCACTCCGAATAAGGCATAAAACACACAGAAGATCTGCCCTGACACCGTGCTGGGGGACAGGTTACCATAACCTGGAAAAAAAGAAGAAAACAGCTACATGAAAAGGCTGCAGGCATCGTGGAGAGTTCCTAAACTTGGAAGCTCAACTACATTAAGTTTCATGAACCTGTGAATCTGTGATTTTCTGCAATTAAATCTGTCTACAAATTGCCACAGTTTATGAAGAAGGCTTGTGCGTTCACTACTACTAGCTGAAAATTGAACATGAAAAATATTACTCTTATAGAGAATATTGTAACTTGCTATAGGTTTCTGATTTTGTGGTGAGTGCAACTCAGTGCTTCAAAGCAACCTCAAGATGCACTGTCCATGTACAAGATGATATTGGATGTACCAAGTAGGCACTCAGCTTCCTTGGCAGGTGTAAAATACTGGATATGCAAGAATAACAGGCATAACTGGAAACCAGTAGAAAGCAGTAACTCACAGTAATTGATTGTTTTGCAGGTGTATTCTGTCTACCAATTACACATTTCTGGGGGCTTTACAGGATAGTTGGAGGAAACTCAAGTTTATAAGGAAAAGAGTACCTCACCTATAGTGGTGACAACAGTTCCTGCAAAAAAGAAGGAGTTGCTGAAGTCCCAGTTGCTGGGATTTGTGGAGTTTCCTTCTGGGTTGACCCCTTTTTCCCATGCTTCCATGAGGACCTGAGGTGGAAGAGGTCAAAGGAGCAAAGATGAGGAAGAATGTCAGAAATATAGAGAAGTAATTACTGCTTTCCATCTTGAGCAAGCAGAGTGATAAACAGTGTAGATAACAGGGTAGAGTTGGACTAAAATGGACTACTGCTGACATGGTGAAACTTGGAAATAGAGCTGGCTAGGAACGTGAACTCTTGCCACTGGAGAAATGGTCACTGAAGTAGGATCGGTTCCATAGCTAGATGAAATCTGAGGGGAAGGGAGCGGATGGATTCCCCAAAGTGATCAAACTGGGAAAAAAAAGCTGTGCCATAAAAAATAAAGGTAATTCCTCTTCTTCCATAGTCTAGTAATCTCATTTCAGTTTTTAATGTAGGCAAGTGTAAATGTGTCTGCAGGGAGAGCCATGAGGAACATACTCATTTCTGTTTCCTCCATGTAAGTACTAGTGAGGATGAATTTCTATTTTTAGCTTTGACTTCCCAATAATTTTCAATGAATATTAGGCTTCTCCTAGTCTGAAAGATTAACTAATAAAATATTCTCTGCTATTCCAGATAGCTCTTACCAGATGACTAAAACTACTGTGTGCTAAAAAAATACTGCTCCTGCATCAAATATCCTGTCAACTGCCTTAGTGAAGAATGTGTTCCTTTGCTGTCTCCAAGGATTTCTCTGAAGGAGATTGGTTTCCCTCTGCTCAGTGCCTGGGTTTTAAGAATCCCCTTGTTTGTCACATACCAGGTCACAGCCTTTGTAATTGTGCAAAATGCCTAAGGAATTACTTGCTCATCTCTTCTAAAGACTTTGTATGATGCAAGACATGAGCAGGATTTAATAGCAACACCAGCTTTAGTTGGTTCCAGGAGTATGAGATTAAAGAAAATACTCCTTGATTGAAATGTTGACTGTTGCCAGAAGGATGGCTTTCTAATAAACATACCCCCTACAAGGTATCCAATTTTGTACAGGTTTTGCAGTTTTAGGGGATCTGTGCTGGTGGACTGAGTATCTCAACTTTAGTGGCTAATCTTATTTCTGCATTAAAAAATCCTACAGCATTGGTCAAGTTTATCAGAGGGCTGCTGGACATCATCACATGTGAGCTCATGACTGAAGTGTCAGCAGAGCTTATTTTCAATATGACAAACAACTTTATCCATTTAAAACCTGTTCTTAAGAGTGGAAAAAATTCGATGTCAAATATTCTAGAGCTGACTATTTCATTGTCTGCTTAGAAGGAACACACAGAAGCTACTAAGGTGTGAATACTTTGAAGTGTCTAAAATAATCACAGGTTTAATTTACTTCCGTAAGAAACACTTGACAGTTCTATGCATTTCAATGCACAAGAGTTCACAGGAGTTACATTCACATTATGAGAGTCAACCTGGAAGAGTGAGGCAATTTTGAATGTTGAATCCTTCAGACATAGTCTGACAAGGTCAGATTTCTTGGTATGATTGTTGCTTTTAAGTACAACCCCATGAAATAAATGGCATCCTGGTGCCCAGGAGAATTGTTCCTAAACAAACAAGTTCCTGTGGGACAGTTAAAATGGTTCCTAGCTCCTTTCATCTACAGCTCAGGTAAGGGTTATGGCTGGGGTGTGATCAGAGCAGCTGATGAATGGTTGGTGAGCATCAGCTGTTGCCTTTGGGAACAGAAGTAGCCAGTAGGTAAAAGCAAAGTGCTGTAATTTACAGTAGCAGTATGAAACCTATATAAAACTACAGTAGGATGTGGAGAGAATAAAAACTTTCTGCTGTTTTTTCTCCTGTCCCCTTGCCGATGCACATTGCAGCCACTTGTAGTCATAGACAAGGATTTGGTCCTTTCAGTCTATGTTTAGATCAGTTCCTTTGAGGCTGAAAAAGTATGGACATAAAAAAAAGGGGCACTCATAAAGGCTTACTCCTTACTCAATGCATCTCAGTTATGTTGTCAGAATGGCATAATTTCCTGACTGATGTTTGTTTGCCAGAGATGCATTAGATCACAGAATTTGGATTTGCACTTTCCCAAAGCTCCAGGCTTCTCATTTTAGGAGCTGCAGCTCAGGGACCACCTCTCAGCTAGACAGTTTTAGCCATGGAGAGCCAATGCAGTTTATTGATACAGAATTACAAAAATTTGTTTCCTGCATAATCAAGTAAAAAATTAATGAATTAAAAGTGGTAACTCTATCATTAGTGATCATAGATATGCAAAAAGAAACCTGGGTTGAATCCCATATTTAAGGATTTAAGTTTAAAGAATGGGTATTAAGACAAGACATCTTATACTTGTTATCTGAGCAGACTGAGTCTAAGGGCTGTGTCTCACTGCAGTCTGTGAGACTACTGTGACTTTTCAGACTGGAACTTCTGACATGATAGTTAAAACATACAACATACAACATACAACTGCTTCCCTGCATTAGTTTTAAAGTTAGAGATTTTATATGGGAAGAGTAGTATTTCCTAATATTAATAAGAGTTAGATAAATTTCTTAACAAGTCTTATAAATAACAGGTGAGTCAGAGAGGACCTGCACTTATGTAAACCTTGAGAACTACCGAATACTTTGAAGCTTGGTGCATTTTAGGTGATTTGGTGCCCTCAGCCGGTTTTATCTGGAACAGCTTACAAGTGAAATTGTATTTAATTCTGCAGAGACAAAACAAAATGTGATTCTCTGAGTGGCACGACAGTGCTAAGAAAACTCCACTGGAGACAGAGTGAGAAGAATCTGGACACGTGTGAACCATCCCTAAGATTTCTGGGGTAGCAGAGATTTAACTATACCTTTAAATCCCATAAGGTATCCCAGTTAGGTTTAGAATGAGAATCAGAGTTTTCGCCTCTACAATCACTATCCGAGACATAAGGAAAGGACATGTAATATCAGCAAATGCTATAGCTGAAAAAAATAGACACGTTTTTAGGCATGTAAGTTCTTGAAAACTAGTAATTTTCAGGCCAATGCCCGGTGTTCCACAAGAAATATATCACAGTATTGGTAATCAGAACATTGGCTTTGTAGACGGAGGTTCAGGCACCTTTGCTACACTTTTTAATCTGAAATTCACTGTTTGCTTAAATAAATTTACAAAATCTAGGCTTTTTGCTTATCAAAAGCATGAACCTTCATGGAAATATTCTGACTTGGACAGCACGAACTTGCAGCATGTTTAGAGTTTTTATCAGGTTTAGTGACATGGTAGAAAGAGTTCAAACTATTTAGGCACCCAGCTCTGCATCTGGGTAGATTCTGAGCACAAAGAAAGTGGTAGTTTAAGGATTTCTATCCAGTTCTTGCAATACTAGTATGAGAATACAATACCAAGAAAGGTACCTCCAGCCAGTTTTGAGAAACAGATTAAAATGTAATTGAAGATGTCATTAATTGACAACCCATATTGAATAAGAGCTCTTTATCTCTTCTTACAAGAGATAGGTAACACAGTAAGTGATGGTTGGCTTTATCTTTTCTTTAGAGGCCTGTGAGTGCAGGACCACCTTCAAAAACGGTAGACAATTTCTTGTACAAAAGGGCAGAATTTGCACAGGTTTGGACTGGAGAACCTTGGAAGGGCAACCTACTTATTTAGGTTTGATTCTTGATTTTTTCCCCATGCATAATCTCCTGTAATAATTAATGAGGGAGCTGAGAACCATGAAGTTGAAATTACTGCAACGTAGCACAAAAGTGCATCAGGCAGATTTACGTATTTTGGGCATTCATGACTGGGAGAAGAAAGTTGTTCAATAGATCAAGATAAAGAGGTATATGAATGGGCTTGAGAAACCTCTGCCTTTAATTTAAACAGTTAGACCTTTAATATCATGGACAGCTGATCAGTTTATAACATGCTTGGCCACAATAGTATAATTTCTTCTAAAGAAAATAATGCTTGAGCCAAAATAATGGGAACTTGTTCCTCTTACCTGTACAAACTTCTCCAGGGCTTGTCTGTCCAAGCACGTGTAGTTCTGCAGGAAGCTGAGCTTCTCCAGCTGGAACTGGTCCCGAAAGTGGGTCTCTGCCTGCTTCTCCAGCAGCTGGAACACCATAGCGCCCAGAAGGAGGTAAAAGAGATACCCCAGTACCAGCAGCGGAGTCCAGCTGATCTGCCGGTTGTGTATGGCAAAGAGGGGCATGATGCTGCTCTGCTGTTGCCAGTCCCTGCTCAGTACTTAACAGGTTACTGTCCCAAGATGTGTGCTACCCAGAACACCTGGAAATCACTTACCCATGTTCCCAGCTACTGCCCTGGAGATTTTTTTAATAGAACATACAGGTATCAGTGCTATACGAAATGAGACTGACAGAGAAATTTTATCCTTCCACATCTGTTCTCTATCTAGATTAAAGGGTGGGCATTTATGGCTTAATGAAAATGTGAATTATAGTGTTTTCTCCTATTAAAACAACATTTATCCAAAGATCTTAATCAAGTGAATGAAGCTCTCTGAGGTTGGTACTGGTTTCCAGGCTCGGAACCTGAATCAAAACTGTGGTTATATGACTTACCCTGGGTCATATGAATATGGAGTCACAGATGGACTCTTAAAGTCTTGACAAGTAAAGCCTTACTCTAAACACTAGACTCCTGTACAAGAAAACACTACAAACTCTAATTACAGCAGACTTCCTAGAACAGAGAAGAGTATGGAGCTGAATAAATGGAAAAGTCAATAGCTGCTGTCTGTACCATACAACCATTGCTGGCACCAGTAAAAGCAGAATGATGAAGCTTATAAACATCCTGAATTCAGCCTGGTCACATGACAGAACCTCTCTTTCTCTTCTAACCCTAATAAAATCAATCTCCTCACTGCCTGGCGTGCTGCTCCTGAACTATTTGTCAAATGACTCCACTCTTTAGTCCATAGAGTTAGAGAATGCACCACTCATGCCTACTGCTTTCTCTCTCCATATTCCCTTTTAATCCAAATGCATAAGGGGGAAGGAGGGCTTAAGGTTAATCATTGGCTAAAAAAGTATCAGAGGTTCACTCATGGGAGTCTTAATGATTATCATGCACTGGAAATGAGCTGGGCTTGCATATTTTTTTGTAGGAAGAGATTAATGGCAAGTGTCATCTATGCCACACTGCTTCCAAAAGAAAACACACACACACAGAAAGAAGGCCAGGTGGCTAGGCATGCAGTTTTGTTATTAAAATCCCTTCCTATTAAAATGTTCTGGATACAGATATCTCTCCTTTGCTTAGCATTCAGATTGTTTTCACATACCTTTGAACAAGAGTTAGTGCTCAAAGAAAAAGACTGAAAAAAAATTATTTCGTTAATATCTGTATTTGGGAAAATCCTTGTACTTCCCATTTGTACTGTGCTTGTAGCCTACAGCCAGGCATCATCCAGAAGAGGATGACTGACTGGCAGCAGAAGGTTACTTAGAACTGTGAAAAGTGAAAACTCTCATGGACAACTCCAAGGAGATCATTTTGGACTTTTGTCTGGTACCTCTCTGTCAGTGTGACTGAGGCACAGAAAGACTTCAGTAGAGAAGTGCAATGTGCACGAATTCAGAGCCTTGGTGCTCTGGCATTTCTTTTCAGATGAAAGAGTGAAACATTTGGGAGACAGAAGTTACAGTGGCATTGATATTACTGAACACTTCAACAACATTATGAAGCAATCTGATCTGAAGCAACCGAGATGTCCAACTGACAGAAGTCCTTCTCTTGGTCTAAGAGTGCTAAGGGTGACAAATACTTAGTATCTAACAAGAATATCTCTGTTGTGTCTGATTTCCATAACTAAAAGGTACAGCTTGTTGTTCTGTACCTTATGCAATGATAAGGGCTGACAAGCCTGGGATGTTGCACAACTGCTTGTTACACTAGCAAGGCTGTCTCTGGTGAGAGATCCAGGTGTTTGTCATGTTGTTTATAGGACCTGTGTCTACCAGGCCAAGAGAATGCCAGTCTACTGGTTTTCTGGAATGGGTGCAAACCCATGTGCATGGCTGGGCTGAGACACATTTTCTCAGTTGAAGTAGGTTTCACTATTAAGGCTATGAAACTATTAAGATATAAATGAAAAAAATAGAGCACTGAATCTCTTTTACGTCCCCTTCCATTCTGTTCAGTTCAGTTCAACGAAGCATTCCAGCTGCCGAACTTGGCATTCTAAATTATGCTTTAAGAAAAAATGTCCACTCAGGCTTACTTTTGGGATCTTAATTTTCTGAGGGTGTTGCGAATTGGGTCACTAAAATTATAAAGGTGTTTTTACTTCTATACTATAGCTATTCCTACTGGTTTGGTTTTCCCCTCTCTAGGGTCAGGTTGCAATATAGGAGTCAAACAAAGCCAGACTGTGTGCTGCAGCCCAGAAGTTATGTCTTGCCACAGGAAAAAAAGAAACTCAAATATATACATTTGGAAGTAAACTGAAGACTTATGATTTTTGTGTGAGTTCAGCATGGTTTACCACATCAGAAATTAAATTTGGGTTTCAGGTAAAAAGGCAAAAGTTATGTCTATTGTATTTGCACCCTTTACTGTACTCCCTTGTTTATAATATTTTGTACGGAAATTTCCCTTTGTTCAATATTCCATGTTTATCCTTTTGCTGCATTACCACATTCCCTTGCTGGGTCGGTTCTCTCATAGTTAGTAATTCCCACCTGAAGTTAAAGCCATCCCCTTCTATCCTTATATGTCCCTTAGCTGCATGAGCCTGCCTTCCTTTCCAGCACATTCTCTCCAACCCCTATATAAGCCAGTGCACTCTCCAATAAATGGCCATTTTTCCTCTTCTAACTCCGTGGTCAGACCCTTATTTCTCTCGGGCTGTGTCAAATCTCCACCAAAAAAAAAAAAAATTATTCTGATTGCAGATAATTAAAAAATGTTATTTACCATATGAACATTGAACCAAATGCAACTAGATATCATGGTGAATTGACAAGAATGATATATATATGAGAATTTCCATGCTTAGCAATGCTGATTTACCTGTGGCTTAGGGAGGAGTCAATACCAGTATAAATGTGGGCCTCTGATTGTTTCTTCAATGTGGTAAATACTTGGGTTATTTCAAATTAATCTTGAAATTATATGAAGAGAGATTATTAGAACGAGTAACTTTGTTTACCTGTGGCCAACTAAACTTTTTGAAGCAATAAATGCTTTCATGAAGCCAAGTACACTTAGAGAAGTGCCCCAGTAGCCTTTGAACACTTGTGAGAAAACCATTAAGAAGCTGGAGTTGGGCTTTTGACAGTGTGGCCTGTGAGAGGAAGAGAGATAATGGGTAAAAAAAGAAAAGTTCAGGCTGGACATAAGGGAAAACCTTTGCATGATGAGGACAGTCATAAAATTGGAACGGACTGCTTAGAAAGGTTATGCAGTCTCCATCCTTGGAAGTTTTCAAGACCACATTGAACAAAGCCCTCAGCATCTTGGTTTGATCTCATAGCTGATGCTGTTTTGAGGAAGTGGTGGGATTAAAGACCTGCTGATGTCCTTTCCAACCTGACTTTTCCTATAAACCCAAGCGGCAACTTTTGAAAAGTGGAGGCAGTTTTTTTAAAAAGAGAATGCTTTATGTCTGAGAACTGTTGTTTACTGAATGAGCAATCTTTTTTCATATATTTTGAAATTTTTCGAAGAAGAAAGTTTTGTATTTGTATATATGGCTTTATATATTTATATGGTTTTCTATTACTGGATGCACTTTTGTCCAAGTTCTTAAGTGTTTGGTATAATCTTACTCTCAGACCATTTTGCCAATCAGGGACTACTTTGTTGACAATGATTGAATTTCACACCAAATTTACAACAGTGTAAAAACAGGCTAGGGAATTTTGAAATAGAAGAGGAAGGAATTTTTTCTCCCTGTGAGTGAGATGTGTGGCAGACTGAGAACAGAACACTGAATCATCAAGTAGTAGCAGCATCACATAGATCATACCAGGGTTGCACTGGTATTCTTCTCTTAACCAGTTATTTAAAGCTATTGGAAATGCTTCAATGTCAAAAGGAAGAAGTTGTTGTACCACTGATTCTCTTTTGGCCACCTTCATATAAATTCACCCCAATGGGAATTATACTGGAAACCAAAAAAGACAGTTACTTCACCCAGCAATGGTTTGGAACCTCTGGCTCTTCTCCAGCTAACAGAGTTCATTGCCCTGCTCTCCTCAGAAGCTGCATAAACAATAATTCAGCGTATATTTAATACAGTGTTTATATATAACAGAGTGAGAAGAAGAAAAATAAAGACACATAAAAATTCGGGAAGAGGCACATTTTAATATAATCTCCAACAAAGCAGACATTTTTCCGCCTCTGAACAAATCCTGGAACTCCCTCCTTCCAAAGCAAGAGTAGATCTGAATTTATCTCACCTTGTACATTCTAAATCCTTCATAAAGATTACCAATTCATGTGGTAGTTGTGCTGACTTTACAGAAAATGAAAAGGCAAAAAAGGTATAACTTTAATTTTTTTAATTGATTGCATATTAGTTGTTAATTAGATAAATATATGTCTTCTGTAGGTTTGAACATAGCAATTCACCACATCCCTCTGTATAATTAGGAATTTGACACAGACTTAAGTATCAACAACTTACAAAAATATATATCCTTAAGAATATGTGACTTTTGTCAATATATTCTTTTATTTTTATGTAAACAACCCAAATCCTTCCAAATGCATGACTATAATTTTATCACTAGCATGAAGAATGATATTTTCAATCTGGTAGTATGTATATCTCAGAGAAATAGACTGTATTTTGCACTGCATTTTTTGATTTTGGTCCGATGTGTAAAACATACCCAGATATTATACAATAAAGTTGTACAGAGCCAATAGTGAACTTACATTGTATATAAGACATAACTGCATTTAAACTTGCACATGTCATTTGTGTTTTAGAAGTATTTACTCAGTTCTACTTTAAGCCTATTAACTGTAAATGTTTCTTCTGAAACCTGTAGATTCTGAGAGGGTGCATATTTTGCACAACACAGTGCATTCAAATAAAAAGAAAACAGTTGGGAAAATTACTTTCTAAAATCCATTTTTTTACATTACAATGCAATCTCAGTATTCTAATAATCTGATATGAAAACTTCTATTCCTTGGAGGAAAAAAAATCTCAAACAAAATTCTATAGAATTTTATTACCCAGATAACTACTATTATTGAATAGATATCTCTTAATGGCAAATAGGTGTAATTAATAAAGCCTTATGCAAATTGATGCAAACAAAACTATCAGTAGTAATATATTTCCCAGAGTAAAGATGTAGAAGAGCATTAACACATTAGATAATTTTAACACTTAGAAAACATACAATGAATTCTAATAAACATATTTGGCAAACTCCTGATTAGTTGTTTCAGTTTTGCTTAATCTAATGGAAGATGAAGATAATGAATACAAATACTCAAAAATCTATTGCCAGAGAAATGGATTTTGCTGTCAAAGACAAATCATTTATAATACTTTTAACATCTACTTTTACATCTAAAGTACTTACTTGGACCTGTTTCTAAATAGAAGAGGAAGGGAAAGAATAAAGGTCTTTCACTTTTCTAAAGGGAAATGGTGGACTGTGACAAGAATTTCATTTGTTCTCCAAGCCTGAAAGGAGGTAAATAATACATTAGACTAGATTTCAGATTGCACTGTCAGTTTCAAAACAAACTTCAGAAACACAGAAGAGAAGAAAGAAGAAAAAAATCCTTTAATTTAAAACTTTTAAGACACAAAAATCATTCATGTACTCTTCTGCATTTTCATTTCTCTTCCTCAAGACTGAACAAGGCAACAAAAGCATGTTTGAAGAGTAGCCCTTTGTAAAAAGCTTTCCAGTGCAGTCATTACAGTGCTTTAACAATCCTAGCAAGGCCCTATGAATGTACCTGCTTTAATTCCGCTCTGTTTAGAAAGCAAACGGTAACGACCTACAATCCCTGAGGTAATCTTTACTGAGACCTCTCATTCCCACTCCTGCATTACTGTCACTAAGGATATTGAGCATTCCCGTGCTTTCTGTTTATGGAACTTATTTTCCACTCTGTTGGCTTCTGCACACATTTATCCCCCCCTCCAGCTAATGTAAAGTAAGGCCCTCATTTTGCTTCTATAATACTGATATAGAAGTTTGAAAGGGTCAGGATCAATAAAGGAAAGAGCAGTAATAATGTTGACATTTTTTAGGCCTAGCAGACTTTGTTTTGGCTGACCCTATGCTTCCTCATGTTTCCTGCAGGGCACTGTGTGTGTTAACAGTCATGCAGAGAGTGAATACATTTGCATGCAAATGCAGAAATGATTATTGAACACCCCAGTTGAAGTGAGTTTGGGAAGAAGGCAACAGAGCACTGGACTGGGACTTAGTACACTTAGTTTCTATGTGAAAGTGCCTGACTCAGCTTAATGGATTTGGGCAAATAATTTCTCTTTTGTTTATTTTGTATGTTTGAAACATCTTGAGGAAAAGTTATGTGGGAGACTGGTAAAACATAATTTTTTTTCTCCTGAAGTTATAAGTGAGAGTACATTCATTCTCTTGCTTTCTACCTAACTGTACTTCTGATAGTTTTTCTTTTCGGGGGCAGGAATGGGGACATCATAGTCTGCATTCCTGCCTCCCCAAAGAAAACCCTCCAGTTCTGTTCTACTTTGGATGCAAGTGTTATTGGAAACTCTATATAGCCATTGATGCACAAACACTACAGCAGTTGTTGTGCCTCATCTCCTTTTAGTTTAGAAACAAATCAAGTAAGAGTGGAATGATGTGCTCACAGGAAAAGGGAACACATAACACACGTAACACTATCACAGATGCAGGAATAGTGGAGTTGCTGAGCCTATTTCTTCTCCCAGTTAGAAAGGCTACCACTGCACCTCGTAAATGTCCTCAGGTTTCACTGTGGTGCTGAATCACAAAGTACTTCTTTAGTAGTAATAATCTGTAGATTTTACCCTCCTTCATTGTGCTAAATTAGAATTTACAAAATTTTTTTGCTCAATGGTTCCTGCTATCAGTGATTCCATCCCTCAAATCTGAAGGTTTTCCCTTTCCACAAGCAGTCAAGGAACAAAAGCATTCTTTTATAAGCTAGGTTGACTCCAAGTCCTTCTCAGAACTTGCTGGTTGAACTGTCTCTTTTCTATGACACATCAGATCCCTACACAATTTGTTGTACTGACAAGGCCTCTTTAATTTTTGTTCTGCTGCCTAGGCTTAGCAATTAGTCAAGTCATCTGCTGCCAGGATGATCAAATACTACTCCATTCCTTTTCATCTCCTTAGGGCAGCTCATCTTGTCTAACTGAACTTCAGAACAATTCTAAGTACTGATTGTCCTTTGTTCTGAAAGAATACCTTTTATGACTTGGGGTCTAAATAGCTGTCAGTGTTGATAATGTCTAGTCCCTTCTGAAACTGATGGATGATTCTAGGTAATAGCCTGTGGCTGAAAACAATCAGAATGGAAAAAGCATTTGAGAGAGACATTTTTGACATGGTATGATTTAGGAGATAATCACAGATGTGCTCTTGTTAGTTACATTACTGTACGTCACAGATTGACTTAGATTTGGACCTTCTAAAGGCCTGAAATGTTTGTTGTAAGACACTTATCTCTAACCTTCTTCTGGTGAGCTGCCTCTAAAATCAACTTAATTTCATTTGCAGAAGAAACCTGACAACAGCTTTTCTAAATAAAGACAAAAGGGATCCCAAAGCCCAAGCGTGTTAAGTGTTTGCTTTGGATGAGTGTAGGGAGGCTTTTTTCAGCCACTGTATGTTTACCTGACAGTTTTCTGATAAGCAGTGTGATATCAAAGCCCCACTTTGTGACAGTGCTAACACCATCTGCCAGATGCTGATAGCTTGTTGAATAATGCTGTCATCAGCACTAAAGTGCTGATGGAAAGTTATTGCTTCAGTCACCACTACAGCTTTCATCTTCTGTCTCATTGGTTGCTGCCACTAAAAACTATTAGTCCGAAAAAAAAAAAAAAAAGGAAACCACAGGTCATTTTTCTTTATCATGATGAATTACTTTTAGGCTGCCTCGCAGTGCCACCATTGTTTATTTATTGCTTTCTGCTTCCTGCCAATTTTACTTATCTACACTCCAGAGTGAACTTTATTACGTACCTGTGGTTGCTCTCAGTACCTGGTTTGATACAGTGAAATATCTGTTAAGAAGATACTCTCTGCTGGACACAGTGGGCCAGCCTGCCTCCTGAGGTAGGGTACAGTGAAATAATTTGAGTAATCTTTTTTGGAGACAATTGTTACAACTAAATTTGTATCAGATGAAAAACAAGCCAGATAGTTTAAAGAAAAATTTGGAAGTATTTTAATCATCAAGAAACCTCATTCAAATGCATTTACTTAAGGGTAAAGTAATATACTATGCAGGCTGCACAGCCATTGTGTGCCCTAGAAAGTTCACTCATGGTGACTGAGTAAAACAGAGAGCCTTCATAGTTTTGCACTGCAGCACTGAGGCTACTAAAATAAATACATGTGAAGAACCTCAAGAGTTTAGAACGGCTGAGAACATAATGTAATATAACTGAAGCCAGAATTAGTTCTCACTTGCATCAGTATAATGTGGACTAAAGCTGTTTTGGCTTTAAAATGCTGTACGAGAGATTTTGGTTTGGCTTCCTAATTTTTTTGGCAGGATTTACCTTTCTTTTGCAGGATCCTCTGTCTTGCTTTAATGAAAGCTAGGATGTCAGCATCAGCCTGGCTGTCTCCAGTCAGAGGAATAGATGTACTTGAACTTGGTGGGGTCCTGAAATAAGAAGTATACTTGTGGACTCAAGTGAGTAAGAAGGTTAATTTTTCTGTCTCCTCTTTTTTCACCATGGAGGACTTTGTTCTTCCATACATCGTTGGAGATGGCACATTTTAGAGGAGAATTGAGTCACGACTTCTTAATGTCTTACGTAGGGTCCTAATATTAGCCAGTATCTTTTTAGTGTGGTAAGACTACATGCTTATCAGCTATAAAGCTTGTCATAAAGGGTTAAAAATATTTTACTGCTGAGTCAAAGACTTACTGCAAAGTGGAATGCCTAATGTAGTGAGTTTACCAAAGAAACGATGGATGTGACTATGCTGTGTGTTTGTTTGCTTCAGGCTGCTATAAATTTCAACAGATCAATAGTATTTTTGCCTGCTATGAAGGAATTAAATTTTCACACATACACAGAAGTAAACAATCACATGACATTCATGACATTTCCTGACAGATGCAACTTCTTTCTGCTGCTGAGTCTCCAGTCCCAGCTGAACACTTGTATATATGAAGTCAAATCATTGACTTATCTCTGATTTTGATAGACTCTCCGGTGGTATAAGATGATGTAATACAATAAAGCTATTTTAATCAGCTAAGAAAGCTAAGAATTTGGGTCTGTGTCTATAACCTTGTTTGAAGATTAAGCACTGATACAGTGCTTAATCTTCAAACAAATACACTGACAGAAATACAGTGACAAAAATTTCAAATACAGAAGGACAAGTGGAACTGAAGGGAGAAACCTTTTTTTTGCATATCCTACCTTTGTAATTATAGTTATTTCGTCTGTTCCTTACTGACTATTGCAGTAGAAGGTAATTGTGACTGACATAAACATCAGTCTGATATCCTTATCTTTGTTCAAC
This sequence comes from Myiozetetes cayanensis, assembly GCF_022539395.1. Taxonomy (NCBI): domain Eukaryota; kingdom Metazoa; phylum Chordata; class Aves; order Passeriformes; family Tyrannidae; genus Myiozetetes; species Myiozetetes cayanensis. The sequence continues at coordinate 29,620,679 of NW_026087411.1, read as the reverse complement.
TAATGAAGTTCTCAGTTGCTGAATCAGTGAACCAAAATGGAAAAAAAGAGAAATTACCCCCTCTATTTTTACGAAATTTACAAGGTGATTGCAGAACACCAGTACAGAACTATTTTCTTATTAATTTTCATTTGATTAGCATCAGTATAAAAAATAAAGACACACAATATATTTGAGAAGTTATTGTCTAAATTCCATTTTAACTTCTCTTTTTCTTCTGCTTTTCCTTAACCCAAATGCAATTTAAAACATTTGAACAAGTTCTGGGGGATGAAATTTTCCATTTTTTTTCTGTTCTGGAAATGGATTGTTTTGGAAAATTAAAGAAAAAAACCATTGTTTTGTTCTTACTAATGCAGTATGAAAAATAATAACTTAACCATATTTTCCTAAGGGCCTTAATACCCAGGACTGTTGAGCACAATAAGAACATAACTTCAGTAAATATAGTGACTCAGCACAGTATTTGAGTGGGAGAAAAGAATATGGAAATGAACACACTAGAAAAAAATAGAGGCTAAAAAAAATATCTTTTGTTATCCTGCTAAGTTAATTTTCACAAAACATTACCTCTTCTGAGAAAACATGACATGAAACCTTCTCCAAGCCTGACACACCTGAGCTAGTGTTGTCATTTTATTTTAATAGAATAATTTGTAGGAGGGATATTAAAAACATTTTAAGGACAAAATCAGAAGTATCTCTGCCTAATTCCTGCATTCTGCAATTCTGCAATATGTACATATTCTGATCTCTCTTCTTTTCAAATATTTTATTTAATCTGAAAGAGTCCCTTTCTCTGGGGAGAGACACTCATGAGGATTCATTAGCTTATTGGAAAAAACCCCTCAGGCCAAACAAGAAACCACATCTTTAATGCTGATAATGCACCTGATTGGTGTAAAGCTATGTGACAGCCTTACTGCTGTTTTGGAAGTCGGAGGAAAATCTGCAAGTTCTATTACAGTTTTATTTTTCTAGGAGATTGCTGTTAAACAGTCTGATGTAGGATCCTCTAGACATTATATTACTTAGTACTTTGCTTTTTCCTCTGAATAGCTCAGGTACACTTCTTACCTTGTTTTTAAAGCAGGATTACTAAAAGTGATGGAATTGTTTTTCCCATCTGGATCTTCATTAGGGCTGACTTTTGTGGTCTCTGAAAAACTGGAAAGGGAAATGAAGAAATGAAGGAAAATAAAGAAATGAAAAAGAATATAATCCTTGTGTAGCGAATATTAATGCATACACTAAGTAACTACAAAGAAGATGGTTTTCAAGATTTTTTTAGATCTTTATAAAGCCCTTGTTTACTGGAAGAGGATTTTCAGTTTAATCCATATGATGATTAGATCTCTGTAGCTATGTGGCTATGAAAGAATGACAAATAAGCTCATAAAGATTATACTTTTAGTATTTGCCTTCTAAGTTGGGCTTGTAAAGCACTTTGATGTATCTGATGTACAGTTAGCAATGGTATATTTAGTTCCCAAACTGACTATTATCCAAGTGAGGCCTTAGCTCATTTTCTGTTCTTTCTTTAGTCAGGCAAAATTATTACCAAAATCAGTGGGAGACTGGATAAAGACTCAGTGAGGACTTTGGGATGTGACTTGTTGATGATAACCAAATATATTGCAAACAGCTGCTGTGCATTCCTGCCCCTGCAGATATCATTATCAAGGCAGCTCACTGCTAGGGAGGCAGTTTTCTGCCACTGGATATCCAGGGACTGTCTCCCTGGGGGTTGCATAATGCTGTCGGATCCAGCGCCAATCTTAGAGTGGAAACACTGAATTACTCAGTTTAAGGATTTTTCCAGTAGATGGCAGGATTGGCAAGTTCTTGCTTTTCTAACTCTGCAGTAGTTCGCTCATTGTTGGCTGATGAATTGATATTTCTGGCAGAGAACTTGAAAAAGGAAAGAAATTTATTACTAAAATTTTACTGTATTATACTGTGCCAGGTTCAGTTTTGCAGAAGATATTGTGCCCAGGAGTATAAGTCATTTCCAGATGAACAGTTTTAGTTTTGCTGTATGTTCCTCTTTAACTCCTCGAGTCCCACACCATTCACACCTGCCTAATTCAACTAAAGCATTATAGTATTTGAAGTTAATAATTTTGTCTACTTTATTACACCTACATATTACAAGAGCAAGAAAGGATGTGCAATGTTATTACCTACTATGTGGTTTAACAATATCTGGGAACTTCACGTCATCATTTTGCCTTAGGATTTCCTGAACGTTTTCCCCACTGATTTGGCAGTTCTTAAAAAAGAAGGGATTTAGGCTTTTAAATTCAGTTTTCTAAAAGCACTTTGTGTCACTGCCCTGACATACCTAGGCATCTAAGTCGGTATAATCATGGTTTGATAAATCACTATACATCAACTAAACCATAGCAACCATCCATGACTCTATTCTTAGCCTACAACAAATGTAAGGTAATGTGACTTAATGTGATTCTTTTTCATTGCTTTCTTTTAATTGAAATAAGCTTATTTGCTTCTTATTTGCCATGCATGGAATGTTTAATTTTACAGAATACTGTGAGTCAGCTGAAGTATTTTATTTTTAAACTGCAGTAGTTTATAGTGAGAACTACTTTTTCCATTGAATTTAAATGAAACTGATTATTCAAAATTGTTAAATCCCCATTTTAAAGAGGATTTAGATTCACAGCAATTAAATAACCTAGACACTAACGGTGTGGCAAAGTTTTATCTCTAGGGATCTCACTTTCAAATGGATTCCTGGCCCCAGGGACCATATGCCAAAATTTGCCTTTGGGAGAATTGGGAACCCAAGGAAGGGGATATTAAGAAAACCCATTTAGACTGAAAGAGATGATGCCAGAATCAGGGAATTAACATTACTGTGCTTAGAGATGGACCTTAACCTTCTATCCTCTGCTTGTGGGGTTGCAACCAGACATTTTTAGTGGGGGATGCAAACTGTTAAGGAAATGTATAAGGAATCTTATAACTGTTTTCTAAAATGACTCAAAGTGCTGCTTCCACATAAGGTTAAGAATTAGTGTGCTAATCTAACAGATTAGTTCCTTATCTTGGCACAACTCAAATCCATGTTTTATGTATACCAGAGATTTCTTTAATCCCTAGGCCAGAGGGATGGTCTGTATGGGGATAATTTGCATCCTGAAGTGCTGATAATGGCATTGCAGGATATGTTGAATCATAAGGTGACAAAAGAGGGTAATTTTGCTGTGCAGTGGTTTGTATGCTCAGATGCAACTTGCTCCTAGCCTGTTCTTAGATGTCAGGACTCTCCTCCTTTATCTGACTGTTAGATGCTGTTCCAGTGATGAGAAATTTTCTAGTAATGCTCTAAATTTAATGGAAAGTCATTATGACAGCATGGGATGGGGGTAATGATACCCCTCTCTGTGTGCTAAGCCTGAAGGACTGGACATCTCAGGATGCTCAGCTAAAGCCAAACAAAACCATAGCTGACCTGCTTTAGTGTGATGATCATCTTCTTTGAGCAAGAGGTTGGTCTAGAGACCTCTAGAGGTGCCAAATTTCTGTATGTATTTATTATTTTATTATATATTTATTATTTATATATTACAAAATTTCTGTAATGTGCAAACAGCCACTCCTGGATCACATTTTGGATATGGACTGACATAAAAGGTATATAAGGCCTGTCTCTTTGTCTGTCTCCTAAGCTCTAACATCATTTGGGTTGCTTTGGCAATGCATAATTCCCGTTTTCATTCTGAATGTCTGATTTTTCCTTGAGTTGAATTTAAGAAGCCTCAAAACACTGTTTCCTGACAACTTAAGTAAAAATCCTGCTTTTTTTCCTGGAGATTAAAGATAGTCTGTCAGCTTTGTTTGGTTTTGTTTCTCAAGTTTGTTTTTTTAACCTAGTACCTGAAGTTTCACCCAGTGGATAACTTGCTTTTTTGGGAGGGCAAGGGGGGTATCCTCTACTGGGGATACATTTCTCAGCCAGGCATGGAGCAGCAGCTAGAGAAACGTACACAGTGTTGCAGCAGCGTTTCCCTTGCTGCAGGAACCCAAGGACCAGAAACAACCGACCCATGGACTGATCAGCTCTGTCAAACACAGAGGGTAGAGCAGCTGGAGAGATGATGCACATCACAGTATGAATGCTTAATCTGCCAGCTGAAAAATAGTGGGAAGTCAGGCAGATTAAAATGGAAAGTGAAAAATTTGAAGGTGTGCAACCTCTGTAATGTTAAAAAACCCTCAGCTGCAGTTCTCCAGTCATCTGGGCCTTGGACATGAGGGGAACAGATGTTCTGTGTAAAGATAGGAATGATTCAAGCTGCTTAAAAGCTGAGCATTTCAGTAGTTGGTTACAAAATCAAATTTGGCCTAGCTTGCAAATTCATAGATAAATTATTCAAGTTGTCACCACAGAATGTGAAACCCTTTGAAATGTCATTAATTGACGATGTTATTCCCAGATTATATTTTATCATCATGTAACACTGAGGAAAATTGGCAGGAATAAAAAAAGATTAGACAGAAAATGCTGCAAAACATGTAAACATTGCCCTTGTTTCACACAGGATTAATACAGGAAGGAAATTTTGCAATCTAGGACAATAATTGTTAGAAAATGTGATGCTCAAAGTCATCAGAGGACACAAAGAGTTATCTGAAAATATCTCAAGAGGAATCTAAAGTGCTAGGAAGATTTTGAAGAAGAAATAGGACAGCCAAGGAGTCTGAGATTTAACATACTTGGTTCTGGCTGGAATAGGACAAATGAGATTCAGTAAAAGGGAATGAATAAGGTTAAGAAAGATCTGACTAAGCTAAAAAGGAATGCGTTCCTTCTCAGAGAGGGAAAAAACCCCAAAACTTTCTATAGGATTTGAATAACTATTTGCTTGATTTGAGGGGGATACAAGAACAGTTTGACACTACTGAAATTAAATGTTCAGTGAGAGAAGTAACTTGAATAGACAAGAACCTGATAAAGTCCTTAATGAAAGCCATTGTGGGAAAAGACTATATGGGGAAGAACAAAATGCTGTGCTTGAATGCTGAAGTGAAGCACACATGGAGTGCTGAGCCCAACATGCATTTTCAGACTTTTTGCAGACTTGACAGGAACCCATTAAGGGACATAAACATATATACAGTATGAGTTGCAGTTAGCACCACAAGCTTTCAAACCTTACTGACTGAGGCAGAAATGTTCACTGTTCAACTCTTTTATTAACACACACTCATTTCAACACTTAACAATTCAGCCATTTTTGTCAGTTGTAAAAAGATATATGTTTGGCCATGAATCAAGTGCCTTTTATATGTGTGTATCCTTCTTAAGCCTCAAAAGGATTACCAGCCTCCCTTCTCTATTATTTTAGTCATAAATTGATTTAGTATAAAATATAATCTGAGCTCTCCCAAGGCTTAATTTTCTCTGATAACAAGACTAAGGTGTGTCAAAAAATAACAATCCACACAAATGGTGTGCTACATGGCGATCAAAAGATTTTGTTCAAACACATATAAAAATCTCAAAAAAGGTTATAGACTATACCTGTATCCTTTGTAGGTTGAGATAGATAATTTGTTATTTCTAATCCTGAAGACTGTATTCATATCAATTCACATTCAGGAGTTTGTCTGAATGTTTTTACTGCACACTTACTCTGTCAACAGCAGTCTTAGGTTTCTGACACGCAGCCCACTAAGTTTTAGATCCTACATCTATTGAACACACTTGTTAATTGAATTCCATCTTGGAAATAGGTTTTATTTACACCACATTACATCAAATACAATTTATGTCAGTTTTTTCTTTTGTGACCAGTTATTCTGCTGGAGGAAAATAACCATATAATTTCAAAGAGAGATTATTGATTTCTAGGTGAGTTAGGAACATAGAGCCATTTGTGTCTCAGGACTATGTAACTAAGAGGAGCAACTGTAGCCTGGGCTCATTCTACCCGATCACAGGAACTGGTATGTAAAGTTCCTGTGCCAACTGGGGTCAAGAAAATCCTTGGGAAATAAATATTCTACTATTTTACTCTCTTAAAGCCTGTTAAATTGAAAACTTCTACTCTCAAATGTTATTACATCAGGTTGAGGAAAAAGTAAATTTTCATGCACAGTGGGATGTTAAGCCTGCAGCTCCTGTCTCACAAAAAGCAGAAATAGTGTTTCTATTTCCATATACATCACACTGGAAATCTACCTGAGTAAAATATGTTCAAACAGCCTAACATAAAATAAGATCAACTTTCTAGAACTGTAGGAAGGAAAGAGTAGTTGACTTCTAAAGATTATTGCAAGAATACTGATAGAGATGGGAAAATAAAACTATATTCATCCTGACTCTGTCTATGATTTAAGTTCCTGAAGATGAATATTCTGTGACTGTGATATGTATGCAAGGATCATACAGTCAGTCTCAGTCAAGATGCCCATTACTTAAACGCAGAGAAACTGTTCGCTGTAAAGAACATCTGCTTTTTTGCAAGAAATTATGTGGGGCAGTAAGCTTGGCAGCTGAAAGCAACAAAACATCATTCTATTCAAAATGCCAGCCAGGCTTTGTTGAGATCTCTCCTCCAGTAATAAACATGAACAGTAAAGGCATTTGATAGAAGAGCGTAAATAAAAATTATAAAGAAATCAGTTATAAAATTTTGCTTCTGAGCTAGGGTAGGGGATGGAATATTCACCGCTATTGGAGACCAGTCTCCCATTGCACTGGAAAGTGCCTGGGCAACACCGTATGTTCTTTTTAATTCTGACTTGAACTGCAAAGCTATCACTGTCCTGAGCAATGCATCAAGACACCAACTGAAAATTGTTGTTCTCTGGGTCAGAGGGGCAGAGAGTTTGTGCAAGAGGTGCTTAGTTCAGCATAGTACAAAGTTTAGGAGAGTGACAGTCATGGATTGCTTGAGCTAATTTGGCTGACTTTCACAGAATCATAGAATCAACCAGGTTGGAAAAGACCTCCGAGATCATCAAGTCCAACCCTTGATCCAACACCAAAGTGGTTACCAGACCATGGCACTCAGTGCCACATCCAGTTTCCTCTTAAAAACCTCCAGGGACAGTGAATCCACCACCTCCCTGGGCAGCCCATTCCAATGCCTGATTATTCTCTCTGTAAAAAATTTCTTCCTAATATCCAACTCAAACCTCCCTGGCAGAGCTTAAGCCCGTACCCTCTTGTCCTACTGCTGATTGCCTGAGAGAAGAGACTGACCCCCACTTAGCTACAACCTCCTCTCAGGTAGTTGCAGAGAGTGATGAGGTCACCCCTGAGCCTCCTCTTCTCCAGGCTAAACAACCCCAGCTCCCTCAGCCTCTCCTCATAGGACTTGTGCTCAAGTCCCTTCACCAGCCTGGTTGCTCTTCTCTGGACCCGCTCCAGCACCTCAATATCCTTCCTGAACTGAGGGGCCCAGAACTGGACACAATACTCCAGGTGTGGCCTCACCAGCGCTGAGTACAGGGAAAGAATCTCTTCCCTGATCCTACTGGCCACGCTGTTCCTGATACTTTGTGCTAAGACAGACCAAAAACACTCTCTCATTTTGTTCCATCAGCTTTTCTGTGGGACAAATAATCTTCAGCCTAATGCCAGAAATGAACAGCTCAAATTAGGCCTAAAACCTGACAGCCATTTGCAAAGTGAATAGTGCTTAAGTCTTGATAGAACACAGAATAAGAACTGAAGCAAAGTAGAGGAGACTAGAGTTGGTTTTAATCAGTTTGACACATCTGAAAATGTCTTCTTAGACAACTTTAGATGACTATGTCTATAATTTTCTGTACTGATATCTGTAGCTACAGATACAGGAAAGTTTAGAATAAAACTTACAATATATTTTACAGTTTTAAGAAAATTCAGTATTCATTATTTAATGGTATGGAGAATATATTGTGTTTGCTGCAAAACAGAAAACGTAAGTAGAGTCACAAAGTACTCTGGGTTGGAAGGGACCCACAAGGATCATCGAGTCCAACTCTTAAAGCCAATCATCAGAGAAATGGTTACTGTATAATAAGCAGGAAAAGAGAGGGAGAAAAAGAGAGCAAGAGAAAGGTGGGGAGGAAGAGAGGAAATTTATTGTCCATGAATATGGAAACTACACATTCAGGTATGTGGTTTCTTGCGCTCTCCTTGAAGTCTATGGAAGATTTATTAGTGCAAATTTAAATTAGAGGTTTTGAAATCAGAAGTGACTGATGATGAAACTAACAAGATGATTGCATTTTTCTACTGTAGAGGATGCACTAGCATTCTATAATATCAAATGTAATATCACTGTGTAATAATATGCTGCATAAATGTAACACCATGACATTTTTCAACAGCAAATCTATCTAGGCTATATATTAAATAATTTTTTAATCTTCTTTGGTTTGCAGTCCCCTGAATACATTCCAAAGGAGATGCAGTCTCCTCATACAGCAGAGTTGATTGATAACAAGCTTGCCCTCCTTATCTGTCATGGGGTCCCTAGTGATAGGTTTCCAGGGTCCCAAGACCAACAAGTCAAAAGAACTGATGTACAGTAAGTTACTTTCCATATGACTGCAAAATGACTGAATGATAAAAATTCATTTTCTACAGAGTTGTTTCTGTTGTAACTGTAAATACAGTGTTTCAGTGTGATATTTGCAAAAGCATTCTGGTAACTGCACTTCTATTAAAACTGCATTGTTTTCCATGTAAGTAAGGAAGAGAAAAATAACCAATTTACCTGTTAGCTGATAGATGCTGCAAGGATTTGATAAACCGGGGATAGACAGTCACAGTATTTGGTGATGTAACCATCTCTGGCCTTTCCTGCTGGTTTTAGATCAAAAAACAAAATTAGGTAGGAGAGGATCTTTTTAGAGTGCTTATTATTTGCCCATAGGTTTCAGCAATAACAAGGTAGGCAATGACTCATTCAGAAAACACAGTCTGAATCATACAGTATTTTCTCCACTTGCACAAACACTTCTGAACAAAAAGTATTTAGATTGGTTCAAGTATTTTTAAGCTCAAGTTACACTTTTTTAATATGTAACAGCATGTGTTTACCAATTTCAGTTTCATAGGGAGCTCAGATGTATAGATAGGTCAAGATCCAAGAAATCAATCCCAATTACTTTTTCCAGTTTTCTAGTCTTCTACTGATGAATCATGAGAGGCTGCATCTTGGAGCTCTCTTGTTAAGGGACACCCAAAAATGTGCTCCAGTGGATTCAAGAATATTACTTTCAGTGCTTTGAAAAGCCTAAATATTTAGGTAGGAGGGTGACTAAAACATTATCTGCTTTGCCCCTAATATGGTTACAGATTTTAACATGAAGAGTATTTTGCAGTGATAACTTGAAGTTAAGCTAGTTAGGTGGCACAGTATGGATAACTAAGTTTCTCATGTTAAGTTCTGTATGTACTTTAGGCTGTTTTCTTAAAAAACCAGTTTAATTTATACTCACAAGAATTAAACAAAAAATGGGCTAAACATTTCTTTGTTTATAACAACTTTTCCTCAAGGGGTAAAACTTCTCTCCCAGTTAATAATAAATTATATGGGATGGACTTTTCATGAGGCTGATGTATGTTTCATGGCACTGCTTCATTGTGAGATGCCATGTCACTCCTTGTAAGTCATTAGAGGAGCATAAGTCAGAAGAGGAGCATAAGAAAGCTGTGTTGTTGTTTCAGTTGAGTGTAGTCTTCGGACTGTATAAGAATTTCTTATACAATGTTTAAAATGACACCCCTTTAGTTCAGTTTTACACAGGTCATTGAATTAGAGCACTGTTTCTGCTGGGTTCTTAAACACTGGTGCACCTCAGCTAGAGAGTGAGGGAACTCAGTCTGTGCTGAGAGCTGCTGACCCTCTGGGAGCTTAGGGAAGCTGAAAGGTTACTGGAGTCTTTGAAACAAAGGAAGGTAAAAAGCAACTACATTTGCTGGAATAAATCTGACAAAATCATAGTTTTACTAGCAGTAAAAAAGATTATTTTTCCCAATCTCCTCTATTTGTTTAACATTCCTTCAGAATTGTTGGCATTTGGGCCCATTCTTCCCTATCAGTTTTTCTGGGAGAACATAAAAGCAGAAAAATAGACAAGAAAGAAATTATTTTTCTTTATTTTTGTTAGCTTCACACTGTCCAATTTATTACTGGACATTACCTTTGTCCAATTTACATTGGCATAAGCACAGGTAAACCAGGCTCCAAATCCCATCCTTCATTCTAATTTCTGTATAGTCAATTAAAAACTTTAAGAAATGATTGAAGATGTTATATCTACATGAAAATGGAAGAAATACAAAGTGATTTCATACCTGTAAATTTTTTGCCTCTTCAGACCACCAGACTTCAAAGTCTTTTTGCATTTTCATCTTCACTTTTTCCATAAGAAGCTGTAGGTGTTCAATCTCTACCTTCAGCCCTTTGAAGCGATTGAACATTGTTTTATAACTAATATGAGAAGAAGAAAGTGTATTACAGATCTTCCAACGTATATCTGAAGAAATATTTTTCCTACTTAGAACAGTTACAGATTTAAACTATAAAATAATAAATGATAATCAGAAATGCAGGGGACACAGAGGGATGGTAGAAGGAATCATGTCATGTTTTATGAAAGCTTCCGTAGACAGCAAGTGCAAGAAATTTATCCCAAAAATCTTTTATTTCATAAAAACATTAGTGAAATTCAAATGGGACCAATATTTATTAACAATTAAAATACAGGTTCAATCAACTATGTAAATTATTTCTTCTGAATCCTCAGCTTGTTACCATTAATAAGGAACTGGTCACCAGAGCTTGGATTCAGATAGGAGCTGAGATGGATTCCCCTTTCAGATGGATGCTTCATTAACCAAAACTCTTGGCTAACATAGCCTTGGAGATTTACCAGGAGTATGAAAGAGCCAGAAGTTTCCTCAGAGACTGTGCATAAGACAAATGCTAGCAAAATACTTAGAACTGATATCCTTGTATCTACTTTCTTTTATACTCCTGGCTACAGCAACATTAGGACAAGGACTGGTTAACAAATGTGTATCCTGCATGTTATTTACACTTGGTCAATCCTGCATAACCTAAAGATTTTCCCTAGGTCAAGAAAGGCAACACTTTTCTGAATCAACCAAAAAGGTTCACAGTACATTTGGATTCAAAGAACAAGTTTTGAACACTAAGCCTCAGGGAGGATATTAAGCTGTTTTTATTTAGTTTTAGCTTTTATCCCAAGCATAAATTTTCCCCAGTCATCTACTGTGGCATCTTACAGACAAGCCAACAGTATATACACAAATTTAAAAACTATTAGTGAACCACAAAGCTGACATTTTTTAAATGTCAGAGAAAACCCTGAGGGTAACTGTGTGTGCAGAATTGTAATTGGAATATCGTATCAGTATAATTTATCTTCTGAAGGATAGCAGAAGTCTGAGGCAGAAGTAATACCTTTTTTTTTCTTCTTCAATTTGCATTCTAAGTTTCTCTTCTACAGGATCAAACATATTTAACTCTTCAGAAGGACTTGAAACAGCTATAGGAAAAATGTTCAGATGTAAATAATGACCATATGAAGTCCAAAGAAGCAATTTCTAATTAGAATAAAAACTACTTTTTAAGAGGTAGTTAACAAAATGGGGGTCATTAACCATTTCTCTCTTCTGGAATTGCTTCTTCAAATTCCTGATTTAGGCCTTACTTAGTAGAGGATACAGTTGATAACTAGGGATTTGAATTAAGTTGCTTTTAATTTTTTTTTTTTCCAGTAAAGACAGGAATACTGATTTTAGATATGAATAAAAGCAAGTTGTCAGTTTAAACATTCATCTTTGGCATAAAACCCGATCAAATGCATTCTAACCTGGCAGTTTGGGCTATAAAGAAAAGACCAGAAGTTGTTCCAAAAAGAAGAGACAGCAGTAGCTGTGTTCATGTTTGGAAATAAAGTAACAGAACGACGAGTAAAAGACAAATCTTGAAAGAAAAATTAACTTTGGTAAGCAATAAATTCAGACAATTAGTATAAATAAGGAAAACATCCTGAAACTATGAGAAAATTTTCAAGGTAAAGGAGAACTGAGGAAATACCTTAAGAGTAGCCTAAGTTAATGTAAGAAACCAGTTTAGGATTTCCCTATCCTGTAACAGAGCTAGTGAACATGCAATACACAATATGCTTAGTAAGAGAGATGATAAAACAGTCTTTCCATCATGGTTGATATGTTCATCAGTGAAAGGAGATGTAAAGTTACCTACTAGTATTACAACAGTTGCTGTTTCTAGCATGAATGAGAATAGTTTTAGGTTCCCAAGAAATCACGTTTAACCTTTTTAACTCAAGAAAAATGAAAGAAACAAAAGATTTGCTGTACAATACATGCAAGTTTCCACCCTGACTATTATTTCTGCCAAGAAAATAAATTCTATGTCAGCCTGTCACAAGGCCTGAGGAATGCACCCTCTCTTCAAGGAGAGGAATTCTGTCTGGAACAAGAGGGCAGTAATGACCCCTCTCTGCCTCCAATCCCGCCAGCTGAAACCATTAATCTTTTGTTGTAGCACCCTATAGCTTAATACAGATTAAGTTGAAAGGCATTTTATTTCATTGGAATACTTAAGTCAAGCACGTTAACATAGACAGTCAAGGTGGACAAAGGCCATGCAGAATTCTCATTTCATACATTGAAAGGCTTTGCTGCATGTGATTACAAAAGAAGAACAGGGTGAAGACATTTGTGGTGGAGAGGGTACCCTGAAAAGATAAAAATATAAACTGCTTGGAATGTTAAAGTGAATGCACAAGGTAAAAACATCACGGCGGGGAGATGCTAAAACAATGGCATTGTATAACAAGTTATACCTGAACACAACAGATAATTAGAAGGCCGTCATAATCATGTCAGAACCTCTACAGAAATCAGTAAACCTTTCCATGATTACAGCATATGAGGATTTTCTGATTTTTCAGATTTCATCCCCAAGAGAAGGCATATTGTGGGAAAGCACAGAGCTACGCAGGGAATTCATGAGGAGACACTCGCTGCAGAGCTCCTGAGGCTTCACACTTGTGCTGACCTTCATGAATACACAGAATCCAGGCTTGAGAGAAATGTGCTCTTGTGGAAACAAACTGAAATGATTTAGAGAGTTATTGCCTCTTAAGTGAGCCATGCTCACAGACCATGTGAGAATCCTTAATATGTTTCCATGGATATTCCAGCCAGACATAACGTGAGCCAACTTCAGCAGTGATTAAAAGGGGACTCTTCTGAGAACACTGAAGTGCGTTTGTCCTATTTGCACAATTTGTAACAGTGTCTGAGTTCAGGAGGTAGCAGCTCCAGCCCCTTATAAGGAACGGAAATAATACAGAGTGGATGACAGTATATCTTAAAATGTTAATACTGCTTCTGAAGTGAGAACTTCCCTACATGAAACATCACCAAATTCTGCTAGTCATTACAGGGTGATACAAGGCCATAATATAGCTTTCCTTCCTTGATTTATTAGAAACATCTAGTACTTGGAAAAATGTTTATATGTTAGCTCTGAAAGGTCAGCCAAACTTAGGCAGAATTTTGTCACTTATACATAAAACCACCATGAAAAATGTTTTTATTCTGCTGATTACATGCTGTAGAAGGGATTATTTGGTTGCAAGTTACCTTCAGAAATAACAGTAAGTTACCTTTTATATGAGATGAGAACCTTTATCATAAACAGGTCCCATCATCTTCACCCCTGAATAAAACTACACCCATTATCTCCAGCTAGTGATGAAAGGCAGAAACACAGCTATGGGCAAGGTGAGCAGCACAGTTTCATGAACGGAAAGAAATGAGTATACTGCAAGCTGATGGGGCCCCAGCAGCAAAACCAGCATTAGATAAATGGCTATAACTTAGACATCCATCACTGTTCTCAGGTCACAAAAGCAGAAGAGATCTGATCACAGTATCAGATGAAGTCCCATGGTAAATTAAGTCCAGGACATGCCTACGGGGGCACTCCTTTGTAAGATGTCCACTGCCTTTTCCCAAGATACTGCAGTCTTCATTTCAGTTTTTTGTTATGCCTGCTCATTGCAACAATGTGTTTGTTAAGTGATTAACTTTCTGCTCTAAAGACTAAATCTTTTTGAATCTACCTACTGTAATACGTACAAACACACACATGGCTCTTTCCTGATGTTCCGAGCAAAAGACATCTAAGGTCTGGTGGACTGTGTTTCAACTCTTATGTTTCCTGCTGCTTCTGCCTTCTCCTCATTCCCTTCTACTTCTTTTCTCCCCACTCCTCTTTACCTTTCCTGAATCCCTGCAGTGGCCTCTTTCTGCCCCTGGGCTCCTGCTGCTGCCTCACACCCCTCTCTTCTTACCAGTCCAGGCAATTTCAGCTACAGCTGACGTGAGGAAGGTAAGGCAGAGGTTACTGGCTCATGTCTAATGTTTTAACGTTCTTCAGTATGATGTAGGCTCGGTTATTTTAAAATAACACGAGAGGGACAACTGAGTGAATAGACTGTAAAACATAAAAAGCATAATATTTACTCAAAAAATTTAATTCAGATACCTAAGAAGAAATGCTTTATTTTTGCTACAGGTTTTTATTCCTCTAAAGAGTTTCTTTTTAGTGTATATTTCTGCCTTTCCATGCAGAAACAAAAAGCATTTATTAACCATATATAGAGGAAGTACATGCAAATTGCAAAACACTGAAAAATCACATCAACTTTTGCCCTTACACATTAAACAATTTTGCAATATGTTACAAGATGTAGTAAAGATGCTACTGCTGAAATATTAATTATCAGATATCTTTTCTGCAACTGCACAGAAGAACACAAAGTGGTCTCTCCTTGTCCACTCAGGATTGACTTTTATTAACTGATTGACAGTTTGTCATATGAAACTTGATTGTACAGTCTCACTCTATGCTTTTAGTGCATCAGCTGAGGTGAGCCATTCAATTGATGTGTAATACCACATGCACTTTTAGTGCCCCAGTGACTTCTCCTGGGAAACAAATGGAGTTACTGCAATTTAATCCTGGGTAACGCAGACCCAGGTTTCAGGGGTGCAGGGGAGGTATGATGTGCATGTTTAGGAAAACATTGGCTCTGTATATACCAGGGGTTTCTGCTGGCATACCTCCATCCAATTCTATACAACAGAGTTATTTTGTCAGTAGTCAGCAATGTACTGATAAGGAGTATTAGTTTCTTTACATTAGCATAACTGCACATACAGCTGAGTGTCAAAAATTATGAATCCTAAAGTGTGAAGTCTTTTTCAAGAATACCGAGGTCACGAAATGTAAAGAAGAGACTTTGACAATGCTATGCTGGGTAGTGAAATAGCTAGCAACTTTTACATTCAGGCTAACTGGTTTTGTTTCATCTTCACATACAACCCATTTGCTAAAGTGAGGAACAGGATACAATTGCTACCAGCTGCCTGCTTAAATAGGAAGGTGAGCTCTGCATGAGTTGACAGTTCATATCATAAAGGTTTGTGATTTTTGGCTTTTTTTCCATATAGAGGTTTCTTAGAGGCATTCTAAGATACAATTATTTTATTCTCATGAAAGGGCCAGTTTTGGAGCACAGGAAGTAGTAAATTTTAGGGTACATTCCACATCACCAAAACACACAGTATCAGAAAGAAATTATAGCACCTGCTAACTGGATCTCTATTTCAAAGCAATATGCAAAGCGTGGATGAAAAACACTACTTCTAGCATGAGATACCAAGTGTTATCACCATGGTTTACTGCAAGCTGGCAACAACTCGAAATACTCTGGCAGATACTTGTCTAGAGTCAAAAAATTTTGCAAGAAACTCTCTGTGACCCTGAACTTTATACTCTCTGGGGCACTCGTATATTTCTCGACCTGAGTGTATCCCAGAAGTCAAACTCCTAGGGATTTATTGTCTTGGGCCTCAAATAACATTGTGCCCTGCCCTCCAGCTGTACTTTTGCAGTCAAGTATTTTCATTTTTTCACTATATAGTCTTGTGTTTATCTGCTTAAATTTATAGTCACTTGAAGTGACCAAATTTAGAATTGACTTTAGTATTCCATTAACTTACTTACTGCTTTATTTATCAGCTTTGGAGCTTTTGTCAAACTTCGGCTTTAGTGCTTTCAAACTGGAACATATGTTGTCATTTGGTTTTTTAAAACAGAACTACCCATCCATTGTCAAGGATCAGCTTACAAGTAATTCCCCCCCTTTTCTTTTTATTCCTCCCCTGGGCCATGTCAGCCTATGTTTGTCACTGGGCACCTCATGTGTACCTTATATAAAATCAAAGATGAGTATGCACATCCAACCCAAGAGAAGAGGAAAATGTCCTAGTGCCTGGATGAGTTTATATTGTAGGTGTTAGAGAAATTTACCTAACCCTAATATAAAAGATTTTTTTAAAGTTCCAGCCAATTTGTCATGAGAATACACTGAAACAAACTGTCCTATTTCCAGCATTTTACATGTTAAGGGATGTACAGGGGACTGGGAATGTGTATTTTCTTGATTTTGATTTTAATCACTGAATTTATTAAAAGAGTCCATTGGTATGCTGTTTGTTACAGGGTTTTTTTGGGTTTGGTTCTGTTTGTTTGGTTTTTGTTTTGTTTTGTTTTGTTGCATCGTTTATTTTTTTACTGGCTTGATATTGGCTCAAACTAACTAACTTCCAATGTACACTTGGAAAGTAGAGCTATTTTTTCCCATCTCAGTGAACTGTTTTGGCTAAATACAGATTCACACTTCAATTCCCTCAAGTTTCTTCTTAGAAACTAGTCATCTATATATTTGCTCCTCAAAATCCATGGTGTACACAATAGAAGTCATTACTTTAACATCAGCTGCACTTAAGCCATGAAAGTTTCTGAAACTATCACGGCTAAAAATTCTCTGTTGGTTTCCAAATATACAAGTAAAATATAGTGGGAGTGGGGGTGGGGGGGAAAGCAGCTTCAAGTTTAATATGTTCCATACATGCCAGTTAATCTAGTGGAATGGTAACATAGCTGGGTCTTAGCCAGAAACTCCCTATTAACTCAGATTCTTGCATACACTTAATAAATACATTGTACCGTTTGATTACATGAGATTACTGTTGCATCATTTATCTTGTTCATAACATTAGATTAAATCATACCTGATATATTTCAGTGATCTTTCTCTGCCTCCCAAGAAGGGGTGTCGTTTGTCACCCATAAGCTTTGAGGCTTTGTAAGCATTAATTTTTACAACATCCAAGAGCTTTCATGGGAAAAAAAATCTCTTTGCTAAGCTTTGTCATGCTCTTCTTGAAAGAAAAGGATGGAAAATACTTCTGAAGGCAGTTCTTTATCACAAACCTGAGACATTAGGAATACTCTACTGCCAATATGCAGACAGCAGTTGCAATAAGACACCACCACAACTTTTGTAAAGTAATGCCTGGTCAAGATAAGAACTTGTCTGAGAATGACATAGCGCAACTTTGCTAAGAATAAGAAATACTTAGGTGCAGTCACACTGAGTGTCACAGAGCACAGAAGCAATACTGAGGCTTAGGGCATCCATATTTCTTGCTGGGGATTCTCAGTTCTGAGAAGTGCCAGCCTTACTGTGCATGAATATACACAGCCATGCACAGTAAATCCTGTGCTTGCAGGTCACATTTAGGAATTCAGTGCATGCAGCATCTGTGGGATCAATTCAATAGGCCTAGTGTTTTCTAAAAATAAGGGGTGTTTTACCTGCATTCTCTGTAGAACTCTGTCTGTGGCTGTCAGTACAAATGCTCGTGACAATGCACAGAAGCATTTATTTTGGACTGTATGCTAAATTTATAGCAACCTCATTTGTAAGCATGTTAAAGAAAAATAAACATATATTTTTATACTTCACTGCTTCTGTTTCAGCTGTGTATAGGTGGGTCCTGAAATTGATGTGTAACTTCAAGTTAGATAATAAAGGAGGTTTTGACCTTGATTCAAGAAGTGAATACCAACCAAATAAATGTATGTGACAGTATCAGTCCGAACAACTTTGATCTTTCTGTTACAAGGTATTAGTAAAAGTTCTTTCATCTGCATAAGAGAAGTAGATGAGACGGAAAACAGAAAAAAACCCCACACTATTATTGGTGAATCAATATATTATGAGCATGGGGTTGTACTGTAAAGTGTTTAGTTTAACTCTTGGCTCAAGGAAGACAAAAGGTGTTAGGCCTCATGCCCCTTTATCGTCTGGTGGTTTTTTCTGTGCAAACAGCAGAGATATGTGTTAAGACTTCTCAGTTAAGCGTATGATAAAGACAGAAGTACTACAGAAATTTTTGTTTCCACTCTCACACATGGCTACTCCACTGGTCCTCTCAAACAGTTTCCTGAATGCTTTTTAAAACATTGTATGAGTTTTCCAGAAAATTTCTGAAGCTCCAATATAGGATTTCACGTCACCAGGAATGTTATTCTTTAAGATCAGTTTTGATGCTGTTCAGTGTTCTAGCACATGTGTTTGATTAGGATTGTGTACAACTCAGGCAGTTATAGGGTCCAGATTATGGTTTTTTAGGGACCCTGTATCCCTGCTGGCCACACTCATATCCCACATCAAGTGCTGCACTTTTGCTGGTCTTCCTATGCACACACCTATCAGCTCCAGAACAGGTGGGCTGTCTGTGCTGGCTACCAGCTCAAGAAGATACAAGAAATACAGAGGTATTTAGGGATTTCTTGTAATTCAGCTCATTTCTATGACTTGTGAAGGAAAGGACATTGAGCTTGATGTTCTGGTAGCTGTTGGATGAATTAACTTGTACCATATACTGAGAAGAGACAATCCTGATTTATCCAGAAACGATTATAACTTATGAGCAAGATTCTTATCTGGAGAAGTATATCCAACTTCTGCACATTTGTAGGATGTTATTAATAGTTACTTATTTGAAGACATTATTCTCTGTGATCTTAAATGTGCACAAATTTTTGAGCAAAAAAGCAGTGAATTAATTTCCTTCGGTTCTTTCAGCAAAAAGTAAAATGGGAGAAGTTTTTCACCAGATCTGAAGATTGTTCTGAAACACTGGATGTCACATTAGCCGTGCTATTTCTCATTCACTCTATCCTTTACATGATCAGATACATAAAAATTCCTATTCTAGTTTTGACCACTACCTTGAAAAACTCAAAGAAATACAGACATGAAAGAGCTCCATTTGTTGTTTACAGTTCTTTAGATTACAGAACTTTTGTTTCTTTCAGAGAGCTTTCACAGAGAAAACTTTGACTGATACAGAACTGGTCAAGCTGCCCATCACACCCACTGGACATGGCTGGAAGAAAGAAGTTTACAGCACCTTAGTTAAACTTTCTACAAACTTTTCAGAGCCAATAGACAGAGGCTACTCAAAGATATACTGAAGCTAAAGCAAACAAGCTTAGGCCTAGAATCAGTAGCCTGTGTGCATAGAACCAAGTTGATTTTTTGCTCACTCCACTTCAAGTCCTGTCTTAGAATTATAGACTCATTGTGGGTGGAAGGGACCTTGGAAGGCTGCATGGTCCAAACTACTGCTCAAAGTTTAGTGAAAACTGAATCAGACTAGGTTGTCCAGACATGTCATGAGAAACTCCATCGACAGAGATTCCGCAAACTTCTCTGATGACCTCTTTCAACATGTAATTATCCTCACAGAATCTTCATATCTTAATTATCTTAAATATCCTAATTAGTTAACAAACTAGAGAATGAGAGCTTCATCTCCCGATTCTGTCATGCTTACTTGCTAGACACCAGAAGGAGTCTCTAAATAATAATGCAATTTGCACTGAACTTTTCAGTATTTCAGAAGAAATACTTATTGCAAGAAAGCTAACAGAGACTGCAAGCTGTTCCAACAACAGTGAAATGCCAAAGTCAGTGTCAATAAAACTGAGAACTGAATAGCTGTGCTACAAGTTCATGACTCCTAATAAAAATATCGCTTGATCCAAAGATGCCTTTGCTCTTTTCTGAGATACGATAGCTGAAGTTGAGTGGGTCTCATGGGAAGATTATTAGGAACACACAAGTAATCTCAGAATTTTCTCTGACAGTTCAAGAGGAGATATGTGCAAAGACTTCCAGTAAAGATGCAATATTCTCTATCTTGAAGACAGAATGAAAGGGAAAACTCATACCTGTCTCTAGAATTTAAAAAAGCATTGTACCTAGAAAAACCTGCTAAAAAGAGTAAAGAAAAAACACAGCAACAAAAAACCCTACAAAATATCCTAGAAAAACTGAAGAGAAACCTATGGAAAGAAAGGTCTGTGTGAGACTGAGGCCTGAACGGACAGGTGTAACAAGTGTCTTCTTATTAGAACATACTCTTACAGTTTTAAACTTAATTCCAGTCTAATAGTGGGAAACCCCCCAAAATATGTTACCTAAAAAGAAACCTCAGGTACTGTGGGAAAGAAATCATTGCTGCTTGTTCAGCTGCTGCTTCCAATCCATGGTTCTTTTTCCTGATTGTGAATATCTTTACAGAAGGACTTGGTAGATACAGAAATACAAAAGCTCTTCAAGAGCTCTAGTTTTAGCCAGAAACTATGCTGACTTGAGGCAAACAACAGCATGCAAAACCAAGAGAGTAAGTTTGTTATGGTATCTAACTTCACAGTTACCACAGGCTAAGGTCTATGCTTTTTCCCACCAAGACAAATCTGAAAGACTTAAATACACTGCAATAACAAGCTTCTGTAATCTACTTGTAATGGCCTATATAACTACTTATACTTCAAGCACTTGCTTAAAAACTGATTTGATAAATATTTCTAAAAGCACTTAAGATGCTACAATAATTCTATAAAGCAAATTCAAAAGTAGCTTTATCTTTTTCAGAGTAAAACTTTTCTTTTAAAAAAAGGCCAAGAGGTACTGGTTTCTGAATATTCATCAGCTGTTGCTATTGATATCTTTGTCTTAACAACAGTGAAAAATCATCACCCTTCTCAACAAGCACAATCTTACAAGCTTTCTGTCACTCTCAGAATTGCTGTTTTCTTTGAAATACACTAAAGAAATCAAACCCATCACTAAAAAACAGTGGCTTCGATACCACTAGATGTCACCCTAGGAATAAAATAAGTTCCCTGCATGCACAAGAACAGGGAACTTTTACAAAAACACCACTGTTGCTTGACATTTGAAGTACAAATGTATAGAAGAATATAACACACAGAAACATTGTGCATATCAAAATTATGATTTACTAAGAGAAATCTTGCCCTTATTCTGAGGCTATTGCAAACTGACTACACTGCTCTTTGGCATACTGTAGCCCTTGGATGATTAGTAGTACTGGGGACATGTTGCTTTATCTCCCACAAAAACCCCCAAAAACCAAACGAAACCAACTCACCAAAAACCACACACACACACACAAACCAACCAACCAACCAAAAAAAAACCAAACAAAAAAACCCACCCCACATGGAAAAAAACCAAACCAAAAAAACCCTTAAAATTCTGGACTTCAAAGAGATTATTTCTCTAAAGTGCTTTATTTAGCCCATACATAAGATATCATTTTTCAGCACCAAAAATGATGGTCTTGAAACAGGCCATCTATTATTCTCCATGGACTGTGCTGGATTTGTGTGGGAAAACACAAACTGCCAGTTTGGTCAGCTTCTGTCATGTTGTGATTGAAAACACTTGTGTCTCTTCATTTCAAGGCATTAGCACAGATCAAGAATCTTCTGCTTCATATGAAAAATTATAAATGTCATCTCAGTTACAAGATGTAAAGAAGTGAAAGAAACCAAGCTCATTTTATTCAAATATGGATTTATTTAAATAACAGATCAACTCTGATGCAAACCAGCAGTTTGGAAGTGCGATGTGCTTTCCACTGACACAGATCACAGCAGATGAGTTCAAGACAGTTATAATTATTAGTCTAATTAATGTTATATAGGTCTGTAAGATGCTGCAATGGTTGCAGAGAACTATCATACACTTATATACCAGATACAAATCCCGGTGGATCAGCTTTTCTAGCAGCATGGGCCACATTGGAAGGTTCAAGGTCAGATTGGCTGGAGCTCCAAGCAACCTGATTTAGTGAAAGTGAAAGATGTCTCTGCCCATGGTTGGAAGGTTGGTCTGAATGATATTTAAACATCCCTTCTAACCCAAATAATTCTGTGATTCTGTGATCTAACACCCTGGACAATTGGGAGCAACAGTTCCCCATTCTAACTCTTCAGATATGCAGAAATGCGTTGAACAACATATTTTCTTTCCATCGGGTATAGATGGGATATATGGTAGTGGCAGCACCACAAATATTGGTGGAATGGTTTCTTGAAATTCTTTCCTAACTCTGGCTAGAATACTCCTGCAGGAGTACTCTGATACATTAATTATACAGCACTGTCTGTCCCTGCTTTATTCTGGTATTGATCATGTTCTTTCACTTCTAATCAAGAAAAGGTGAGTAAGCAGAATGAAACATGCTATAAAGAAACATCCACCACAGCAAGAAAAAGGACACAAACTGATACTAATACCTTTAGAACAGTTATCTAGCTTTGAAAATGTAGGAGAAGATGATATAGACAAGGCTGTAGAGGGTATAAAGATAAGAAGAAATTTTTCTATTTTTGCCTTAAAACAAATATGTGTTACAAATCCAAATACAAAAATAACATGCCAAAAGCCTGGCTATCAGGCATTTGCCACACTAAATCAAATGCTGGTATGCGTTTTCAGGGATTCAAATATATCTGTTATTTCTGACTCACCTAGTAATTTTTTTTTTTTTTTTAAATGAGGAACGGGCTTTTTCAAAAGAATTTTGCTTAAAAAAGAACTTTGGAAGAACTCTTTGAATAACAGCGGAAATACAGAATCTTATTCCTAAAACTCAAGTTATAAAACCTGGAAAAACAAGCGGAGGTTTTGTTTGTTTTTTTTGTTTTTAATAAAATATTGATAAAACTGCACCTGAATGCTGAAATCTGTACAAAGGATGCAGATTACTTACACAGACCCACATTTGTCCTACTTTTTTTTTCATTTCAAATAGCTCTACAGAGAAAGTGGAGTTGGATTGTAATCTAGAACAAACCTCCCCAGAAGTAGAAGGATTTTGCCATCTCTTGATGTTTTCAGGAGAATTCCAAAAGAATGGATTGCTACTAGCAAGAATTGCTACAGCCCAGATTTCAAAACTTACACAAAAAGAGAAGGGAGTCTCATGGAGAACGTGATGAAAAGGAAAGTATTTGAAATGGAAAACTGCAAAACTGCATTTCAACTAAACTGATTAACTACCTGTAATTATCAGTAACGAGGGGCGTGCTGTGCTGAAGATGCTGCACCACTGGCTGCAGATTACCATTTATGTTAACCTAGGAAACATGTTTTAGGCTGCACATAATGGGTGATCCTTCTGAGCATGAAGCTTTGTCCCAGTCTGCTTGAAGCTGCCTGAACAGCCTGGGAGACTTGTAGATTTACTAAACATTTCTGCTGATATGGACAGATCAGTCAGGAGTATGTTCAAGGATCCTTCCTAACTTCCAAAGTTGACCCAACAGAGGCCTCTACTCAAGATGTAGTTGAATGGGCAAAACTGGGCAAGTCATGGCACAGTTACTTCTGTTATGGAAAGTAATTGTACAAAACACACCTTTGCTAACATGACTACGTCCCCATAGAAGCATCCTCCCATTACAATACATCATAGGATCTCCTATGTCATCAGGCAGGGACAATTTAGGCTTCAGTCTTCCCCCAGTGCTGGCAAATAACGTTACACTGGCCTGCTTGCAATCATGCTCTATCTATGCAAAACTGGAAAAAGAAAATGGAGAATCAGGTCCTGTATTTTACAGAAATGCTAGTTTAGAGTATCTTAATATTTCACTAGAATCAAATAAAACCCCTACTTTTCTTCTACAACACTGCAAACTCCAGGAAAAGCCTCTCTTTCCTCCTATCTTTTCCACCCAGAAACATTCTGATGACCCAGTGTTTTCACTCTGTGAATACTTTAGCATTGTGTACATTATTTTATTTTAAATCCTGCCTAAAAATGCAGTTAGGCATGCAAAAGGAATTTTAAATCCTGCCTAAAAATGCTTTTTTATTCTGAAAGATCTCACTGAAGATAACTAAAAGAAGTTATTTGCATAATAAAATATTTTTAAAATTAATAAAGATGAAAGTCACACTGAGAGTGAATCCTTGCAATTTTGCATAAAATATTCAATGTTTCTGGTTATGTACTGACAAACACAGAGCAGTCTCTTGACTCTGATGAAACCTCCTATCTATTTGTGTCCTTTGTGAACTTCCAGCATATGATGTTTTAAAAGAGATAGCTAAGAGCAATGGGCTAAGTAGTGGAGTTTTCCTTCAATAATAAATCCACATCTTAAGCACAGCCATGAGGGAGACAAAACTACACTGTTTCAAATTCAACTAGAGTAGCTTCTTCAAGAGTTTTAACCATAAAATTCTCTATGGAAAAAAAAAAAAAAGGCAGCTGGAAGATATTAACTTGGTTTCTAATTGAAACAGTGGCGTGTTTTATTTCATGTCGGGATTTCAACAGACTTTTAATTAGAACTTTTACCATGCAGTTTTCAGTAAAAATATCTTGATGACATTCTGGTCATTGAGAAATTCCCAGGAGACTTGACACCTGTTACTTCTTGGAAGAATCATTCAAAAAGGCAGGCAGGCAAACAGTACTCCCCAACTCATAGAATAAATATTAAGTCTAAATATCCAGAGTATTTAAAAGAATAATGAAAATACTGGAAAATAATTTCTGTGGTCCAGACTTTGTGATGATAGGCAGACAGCAGTGCTTAAAACAAAAGGCAAAAATGCATGGGTTGTCTGCTACATTTTAGAATACTAACAGAATATTTACAATGTAAATGTATAGCTGGTAAAGTCACTACTATGGCATTTCCCAAGGACATGAAAAAATTTTGCTTACCTATGTTATGAAAAGCAGTTTAGTTATTGAAAACAATATTTGAAACACAATTTTCTATATAGTAAAAAAAAATATATACAAACCCAGATATTATCATTCAAACTGAAACATGCATTCAGAATATATCACTTAATCTTTCAAAACACTGTATAAGGGATTTCCATAAACAGCATTGCTATGATTCATCTTGATATAACTTTTTAAAGTTGCAAAAAATTAGTAAACAGACAGTATTAAAACCTGGAGTGAATGAAAGAGAAAAAAAAAATCCATGTTCTACTGAAGATACCACCTTCAGATTGGGGAGAGGCAAGGAGGAGTAGGGAGGGGAGGGAAGGGAAGGGGAGGGGAGGGGAGGGGAGAGAGAAGTGGCTGGACAGGAACCATAACAATCATCTACTCCTATGACCACCAGTTAAAGCATATTACTCTTACAACAAGGACATTGTTCAAATGCTTTTTAAACACTGTCAGGTATGTGACATTGATCACCTATCTAGGAAGCCTGTTCTTGGTAAAGAAATTTTTCCTAATATCAAGTCTGAACTTCCCCTGATGCAGCTTTGAACCATTCCCATGTGTTCTGTCACTGGATACTAGGGAGAAGATCAGCAACTTCTTAATTTCCCCTTCTCATACTGATCAAAATAGATTGAGTTTAACTCCTGGGCTTTATTGACATGAATAACATTAATTTTCAGTGTGATTATCAAAATAAAAACAGATAGAGATATAAAATAATAACATCATCAACAAAGCTTGAGATGCGTGGGTAAATTAGAAAGAGAAATTACCTTTCTTTCTGCAGTAACTTACTTGCCTGACTTTTGGGATTAAGAAAGTCCCTAAATCTTCTCCCTCTTACTAAGAGACAAATAATGTTCTCTGCATTATGTATACACAGAAATAAATGCATCAAGAGCAATCTGGTCTGAGTTAGCTCCATCTTTTATGTGAAGAAGGTCTACAAAGGCACATTTTGGGATTCTTTTATGTATTTCAATGAAGGGGGATCTAAACTGTTATTGCGACAGCAGTTTTCTGTCAAATTTTAGCTGAAGTTTATTGTCCCAAAAGTGGAATTCTCATGTGAACACTTCTAGGCTGTTTCACTACAAAGTCAGTGGAGTCAGCTTTAACCATCTTAAAACAAATTTGGATGACTTTACACTTATGTGAACAACTTACACAGACACTTTTAGCTTCACAGCTGTGTCAACAGAAACTGCAAGAAATAACTTCTCAACTTCTATGACTAGATGCGAGAGAAATGACCTGTATATGCCTTCAGCCCCTCTCAGAATGAGAAAAATTAAAAAAAAATTAAAAAGGATGCTAGACAGATTGTGGCAACATGGCTACTAGCTCAGTCTCAGGACATACCAATGTCTGTTAATAGGAATCCAAATTAGACTCATCAGAAACCAAACTCCAAAACCTATAAGAATTTTGTATTATTTTTCTCATCACATATAAAATAAGATGCCTTTAGAGTGAAATTTCAGGCAAAGTTCACAAAGTCTGTGTTCTTTATGGCATGGATATTGCAGAAATACTGTGGCAAAAGCTTCAAAGAAAATACAACCTGCCTCACAGGCAGATTCATCCTATGTGTACCTGAAATGTTATGCTCTTACCTAGAGCTGCTCTCTGAATGTGCCTCTGGGTTATCTCTCCTTTCAGACGGTCTGTAAAACATACAAAATGCAGATAGAATTTAAAATGTCAAAAATCAATGAAGTCATTATTTCCCACCATTTGAAATTCCCTGTGCTGATGGCCAATTTTAGGAGGTTTTTTTGTGATCCATGGGACAGGAAGTTTTCTGAGTTCTGTCCTTCTCTCTTCTGCAAGTAAACAAGTAGGCATGATGTGACTCTACACATCCTAACATTTAATTTTGTCCAGTAAGAAAAACTGAAAATGAAGGTCTTTACTATCAAGCACTTTCATAGGATAGTGATCTGTTTTTGCTAGATACAAAAGAAACATGAGTGAAACTAAAAGATATACAGAATTCCAAGTATTTTTTCAGACTTATAGGCACTCACAGTGGAAAGGAGATATTGGGTCACTAGTCCACATCTTTGCCAGTGAAAAACTGATTCCCTACAGTCCATTTTTCCTGTTTGTCCAGCCCAGTTTTAAATATCCCATGTGCTAGACCTTCTGCAAGTTCTAGTAGTGTCCCGGTTCCAGAGAGGACAGGGTTAATTTTTGCAGTAGCTAGGAAGGGGCATGGCCAGAACACAGAGGCTATTCTATACCACCTCATGTCATTGCTGGGGATAGTGGGAAAAGGACTCTATTCCAGGGAGAAGGAGTTCCTTCCAGTTGAGAAAACGTGGTAGAGGGAGACATCCAGTATTGCCTGTTAATACGAATCCTTTCCTTTCTTGTACGCTCTGTCATCAGTGCTGTTGCTGTTAGTGTTCAGTTTCTTATCTCGTTGCTGTTTCCAGAAAATTGTCCTTATCTCAACCTGTGGTCTTTGCCTTTTATGCCTCCAATTCTGCTCTCCACCCACTGCAGTGGGGAAGGGGGGAGAGCAGGGGAGTGAGAGAGAGAGCGGTGTGTGGTTTAGACAGTCTTGGTGGGGGCAGTGAATTGGGGAGTACAATTCCTAAACTATGACAATTACTCAACGTAAGTCACAGTGTAGAGGTTGTTGATTTTCAACTGAAAAATACCTAAAATTTCATTATCTCATTATTTCTAGTTAGGGTCCCATGCCTCATATAATTCACCTTTACCCTTCTTTTATCAATTTCCTCCCTATGACACTGTTTCAGTTTACCAATTATTTCAAACCATAATTAAATTATGACATGGGAAGCCATTATTCATAGATGCTTAATGGAACCAATAAAGGAAAAACATAATGCTAAATGTGCAATTTCAGCAGTGTATGTGTTCTGAGGGAGGATGGAATTATGCCTTTCAAGTTTTCAAATTAAAACCATTTCTAAGTAGAGACTTGTTCATAATCTTTACTAAGTTGTACATCTGGATACCAGGAAAGAAAAAAATCCACTGGATTCACTTTTTTTTTTCCCCAGACCTCTGATTATCTACATCATATTAGCATGCATTCTGAATTAAAAGTATCGTTTTGCTTACAAGTGAAGACCTACAGAGTAAGCTAATCAGAGCAAATTAACTCATTAAAAGTTGTCAAATGCTTAACCAGAGAATGTTAAAAACGATTTGGAATTCACAGGTCATGAGAATTAGACTGCTCTGTGAGCACAAAAGAACCATGACAAATTTAACTTTTTTTGGAATTATGAAAACAATTGTAAAGTATTTAGTAGCATTGTAGAAATTATATTGTATGCAATACATTACAGTATAACAGTAAAGTTTTGTTGTTTTGAATATTTATAGAGAAACAAACAAACCAAAGCACCCTACCTATTCCCTGACTATAAAGTAGATACTGCATAGATACTGTATTTTTCTGCAGAGGAAGTTTTATTCTTTTTAGTTATTTTTACTTAAACCAATGAATTCTTCTGTACTTAAAGTTAGCTGTAAAATTAAGAAAAGCCTTCAGCTACTGAGAAACAGATTTGACATAACTAACCTCATCTACCCCTGCTAGAACAAACAAATAAATCCTCCATCTCAACCCCCCATTAATAATTTTTACCAATAAAAGCCCTGTTAAATGATCAATGCTCACCATATTTGTGCTTTGAAAGCTTTATCAAGGAACTAAGTTGATGTAAATATTCAGTAAAATGTGATTAAATGTGCTATTTTTTCCCTCAAATTGCTTTTTGCTATTCTGGATATTTAGATCCTTGTATTCTATTGCACTGCATCACACAGTGTGATGTCACTCACTCAATACTGAGCCATGAGACAGTCATGAAACAATTTGTAGTAATCTTGAGATTCATCTCAGTAGATTACCATTAACTGAGGTGCCTCAGAAAACTATCTATACATTTATCTTCATGGAAGAGCTTAGAAACTCTCTTTCTTATGCACTGTGAGCTGCCACTGTCATTTGATAAAAGTGGTTCTAGTAGTGAGAATATGCTGTTCATCAGGAGCCAACTGAAAATAAGGGTGACATGGAGTTCTCAATCCTGTCAATATATGGTGTTATTTCTCCTTCTTTAACCTTGCTAGAAACAGATCATCAGCAATCTAAATGTTTTGCATTACAAGTGGCAATGAGGTCAACTGAAAAAAGCAAGGCAAACAAGTCAATGAAAGTAAGATCGAACAGATAGATAACAGCTTGCCATCAGAACAAATATGTGGAAACACAAGAACATGGGGACTGTTTTTAAACGATTATAGCCAAGAGGCTTGACCTTTAATCATGTAGAATACACTCTCAACACAGTTGGGATAGAAACCACGGAGGCTGCAGAAGTTCTACTTGTATTGCAAGCTTTGTCAGAGCAGTCAGCAGCGTGAAACTGCCCCAAATGCTCCTCTCCCCTTTCATTCTAGCCTTTATACGCTTCTGCTTCACCCATAACATGGACCATGATGTCGCAAGAAACCTTGTCCTTCTTCAATATGGCAGCTTTGTGAAAGAATGAGAAGCTGGAACCAGACCACCTGTAGTCAGAGAGGAACCAAAGAAAACTTCTCCTTTGGCCAGAAAATCAAAAATCCAGTGTCAGCACTCTTCTAGCAAGAGTTTTTATTCTTTAAACAGAAACAGAAAGGTGACATTTTTCCAATTCACTTGGTCCAAACTGCCTTTTCAAGGCAGCAAAAACTGAACTTCATTTTGCAGAAAACTTCCTGAGGAGAAGCTGTTAACTGTAATGGGAAAAGTAGCCCAAATAGGAATTCTGATTCAGGGGACATGGTGGTATCATGAGGCACCTGACTATAATTCTATACCAAGATTTAGCCAGATATGATTTAATCTTTCAATTTGTTTTAATCCAATTTGAAATCTGACAGTTTATTTAGATTTAATTTGGAAAAAAATTGGTTTTCACGTAGAAACTCTTATTTTTGACATAACCTTAAGATTTTCTGTGCATGTTTTTGATTAAGTAATCTTGTTTTGTTTTCAGGATAAATACTTGTGGGGGAGAATGAATGTTTCTGAACTGCTCTACTTTTCTGCCTCTGAGAACACCAATGCAAGGCTTGAAGTTCGTAAGTGTCAGAAGTAGGGGATGATTCCAGTACTGTTGCCTGCACAAATCTTCCCATATAAACAAATGGAAGATTTCAGTCTTTAGTACTGCCAGTTCTACAATCTTCATAAACACAAATATTTACCCAAAGAAATATGAAGAATCACATTCTCATAAAAAAAAACCCATGTCTTCTGATTCCAACAGTATAAAGCTGTGGACAAGGTAGTGCTTAAATGTGGTTTGCAAAAATTGAATTTAGGACTTGGAGAACATCTCTCAACATATGGCTAATTATGTTTCCTGAAGTTTCACCAAACAAGAAGTTAAAAATAGGTCTATAGCTGATACCAAATTTTTTCCAGTGGAGTCATTCTTCATTTGGAGATAACCGTCCCAAGAAAATGTTGAATGCTGCAACTCCACATGTTTTGGCAAAAAAGTAGTTTTGGGGAATTTAAGAATTCACTCAGCATGCAGCCAGCTGTCATTAAGGCTGTGATAAATCTGTTGGTTTTGGCCTGTGTTTCTGGACACATGTACCATCCTGAGGTATGGAAAAGAGATGAACTGGTAACATAGAAATTCAGCTCTGTGACAGGACACAAAAGCAAGGAGGGAAACAGAGAAGACAAGATGGACTAGAGAAATCTAAT
Organism: Myiozetetes cayanensis; assembly: GCF_022539395.1. Lineage (NCBI taxonomy): Eukaryota > Metazoa > Chordata > Aves > Passeriformes > Tyrannidae > Myiozetetes > Myiozetetes cayanensis. Next base: position 29,589,894 of record NW_026087411.1, on the reverse strand, counting down.
TAAGACTGATGTAAAGCAGAGGAAAGTATCCCAGACGGTGACTAAATATGACAGAACACATAAGTTGAATAATATGCCTTTAACTTCTTGTCTTTGTATTGTTCCAGACTGTTTCAAGGATCTGAAATTATCTTCCAATTTATTACAGGCAGTGAATGCTTTGACCATACTGCATATGCTTCAGGACAATACAAAAATGAGTATATTACAATTAAAAAAACACTGATTAAAAAAAATTACTTCATTTATTTTGGGTCCATATGACAGGTTTTAAAACTTCTCTTATGTTTTATCAGATCCTCCATATAATACTATTGTAATGTTTCAGAGGCTGCTAACTTAAAAGGCAGAAGTGCTGGTCAAGTTAAGAGTACACACACAACCTTAACTCCCTCTCTTTGAGAGTATTTGTTGCCGTTGGTATGGATAGACCTTTAACTTGGCATAGGGTCTATTCTGACTCAGTAATTGATAGGCTAAAGCTTTTGTCAATAACTTTTCATCTCCTGTTATTTTTTAATATTTTTCTATTATTTTACATTTTCCAAGCCTGTGTTTATCCTAATAAGTCCTTCCATCCTGGAGATCCTGAAACCTTTAAATCTCATCTAGGAAGTTGTCTCTCTTTCTTTCTTCACCATGAAATTGGTTTTGATGTTACATAAAATATTAAGCTGAACAACCTCTTACGCATCCAGGGAACCTCTGATTCCTGGAATTCACCCTCCAGGAAATTCTGAGTCCCTAATTGACCTATATGATATTAGTTGTTTCTTCTTTTTTTTTGTCTGTTTCTCACATTGCCCCACCAGTCAATAAGCTGGGGGTGCACAAGAAGCTGGGACAGCTGACCCCAATGGTCCAAAGGGATATTCCAACACCATCCTTACTTACAAAAAACTGGAGGGAAGAAGACTGAAGCAGGGGCATTTGGAATGATAGTATTTGTTTTCCCAAGTCACTGTTAGGAGTGATGGAGCCCTGCTGGAGCCCTGGACATGGCTGAACACCTGGCTGTTGATGGGAAGGAGTGAAGGTATTCTTAATTTTGTTTTGATTGCACACATGGCTTTTGCTTTACATATTAAACTGTCTTTGCCACAGCCTGCAGATTTTCTCACTTTTATCCTTCTGATTGTTTCCCGCCCCCAATCTCACCAGAGGGGAATGAGCAAGTGGCTGTGTGATGCTTAGCTGCCAGCTGGGGTTAAACCGTGACAGGAAATATGCAGGGGTTTTGTTAGTAATGCAATGCCCCTTCATTTGCAGTTGGACCCAACTATGAAGACCTAATTAAGACTCTGGATCTATTAAATCTGATTCATAAAGTGGAGTGCCTCCAGTTGAATCAGATAAGAAGTCCTGCTGAATGAGCACAAATTAAAGCTGCATATTCAGCAAATAAGCACTGAGGCAGGCTTTTGCAGACAAAGAGGGCAGCAGTCACATAAATTCCATGAGCCTTGTAGAGGTACATTTTTAACTGCGCTTGAGGTCAGAGTTGTAACAGTTTACAAAGTATTCCTGAAAGTAGGGGACATTGAACCCAAATGGAGATATTCAAGTGGAATAATTTCTCAAATGAAGAATATCAAGCACAGACAGTTATTGAATGTCCAGATGTGAATATTGAATAACCAGATGTGTTAGATACTTTTTAAAATCTGATGCTGATATTGCATGAGAACACAGTCTATGACAAAAAGTATCTGACAAGAAAAATCATGAAATAAAAAACCACATTCTGTTCTAACTCGAAATCCTGCAGCATTAAGAGCAGATAAACCATTCAGCTTTTCTCTGAGAAATATTTGGGAGAAATTCTTACTATTTTTCAAACATAGTCCTTCTCTGATGGCAAAAACATGTCAATTGGCTCTCTTAGGACAATGTGCAGAGGCAAAGTAGTCTGCATTAGCAACACTATTTCTGATGAAAATGCTTTATTTTGGGATACATGTTTGGCCAAGTCCCCATGTGATCTGGTAGCTCCTCATTTTCAGAAAGCCCTTGGTGGCATAAGGGGAGAAAACACAGTATCGCAGCACTCGAGGCCTCCTGATTATAGCATATGCATTTTTAAAGGTATAAAATAGAACCCTCATCAGCATTAAAAATAAATTAGTGACAATACGTAACATGAGGTAACATATTGTTAACTATGACCTGCTGCAGCAGATTTCTGCCTTTTGTTCACTGAAGAAACATCTCTAGTGGTTTAAGATTTTACTGGCTTCTCCTTTTAACTCTCCCATCCCTTCATCCCAAAGTTTGCTGTCAAAGGTCACCGCCCCACAGCAGAGAGGGTAGAAGCAAATGTCTGCCTGTTTTCTGCCTGCTCTAGAACAGTTTGGCATCTCAGCATAAGCATACCAGCAATTTAAGCTGAGACACTATCAAGGAGTCAACTACAATGTAGTAAACACTCTTGTTTGCCAGCTGGGAAGAAAGGATTGGAGACAGTAACTGCCAGCAAAGAGATAGGGCAGACCATCAGGAGCAAGGAAGCTGATAGTATTTAGTAGAATTCATCAGTGGGAGACCCCAGAAAAGACAATAGGTTCGGAACTGGAAGCACAACACTGACTTCCACACCCAACTCATAGTTGCAAACCATAGTCTAAACTCAGCACATTAACAAACACACACGGAAACACACTTTTCCCAACTTAACCTCCTTCCTTGAAGTTTAAATATCACAGATTCAAATGCATATATTTTACTATAATGTAGGATATTCCACATTTTGAGATTACTATTTAAAATATCTGACTGGGACATGTTTCCTTCCTTGAAATACTCAGTTGAGACAATAATAGTTTTTATTGACACATTAATTACCTTCAAGCATGATCAAACTTACAGACAGAAAGCTTATGAGACAGCAGCCTCTGACAGTCATTTCTATGGGATGACACTGGACTTCTCAGGAAGGATTTCTTCACTGAAAGGGTGGTCAGGCATTGGGATGGGCTACCCAGGGAGGTAGTGGAGTCACCATCCCTGGAGGTGTTCAGGAAACAACTGAATGTGGCACTTAGTCCCATGGTCTAGTTAAAGAGATGGTGATTGGTCAAAGGTTGATGTCAATGCTCTTGGAGGTCTTTTGCAACCTAAATGATTCTGTGATTCATTTATTATTCCTTGAGCTACTCAATATACAGTCTTCTAAACTCTGTACCCACTTCTATGCATTTATTTCTAACCTCCATATTAAGTCTCGTTCCATTTTCCTACGTGTTCTTGTTAGTTCTGGCCAGATTACACTTTTTTTTCTCACAAGATGATTATTTACACTTTCTGATTGATGTTCATTCCTGTAACTGTTTATTGTTTGGCCTGCATTTCCACAGCACCCTTTATACCACTTTTTTTTTTTTTCTACTAGCCTTTCATACACTCTGGCTACTACAGAATAAAAAAATGCTCTGATAGGGTAAAACAGCGTAGCTGTAGAGAAACTGAATTTATTTTCCTGATGACATCATTCAGGACCTCTCTCTTCCTCTAAGTACAGACCTATCATAGGCTGCATAAGCCTTAATTGTTGGGGTATTCCTCAAGGTCCCATTCATTTAAATGAGGGAAATGCTAGCATGTTCCTCAACTCCCATTCACCCAAAGGCACTGGACTTCTTTCCATAGGAAGCAGAATATGGTGAGTGGCTAGTGCACACAAATTCCTAACAAACCAGATACTGGACATCGGGATATCCAGGATAACCAACAGAAAACACTAAGGGGTCGGAACTGCAGTTCAACCTCTCCTTGAAACTGGAACTCAGAACCTGGACGCTTTCTGAATCTAGAAACCAATGTTTGGACCTTTATTCTATTGTCCCAAGGTTGACTGTCACTACTTATTACTGCCCAGGCATTTTTAGCCAAGCACGGATATATAGCAGCAAGCATATTCCAGGACACTTCAGCAGAAGGACACATCATTTCTGGATTCTCAGTGGGGAGGGTATAGTAGCTCAGTCAATAAAGCAGTGCTTCTGTATGCACCAGCAATGGCAGTCAGGTTTTTTGGTTGGTTTATTTGGTTGGTTGGTGGTTTTTTGTTTTGTTTTGTTTTGTTTTTTTTCCTGGATAGCTCTTCTGAATTTAGGTACCTAAATTTCATTTAAGCTATACCTTAGGTGCCAGAGTGCTATTTTAAGTATTGTCCAAAGTTAACAAATACTCTGTGTATCTATCTTCATATGCTAGAAAAGAGACAGAAACAATGCACATCTGGAAACTGTTGTTCTGTTGTTTATCACATGTATTTGTTCATGAATTAAATATTAAGCTGATCCAAAAAGCATGACTGAAAAGCAATGCCATATAGATAAAGAGCCATAATCTCTGAATTTAGTGTTCTGGATGTTCATATGACTAATGTAGCTTATCTCTTGATTATTTCTGAGGAATTAATGTGAAGAGAAAGAATAAGGAAAATAAAGTCAGAGAAAAAGCTTTGTATACAGCTCTTTTGTTTTGTTTTTTAATGTCCAAATATAAGAAGCTTAAAAAATAAATAAAAGGTCTTAAAAGCACAAACAAGCAAAGTCAAACCCAAAGAATTTTACCCCCTGAAGCTTTAAACAGAGAGTGACTATATCCAAGTATAAGATGAACACAGTTATTTCCTGTTATTAATACTGCATGTATGGCTTTGTAATTTCTATGCAACAGTCTGATGTCCAGTTTCATACTGTGACATTTTTTATGGCCAGAGCTGCTCAACATAAAATTGAGTACAGAGTCCCAGGCTTCACTATATACTTCAGCTTCAGAAACTTCTAAAATTTTTCTATCATCTTAATGAAGAAATTGTCCTGCAATTTAGTTCATACTGCAGTGTAAAATTCTGGTCAGATGAGACAGACTGATGTTAAAAATCTGACAAATATGACACAAAATTAAAAATAAAATAAATTAAAAAAATTATAGTGCTGAAGCTTATTAGATATGTTACCATGTTTTGAGGGTATGTATATAAAGGTTTCAGGATGACAGAAACAAGATTGGAGTAAGAATGGGTGTATGATACATTTTTTAAGGCTCATTTACCTGTAATATATGTACCAAAACTGTGATAAATTACTTGGGAAAATATGTTAGACACATATTAACATCCCAGTGAAATCTGAAATAGGTTCCTGTAAAGATACAGCACATATTTACTGTTGTGGATAAGCCTAAGTCTGCTTCTTGAATTGCTCAGCAATTTAAAATGGAACCTGATTCTATGTAAGTGGCACAATGATGTCATCAGCTCTGAACAGACATTGTCCCTCAGTCTTAACAAAAGCTCATGAGAAAATCTTCATAATACAGCTATTCTCTGTTGATTGCACTCCTTCTGCAACATCCATCTGTGGTGACATCACTATTCCTACATGATTTAGGAACTAGTTTGATTAGAAAAAAACAGCTATTGTATTTTAGTAGATGTGGGTCTGTATGCTTATACTGCAAGTCTGCATGAACGCTGTCCAGATGTGTAAATGAACCACAAGATGATATGAAAAACAAATTTGTATTTCTGTGCTCTTGAAGGAGTATCACTCTTTAACAGTACTACTCTGAATAAGCTGAGGTCTACTTCTCTATAGAGTTTGAAGGTTTGATTTTTCACTCTCAGAATCTCTGACCATCCAGCACTAAAGACATATATGACTTGAATGCAGGGCTCAAAGAAATACTAAATTTGCTAATAACACTAAATTGGGAGGAGCTGTCAACTCCCTCAAGGGAAGAGAGGCCTTGTAGAGAGACCTCGACAAATTAGAGAGATGGACAACCACTGAAGTTTAACAACAAGAGACAGATTATGCACCTAAGATGGGGCAATCCTGGTTTTGTGTATAGACTAGGGAATGACAGGCTGGAGAGCAGCACTGTGGAAAGGGACCTGTGGGTCTTGATCTATGGCAAGCTGAATATGAGTCAGCAGTGCCCTGGCAGCCAGGAGGGCCAACCGTGTCCTAGGGGCATCAGACAAAGCATCATCAGCTGGTTGAGGGCGGGGATTGTCCCACTCTGCTCTGCATTGGGGTGGCCTCACCCTAAATATTGTGTGCAGCTTTGGTCACCTCAATGCTCTTAGATAGTGTCCAAAGGAGGGCAACAAAGATGGTGAAGGGCCTTCAGGGGAAGCCGTATGAGGAGTGGCGGAGGGCACTTGGTCTGTTCAGCCTGGAGAAGAGGAGACTGAGGGTAGACCTCATTGTGATCTTCACCATCCTCACAAGGGGAAGCACAGGGGCAGGTACACAACTCTTCACTCTAGTGACCCGTGACAAGAGCTGAGGAAGCTGAGTCAGGGGAGGTTTAGGTTGCATATCAGGAAAACATTTTTCACCCAGAGGGTGGCTGAGTACTGCAACAGCCTCCCCAGGGAAGTGGTCACAGCACCAAGCCTGTATGAGTTCAAGAAGCTCTCAGGTACATGGTGTTACTCTTGGGATGTCCTGCACAGACCAGGAGTTGGACTCAATGATCTTGATGGGTTCCTTCCTACTCGGCATGTTCTACGATCCTCTGATCAAGAAAAACTTTTTGTACTAAAGACTGTAAGATTTAAACACTTGCCTCCCTAATACAGCTTGAACTATCATCTAACATCTTTTCTTTAAAAGAGCAAATTGAACAGGTTGACTTAAGAACACACTCCCTAATAAAACAGCAAAATGCAGTGTAGCAATCCAGTAACTACTACGTTTTCAGTCTAAAGACAGCTTACAGTCAGAAAATCTGTTACTGAGCAGCATTTTTCAAAGTTTATGGTCATAGCAGTTCATAGCTTGATGAAATCCAATGAGCTTGGTCAATTTGTATTAGTTATTCTAGCAAAAAACTTAAGTAAAAAGTGTTTACTTGGTGTCTTCCTGAGCATAACTTTTCCCCAGAAAATACTTCTGTTTCTAAAGAACAGAACATCATTTGTAATAATTAGAAAATGAAAATGTTTCCTACATATGTAAATTCCAATACAGATCCAAAGAAAACATTAACATCTTAGGCCTGCAGTGACTGTTACACTAATAAGGTTCTTCTGTTTAAAGAATAGCACACCAGGGGAGCATAATAGAGCTGTTCAAATGAATTCATTCAGTTTGGTATTTTCTGAATAAGTCATTTGACAAATTGTGTTTTCTCATTCTAAGGACCCATTCAGCCTATGCACTGTCACCCTAGGGCATTGCCTATTGTTTGAAAGTAAAAACAAACATATGCAAGCTACTCTGAAACAATGGACAATATTTAGCACTGGCATTAACATATGCATTGCCCCCTGAAGCCAAAAGACTTGTACCTTCTGAAATAAGTTTCCTGAGAACTGCTGCAAAGACTATGTTATATTACCAAAGATGGTATTCTCTTCTTCTAAGGAGGACCAGAAAAAGTAAAAAGGCTGCAAGAAAGCTGCTAGAGCTGCCTGGTTCTCTTGTCAGTCTGATCTCTAAAAGATCAGGTAAGACAAATCCTGCAACAGCCAGGACTGATGATGACAGAGCAACGTTGTCTTTCCTTCTGTCTTCTCTGACAATTGCCCCAACATGATCCACACTGGAGCAGTAGCAGAACAGACACCTCTGTCACAGCTCCATCAATCTAGGTCTACCTCTGAAGTGAGACAAGCACTAGACCTAGATGTTTACACTGCATATAGTAAGTACAGCAGATGAATTATCTCTCTTAATTTCAGAGAGGCAAAGTAATGCTTTACAGGCTATTGTAATACAGTTTAGTCTTTCCTCCTTATTTGTACATCTTATTATCAGTTTTCTGGGCACTCTCATTCAGCTAAAAATGTTATTTTATCATACATTGCCTAATCATAGGGTGTTAAGAATTACATCCAACAAATATAACTGCACTACTCCAAGACAATGTGAGCCTTGCTCACATGGCAGTGACTTCTGAAATTCTAAGAAAAATTCTCATGAGAATCAAAAATACAATCTGGTAATTACAAACAAGGAAGTTAATTGATTACTCTGACCCACTATGAACACTCTGCAGAAACAAAAAAAAGTCGTTAACATGAACCTTCCACTGAACTGCTAACAAGAAAGAAAAATACATTCCATTACTCTGCTTTATATTATGAGACAACTGGTTGCTCCTAGGATAGGAAAATAGGTTGTGGAAGCTTTCATCACAGCACTGAGTCTGCCCCAAGAGGGCAGCCACCAGTTACCATGTTGTAGCTATCTGCCAGGCCTGTGTAAAATTCATGACATCTATTCTGCATTACAGCACCTTGAGAAAGGTCTTTCAAAAGATGCCGTGAGAGACCATAGCATTTTTATATTGTGCTCTACAGATCTCTGGCTAGACTGGCCCATAGAAATCATGCCTGAAGCAGTAGGAAAAGAATCTTAACAGAATCAAGTTGAAAGTAAGCTACATTTCATCATGCAAAGAAGAAAATAAGTTAAAATGGAAGGAATTACAACCAAACAGAAAAATAAGATGTAGCATCTTGCAAAGCAAAGTAAATCACATTTCTACAATGGAAAAACTGCAGATGGTGACAGAGTGGTTAAGAAAATAAAATCTGCAGAAACTCAGCTGTTTTTCTGTATTTTCAATTCCGTGCTTCCAAAAATCAAAATGTAACATTTAAAAAATAGATTCCAAAACTGCAGTCATGATGGCATGGTGATTAGACATTTATCCAAAACAAATACACATAGGAACAGTGTTTTTTCAGCATTAGGTTGCAAAACAATTGGGCCAAGAAATTAAGGAGAAAGAATCTGAAGACTGTGTAAGCCATGCTGAATGGCTTCAGCTTTAACAGCTACTGCTATTTTTGGTGGACACATAAACATTCCATTTATTACAAAACTGCTTTGAAACTGACCTGGAGATTAGAAACAGACTGAGGCTTCTAGGCACTGGGCCACACTGAATAACATCCCAGCTGGGAAATTACATCTGGGGGACTGTTTGTCCCAATGGCCTGTTTTCTCTTCTGTTTTTCTGACAGATGGCTGCAGGTTTTGCAGAGCTAATGTGCTTTGTTATATTAGTCATAAGTGACATCCCTCAGAAGTAAACAACATAGTTACACAGCCGAGATGAAGTATGGAGCAAATACTATTTCTGTTCCATTTTCTGATACAACTTGTGTTCTGAGACCAAGACGGACTCTGTCAAGTGACAGAGGACAGATGCAACATATAGGCAGATTCCCAGGAGATAAGAAATCAGTGGAGGCTAATTGTATTGAGGCTTTATTTTTCCATATATCTCAGTGCAGAACAGAAGTGATGAAGCAGCAGGCAGGAACCTTTTTTTTTTTCGCAGAGAGCTTCCAGTCTACACTGATGTGTTCTTGTCAAATCTCCTACTTCTCATACTAAATTACTGTTTCAGTCTGATCTAGATTGCTGATCTGGCTGTTCATCTGGAACTTCTTGGGTACTGAACAGTCCAGACAGGGATCCTGGACACATAAATCTTGGTCCATGCAGTGTGCATGCAGACTGACACTGAGCATGCCTTGTAGAAGGCCCACACAGTACGTTTGACACCTACAGAACGTGTCTGATGAATTGCACAGCTTGAGCTGCACCGACTGCCCAGTTGCACATCCTCAGCACATCCTGAGCATGTTAGATTCACAACACTGCTCAGATTTCTGTCTGTGAAAAAAATTCTGGGACCTTCAGTTTTTTTGATGATAAACATTGATGGATGTGTTAATGCTCAGTTCTCAGGGATCTTTCCACACCAAAAAAAACCCAAAAACACACACAAAAACCAACCTCTGATCAAAGAACAAGATAAGTAGCAAACTCTCTTGCTGTTCTTGCAGTTTTTATGTCTCTCATGACATAAAATTCAGTGTAGTATTAAGGGCAGTATACAACACTTCCATAGGGTGAAACACTTGCTTATTAAATAAGAAAAATCACTTGAAAGACCACATCATACATCTTGTATCATTGCTGAAGACAATGAATGAGAAAACATGTAAAGGTAACCACATCTGAAATACAGGACAGTCCTAAAGTGACTGGTTGAGTGCACAACAATGGATTACTGTCAAAACCAAAAGGAAGCTGGACAGCCTTAGTGGTATAAAGAGAGGTAAAATTGTGAATGGAGTTCAAGGAGGCAGCTTTGGAGACCTCAAAGGTGAACGATATTGCAATATATTTCACACTATAAGTGATATTATTTGTCTGTTTAAAATAATTACTACTATAGGTTACAGGTTTAGCAGGACCAAGTGCAAGGTGCTGCACCAGGGTCAGGGCAACTCCTGGTATCAGTACAGGCTGGGGGATGAACAGATCAAGAGCAGCCCTGCTGAGAGGGACTTAGGAGTGCTGGTGGATGAGAGGCTGGACATGACCCAGCAATATGCACTTGCAGCCCAGACAGCCAATTGTGTCCTGAGCTGCATCCAAAGCACTGTGGCCAGCATATCAAAGGAGGTGATTCTGCCCCTCTACTCTGCCCTTGAGAGATCCCACTTGGAGCACTGCATCCAGCTCTGGGGTCCCTGCACAGGAAGGACATCAGCCTTTTGGGGTCAGTCCAGAGGAGGAACACCAACATGATTAGAAGGATGGAGCACTTCTCCTAGGAGGAAAGGCTGAGAGAATTGGGATTGTTCAGCCTGGAAAAGAGACAGCTTAGGGTTGTCCTAATTGTGGCCTTCCAATGCCTGAAGGGAGCCTACAAGAAAGACAGAGAGGGACAAAGAGATGTAGTGACAGGACAAGGGAGTATGGCTTCAAACTGAAAGAGAGTAGGTTTTGAATAGATATTATGAAGAAATTCTTCACTGTGAGGGTGTTAAGACACTGGAACAGATTGCCCAGAGAAGCTGTGGATGTTCCCTCCCAGCAAGTGTTTAAGACCAGGCTAACCAGGTTTTGAGTAACCTGTTCTACTGAAAGGTGTCCCTACTTGTGGCAGGGGGGTTGAAACAAGATGATCTTTAAAGTCTCTTCCAACCAAAAATATTCAATGAGTTTAGGATTCTTTGTCTAATGCTCGTTGCCCTTTATCAACTAAAACAATAATAAAGACAAATATGGAAATATTTTCAGGATTTTCTTTTCAATCTGTACACAAGTATAACTCAAACTTTCCTCAACTAGAGTTTCTCTGTACTGAGGATTTCAAGATTTCAAATTCCATGGATTTTAAAGGTCTCTACTGAGAACAGCAATTCATAAAAGCTACCTGAAGAATGAAATGCTGTGGAATGACATAACTGAGTTATCTGTTCATTATATCTGCATACTGAATTCATTTATTTATGAGTTTGCACCTCATTTGAACCATATTTTTCTATGGCATGTAACCTTTCCTCTTGAAGTTTCTCAATCCCTTTTTAAACCCAATCTTGCCATTTTTTCTTCTACTCTAGTTATTTCCAGTAAAATTCACTGAGCATATAAATCAGATATAAGTCTGACTAAGTACTTGATACTTTCTGGAATTAAACTAGAACAGTGAATTAGATCAGCAGCTATGAAGTTGCAATGTTTATTTCCAAAAAAGAAAAAGTATCTCAGAATATTACAGTATAGAATGGAATACATTTCAAAGCACAGTAATTTCTTTCTTATTATAGTCTCACTTCATTCATGGTTGAAACAATGTCCAGGAAGTTAATGTCTCTGATTCAGAATATTTATATTAATATAAAGTAATAGATAGTACAACCAATATTAATGAGCTTTAAGAAAGCAACACATTGATTTTGACGGATTTTCTTTTCATATAGCAAATAATTTTGAGGATTTTAATTTCATTTAGATTATATGTAAAGCATGGAATTTTTCTTCAACAGAGAAATGCTATCCTTCTAAAATACAGATACTTCTTCAGCAAAACTTTTCAAAATGCTCATGCATGACTTCCCTCCATTATTTCAGCCCATATAATCATGGCTTAAAATATGCGTAACATTCCTAATATCAGCCTCAGGATTCTAGTTCTTAACTAACTGATTCTCCTTTTTCCAAGTAATTTATTGCCTGCATGTGAAGCTAAAACAATGTAGATATGCAACATAGCCAAGAGAGTGCTCTTAGACCACCTTTGCCTAAAAAAACTAACTTTGTCTTATTTCTTTTCTTATCTGTGCAAAAATGTTGCTATCAGTTCCTTAGTTTGGAGTTTAACTGTAGGTCTACTTGGATTATCTCCATGGGGAGATAGGGTGACCGTAACCAAATTAATTTTTATGTGTATATAAATAGCATCTTGCCTATAGAGAAAAAAGGGATTAAAAATTCTGGGTTAATTAAGTCTGGATTACATTTAACATCTACTGTGCATTCACAGAGATAACAATGTGACATACAAGAGAGTGAATCAGAATCAATATTATCCTTGATCACTGCAATGTCTTGTCCTCGCTCTCCTCCAGTCCTCACCATTTCAGTGCAGCATCCCATTAACTGTGATATATATATCTGACAATTATTTGAATAATTTGCAAGAAAATTAAATGAAGACTCTTCAATAAGCTTGGTTTGCAATTCTCAGACATGCCATCACTGAACATCATAATTGGCTTTGCTATTCTATGATCTTGTGCACTAAAAGCCTGAAATGAGGCAGAGCAGTGCAACAGCTCAGCATTCCTGTGGGTATAGATGCACCATCAACATCATGTGTGCATAATATCCACCTACCCTTTTACATTCCAAAAGTGCCTGTTTCCTCACACAGTTATTACTCCCACATGAGTTTGCCCTTCCTCTCCCAGCTTCAATCATGATGTTAGCTGATTTCTGGACAGACTAGAAACAACAACTGCTTCCCTTTGGGCATTAAATACCATTTAGTATGCTTTTTCCCTTTAGGAAATAACTCAATTTAATAGTGGTAAAAATACCCCAAAATAGTCAGACAATTATAGGAATGATCTTGGAAATTTTTCCTACTTTTAAATGCATCTAACACGTAGCACATTCTTTTATACAGGCAACTTTGTAGTGGTAAAATTCAGAATGAATATATCAGTTTAACTTACACTGAAAATAGTAGATTTAATTCCACCAACTCATTCTGTGATCAATGTAGTAGTAGTTGGGCCTTTTTTTTCTGTTACTTAATGCTTAGAAGTTTGTTCAGATGAAGACTAGTGCTTACCGTCAGAGTCTTTTCACATAGAATGTTTCCAGTAAAACCACCTATTGATAATAGCACCCTAGAAAAAAAAACCTCCTGCTAACTCTGATAAGAGGAGAAGTTTTGATTTCAGTCTTGATGCTTTTCACCATCCAGCTCCATTCAAATTGGCAAAAAATTAAACTAATTTTCTCCAACTTGAGTCTGTTTCTCCTATAAGTGATCTCCTCATCTTCATCTCAACTCACAAGCTTTTTCTTTTTACTTTTTTCCCCTGTTCTGTTGAGGACAGGACATGAGAGAGCAGCTGGATAGCCAGCTGAGGCTGACCCATCACAGTGGGCTAGGCACAATCACTCAAGTTTTTGCAAGGAGAAATTCTATACCTTCACTATTCTGAAATAAAATCCTTGGCTTCAGCATCAAATTTCCTTCACTAAGTCTCTTTGAGTAATACCAAAAGGATCTACAGTTCTTATTAGAAACCCTAATGCTCTGAAAATGATACAATAAAAAAACACATGCAGTGGCACAGCATTTTTTTCCCACAAAAAGAAACCTATTCTTTTTTCTTCTTTAGCCAGTGAAATACACACTTTTAAAGTTCTAAATGTTGGAGAAAGGCTGGCCCACTTCTTCTATGCTGGTTCTAAAGTACTCATTATTTCTTGATATCTCAGTTATTTTTTTCCAGTTTCACTCATGTTGGTTTTCTTTACTTGTCTTTTAAAGTCTAGTCCTTGGGTACATTCTCCAGTCATACATAAACAATTCTGAATAGTTCACTCAAATCCAGACATGTCTACATGTTCAAACTCCATACAATTTCTCTGTCTTTTTATGGTGCATTTATGCAATATATTGACTTGCAAAAATAATTGCCCCTCAGTGCTTTCACCAAAATGCTCTGCTCCTTTCTTTCAGCCTATACAGAAGTTTGTGTGATAATGCAGCAAACAGGGTCACTACAATGACCCTGACTAAGAAAAACTTCCTTCTTTTCCTTCTTTTGTTTTCATTTATCAGTAAAAGAAACTATTGATCCTACAAAGAAATTCACTCCCTTATTTCTAGGAGGTCACTGTGAAAAGTAAGCATAATGACAAATCTAAGACATACATATTATTTTACATAAAAATAATTTAAAAATCGCTGTATTCTTTGTAGAGAGAATCCAGGACTATGTGGTAGAGTAGCAAAAGGCATGATAGCCACAACATCTCATTTCTGATATCACTGTCACTCTACACTTGAAATCCACCTTACATCTAGACATTGTTTTCCTCAATCTTTTTATGCAAGCAGCAACATCAGCAAAAGCCAACCATGAAAATCTTACTGCAAATTTCTTTTTACAGCCCTAACTTCCTGATGTTTTTGAAATGCTAGTGTAATTGAGAAGGGGTTGGAGTATTCTGTGTACTTTTCACTGCAAAACACTAATATTTCCAAAGTCAGGATGAAGGAGTATTTATGACATAAAAGTTACAGCCAACTGCTGCTATCAGTATCTCAAAATATAATCAGACTGCATGAAATGGGGTCCATGGCCTCTGTGGTGCATAGTTTTATACCATTAAGAGTAGCTTAGAAATAACGGAAACTGATATTGATGGGATCTGTTCTTGATTGTGCACAACAAGGCAGCCAGGAATGCTTAAGGAAACTGAAACAATAATAAAAATAAATTAAAGATCTAGTTGCAGGCCGCAGATGACTCTTATTTTTCCTACCACAGTTTCAGTAAAGATTTGGCAGGTTAGTAAGCTTAGCATCTTTAATGGCCTTCTGAGTATGTATGCTATGATGAAGCAGGCTTAACTGAAAAATTGTTTCAGGCTGCTAAACTATATAAAATAATGTAATTGCATTGACTGAGAAGAATAAGCCAGAAATTGTCCTGCTGGATGCAAAAATTTAATAATTGTTACGAAGTGCTTATAGGCAAATACATTAACAAGTATGTTCAAAACAAAGCTGGACAGGCCAAAAGGACAGATGAATAAAATGTAGTATTTGTATTAGCCAGAGTGCAAATTTCCCATGCTGCATAATGTTACATAGAAAGAACTGAAGAAAAGACTGTATAATATGATCATTCTCAAGCCTCAGACATCAATGTTTAAAAACCATACACAAAGTAGTGTACACCTGCACAGATCACAATATGGAGAGCTAGACAACATGGATGGAGTTTCTTGCTTATACAATAGGATTACAGTACAAACTAAATGAAAAGACTGTTTCTCCATTTTACTACCAAAATAATAAAAAAAAAGAGTGTAATGAAATTAATTTTCAGTTTGAAACCACTTTGTTTGTAACTACACTTATACACCAAAACAAAACCAAAATGTGTTTTGTGCAATTTTTCTTAGAACTTTGGAGTCATTTCTAGCTTGATTCTTAAAGTAACATTTCAACATTCGTGTGGTCTACAACTTAATATAATTTCCTATATGAGGCATGTAAGTATTGTCAAGTTCAGTGCAACACTACTAATTTATTACATGGCTGTTTGTTTTGTTCAAGGGATCAGTTTGGAGTTTTATGCTATATATACATATGAATATGCGTTTAGATTTTTGTATTGCTTGTGTCCCAGATATACCTCATTGTTTTGCTTCTAATACTGCAGAACTTTAACCAAAAACAAGTTTTAAAACAGATGTTTTTAATTACAGCAAAACCCATACTATACTGCACTATAGCTATCAGAATTTTGCCTAACTTACTGAGGAAAAACCCACAGTGATTCAGTCCAAACCAAGGATTTCTTTTAGATTTTGCTGCGATCCATGGAAACAGAGTCTAGAGTGGCTACATCTACGTTGCATTGTTACATTATTTCTGAGAGCTGCCACAGTAGACTTCTACAAATCTCAAGGGACTTACAGACCACACAAGTCTTGTCCCAGCATAACAATACAAGCGGTACCTTCGGGACTGGCACATGCCCCACTGCTTCTTGTACTGTCTATCACATAGTTCAAACATTTGTTCTCCCCTAAGATATTTGCATCAGATAAAAGTCGCATTTAAGGGTGGCTGCTAGGCTCCTATCTTTAACCAGCACAGTTGCAAATACTGAGAAAGATGTGCTTATGTGTGGCTGCTTATTTCTGGCACTATTCCTGCTTCAAAATGCATTTCAACTTGAGCAAGAGAAAGAAGTCTGACAGTCAAGTGTTGTTGGCTTTGGATCTACCTCATTTAGGCCAAGAAATCTGCTAGGCTTAACACAGATGAGCAAATCTAGGAGACAGAAGGAATGCAGGACAATGTAGACTTCAAGATGGCAGCAGAGAAAAAAGAATCCTCTTCAGTAGGTTTAACCTGCTTTTCCAAGTTTACCGGGGAAAAAGCCTATTGGCAGGAGTTAAGTGAGCTTATATGGGCACTGCAGAGACCGATAGTTGCAATGTAGATATTGAAATTCTATTTGCATGGGTCAATCTGTGGATATCCACGCACAGGTTCTGTACTGACATTTATATTCTGGCCAGTCTGATGGAGACAAATTAATCAACTGAGAGAAGACAGGTGAATTCAAGTATCATGTCTTACAGAAATAACCTATTGTTCAGAACACTGCTGCAGCAGGGCTCAGCACCTGATGTCTCTGCTTCTGGATCCCTTCCAAATATCATTTGTGCTGTGGTTTGAAAACACATGCCAACATGACTGAGGGTTTCCACATATCTGGCATAACTTTACTATATATATAATAATAATATACTAATATACTGCATAGGGTCACTGAGGGACTTGTGGTGCACCCGAAGGTGACTGGGAGGGGAATCTGACAGTAGTTATCATTCATGACCACAGAGAATATAATCATGGCTATGGTGTAAGTACAGAGCACTTGTCAGCTGTGCTGTGAGATTTTTATTCTTTCCCCAAAGTAAACTGCTGTTGTAAGACATGAAGTGATGATAATGACCTCTTTGTCCATGTCTGGTCAGGTGCCACCCAAAGAGGAAGGAGATAGAAACTGAGTGCAAGGTCTATACCACTTGCCCTGGATGCCAGAGTACCTTTAAATCTGGTCCCTCACAGCCTGTATTTGGAAGCTTGCAGAGGCACAGTTCACCTGAATGTGTGCATATGGGAGGAAACGAATCTGATCTCCAAGAACTTCAGGAAGAGATTAGAAAAACTGTTTCACATCTGACAGAGAGCCTGGATAGCCAGTTTTAAGAAAACAAACTCCAGTTTTGGAATCAACAGAACTCAGAAATCAACTAGGAACATATCAAAGGCTGCTAGGAGAATCAGAGAAGCTCTAGCTTGGGGCTGAATGTATCTATGGGTGATTTTTGGCCCTGAACAATCTGAAACTGAATGCCAAACATCACAGAATCACAGAATATGCTGAGCTCGGGAGGGACCCACAAGGATCATTAAGTCCAACTCCTGGCCCTGCACAGGACCATCCCCAAGAGTCGCACCATGTGCCCGACTGGGAGTTGGTCATTCTCACAGTCATGGTCCTGCAGCTCTGGGCACTGAGACCCCCTTGGACTGTAATCCATGTTGAAGAGAAAGGCAGAGAAAGTGTTAAACACCTCTTCCTTGTCTCCGTCCCCTTTTGTGAGGTGACCATCCTCATCCTGTAACAGGCCAATGGTACTTCTATATTGCTTATTGCCATTAATATATTTGAAAAAACTCTTTTTATTGTCCCCCACAGTTCTGGCCAGCTTCAACTTCAGTTGAGCTTTGGCTGCACAGATTTTCTCCCTACACCAGCAAGCAGCATCTCTGCATCCTTCCCATGTCACTTGGCCTTGACTCCACTGGGCATACACCTCCCTTTTTGCCTTATTTCCAAGACAAGATTCCTGTTCAGCCAAGCTGGCCTTTTGCCTCATCTGCTTGACTTCTGACATTTGCTCTTGAGGCCTTAAGGAAAAACTGATGAAAACCCACACCAAGCTGAGGCACTCCTTGTAATTGTTCTAATTAATCTGTACAAAGGAAGTACAGAGTGACAACTCAACAATGAAATTTCCTTTTAT
Source organism: Myiozetetes cayanensis (assembly GCF_022539395.1). Lineage (NCBI taxonomy): Eukaryota > Metazoa > Chordata > Aves > Passeriformes > Tyrannidae > Myiozetetes > Myiozetetes cayanensis. Next base: position 29,571,766 of record NW_026087411.1, on the reverse strand, counting down.
TAGAAGCTATATAAATTTATAGATAAATACAATCCTTAATCCATAGATATGACATTTTGAAATGAAATGTTTGCATCTATTTATTCCAAAATAAAATTAAAAAACTTCATGCTAATACCTTAATTTCTCCTTCTGATAAATTTCAGACATCCTGTCAAATAAAGAAGGGAGCTCTTTTTCACATTATGGTATTTGAAATAATATAAACTTGTACATAAAATTATTACTGCCATCATCAGTTTACAATTTACTGGAAATCTTAGCAATGCATTGACTATTTTCTTTTAGAAAATAGAATCTCTTCTCATATCTTTTGAATGCTGTGATTTCATAAGCTAAAAGGTAAAATGAGGTTAAAATGTACTCACTTATTTTACTTCTCACTTCATTTAGTTTTTCGCCAAGGCATTTAACTTCAGCAAACCTGTCAATGCAAGTATAATCATAAGGAATTATTCTAAAGAACAACTAGTGAAACTAGTGGATCACAATAAAATACGGAATTACTCAGTACTACTTTTTGATTTGTAAGTAGAAGTAATTGGAAACAATTTTCCATTAGGAAAGATTATCTGGTCCAAGAGAAACCTTTCTGAAAGAAACCATGCAACAGATAAGTTTACTAGACAGACAAAACCAGTGTATTTGACTTTTTAAAAACTATGTTAACTCTAATGACTGGATTCTCTTAAATATTCTTACTACACCACAGTATTATTCTTAATATGTTACTTTACTTACAGTGTTTTAACCAACAGTGATATAAAAGTAAAACTAAAAAAAAAACCTCAAGCAAATTAAAACAAAATGATTGAAAATATTAGAACTGCTCACTATGAAATTTCAAATTTCAGCCTGTAATTAGCATATTGCTGATGAACACTGTGCTGTGTGGAAATATACACCCCAATCACTTAGAAACCTCTCAAACAGAAAATGTGAGAAAACTAAATGATGCTGTTCTATAGATAGCCACTAAGTGAATGCAGACTTTCAGTTGCTCAAATAGCAACACACATGAAGATATGCAAATAGCAAGCAAGAAGCAGACTGAGAAGGATGGAAATGAATGAATGAATCAGTCTTTGGAAACTCTCTTTTTCTAGAATGCAAATAGCTTGACCTCAAATCAAAACTGGAAATGAGTGGGAAATTCCCTCCAGGTATGTTTATAAATGAGTTTACTGACCACTTCCTCATTATATTTAAATAACCAAATCTTCACATGATACATAAAATATTCTAACGATCAGCAGTTTTTTTTTTTTTTTAGCTTGCAACAGCTCACTGTCTGTCTTGCTCCTAAGGAAATGTGTCATATCTAAATGTATTCTTAAAAACTAGCTATCTACCAAGCCTTAAAAATTTATATTCTCTACATTTCTTACAGTCTTGATGTCTACTCCTTTTGTGCTTTTCTTCTGTTGGTTTTCTGATGTTTCACGGTAGTTACTGTCATAATTATTCTCTTACACTTATTTAATTTGGTACTATATCAAACTGTTTAGGACAAATCAAGTTTAGGACATATCAGGTTTTCAAATGCCAAATATATTGTGCTGTAAAAATAATGACAGTCAATTCAATGTACAGTGGTAAAGTCCAAGGAGTCACTGAAAGAACCGAGGCTTTTTCAAGGAAATATCAATTGTAATAGTCTAAACAGTAATAGTTTAACATTTAGAAAGTTGATTTGCTGCACTGTGACATTTGTTGTAGGACATTAAGATTGACACGAAATTCTGAGTTGTTACTTGGACATGTACAAGTGGAACCTTGCAGAATGTGGAGGTAGAACTCAATTGTTAAGCAAGACTATGGCTGATCTGGAAGAGTCTTGGTCTAGACAAAGTAACTGAAGAAATCCACAGATTGTACTTCTGTCTAACTCCAATAATTGCAAAATAGAGTAAAGAAATATAAATTCTCCCTGGAGAGGTGGGGTTTGAAAAATTGCCCCTTCTCAACTAGTCAAATTCCCTGTAAAACTGGAATGAGTTGGAATTTCAGGTGCCTTTATTGGTATCTGCTCACGAACATATGCTTTCAAAGGTGAATTCGACAAGACTAAATGGTTGGAGTTGGAGGGTTCCTCAACACTTACTCTTCCTTACAGAGAGAAGGCAGGAGACTTTGATGCATCTGTGAGACTTTATATAAGCTTATTCTGCTGGTTTTGACTTAGAGTCCCAAGCAGGCATTGAAGAGTGTGTAAATGTCAAAGGGAAGAAACCCTAAAGTACCTCCTCTTTCTTCCCCTCAGGTCCCATGAACCAAATAGCAAGTTCCTCAATAACTTAATAATTCTTGAGGCAAATCTCATGTTGACTATTAACTTTGATTCATGTTCACAGAGAGATTTATCTGGACAAGTTGAAGCCATCTATCTATCCAAGCCTGATTCACAGACTACTGCCAATAGTTGAATGAATCATGCATATGTTTCTCAAACACCACAGTTTATAAACTAGCATAATAACATAAACCAAAATTTGGCATTAATGTATGACAGTCCAATGGATTCCATCTGTGACTATGAATCACAGTCTAACAAAATAAACCAGGTAAAGACGTAATATTTGACTAAAATACTGAAAGGTAAAAAGCTATTTCTGCTCCTCCTCTAATTAAAAAAAGGTGGTATTATCTAATATTAAGCTGATATTGCTATGAATATTGATGAGTGAACAATTATATATTGTAAGCTGAAAAAACTTTCTATGTATCTTACGTGGACACCACTTAACAGAAAGGCTGAGGTTGCCAAATCATGGCTTCTATTACCTACAAGATAAATACTCCATGATGAAACCCCAAAGTGAATTTCACCACTGATTTCAGTGGAACAAGCATTTTTGGCAAAGATTTCACTCTTTGAATGCAAGTGCCAGTAATTTAGAAATGAACTTCTTGAAAAACAAATCTCTAACTCATAATGTAAACCAAGACAAACTCAGAGGCTGTCTAATGAGACAGTGGAGACATTTAGTGAATTAAATGAACATTCACTCATTTTTAATTATTAGAAATTACAACAACAAACGACCTAAGTGAAACTCATCCTTTCCATGAAACTTGCCCATAGGTATTGAAAAAACAAGTTAGTTGCTAACCAGCTGAAACACAGAAAGCAAGGAAACAAGAAAATGGAAAATATTAGTGGAGAACAACAAAATGGAAACTAGATTTACATCACATCTGTAAGCTCAGTAGAATTTTACTACTGGAAATATTGACTAAGATGGGACTTAAAAGCTTTGTGCAAGATGCAGTATTACACTGGAGTGCCTCAGCTGGGAAGATTTTTTTATAGTATATTTCACCAGAAAATGAGATGTATTTTCTCCTCCTCAGAGAAACAATCCTAAGAGAACATGGTTACATTGAGAAATAGGATGTTATTAAGTTCTCTGGAAGTCAAGTATAGGAAGACCAAACTGCAGAAATCTGATTCTGTCTGGGCATAAACACACGGTTTTTGGTGTTGGGTTTTTGTTGTTGTGTGGTTTTTTGTTTGTTTGTGTTTTTTGTTTTGTTTTGTTTTTGTTTTTTTTTTTAAGTAGGGAAGAAGTTATTAATGTACAGAAGAAAAATAAAAAATAATTGTTTTGTATTAATTGTAAAGTAAGCTGTAAAGGTCACCTTTCTTATCTTATGAAGGTACTCCTCATAGGCAACTGTCCTAATTGGATAGCTTGAACCTATTTTCTTTCACTTTAACAGTAATGAGCTTCAGAAAGAAATTATCCTTAAGCATATCAGACTTCCCACCTTTTAAATCCAGAGACAGTACTGAGTTAAAATACTAAGCTACTGCCTCTGTGAAGAGCTCTGAAGCAGAAGGTGAAAAGCTTTATTCAAAACCAGATTTTTTTCTTTTATATATTTTTATATATATATATTAACAAAACAAATGTTTTCAGTATTTGATTTAATCAATTGACTGCTTTTGAGTATTTATACAAGGGTAGTTACAGAAAAAAATACAAGTATGTTGTATATGTATGACTATATGTAGTCACATCTATCTGAATAATTTCACAGCCCAAGCAACAGTTGTGACCTTCACAGTGAAACTTCCAATTGGGCTCACTGACAGTTCTCCATTCATTTAAGAATGACAAGGGGCAATGGTTTTAAACTAAAAGACCGTAGATTTAGACTAGGTATAAGGAAAAATTTTTTACAATGAGGGTGGTAAAACACTGGAACAGGTTGTCCAGAGTGGTGGTGGATGCCCCATCCCTGGAAACACTCAAAATCAGGCTTGACAAGGTTCTGAGCAAGTTGATCTAGTTGAAAATATCCCTGCTCATTGCAGAAGGGTTGGACTAGATGACCTTTAAAGGTTCCTTTCTATCCTCTATGATAATTAGCAAACCAAGAAAATCTCCCCCAAATACCCAAAGGAAAAATAAGACAGCTAAAAATAAGTAATTTGTGAGCCAAATACTGTTTGTGGTATGACAGAAGTGGTTATGCAACTATAAACAAAATTATTAACATGAGAGGCCTACATATAAAGGGAAGTAATGGTAACTTTTAAACATGTGGTGTCCACACTCTTCTTCCTGTGCAATTTGAACACTGGCTGGGTAACAGAACTCTTGTGTAACTGGTAGTTCAGATCCTGCATTCCAAATTACAGACTGGACTTGATGTAAATCCATTCTAATGAACTTGGTAAACTTGGAGCTATAAGCATTTTTGCTAAAAATGTCTGCAAATGGCAGAGGGAAACTTTTACTCCAGAGTATCAACATTCACATTAGCACTGATTTCAACAATCAGCTGATGCCTATTAGAGAAGGGTTACCCAAGGCATTAGTTTGAATCTCTTTGTCCTTTAGGGAAGGCAAATCTGTCATCAAACTTTGTGGATTCTGCCCATCTCTATTATATGTTCGGAAACCAGAAGGAAATACTGGTTTGCTTCATAGTAATGTAGAGCATGGCTCAGAACTGTGTTGCTGTCATTATCATGCTGTGACCATGAAGTGTTCTGCTCAATAAACTGCAACATCAGAAACTACTCATTTATGAAGACATGATGCAGTGATGTGGCATCATCTGATATATTGATCAGAAGAAAGACATTACTAAACATCCAGTTTACAGGGATAAATTCTTACACACATCTAATACCTCATCAATTTGTGTTCCTGTAGCTGAGTTATAGGTCCAGGTAGAAAGTTAATCAGTTCAGAAGAGTGTTAAACAGCAAGAACTTTAATAAGTCACATAGATGTAGAGATCACTTCTTGCCTCCCTTTCACCAAAGTAAATGAGTATTAAACTTAGTAACTCTGAAAACAAAGTCTTTCATGCCTATTAAGAGAGAAAACTGTGTCAAAGAAAGCAGAAGAAAGTAGGAGAAAGCTGGAGGAGAAAAATCCAGACCAGAAAAAAAAAAAAACCAAAACAGGAAAAAAACTCCAAGCAACTGTTAGAGGACTTGCTAGTTAAAAGGATAGATTGAGAGATCCGCTTTTGGCATCTGCAATCTCAAACCTGTATATTTCTTTTGCAGTACAAGGGGAGTTAGCACTTGAAAACTGATACTGAAACAGTACTGTTATTCAGTCAACATGGACAAGTGTTGGTGGTTTAGCTTGTGAGATGTTTAAAATCTGCTGTATGAAAACATGTTTTCAATGTTTTTCCATTCTCACCATCTTCACCACATTTTGAAGTGTTTTGCCAGCATTAGCAACAAATGTGGAGGAGGAAAGTATTATTTCTGTTTGCGAATGCAAAACTGGCAGAGAGAAGTTAAAATCACTTGGCAAAAAAGTTAGGAACAACAGACAGATGCATATGTTAAACATCTCCTAGCTTACTATCCAACTCAGTGTCAAAGCCAGTAAAACATTTTTGACAATGGAAATCGCAGTAATTGATTCAGTCACATGCATTTTACTTCCTCTAAATAATTCTTGATTGTGAATGCCATTGCCACATTGCTTCAACATGGCTATGAGGATGAATAAAACCAGTGGAAATATGCACTCAGATTCCTCATGCCTCTTTCATATTCCATCCAGACTTCTATTCTCTTACTACTCAGTGCCTTCTGAATATGAAATGTCCTAAGTAAGAAAAGGTAAAGTTTCTGTACCAAGTTCTGTACCCAGAAGTCTGGGATGTCTGGTATAAAATTATGTTCCTATCTAGACTGATAATGAACTCTCAGATGTCTTCCTCCAGCTGTATTTTGCTGTGACACTCACCTCTGTTTCAGAAGCTGTTTGTTGTCCTCAATGGTTATACTGTCAGCATGGTCCCGCTTGAAAACTTCAAAAGCTTCCTGACAGCCAAGTGACATCTTTCCTCCTGCCACAAGGTAAAAAAGAATTACTTCACAGTCATCAAAAGACAGACATTTTGCACTTAATTAAATCCTATTTAGACAAACACAACAAGTCAGCCCAGGGTCTTAAAGCACAAAGAAGATGAAAGTTTAGTTTTCCACCAACGGGAAAGCATTTTTGACAAAAGATTTCTATTATCTGACAAATTAATTTTGTTTCACCTAACTTCTCTAAAGTCTGAAAGCTTGAGGTGTATAATTTCTCAAGATAACTTAAAATGTTCATGTGAAATATTCTTAAGTGTGAGCCAGAGGTATTTTCACAACAGCAAAACTCAATTTGCCTCTGTATTTCTTTCATCTGTTTCACATTGCACCCTCATCATAACTTGAATATTTTCAGTATCTCTGGAAGAAGAAAATTCAGGCTTCTTTTAATTATGCATTAGTGAATATTTTTCATACCCTTTTATGTGAAGCAGGAATTCTACCTACAGAAGTGGTTGGTTCCTGCCTTTTTACATTTCCAACAGAATGTTTGTTTCCTTTTGTGCACCAGAATGTCAAGACTTATTTGGCCTTCAAATATTTTTAGAAATCACTGTAGAAAAGTATTAGTCTCTATAATTTATCAGTTCTCATTTGTTAGATGATCTAAGATCCAAGTAAGATATCATGCATTTGCATTAACATTAACAAAAACATTCAAAGGCGTAAGGAGAATGAAAGATCATGCCAGCACCTGTGTTATCTATCAGCTGTACATGTATGTCATTATATAAGCATGGAGAAACACTTAAATAAATTATAGTAATGAAGATAGCTCAGGAGCAAAAAGGACTCTAACACTCAAACAGTGTGAAAAATGCAATATAGCTCCACCCCTAATTCAACCTCAAAGTTGCAACTTAAACATCAAAAATTTTATTCCTTAAACTGGAATTTGATTCTCCATCATTTTTTTCACTTCTGAAGTCTTTCTTTTGTTCTACTCACAAGTCTGCCTTCCTGCTCCAGATCTACCAGGACTCCCAAACGCACTGTGAACAAGAACTATAAAATTTCCTAGGATTTCCACTGTGCAAGTGCTTTCTATATATTTTATGCCAATGGACCAGCATTACATACAAAACATATGTATGCATGTAGGATGGTTATTTTTCAGGCTACCTGCTTTGCAAGTCTGGTGTAAGGGTTTTCTCCTTCTCCAAAGTTTCTCCTGCTTTCTTTAAAACAATTTTCTCACTTAACAGGGATGAAAGACGTTGTTTTCAGAGTCACAGAGTCCTGTACTCATTTACTTCAGTGAAACTGAAGCAAAAAATAGGCAAAACATACCTAAACAGATTGGGATGTGCAATACTGGGATGTTACCCCTTATTGGGGTCTAGCTCCAAAAGCTGCATTCTAAAGTCACTCTAAATATGTTTCGCTAAACCTCATCACACTTATAATATCAGGACAATTTCCCATTGACTGCAGTGAGATGTAAGATACTGTTTACAGTGAGGGCTGGTAAAAAAACTAGGACTCAGAGTTCAATGATCAGTAAAAGTTTAAAAAATTTATTCAAAATACAGAGAAAAATTTGCCACTGTTTCAGTCAAAAGAATCAGCACATCTGTTACTAATTCAAAAATTTTGAGTTGAAAATAGAACCACCAGGAATGTTTGAATGGCAAAGCATGCAGAAATGCTCCACCCTTTTTGAATAAGAAAATCAAAGAAAGATACAGTGCAGTCTTTACTGTTGTGTGATCCAAAAGAGCAAGAGGATTTAGGAAAATATATTTTTCTGTGGTGATGACCTGAGAATATAATGTTCATGTTTCATGCTTGCCTTGAAGAAAAACAGGCAGCTTTGCAAGCAGAATTTTGTAGCACATTCATCCCATCACTAGCACTAATTTTAACATGCAGCCTGATTTGACCCTCTAGAATTGCTTTTGTTGCAGAAAAAGTTTGTATTAAGTGCAGGAAGCCTGGAAAAAATTCATGATCAAGTCTAAAATAAACAATGAATACTCTTACTCATGAGTAAGACTGCAATGTAAAGTATTTAACTCTTCCGGCAATGAGAGTAGAAGTAAAAACAGTAAAGTAAGTTTGGAAAACAAAACTATTACACTGATTATTGCTACTGCCTGGCAGAAAAACATCAACCAAAATTAAAGGTAACCTGATAATCATTTTCCAGCACTAAATTAAGAGACAGCAGATTTGTACAGCCAAACAAAGCACACAAAAATAGATCCCCAGGACTCCTGGGAAGGGGAAATTTTCTGGTTTATGCAGTTCATTTTAAGAAAATAGAGAAACATATGAAGTAGTAAACAATACTATTCTGAAAATGATATAAAAGGAAAGCAACTTAAAAAGGAACATTGTGATTGTATCTCAGCATAATATAAACATAAAACAGCTACAGAAAAATGTTGCAGCCAGTGGGTAATGACAAAAACGTTTAGGATGATAATAAGGGAAGACAGCAATGTTAATACTAGTAAAAGACTGCAAGGGACACTGGAAGCTTGATGGAGCGGTTGTGTTTTCATTCTGCTCAGTAATGAAGATTATCGCTTCTCCATGGTTGATGTGGTATCTTCAGTCATGCTGTTTACATTTCCTTAAATATCCTTTAATTTCATAAAGTAGCCTTACCTTCTTTCAAATGGCCTCCAAGTGCCAAGGTGCATTAACATTATTGGTATGCTGTTTCTCCGGGGCTTAATTCCAAAAAAAAACCCTATATATTCTTTTAAACCAAGGTGCTATCAAATTTCTGTTTTTGTCTAGCTGTAAATCGGATCTATGTACAGATATATATACATGATATGAATAAAAGCAGAATTAGGAGAAGAAACCATTGACGAGGAGAAATTTTTGGCAAGCTAGTGGAACAGTTCAGCAAAAACTGTTAGAGAAAACAATTTCTTTCACTCTTACAAGGCAAACAATTTCCCTTCTCCTTCTTTAGAAACATAGCATGGGGTTGCAAAATAAATATTTGAAAATTCTTATCTAAGGAAGAACCAGGAAACACATGTCATCAAGTTATTACAATGTGAACTGGAATAATCATTACCATAAAAATAATTCAGATGATTGGAAAAAGCATAAAAATTTCTTGCAATCACCGTCATGAAACCCCAGTTGACAGGATTGCATAAAAGAGTGATAAATTTTGTATCAACTTTATTTTAATGATACCTTTCCTGTTAGGTTGTGTAGTTTGGCTTTAATATTAAAACACAAGTATGCCCAAGTCACGCAATGTGAAATTCACAGCAAACCCATCATTATTTACAGCAAATTCACACTGCTGAAATTTTGGTAAAATTCAGGTTCACTTAACATCCCGAGTTTGTATGTTTAAGAATGTTCTCATTGAAGGTTTGATTTCAGTCTGTACTCCTATTCAGTGAACTCTCCCAACCTTCACATTAACCAAAAAGCTCCGGTTCAATAGGCTCCTCTCCTGAAATGTGCAAATTACAGCTGTCTCACTGAACTTGGGTAAGTCAACAGGATGGCAATTAAGGCTCAAGCTCTGAACTAGAGCAAGAAGATCTGAAATGACCAAGAAATAGAAAGCTTGTTGTAGTATTGATAATGAGCTAAATTTTTGAGACCAGTAATAATTCAAAATACACTGAGCAAAAATGTAATAAGGCTTTTGGATGTTGCTGATTACTTTTTAAGGTAAGAGAAGATCAAAGTGATTTAAATACTCCGTTGCATGACTACAGCAGGTAGAAGCATAGCAGCAAAGACCCTGGCAGGTATTAAGCACCCTATTCTAACTAATTTAGAGATAATTTTTTCTATGCTGTTACATATACAGATGCTATTTACAGACATCCTAAACACCAAATGTTAAGTTTAAAGGAACTTTAAAGTCAAAGGAACAGAGAAATTATATGGCTGAATGCTATTTTTAAGTTAAATGGTATCCACTGCGATTACTTGGGGGCTACATTGATTAGGTAAGAGCATGCAAGTGGATAAACATAGACTTTATTTTGTTGCCACAAGTGATTAAACACTGTTGTACATATTTAAATGACCACACTGATTTTTAAATTTATCCGACACTGACAAATCCTATTGCAGCTTGTATTAGTGATCACAGTTTAAAAGTACTGGGCAATTTCAAAGTACTCTATTTTAGTGCTGTGCCTTTTTTTTTGTTTGTAAATTCTTTACAGATTTCAAGACTGCTCAATCTGGAAATGGCACTTCCAGTCCTGAGTCTGGTCAGCTTCTGTTTTTTGGTTTGTTTGTTGAAAAAGGTTTTATTGCTCAGAGGGCGAAGGCCTTCATAAAGTTTAATGCATGAAACCCACAGAAAAAAATTACGTTGGTCTTCAGTTAGGTCTGGAAAAATATGTAAAACAATAGCATGGAATTGATATCTTCTCTGTCTGAAAGCAGAACCACAGTGTCTCCTCACAATCCCACCTTGTAACCAGATTTTGTTCCTGGTATATGAGAGCTCTGAAGGGTTTTCAGCAGCCCTCATACAAGAGGATGCCAGTGCAATCCACTAAAAGAATTGGAAACAACACTCCAGAAGAGAAGAATTAAGATTGCGAGTTGAGCTGTTCTGAGGGAGGAACATTAAGACTGTTGACAAAAGCAAACTCTTGGGAATAGCTGTTCAGACCATGTATTCTGATGAGAAAGGCATCTGTCCACATATCTGCCCATATATCTGTTTTGCAGAAACTACATTTTCACAGAAAAAGACTTTGTCTTTCAATTTCTACTAAGTGCTCTATTGAACAAGAATTGTCAGCTCTTCCACTGAAATCATTACAAGCAAAAAGTCCCCTTGGCTCAAGTAAAGCTCTCATGTGAGGGTTGTCTGAAGAATTTCAGGATAGCAACTAGAGTGAATTGTGAGTTTTCATGCTATGAAGACTGTCAGTCTGTTTGTGTTACTATGTATTTCCACTTATTATCAAATGAGAACAAAAGAACTGTGAAAACTTCCAAATGAAACTAAAGACAAATTATTTGGTAAGTCTTTGTAATAAAACGAAGGTATTAGAAATCATATAAGCATAATTCATTACATCTTTACCAGGATCTATGAAGATATCATAGCCATCTGTTCAGAATGGAAAAAAGATGCAACAGAGCTTGGGAATAATGAATCAATAAAGAATAAATACTTAAAAATAAGCAAACAAACCCAAAAACAATATACAACAAATACTTTCCCGCTGTAAAGCTCAGCTAAATTTCTCATGAAAAGCATGTGTATTACATATGGTTACCTTCATTAGAGTACTATTCAAAAATGGGAAAGACATAAAACAAGGCTGCTCACAGCACCCCTGCAGTGCTGAACTGCAAAACTTTTGGGAAAGTTAAAAGCCTCAAAGGAAAACCAAAATATTCAGATGCAATGAACTAAATAAAACATTGGCATAAATTAATTTATCTAGTTCTGGAGTTTCTTTGTTTATTTGCAGGGGTGGGAGAGGGCAAAAAGAACAATTTCTTGAGATTATGAGCATATTTATTGTGGTACTGTATGTTGATCTAGGCAAGTCAGACAAGCGAATTCCACAAGTGAAAATTTCTATTATGGAAACCCCTGAGATAACTGGTGCATGGGTCATTTACCTAGGCATTATCTTATGCACACAAAATTAATTGATTGACAAGACAAACTATTCCAAGAGAAATCATCACTAAATGAAATACTGAAAATGACTAACAATCTTGTACAGGATGTCAGAACAAATCAAAGACAAATCAAAGGCAAGAAATTACACTAATTTCTAGTGCAGTGAATATTGTTAGAGGATATGTCATCACTAAAGATGGGATTACTGTAAGAATATTAAAATAAAACAACAAAATCTAAATATTATATATAATGTAAACTTTGTAAAAGACAATTTTTATAAAGCACAATTGAAATGCTTCCAAACAAAACCTCAACAATCAATCACTTACAAGCATCCCATTAGGATTAGGTTATTACATTAATTAATAATCCTCTACAGGAGTATTAAGGCAAACATTGAACTGTATATCAAAACCAAAGGTTAAATGAACTACCAAAGGTTAAATGAACTACAAAATTAACTTAAAACAAGATGAAATTGAAAATTTCAAGATTGTCTATGACCATAGAACAACAAAACCCCAAATGGGATATGGTAGCTGAAATTAATAATCTTGAATTTCTTCAGTTTCTTTATTTTGAGCAATCTCAAATTACAATACAAGTAAGAAAAATATTTTTCATATTAACCCAGATGCATGTTTTTAACAGCTCTACTTGAGCAACAAAAGCCACCTGACCTTTCAAATATAATGATAGACAGAAACGTGGTTTTAAGCCCCTTACTATGGTAAGTCTGATACCAAATTCAGCCTCAGAGTGATCTCTATGTGATAAGATTTAAACTATTGAAATAGCTTTTCCTCATTTTCCTCTTCTGGAAAATTGGTATACCAGTTTGTCTCTCTCTCAAATATTGCAAAGCACAGTGCTAGTGAGAACCACAGGATAAAAGGAAACTGTTAATAGCAACCTTAAATACTGTCATCACCTTCACCTTATAGAGTACTTATTTTACTGAGACGTTACACTCAGTTAACAGAATAATTTTGATCTGATTCTGTTTTTCGTAGTTACGGATTCTAACAATTTCTCAGACGACATGGCATTGAATCAAGATGCTGCAGAGTATCTGCACTAACATCAATGATTTTCAGCCTGCTCACTTTTGTGTTACCTATTTATGCTAGTATGTTCTCTTCAAAGAGCCAGTGGGCAGCAGGGACATCAAATTTGAAGTGGGATCAGAGGAGAAAAGGACGCAGGCAGAAGCTACTTGGCACAAGAAAAAAGTCTGCAGTTATCAGCAGTGGGGAATGAAATAGTGTACCTATGGACAGTTGTGTTCTGATACAAACATTATTGCATAAATATTTTACATTTCATGTATGGTAGCTTGTATGTCTCCAAAGAGAAAAAAAAAATCAGCTATTTGCAACCATTTACTTCTTTGAAGATGCCTCTGAGGTCATATTTGATTGTATAATACATACACACATTGAAAGTCCTTAATTAGTAGGTACAAAGGCAGAGCCTGAAATGAAGCATGGTAGGCTTGGCAGAAACACAGTGGGTGGATACAAAGGAAATTATGAAGTCAAACCCACAAGAACTTTAGGAGACCCACCCAATGGTGCTGCCACTTCTAAATAAATAAAATTCACTTCTGCATATGATGGAATCATACAGTTCAGACAACTTCTCATAAAACAGGACATATATCTCATTGTGCAGTTTAGATCCAACACCAGATACTACAAAGAAACTGTGCATTTCCCTTGTTTTGTTGGAGTCTAAATCTGTTCCCTTCAATGGTTGATGCAGTTGTAAAAATTTTACTAAACATAAGAAAGGGACAATATTTAGTCTCTTCAGTCAATTCAAATTAGAGTTGATTTTAAATCAACTTTAGACTACTCTGCTTAAGATGAATATTTCAATTAAGATTGAGCAATAGCAGATTAAATGTGTATGTTTAGACGTCTTTTACTTACTTGCCATGTTGCAGCAGCATCTTTTGCCACTTGTTGTAGGCCTGAAAAAGGGCTTTTGTGTTCAAAAACTTTTCTTTTTATAAATAGATCAACACATTTCAAAAAAGATAGTACTCTCAATAAAATTTTCCTCATTTGCATGTTTTATGTTGTTTTGAGTGATAGATTCTCCCTTTCAATATATCTTTCTCAGTTTTAGAAAAATTATTCTGAATGGTGGATAAGAATATCTTAAGAGCTCTACAAAATCACAGCCTACATCAACGGAGTCATGACAGCTTGGACCAAATGCAAGTGAAGTTTTCTGCTAGGGACATCTGCAGACATCTGTATGTATTTTTGGTGTCTGAAGAATAATTTCTACCACCAATCTTGCCAGTAACACCATAAACCACAAAAGAGGCATATTTCATTTTCAGAACAGTTTAGCAGAGGAAAAAGAACTTGTTATAAACATCAGTCTGGTTTTGGAAACTTAATTTACTTTTAATTTCATATTACATTTCAGCTTTTTCTTTATGGAGATACTGAGGTTTTCTGAAGCAGAACATCTTAGGTAGACAAGAAAAAAATCCTCTGTAGTGGGTACGCCATTAATTAGTAGCAGCTTGGGACTATCTTAGTATTTCAGGTTATAAACTATGGGAGTGCATGAGCCCCTTAATGAGAAATTGGTCTGTTTTGATTTGTTGCACGTTTTTTTTGGGGGTGCTGTTTGTTTGTTTTTGGTTTTTGTTTTGTTTTCTATATAGCAGGAACTTCAGCACTGACAGAATGGGGTATGCTGAGGTAGAGAGTTGAGAGAAGAAACCATGAGATAAACTCCATAGTAAGCTATTTCTTTCCTTCAGTCAGTAATCTAGATTAACTACCTTTCAAACTTACTGTCTATTTACCTTCAAGATGAACAGCTTTACCGCTTCTATTGCTTAGCACTTAGCTCTTTTGGAAGCTAAAAATTAGCAATTAAGAAATGAGAGAAACTCCTTTTTCAAAGAATGAACTTTTAATCTCACTCTGTTGAAGCTTTATTGGGGTTTGTCACTCAGAATGAACACAGTAGCCTGTCTTGTACTAATGTCTAGATTTGAAAAAATAAGTAGGTATGTTATACCTCAGCAGTGACCACACTGAATTTCAAACACTCACCTACTGAGCAAGTCCTGTTACTGCTGCATTACAGAACAGCATCAATGTGTATTAACCATACTCTAAATATATACACAAAATTGAGCCTTCAGAAGTTTTAACTACTCTTGTCACAGCTGAGGACTGTTAGGCACGTGACAAGCTCCAGTAGGTCAGCAAAGTCAAAATGGTAGTCCTGTGCAAATAAATCAGCAGAGGTTTAGAGAATACTTTTGTTCAGGTATCTGAGTGCTCTTAAACACCTACCCTGACATAAGATGTTGAATTCGCTTTGGAATGAAACACATTGTGCCTCTTGTGCTACACAAAGGATGTATTTTAGCAAGACTACGTAGAGAATAGTGCATGTAGAAAGGCAACAGTTATTGCCACTCCTGATATATTTATAAATTCCATTTTTATCTGTAGTAGTTCTGAAATAGCAGCCAAAGTAGAAATGGAGAAGGTAACAATCAGGCTTGGACTTATTCATAAAAATGAACTTGATAATTTCTTTCTGGAACTTTAACTTCAGCTTTTCAAACTTTATCATATTGTTTTTACAAAACTTTTAGCTTACTTTAGCTAAAACTTCAGCTCATTATTTTTTGGACTTTCCTCAGCTGTTAAAGGATTTTTACTGCTTTTAAAAACTCTTTTATTTTGAATGGGAAAAAATGTACCTGGAAGGACTGAATTGTAAAGGAAACGGTAGTACGTTGTACACTGTAGAATAAAGAAAAATTATTTTGAATGCCATATACATCCTTTATTAAAACAAGTTTTGCCAAACCAACGTATACTTGTCTTCTGAATCAGTGTTAACATTGTCTAGAAGACTAAGGAGGTTTAAGTAAAGCTGTAATTTGCATTTATAATAAAACATTTTGAGCAGAGGCAGTCATCGAAATGTTTTATTAAAAATGCATTTTTAAGAACAAAATTATGCAACACATTAATACTATTTAGTTTCAGTATTCTAAGAATAAAAACCTTCAGAAAGACATTCCATGAGCATTCTTAAAATACAATAGAAAGTTTACTTAAGTTCACGTGGTTTTGAGCTACAGTCATTAGCAATCATTGTTAGCAACAACAGAAATCCTGCATGTATGAAAATACTGATAAACTAATCAAAATGGGGAAGGTCTTAAGTAGCAACTGTCCTTGGTATGAAAAAATATATGAACAGCTGGTCAAATTTTTAGGATATCAAAATGCACAGATATCAAGACCTCTTGCGAGGCTGCCGGAAACTACTAAAAAGAGTTTCATTTCCATCCCCAGTAATTTAATTCTGTAGGGAAAATTACAGAATGAGGTATCTTTACTTTGTTTTTATTAAAATTATTTTGTCTGCCAAGACTCAAGCCACTGGTTGTTTCCAGTGTCACTGTATATTCATGTTGATTTTATGTGAGCGCATAGTAAGCATGTATGTACTGTGTTATGTTGTGTAACTTGCATTCTTGTACTGGGTTACATAAAGTGGAAAATGGAAAGAAATGGCTTAATGTCAAAGACAACAAGAAGGGCTTCTATACATACATAGGTGACAAATAGGTAAATATGGGTGCCCTGCTGACCGAGGAGTGGGACCTAGTTACACAAAACACGGAAAAGGCTGTGGCTCTGAATGCCTTCTTTCTCAGTCATTACTGGCATGAGCAGCTTTCAGTTATCCCAGGTCCCAGAGACTGGG
Source organism: Myiozetetes cayanensis (assembly GCF_022539395.1). Classification (NCBI taxonomy): domain Eukaryota; kingdom Metazoa; phylum Chordata; class Aves; order Passeriformes; family Tyrannidae; genus Myiozetetes; species Myiozetetes cayanensis. The sequence goes on along the minus strand of NW_026087411.1, from coordinate 29,555,051 downwards.
GGAAAAGTCTGTATAGAGGCAGAGACATAAACTGCATTTGAATGCTTATTTTGCCATTCTTCTAATACAACTCAGGATTAAGAAATTCTAAGATAAATCTCTGTCTTTCTTTACTTAACAGTTTACAGATAACTTTGAAATATTGCATCTAAATAAAAATGCATTCAGACTCTACTAGTATATCAACCTAGGCATGGGGAAAAAATCATGTATACTGAATAAAAATACTGCTTTTATCAACAAATATGTAACTGACAACTCTATGACAGCTAGGCCATTGTAAGGTGATCTTTTTTTCTGGTTATAAATTAATAAGACATTAATTATAGTTCCTGAATATCTACTTACGTGCTTCTGTATTCCTAATATGACAACAGAGTTCCTATCATCTGATTGTATTCACTGATATCCCTCTTCAGTTACTTTAGGTATAACATTACTTTTGCTCTGGCAATTTCACAACAAAAAGATGAAAAATTGTCACTGTAAAGCCACAGGACAACTGCAGAAGGTTGAGTATTCAATTTAGTATATAGCCACACTAAGAAAAGAATACATCCACATAATTAAACTGTGCAAGTTATAATTAAGTGCAAAAAACCCACCACCTAAATGTTTGCACATTTGAGTAATGGAGGATGGAAGGAAGTTGGGCTAAAGCATTATCAGGATCAATGAAAGTTAGTATTGCACCACCCAATCCTATGTATCAGCTAAAAGCCTCTAAAAACTTGTATGCCATATCAAGACTAAAAGTAATAAGTGGTAATAAGTGTCTCTGGTTTACATCACTTGAAGGAAATAAAAAATGCTTCAGAAATTTCACTAATGTTACAGAAATATCTCTGGAATTCAAATAAATATCCCTGTTTATTCCTCCTGGCTCAGGCACTCCTCTTAGAAGAGCATGAAACTTTGAAAAAACTCAACCAATAGGATCCTAATAACCTATCTGATTTAGAAGCAATGCTTAAACTCTTTGTTTTAAAGAAAAGATATAATTAAGACCAGGAATGTTAAATTCCCCAACTAGTACTATCATTTGATGAGCTTGTAAACTTATTTAACTCAACACTGGTGCAATTACTGCTGGTCATTTTCCTAAACTTCCCTGCTGTGCATTTTAAAGCACATCATAGCGAAAATAAGGTAAATTTGCATTACACAAAACAAACCTCACTTGAAATACAATCTGTAATTTCCATTGTTATTGAGAAAATTGTCACTCAAATATATAAATATCTCTAGATTTTGAATTAATAAAATTGAATGTGAGAGTCCACCACTGCTTGTTATGCTATTTTAAAATAGCCAAGAAAGGATTATTCTTTACTACATTGAATGTCTAAACCTTTGCAGTCAGATCTCAAAGCCTCTTCCCTTCAATCCAGGGATTCACCTGGCCTTTTCCTCTTTGCACATCCATTTTTGGGGCATGGTACATCCATTCTCGTATGATGAATGAAGAACACCTTTTATGTCTAACTACAGTACTGCTCCCAGAACAAAGAAGAAACATAAAGGGTAATGAAGGAGGAATGTATCAATTAAAAATTAATTCTCCACCTGACAACCTCAGACTTACTACATGCTGGAAGCAGCAACAGGGATGACACTGGCCATGAACGGTGTTTATACTATTGCTGCTGCAAAAAGTTGGAGTGAGGTTTTTTTTGTTAAATATACATCAATGCATTTTAATAAAGAACTACTACTTAATGATAGGAAACTTCTATTTTGAGCTTAGCGCCAAAAAACTATGAGCACTGTAAAATTACTGGACAATTAATTCTCACTCTCACATATTCTGCAGGTGAAATCCCATCATACTGGGCAATTGAATTGATTAAGAAACCTTCTTTGAGGGCAGGTCTACTGCAGAGAATTAATTTCTGTCTTACCAGAGGGAGAATGAATAGCCAGAGACAGCTAAGACCTCATAATTGTTGCTAAGTTGCCAAAAGATCTGTGTTTTTTATTTTCAGTCCTTGGAGAAAACACAAATAATCATGTCAGGGTTTACAAATATAGTTTTGAAACAGAAGTGCACATATCAACTCCTAATCCAAACCCTGAAACCTCACCATGCTAAAATTTATTAAATTTTTTGTGAAACTTCCATCTTAAATTGCCCTTAAAGGCAGGAAGTGCCTTCTACCCTGTAGCTGTAGGCTAGTATGATCTATCCTATTAATATAGTCTTGCTTTCATAACAATAAATAACCACATTCAGTAAAATAATCATTCCTTGTCTTCATGGAGTTTGATAATTTGTAGAGCAACCATTCCCCATGAAATAAAAGTCAGAGAGCAGTTCAATAATAGAGTGTGGTAAAATAAACCTACGATTTGGCAACACGTATTTGCTTATAATAATTCACAGAATGTTTGTCTTCCAGAAAACTATCAGTGCATCTTTAGAAATTTCTTGAACATTTCTCTTTTTGTCTTACTGGAGGGTTTTCTTTTATAGAAATATTTTTATCATTTAAAATCCATTAGCCTATAAAAGGTTATAGCAGTTCCAAATCACTTTCTATTAGATGCATATCTGCACTACAATGATTACACATTTTTTTGCCATCCTCAGCAGTGATGATGGAAAGCAAATTAATTCAGAAGCTAAATTCCTGATCCTGCAAATAAACATGCACAGGCATTTTTTCCCCCAAGTAATCACAGAAATCAGAGAGAGAGCTCACATTATTTACTATATGTACATAAACATATATTCATATGTTTATGGATACATATGGATGTATCCATACATAGAGATGCAAAATCTTTCTCACATCTTTCTCACTCCTAAGAACAAACAAGTGAAAAAAATTCTAATATTAGAAGGCTATCTTAATCACCTAAAATACAAATTATTTTTCCTTCATACAACAAGTATACAATTGCAAAATAACATGCAACACATTTCCCATAACCTAAAAATGTTCTCTTCAGAGTCCACTAATTTATTGTCAGCTTTATTTATTCTGCCTGTAGACTCCACAGTGAATAAAAAGAGAAAAGGAAAACTGTAATTATTATGATGATGCCTAACATGTATATTATATTAAAATTGATAATAATTTAAAATCAATTAATCTGCATACTTCTGCATCTGATTTATTGCTTTTTTTCCCCTGTGATTCAAAAAACTCCCAGTTTAATCAAAACTGATGTCATTCTTGTGCCAGAGATATTAAGGTAAAATTGACTGCTCACAGAGGCAAGAGTCCCCTGTAGTTTCTCTGGCTCATCATACCACAGAGGTTTTCTGGTGAAAAGTCAATGGTCTCAGATGCTATGTTAGGAACTTCCCTTACAAAAAATATCCAAATCATGTAATGTAAAGTATTGGGGTGAAATTCCATCTCATATTGGCACAATTCCCACTGTGAAAAGCCAACTTCTTCCCACTCTTTTTAAAATAAAATTTGTAACCAACTGAAATCTATGACTAATATGCAACAAAGGATCAAAAGACAATTTGTGCACCAATAACCTCTGTAGCTCTAAATCTGCTTATGTCAGGACATAGAATGAAAAGTGGTTTTGCCTCTTGGAAATCTGTTGAAATAATAATATCAGTAGAAAAATAGCATAATTCTTCCTGAATGCCAAGTACACTGTGCTTCTTTGATGGCTTTAAACTGCTTGTTTCCCTGAAGATCAAAAGGGGACAATATATTATGGAAATTCCTTGTCATACAGGCTTACTACAATATTAAATGTGCTGTATCTTAGAGCTGTGGGATCTTGTATCAGGCTTTAGTTAATTAAATAAACCTGCTGAAAATCAAAAGGATGTCTTCCTGGAACTCTTTTTCTTCTGGAATTCCCTTATGCAAAGTTATTTTAACACTCCTGATACAAAGCTAAGATATTCTCCTTCTGTTTCCAAACACTGGTTGTTGCTCAAACTGATGTCACTATATCTCTGCACATTTCAAGATTAAAGGAAATTTCTGAAATATTTAGAATTATTTCTCCCAAGAGTTATAGCTGGATATAAACTGCATAAATAAAGAGAGCTGATCAAAGTGGGGAGGTATTGCAGAAGAAAGGATTCATAATAAAATATACAATCATTTTAACACTCAGAACTTTCCCATCTCACTTCAAGTACTTTACTCTTTTCTTTTGCTGAAAAGTAGAGACAGCTTTGTGTGAAATATACTTGTATGCAGCTTACTCTCAGAGTTTAAAATAACTATCAAACATACTATAAATAGAAAGGTTTGTCCATGCTTGCATAGAATTTTAAGTAGCCAGCATAGCCCAGATTTTCAACAAAGCTTCCCAAACAGATTAGCTATCAATGAAGAGAAACAATTTCAAGAAATGTGTTGCAACAGTTAGGTTGACTGAAAATGAAGAGTCAAGATTTCCAAGGTTTTATATTGGTTTCTGCTTCTAATTCACTGTCTTATTTTCACAAATCATTTCATCTGCTCCTCAATGTTATAAAAACAAGATTTTGCACTTACAGATGGCCTTTGAACATGAAATCTCAAAGCGATCAAGGAAGATAACCCACTCTAATTTATTTCACAGTTGAAGAAACGAGTTCAGAGAGATGAGATCACTTGTATAAGTTCACAAACTTAGTAAAAGATACAGATTGAAATAAAAAACAGATGCCTTGCATCTTAGTGTAGTACCTTATTCAATGCAATGTGTTGCATCTATAACGCAGTTGAAAGCTTAGTTGTTTTATTTATAATTTGAATCCACACAGTAGTAGAGTCATGCAAACAATAGTGAACATCAACAAAAAATATGACAAACAACAAAAATAATACCCCAGGCCAGCTAAAAACCTCAGTCAGACAGTATACTTTATCACAAGCATTCAGTGAAAAAATCAGAAACATACAAAGGCAAATGTTAACAGAAGCTCACATGTTATTCAGGAAATATTCTTACTAAGAAGGAGTTTCATTTCTTAGGAATAACAAGGCAACTGTCTGTAGCTTCTCTGCTTAAGTAATGAAAAAGTGAACATTACAAACCCAAAGAATATATGATTACATGAAGAATAAAATATAAAAAGAGGTAAAAAGGGAAATGTAAAGCTTTTACCCCCCTAAAAATTTCCAGCAGCTGCCATTTAAAGTACGGCCTTTGCCACTTTGGAAAGGTATACAACATTTGCTTACCTTTATTTATGCTTTAATTATAGCACTGAACTGCTTCCAACTCTTTATCCACTAATAGAATGTTTAATGACTGGATAAAGATTCTATATAAATCAATAGTCATACTAAGTTGTTTCATATGTTGTCATTCTGTAGTACACAACTAAATCTATTACTAAAAATATATATATTCTGATTTCTCGATTATCTGTGAACTTTGTAGCATTTTTTCTGACGTTAACATTTCTTCTGCCATAAGTATTTACTTTTCTCTCTAAAATTTAGGATTTTTCAGTAAGAAGATGGCAATTCTTTCAAGATTCCTATCTGATGCATCACAGTATGACTCATTGCTACTGCATTTTTCAATGTTCCAGTTTTCCCTATTAGCAATTCTGAAATAGCTCCTCATTTGCAATAATCCTTTAAAAAAATTATTTGATACAAAAATGCTTTTGACTACTGCTTTTCAAGCATCTGAAAAATATCTGTGAATTGACCCTGAGATTAAGGTTTTAGGAAGACGAAAGAAGAGGAAGGTTTTGCTTATATAATTGGCAGCTATCCAGCACACTGAGGAAGGCTGCAGTCACTGTTATTGAAATATTCAGGTTAGGAACCTTAAGAGAGTAGGCAAACCCCCCCCCCAAAAAAAAAAGGAAAAAATAAATTTAGATTTGAATCCCACTGGTTAGACTAGAAAAAGATGAATTTGCAACAACATAAAAAATAGCACCTGACTAGTCAGATAAAATATTCGTATTTATAGCAGAATATGTTTAATATTACATCAATTCATGTCTTTTTGTCTGAAAATTATACCTGACAACATCTACTGTCTGTCTAATTTTCTCTTTTCTTTTTTGTTAATGTCAGTAAACAGAGGCTTTACTAATCTTCAGGTTGCTAATAGGCCCTTATAATCTGAGTGGTCATACAATGCATTCTCTTATGTCTCAACAACTTTACAGCTGCCTTGCCAGTAAAAAGTAAATGCTGTCTCATTTTTTTTTTCAGACATCACCATGGTGAAATGGACCTTAATAAAGATAGTGGTTCGAGTAATTATTTTTAATACTATTTTTACTGTATAAAGAAACTATCAATTTGAAAAAAGAAATTATATAACACTGTTGCAACTATATCTGGAAAAAATGGAATTTGACAAATTGTTCAAACTTCTTCTCAGAGGCTTTCAGGGGTGATTTTTTCCTCTACCGCTTAACAAACCTCTTTACACTTTCTTTCCTAAAGTCCACATTTTGCAAAAAAGCAGATTCCAGGAAATGAAGTTACTTGTTTGGTACAACTGCCAAAGCCACTTCCTGTACGCAGTTGGCAGAAATGCTCAGGGAAAAAAAGCCTTATGACATTTTTCAATCCAACCAAGATGGGCATTCCATTCAGCCACACAAAAACTCAGTTTAGCCCCAGAACTGTATGCCAGTATTATATATTTGACCGCTCAAAGTATTGCAGTCCAGTAATAATAAATCCAATTCTACATTTGTCAGGAAAAATAGTATCAAACAGGTGCCAAACAGCAAACACATGGACTACTTCATCCATAACCTGGTATTATTCCATTCTTTTTGTATTTTTCTGTTCTTCCTCTCTTCTCTCTGTGCAGCTTCACACATGAATGCACTCTAAAGAGTAACTTATGAAAAGTCTGCAGAGACACCATTCATTGGAACATGACATAACACAGCCATTGTTATTTTTGGAAATTGACACTATTTATGCCTCATTCAGTGGCAGATAGAAAAGGAAATTTCAATAAGAAAGCCTCTATAACAAACCCATGGGCTGTTATAATGTAAAAGCATCAAATATATTATACTCATCAGATGAACTGAACAGGCTGTCAATGACTGAATCATATTTTCCTGGACTTTGCTAACAGATGTTTTACCACATCTTGTCCTGCACAATCTCTATTATGATAAAATTAAGCCTTTAACTGTAACAACACATTTTTTTCAAACCAAGGGATTAAAAGTACCTATAAACAAAAAAAATCTGCTATCAATCTAGTTGCTTTGACTCCAGATCAACCTCTTAAAGATTAACAAATTTGCCTAAGGGATCACAATTAGATATGCAGCAGTTTAAACCTGTACCTGTTCTTCCTATAGCTCCCCTAATTTAATGAAGCCCCATTAAAGCTAAAATATGCCTCAGTTGAGGTGCCTGTCTTTGAGCTTTCAGTTCTTTTTGGGAGTAACAGCTAAATTAAGGGTGACAAGCAGGAACTTCCCAATGACTGTTTTCATTTTATTGCACACATCATTTCAAAACACGTATTACTGTCTTGTCTCTCTAGACATTTTCCATCCAAAACCTCTCTTGGGTTCACTTTTCATTCCCTAGTAACTTAGCTCTTGCTTCCCTCCAACCTACAGTCTTATTCCTCATATCATTCCCATCTTCATTAGGAATATATCCTAAGCCACAAATCTCTTTGCCCTTTTCTATGCTATTTACAAAAGAGAACTCCAATCCCTACCTGCCCTCCTCTTTTTATCCCTTCCAAATTAATTTTCTCCTCCCACAGTTTAGGCAGTCAAGTGTGTGGCACAAAAACTGTTTAATACCAATTGTTTCTACTGTCTATTCCATCTACAGTTTCCTGGCAGTCACAGTATTTTCACAAGAAAGACAAAAAATAGTATTCAGAAACACATTTGCTATTTGTAACCAGCACATGGTCCCTTAATGTATTCCATCAAACACATCAAACAGATTCCTGACATTTGAATAAAAAAAGCCCAGAAACAGAGTGGGAGAGAGAAAATAAAATGCTGATTGTCTTTTTGATTTCTTCCTTCTTTTTTTGAGTCCCTTTCCAAAGTTTTAGACATTACCACGGAAATTTTCAACCCAGTATTAAAGTTATTTTACCCAAAAGTTCGAGACAAGATGCAATTTAGCCAAGCTTCCTTCCCCTAAGTACAAACTCAATGATTTAATATCAAAAACTACAGCTAACAAGTTCAGCCATAGAAATACAGAAATACGTATCTCCTCTCACAGATGGCACCCTTTAATGTGTTCCTTCCTTCTAAAAGTCTGGAGAAAATCAGACTTTGAACAGTGTGGAAAACAAGTACTAGAAAGCTCTGGGGCACCTCATCAGGAATCCAAGAGTGAAGACACTTTTGAAACAATAGCCTGAGCACAGATCTTCCCTTTTGTAATTGATGCAGCTTCTAGCAGGGTTTCTTAAAAAGACACGTTCCAAAAGACTGACACTTCTAGGCCAAAGGTTTAATTTGAGAAATATTGTAGACCTGTGCCATTGCAGATATCCAGAGAACATTTCTATTTAACGGACAAGCAGCTACTTTTTACACCAGATTCAAAACACTCTGAAGCTGTAGCTCTATACAGAGAACACTGCAGGAATCAAACCCAGAGCAACAAATGCATGGAAGGGTGTAGCAAAATCCTTTATTTGGAAAAAGTGCTATTCATTCAGTGCCTGTCAGTCACAGATTAAAACATGCTGATCATGTTTATTTATTGGAGTCTAAAACACTTCAAAGTTGTGTTACATACTACAAGTAAACTTTCTCTTCAAGAGTAAGTAAGTTCTGAGTAGTTCTTCCAATTGTTCCCATAATGCTGCATAATAATTTTGTGGATTGAAGTGGATACATTAATCTTTATTTATATCCCCATCTCAAAGAAGCATATATCACATTTTTTAATCAAAATCAAATAGATAACATTCCAATATATGAAATCCATTCTACAGGTAATCATAAAGTTCAGAAAACCATACCAGGGCTTTTTTTTTTACTTTGAAAAGGACCTTAAGTTTATATCCATCTTTATTTAATCATTATTAATCATTAAGTCACTCAAAGACATACCTAAGAACAAGACACGATAGCAATCTACAGTGATTTATGAGGGAAGTTAGGCATAGGAAAGAAATTCCTTTGACTTAATCTTGCCTTTTCAAACAGTAAGGATAAATGGATGAAAGTTTTAATTCACAAAGTATCAAAACATTACAAGTAACAAATATGAATGTTTGATATGTGATTAGGTCCAACTGACACCACAGGGAAATAACAACATGTTTATATGTACTTCTTCAGAGACCAAAATACCATTAGTTTTTTTACAAAAGCCCTGACAATAAATCCTGTTTGTTTGTGCAGTGATATAATGAACCTTGTGGCTGCCTTGGACCTATTTTTCTAAGCACTTACCCTATTTTCTGATTAACTTTCTTAGCTTTACAGGCTATGTCTTCAAACTTGATAGCCCCCACAAGAATGGGAGATAAGATACTTTGAGCTATCCTATTTCAGTCATCTCTATGTTTCGATCATCAGGCCCTGATGGGGTAGAAGTTGTTGTGCCCAGAAAACAAGTATGTAAATTAATTAGCTATAAATAACAAAGTACTCAACATTTCCAATATGTGGATGGTACATAAGAAACCAGAAAGCGACTGGTCCACATGCATATACAGAATTATGATGGCAACTAAAACTGGAAGAAATATTAAATCTTGTGCTTTTGCACTTCATCTAAACACTAAGTAATAGACATCAAGAAAAAACCCAACTGAACCACAAGCTATAAACAGCAGTTTATGCTGGGGTTTTATACCTGACCTGTGAAGCATCTGGTTTTGCAACAGATACAGGTATTTCCAGCAGTTTTATGCCCAGGAGGTGGTGCTGCTGTCTGTTTTGGAAACGACACAGGAACATATCCTTACAACATTCACACCTAGATACTACGTGGATGCAATGCTATGATTTTCTGTTTGTGTATTTGTTTTAACTGTTTATTTCAGGAATACAAGCCTCACATGTAAATGTAGTGATTTCAGAAGTTTAGTATTCAGAAGCAACATCATGTGGAAAACCCCACAATTATCTAGCACAGCACAGCTTCCTCTGTGCTGGATTTACTATAGGAAAAGGTTTAGAAATTCTTAAAAAGAATCAAAAATAGTATCAAAACATAACACAAGCTGCTCCACTGAGAACTCCTGAAAATAGACTTACAAATTTGCAGATTACATGAGAAAACTCATCAATTGATATTAACACAAAGTCACAAATATCATCTTAGGGTATGTTCTCTTACTGCCTGTCTTCTGAATGCAATTAAATCCTAAACAAGCACTGGAAAATACTTTTATTCTTGGGAAAAAATCTGAAACAAACACTTTCAACGGGAAAAATCTATTTTTCTTCTGTATTATAAAAGGTTAGTTGCACATTGATTTTATTGTTTTAAAGACAGTGATTTTGAGAAAGAATAAAAGCTACCACTTCAAACTTTATTTTTATATCCCTTTCACTGACATTTCAGATTCATGTAGTTTTAGATGTATTTCATATGATATAGCTTGCAAGCATTTTCTTTTTAAATGATCACTGGATGCTCATAAGTGAAAAAGAAAAAAAAAGCCTGAAAATGTCAGCTAAACATAATGTCAAAAAATATAAACCAATGCAAAGAGAAAATGGCAGTTGAAATGCTCCAAATCTTCATTAAAAAAATCCTGCATGAGTTTGCCTTTACTTTAAGGAGAGTATAAATCATATATATATATATCTCTATATATATATATATATATATACACACTCTAAGCAATGACATGATATCAGTCTCACTTCTAGTGAAAATTCTAGTGAAATGTTTTAAATCCAAAGATTTAAGAATCTTGAACTACTGATGTATTCTCTATAGTTACTGAGACATGCATATGGAGAAACTAGTTTGATTTCTGTTGAGGAATAAGGAAAAGAGTGACAATATCTTCCTAAAATAGCAAGAAAATAATAGATATATAGAATTTTTGAGGTTGGAAAATACCTCCAAGATCATCAAATACCACTGTCAGCCCAGCACCACCACTACGGTCACGATTAAATCATGTCTTCAAATCAACACTTCCAGGGATAGTGACTACGCCACTTCCCTGGGCAGCCTATTCCCATGCTTGAATACCCTTTCTGAGAAGCAATTTTTCCTAATATTCTATCTAAACCTCTGCTGGAACAACTTGAGGCCATTTCCTCTCATCCTGTCATTTGTTGCCTTGGAGAAGAGACCAACTCATACCTGGCTACAACCTCCTTTCAAGGAGTTGTAGAGAGTGATGAGGTTCACTCTAAGCCTCCTTTTTAATCCAGGCTGAACAACCCCAGATCCCTCAGCCACTCTTCATAGGACTTGTGCTTCAAATGTATAATATAAATACTAAAGAAGTTAATCTCTCCGTTCATATTTTTGGGAAAGTTTATTGTGAGTTCCAGTATGTTAAACTGATGCTCTTAAAGGTTTTTATATTTAGGTAATAGAAAGCCTAAAATGGCAGCAGAAATCAATAGTGACATTGTAATAGGCATAATAAAAAATTGCTGAAGGTTTCAAACATGGCATACAATATCAACAGCACCAGATTTTCAGATTAAATTTCTATATAAATTCTGCCTAGAGTTGAATTTCAGAATACCATTTTTGAGATGATCATTATTTGAAGGAATCATAGAATTACAATAAACATTAAAAAAACTAAGACAGTAACAATAAGCAACATCAGTAACATGAATGTACAGCCATGAGTTGACCAAAATGAAAAGGCTTGAGATTATTACACTCAAGACACAATAAAATAAAAGACTGAGAATACTGATTATAGAAAATTATTGGAAACTAGTTGGATGATTAGGAAAATAGAAAAGACAGAAAAAGATGAAATTTAATTTTATTTGAATGTTGAAAATCAGGTAGGAGGCTCATGCTAGGAGTAGGACTATTTGTACTAATATTTGGCATGATATCATTAACAACAGTAACAACAAAACCAAAAAAAATCTTTCAGCAAGTGTTTTGCTCAACCATCACCAAATGACTCACCTATAGAAAGAAAATTGTCAGGAAAAATAGGAAAATAGAAACTATTAAGGGAAAGTAGATTAATCATAAGCACTGTAATATAAAAGTAGACAGTGTAGAACTTTGCCATGACTGGCTCCACTCAATGCATCAGTCAGATACAAGTGGTTTGAAGAACTGGAATTATTGCTAAATGCTTACAAATGTTAAATAATCCCTTCACTTTCTGCTACAGAAACTGGCCATATTTACCTACCCGTGAAGGATCTTTGACACACACAAGTCTACAAGGAACCAATTCAGCTTTTTGTATAACTGTGAAATCAATTTCAGCTTGCAAAATTGCCTTAACTTAAGGGAGTCTTAGACCAGCTTCTACCTGACTCTATGAATAAAAAGATCAAAGACTATTTTCAATGTAGCTTGGTAGACAGATACATCAGAGAATCTCAGCCATAGATTTGTAAGATCAGCCCTGCAATGAAAATCAATAAAAGCTTTTACCTGACCTAGAAATAAAATCTACCAAACTTAATGCGTGACATTGTGGAAAATCAAATATCACCTCAGCTCTAATAGTTAGTCAATAATGGTCTCATTTTTCTCAGATTAATCTAAATATTACATAACCTTTTGCTAACATAATGTTATTCTTTTGAAAGTATCCTTCTGAACTTAAAACTGAAAATGAATGAAACAAAGGTACAGATACTAAATAGGTATTCCAGAGTTAAAATTGTAAGAGTCATAAAGATGATGCATGAGAGGTAAGTGAACCATACCATGAGTTTTTCACCAAAAGCATCCAAAACTTTGGAGCCAATTGTCAGTGAGGCAAAAAGACATATAAATCCACCAAATTCAATAAAAAATAGTACAATAACAGCAGCATGAAATTGGCCTGAAATATTTGGAGGAAACTTATCTTAACCAGTTACATGTATTGAAAATATCAGAAAAAACTAGGGATTTGTGGGACATTTCCAATAATTTCTACTTTGGTTTTATATTCAAATATGCTGAGATTAGTCTCTCAAGACAGTATCTGTTTTTGTTAGGAACAGAATGAAAAAGAGCATTTTTTAGCCTAAATACACAAAAAAAGGAGAAACAGAACTCTAAACCATTATTTAGCAGAATTAGCAGTATCTGTACAGAAATACATAAAGCTAAGCTTATAGTAGGACATTCTATTCTTTTGATTGCCCATATCCATATATAATGTGCATGTAGTGGCTCTGTTAAAAGATAATATAGTCTCTCAGGATTGATGTTCATAACAACAACAATATGGAAGAGGTGTTACAGAGGTATTTCCCAAATCTGTCAATCAATATATAAAGGAATTTGATTACCCTTCAAGTACTCAGAAACTTTTGGAAGCATATTTTTACCTCTAAAATATCAAGAGCTTCAGTCACCAAAAAAAAACCTCAAAAACAATTTCAAGGAGTTACTTTGAAGGATCCAATAGCCAAAATGTGGCTAATGAAAGAGGAAGCCAAAAAGATTTGAAATAGTAAAGAACTTCCAAGGAACACTAGGTTACATTTAGCAGACTAATCTGGATCAGAGAACAGTAAACTAGCATAAAAATACTGGAAAGTTTCCCCATCTAAACAGACTCAAGAGGAAGGCAGTAAAAACTGCCAAAAGCATCTTTAACAAGCTTCCAAACATACGTTCCACATTAGAAGACATTTCCATCTGAGAAGTAGAAAGACAGACATGATGGGTATCTTAGAAAAAACAGAAATATTTTGTAAAACCAAATAAATATGGAGAAAGAAAAAGCTGTTGATATAAGTACTGTCTTTACATAATAACATTTTCAATATATAAGTAGGTTTCCATGTCACTGAGAAACTAATGAAAGTCCTGTAATGATCTGCTCCTCACTCTCATTAAATCCTTATGACTTACAAAATCTGCCTTTGATGTTGCAAATGGGGACCAAGTTCCAAAAAGGAAAATCCAGCCTTCATCTTCTAAAAATAACCCTACATTCATATTTATAAACAGTTAAGATGACAAAAATTGTAACACACAGTGCTTTATCATGGAATACTAAATGCAAGAGTTCACTCAACTTTAAATCTTACAACATGTATTTATATTTCTTTGTCACAAAGAATAAGTCATCTGTTGTTCCTTACAAAGATGTTACAGAGTCTCAAACTTCTTAACACATTTGGTTTTTTGCTGTTCACTAATCTCAGTGAGTTCAGTTCAAAGTCCTCATTCAAGGAAAACTCACAATGAAGTCTGACAAAAAAAATATCTTGGAAGCAGTATAGATAGAAGACTAGATTTTCAAAAAAAAAAAGCAAACAAACAAAAACCCCAACCCCAGAAGTTAGTCGAGTGTACTATAAATTTGCAGAGGTAGTCTACTTGGTATTTACTGCACTCAGGGTACCTTTAAAGACAGTAATTTTTTCTAGAAACTACTTTGAATTTTAATTTTTTCTTTTTGTTCCTTCCAAAACATTAAAAAGAGGAATAAAACTGTGATCTCTAAGGCAATGAGAGATACCAAAATGAGGACATGACAAAGTAAAAAATTTCCACAACTACATGCTACAAACATGTGTCTGAAGAGAGATATTCATTCATATTTATTACAGAAATTGGAGCCTTAGCAATACATGTTTTATCTGGTAACTTGAAATATCAGAAAATAGCTTTGTTAAGCTTATCAGAGGTAAAGTTCAATAAATTTATTCAAAAGCTTATGCTGTTAACATTTCCTGAATTTATTTTGAAGGCTTTTTAAAATACCTAAATCTTAAGCAGTGAAGTCTGATACTTCCCGCTTCATCCTTAAACTTGGCAATAATAAAAAAATTATTGTAGCAAATAATCACTCTACATTATAGAAAACATTTAATGCTTAAGAAGTTAGCAAAACAACACATCTTGTTTTAAATAGTTGTTATGAAGGTTTAACAGTAGCAATGAAATATGCACAACATCAGTAGAAGTTGAGCTGGAGAGCAAATGGAATAAAAACTTTTTCCCAGACCTGTAATAGAAAATGTAGCACATACTTTCTTTTCTGACTAAGGAGAAAGATCAACAGTAAGTCTGAGCACTGCCCTAAACGCACCAGTGAGCTCTTTTTCTTGTCAAATAGCAATAAAATGGCTACATGTGTTTGTTGACAAAAGATCTGTCATGGGCACAGTGCCAAGAGCCTACCACCAGATTTCACAAAGCACTACCAGACACAGAAAAGACTCCAAGATACAAATAGGTTTGCTAAGCATTTAATTTTTCTGGAGGATTGAGACCTGCCTTTTTTTCTGAACTGAAGGACATAGAAGAGATTCTAATGGAAAATGTCAGTCAATCCTTTCCATTAGGGAACTTTCTGTGGGTTTTCAACAATGGAAGGAAGTATTTTTCCCTGAATTATTACATAAATATATAAAATAGACAAGATAAATATTTTGAGAAATCTTTATACAAGACAAAAATATTTAGCTTTCAGAAATGAGCAGTTGGCGTGTTATCATCACTACTTTCATGCTATTCATAATCATCAGCTGTTTATAGAAACCATCTCTCACCTTACATTTTAAAGTCAACTTGTCAGCCCTTCAGCAGGAATGCTCTTTTGTATAGGTGTTTGCATAGTGTTGAGTAAAAAGTGATCTTAAACCATGAAAGGGCTACTCAGGAGGTCAATTCTTCACCAACTTCTTAAAAAACCTCACAGCTTCACAAAGAAAGATAAAGGAAGTGGCTCAAACTGGTCAAAATGGGATCCTGACAAAATCTTTTGTGAGAGCAAAATAATCCCTCTCAAGTCCATCAGCATATACAATGATTTGAAGCTCTTACTAAGATTTATCCTGTTCTTTGAATGTCACCATAGTCACACTATTGTCTGGTAACCAGGCTGTTTATATTTCAAGAGAAAAACAAATCCAGCAGGAGGAAAAATGGTATCATACGCCTCTTATGCTGACAAAATTATGCTAAGAAGCAAGCAGCAGTGTGAGAATGATTTCAAAATAAGACTTCTCTGTACAGAAGTGATATAATGCAGTAAAAGTATACAATGAATGTTTATCACTCCACTAGCATGCATGATGAAGTCTGATTTTTTCTTGTTTTGCTATGTTACTTCATTCTTGAATTATCTCAAAACTACTAATTTATAATAATTGACACCAAGACTATGTCTAGTTTTACATTTATATCTCTACAAGATATGAATCATTAGTACAGATAAAGCTGAAGTAGACACTTTATGATGAACTAAATGATTATATAAAAAATAAAATGGTTGAAGCATTTGTAAAGCTCAGGTTATTATGCCAATAATTTATCTTTGCATTTTCTGGAATGTTCATCTGAAACATAAATTAAATTCATAGTCAGTTATGTCTGTTTCAGATTTATGAAAGATATTCTGATGCAATAAATAACAGCAGCTACTGTAATGTTTTACTCACTCTCACTCATGGGTTTATAATTTTGAGTGCTCTCTGATTAAAGATGGGTATTGAAAAGTAAGTTCTCCCCTTTCATGGTATAACACTTGGACTAAGATAACAAGTTCTGATCTGTTCACTCTAAGTTCACTGTCTTATGCAATCTGTAAAACCTCCACAGTGATGGGAGCTGACTTGCCAAAATGAGAGCAGTAGGCTGCCTTTCGCTGTTTCCAGGCACCCTACCTACCACTCCCTCCTAAAAGAAGTCTTTTGGGATCCAAGGAAAACAAATCTGACAGCACGTAAACTGGTATCATTTTTAACTGAAGAATTCAATGCTATGTAACCCAGTACCATCAGCGAAACCTAGGGTGTTACCAGGACACTGCACTTGCATATTCCTCTGCTACAACCATCAAGAAGAACATGCTGAT
Source organism: Myiozetetes cayanensis (assembly GCF_022539395.1). NCBI lineage: Eukaryota > Metazoa > Chordata > Aves > Passeriformes > Tyrannidae > Myiozetetes > Myiozetetes cayanensis. The sequence goes on along the minus strand of NW_026087411.1, from coordinate 29,538,164 downwards.
ACAGACCCTAATATACATGGAAAAAAGAACACTACAATGACCCACATGTCCAATTTCAGTTGTGCTTAATTAGGTCTGCCATTGGTATGAAACCTCATGTTCAACAATATTTTACTAATGATATTATTTTGAATATGATATTCAAACAAGCAGTTAAAGACATACTTGTTCATTAAAAATACCATTTAATATTAAATCAAAGACAGGTGGAGAGAGAGTTGCCATTGCTCAGTATGGAGAAGACTCCAGGGAGACCTCATCACGGCCTTCCAGTACTTAAAGGGGGCTTATAAAAAGGAGGGAGAGGCAGGTAGCTACAGGAAAGGGGTAATGGTTTTAAATTGAAAGAGAGTCAGTTTAAATGAGATGTTAGGAAGATATTCTTTACTGTGGGGGTGGTGAGACACTGGAACAGGTCACCCAAGGAGGCTGTGGATGCCCCATCCCTGGAAGTTCAAGGCCAGGTTGGATGGGACCCTGAGTAATCTGATCTAGTGAGTGGCATCCCCACCCTTTCCAGGGAGACTGGAACTAGATGATCTTTAAGGACCCTTACAACCCAAACTATTCTATGATTCTATGAAATCAACTCTTTGCAACTTAGTATTTATTAGCAGTCAAAAATATGCTGTAATGGTGCCCAAAAACCTAATTGGAAATCACAGAATATTCCAAGTTGGAAGGGACCCACGAGGATCAAGTCCAACTCCTAAGTGAATGGCCCATATAGGCATTGAGCCCATTACCTTGATGGTGTTCTCACCAACTGAGCCAATCTAATGTCAGACCAAATGTGGGGTGTTAGGCTTTATTGATCTTTCAGTCTGTAGTCGTTACCATTAAAGGCTTCTGTTTGGAGTTTCAGGCATACAAGCAGTGGGGAAAAGATAGAATGTACAGGAAGGTAAATACTACCATATGTCAAACCTTTGAACATGTATTATGTTCACTCAGTGTCTTTTCAAAGAGCATGCACATTCAATACAGGATAGACTTAAAAAAAAGATAAATTACAGCTGTGCCTATACAACATGTACAGTTGTAGAAGTCAATACTCATTCACCTTCAAAGTCAGCCTGCTGTGGGACAAATTTGGACCAGGAATTGTTTTACTGCTGTGATGAGGTAAAAATTTTCCCATTAACACAGATTATTACATCAAGCTCAGCAGTGAAATAGTATGACTGCATTTCTCCTACTCAAAGCAATATCTGGATAGGATAGACTAGAAACATCATTACACGTATCTTCCAATGCAGATGTGGTCCTGGATCATATGGAGAAAATGATAAAAACACATTTCACCATAGAGAAAGAGCAGTTCTCTGAGATAATACATTTTTTACCACACCAAGAAACAAACTTTGCCTGCACAGGACTGTCTGCGTTCTTATAATTCATTTACTTTTCAGAAATTTAGCAGCGTAAATAAATTTTTTTGATGGACTTGGTAACAGGTCAATATGTTTGGAGATTTTACAATATAAAAACAGCAGTAAATCTAACATGAAAGTAACAGGATGAAATTATTCTATTTTCTAACACAGAATGGTAAAGATCTGTTTCTGGGCAAAAAAAGGCACACAACAAATCAATAAAGTAAAAGCTGCACAACAAATCAACAGGAAAATAAATAAAAGTCTACCTAATTATTAGATAGACTTTCTAACAACTGTTTCACTAAAGTAAATATTTTTTCTCCTATGTTTTCTGCTGATTTCCTAATTTAATTGTATAAGGATAAGGAAATGAGATAGGAAAACGGAAAACACATTAGAGACACTAGAAATAACATTGAATTTTATTGCACTAAATCAGGCTAATGACAGCTTTGAGAGTACAGAATTAAATAAAGAAAGCTAGACTGTTAAAACAGGTAACATATCACATAAGCCTTCATGCTACTGAAAATTGAAATCTTCATAAATAATGTAAGGTATGCAGAAAGTTTAAATTATGAAGAACAGCTTTAAAATTACACTATTATGTACACTAATATTACACTAAAGCTTCTAGTTGGGATTTTGATCCTGGCTCAGGCCCAAGCCCTTTCATAAATCTTTAGTGAACCCTTAATGACTACAGATAAAAAGACGTATGGATGCAGTTCAGATTACAGTATACAGATTTTTAAATTAATGGATAACTTTATAATGATGAATATTATTTTCAGGTTTTCAATATACGAAAAATGAGTCTCTGTGCTTGAGTGAGAGTGACACCTCATCCAAACTTAGAATCATAGAATAGTTTAGGTTGAAAAGGACCTTGAAGATCATCTTGTTCCAACCCCACTGCCACAGGCATGGACACCTTCCACTAGAGCTCAGGGCCGCATCCAACTTGGCCTTGCTAATGGAAAGTGCAGGAGATACGATTCAACAATCCAGTCAGTTTGAGCTGACATACCGGCTGAACATACCCACACACAAATGGTTGCAAAAAGAGAAAGCACTGATCAAAACTGAGAATTTGCTACTGCTTGCAAATTGTTCTTTAAAGGCTAAAGGACAAATGGCACTATATAAAAGAAGCAATTATGTTAGTCATTTGTGGATGCAACATATCTACTTTTTGCTTACATATTTCTGAGGTAATCAAAAGCTTTATGTTATGATATATTTAGCTAATACTACTGTGATACCAAATCAAATAAATTCTTCCTATAAAATGAGAAGGAGCATTTTAAATAGGAAAAGTTGAAGGCAAAGGGATTTCCTCAGTAGCTGAGTAACTGAAACAATAGTGTGACAATTGACTCCTAATTCAATTACAAAGCAATTTTAGAGTATAACTGACAACCTTAACTAGTTTAAGAAAAGCATTCCCACTAGTACACTAGCAAAATCTAAGTTTCTACTTGCCAGCTGCCATGTCTGAAATTCAAGCTAAAGATTCTCTCTTCTTTCAGTTTAAAACCCCCTCACAAAATGTACAAAAAAGAAATGCAAACAATGAACATGTAATAGTTACACGTGATAATCTAGGATGAGGCATGTTCTTTGCTAACAAAAACATAAGCACTTTTAGAACCTACTGACACCAAAAAAACTTTTTATTTGAACAATTCAACTAGAAAAAAAAGACAATATGCAACTACGCAAGAAAAATCTGTCTACAGTTACTGGAAGTTGTTTTAAGTGGATTTTGAAATTAACAACTTGCAAGAATATTGTTACTTATTGTCATAAATACCCAGCTCAGATGATGTAAGGAAAGAAAACTGCAATGGTTAGCATTTAACCCTTTTCAAATAACCACTATAAAACTGCCCTACGTACGCAATCCATGCTAACTGTTTAATATTATTTCCATTGTTTGAACTGCTTCTACAATGATTTATAGACATTCTTAAATCCTGTGGTATCACTCATACAAATGAGTGAAATAGATCCCTGAAATCTTGTAAGATCAGGTTCTGGGAATGGCTGCATTCCCAGAATGCTGCATTACTTACAACTACATATCTTTTAAAACTTGCTCTTCTGGAAACTAATGATTTGAATATTTAATCCCATGATTTAGTATTTAAAACTTTTGGGGTAGAATACATAAGCCTTTGGATTTTGCTGAATTAATAGCCATATTAATTGAAGTGTGCAAGACAATATTAGAAGAATTAGTTATGAGCTCTGATGAGGCCTGAGGTAAAACGTAACTCCTGAGAAGAACATTTAATGCTTTTGCAATTGTCCCTCTCAGACTTCTTTCCCACTCTTTCACAAGCCTCCCCAACCAGTTGGCAATTTATTCCATCATTGCAGTAGCCTGTCAAAAACCATGATGAGAAAGCTTTTCAAACCCATACAGAAATTTGAAGGTTAAAAGGAAAAACTGAAGTCAAGAGATTCATCTGGTGGATATCAGAGTATTAAAATTACATATTTGCAAATAACTTATTTTGCTACGTAAGTTGACAACCATGTTTTTCACCAGATGGTGTTCTTTCAAGACATTGTGCTTCATTCTTAGAACAAATGGGATTAATCAAGTCTGAGGCATACAAATGTGTTCAGGTCTGAGTTCAACAGGAAAGAGAACTACATCCTAGCCATTAGCAGACAGAAAAAAGAGTTTTAGCCTGCCAAGGAATGTACCAATGTATCTTTGCACTGTCGAAGCTTTATAATAAAAGAGAAAAAGAGTAATAACAGCTTGAGGCTTACAGTATTTTTCAACTAAGGGTCTCAAAACAGTAACTTGCCTGCAAAAGAAACTGAATGCTTCTTGGTTACAGACTTTTTCTTCATGTGATATTGATTTGTACTTTTTTTTTTTTTTTAAATCAGTGCATAGGCTGCTTGTCCTAGTATGGGCTTCCTTTATACTAACTCACAGAACTTTTTTCCTTTTTTCTTTTACTTGAGCCTTTTGGCCTTATTTTACCAATTAGTTCTTGTACTTAAATACTTCTTTCATTTTGATAATTTTGGGGTCATGATCCATTCTTGTTGTTGTTAGTATTATTATTATTATTCAAATTCAATTTTAAAGACTACAAAGCTCTAATATTTCTAAAAATGAATTTATTTAGGTGTCATTAAAATTCCTCTCCTAGCACAGCTTAACATCAGATATGATGGCTTTACACATACTGTGTATAGGTACACAGTGAGACCTTTTTCAACACTGAACTATCTGCATATGTTTACAAGTGTTACACAGCGAATTTTTCTCAAACTAAAAAAGCTGAATTCAAAAATACTTATGTCTCTAGTCTACAAGAACTTTTAAATACAAATGCTAGTTACAATATGAAGATAAATATTGAGGTTTGTTACTTTCAGAACTTTAAGAAATAAAAAATAGAAAGTGAAAGACAAAATTACTTCTATATTAGGGAGAAAATACTGTCATTTTCAGAGACACATGAAAAACACATGACACATGAAATACATGAAAGAGCTCGAACACTCAGTTATATTCTTGTAGAGACAATTGGTCTCCTGAGTTTGGGTTTAAGGCACACTGGCAAGGCTGTATGTGTAGTATTAGTGTTTCTATTACTTTTTTAGGTCTGCCATTCTAAGTATTCCCTGAGCAGAATAACACAAGCATTTTAAGACATAACATTATAAGGCATTATCATTATAATAGCTATCAGCTATACGTTACAAAAGATGGTAAGTGCAAATGCTGCCAACATTATTCAACTGGTAGCAGAATGTCAGGCCACTCTGAAGGAATGCAGAGACATATGCCCACCTAAAATATTTCAACGTTTTTTAATGAGCTATGCTCAAAAGGATCTTTTTTTCTGAGAACTTACTCGAAGATTCAAGGGTCTGCAACCAAATTTATACTCTGGTTTTGTAGGGCTGTCCCACAGAGTATTCACATCAGTTTGTAAAAGCCATCAGCACCTTGAGAGAGCTTTAAATTTAAAACCCTTTATTTGTGGATACAGAATTAGCACAATATGACTGATATTGAAAATAAAGCTTTCCTGTTTTGGTTCACATTTGAATGATATGCTGTAAATCATCTTGGAATAATCCAATAAATATTCACTTAATTAATTACACTAACCTGTTTGCCTGGAAAGAAAAGGTAGTCTGTGAATAGAAGAGCTGAAATCTTTTGCCTCTTTCAGACTAAAACAGCTAGATGGGCTCTGCCTATCTTCCAAGTTTATAGAAACAGATTGCTCCAAGACTGAAGAACAAGCAGACGTGGCATTAAGCTGGGAAACAGCATCTTGTGCTTTCTTTTTTTCTTTTTTTAGCATATTTATCAGAATATCTGCAAGATACATTAAGGAAATAATTAAGAATTTATTTTTTTTAATATATATATAACAACAATCATCCACCTTAGTTTTTCCAAACAGCAGATTCATTTTTACTAGACACTAACAAATTCATATGTTGACCACAAATTGTTGATCCCATTCAATCAACTCTTGATAAAAGCATTTCCATACAAACAGGAAGAGTTTAGGATCACGTTTGTAATAAACATGACTTCCAAACAAAAGGAAAAAAACTCTTGACTGTGAAGGTTTATTAAAATGCAGAAAGGTCTTTAAGAAATTTCTTGCAATAACACTATGCATTTACTGGAAGTAAATTTGGTATAAATACATTTTGCCTAACAGTTCATAGAGGGCATACAATAGAAATCATGTGTGTGTTCAGATGAAACCACAGAAGTCCCTGTGACATGCTTTTGATATGTTATTCATTTTAATCCTAATTAACCTTCTAAATGACCAGTGGAAAATCTAAGTAGTCTTTAGGGAATATTATTAACTTGACTAGGTAGTAATAGTAAACCACTTTCCAATTCAGTTGTTATGATAGGTTCTAGTTACTGTAGGCAAGAAGGAACTCATAGTTTATTAACTAAACAGCTTCCATACTTCCCACCACTTCATCCCATCAGACATGTTATTAATGTGATGATGTACAGTCACTTAGTGACTCTCTAAATCAGTCTTGTCTTCAAAGTCTTAATTCTTATATTCTTCCTGTATAATTCTAACACAAGTTTCCTCCTTGTACAAACAAAGCTGTGTAAATCTATTGAGCACAAGTGCATTTGATAGAGATCTTTTGCTTCCTTTCTCATACTAATGAAATAATTCATTTCAGGAAGAAATATTTCTGGGAATTCAGATATTAAAATGGACACAAAATTGAAGTCTTTTTTGAAAGGAATGAGTCAGTGGTTTAGATAAATTTATTTGAACTCGCATCATGGAGAAAGAAAATATTATCATCTGTGACAGAGTAGATTTAGAGAAGCTTTCCCGCCACCTCCAATTCAGACTGGTAGCACGCTACACCTCAACGAAAAATACTATTTTCATTTGATATTTGAAATTGATCAGGAATTGTTCAGCACAAAGAACACAACTGAGTTTGCTCTTTGCTAGTATCTGTGAGAGAATCTCTGTTATCTTCAAACTTAGCAAACCCATATTTTCTTTTCTCTGCCATATCTAAATTTTACCCACTGAGCAGCCACGAAGTTAGGGACACAGCAACGTTGCAGTTTGCCCACAGTTCTGTCACCCTGCTAAAAATAACTCCCACCCACTATGCTACAGCACAGCTACTCATGTTTCTTGTGAGGTAGTGAAATGGACAAAGCACATCTGAGCAGTTTAGTATTTTCATGTCCAAAAAGCTTTAGCTTTAAATTTTAAATTTAAATGTAAAAAGTACAGCATTTATATTTGTTCTAAAGGCATATAGCCCAATAGTCCCCAAAGTAGCACCTCATTTGGCTAAAAATAACACACAAAGGAAATTCTATTCTTTGTAAGGTAATAAATTGGTTTTTATATTGCATGAGAGTTTCCCCCTCTAAAAAATGGTTTAATTTGCTTGAGGAGAGTGTTTTAGGTGTGACCTGAGCCACAGTATTTGGATATTGGGTGGACCATTCTAAAGCTAAGTGGTGCTTGGATCCAGGATTTTGATTTGGGTAACGACTGAAAGAGATGCAGGTGAAAAGCAGAAGTCCTGTCACACAAAAGTTGGGAATGGAGTATTTGCTTTAACACAGTGGGGTCAGCTTCCATACAGCCTATCTCACACACACAAAACCCATTGTAAGCCAGATCACCTCAAAACAAAATAATATTTTTTTTCCTCACAAAGGATACTGATTTCATCATCTCTTTGCTGCAGAAGGTGTTTAAGTTTTTCCTGTTCTTCTTCTCCTGATTCTTTGTTAGCATCTTCTTCTTCAGAGATGTCTTGTGAGAGCAGTTTTTTATCAGAAATTGTGGGATGATTCACAAGTTGCTATGAGGAGAAACAAAAAAAGCATACTTTTAACTTTACCTCCAGTTCAGTAGTATTCTACTCTGAGATGGTCTAGCTATAGTAAGAAAGGGGAAGCCTTTCTATGCTCTTGACAGAACAAAATCATGCCATCAGTTTACTGTCAGCTTATACCCATTGTGTCAAGTAGGGAATAAATTGTATTTGTTAATCTTCACTACCAAGCATACAGTTTACTTTACTCTTTCTAGACATAAATTCCAGTGTTCTCTGGTATCACAGAAATTTCAATATTAACAATATAACTAAAAATAATTATTTAAGGACAAAAAATGAATATAATGAATGCATACACTGTTTTATTGGAAAAACTCTATCCCAAAATACAGAGAAGTATTATCTTCTATACCTTTCCCTACTAATTTCACAATTAACAATCATATCTTGTTTGCTCAATGATTCAGAAGGGCTTGCAACACCTTCAGGAGGGTTAGTGTAACAGATTCAGGGATTTAGCAGTTTTAATCTACATTTTTTTATCTTTCAACATAATTTGTCCAAAATAAAGCCTCCATAGTGCTGGAAATACAGACATGAACATCGAGCCATATACAAATAACTAGTCTGTGTTGATTCCAATAAGTACCAGTGCTCTATTACAATTTAATGCAGGCTGAGATCCTTGCTGAGGTTTCCACAAAACGCTGGTGAATTTTTCAAACTAAACTTAAAATTTCTATCAGTCCTCCAGGCACTTCAAAGTTGAGAGTTTTTACCCTTTTCCAGCACCTCTCAACTGTATTGCATTTCTTTTAACACTTTTCAACTATGAATGTCTTCAAGTTATTTTCAGAGTGCCAGCTGCACTTCCATCTATGTTTAAAAAAAATACCTAAAATACCTTCATACGAATGAAGCAATACTTGATCTTGCGCATGTCAGCACCAACATCCAGAGTGCTATCAGGATCATTATCTTTGAGAAATGTTTCAATTAACTCATCCAACCTGAAAATACATTACAGAAGAAAAAAAAAAATCACAAACAAGCAGACAACTCTGCAAAGTGATGTGTCAAATACAATACAAGATGTACCAAGCTGCCAGATATTAGTAGGTTATTTTCCTTCAAGGTCCAGGCATTTGAAATGTACCTTTGTTCTGATTACTAAAAGCCGGATTTGATACTGGAGATCCTACAACTGTATATGCAAACATATTTGCACCTTCTAAGGAATAGTTCTAGAAGTAACAGCATCTAAAAAGTAATCTTTTTTCTCATTTATTTTATAACCTTTTATTCTTTTGTTATTTCAGAAGACTAGATTTTTAGAGGCTTTGGACATAGGATTTGCTACTATATATGATTATTTGTGCAAAAGAAAAGTCCTTTTCTATTACAATAGTCAGCAGACAGCACAGCTTTCATACATAAAATTACCCGCTCCAACCACCAGCAAAGCAAACTGTCTTTTAATGCAGATATTTACAGATTTCTCAAAGACCTACTGCTCTTCTGAATAATGAAATGCAGTAAGTATTTTATTCTCTTGCAATATGTTCTTTACAAACAACTGACAAAATCTTCCTTAGGGAGAAACTATTCTCATTTCAGTAATTCAGTCTCCATAAGACAGTCTGGCACACAGAAGCATCCTCTTTACTTTTCAAAACCAAATTAAAACCTGGAAAGCTATACAGGCATAATATATTGTGCTTCTAAGCTGGATGTCACAGCTATACTGATAGAGTGCTTGCATGCTCTCACCATCTTTCCAAGTTTTGCATTCCAGGATGCATTGCAGATCATTCTCAAGACAAAGAGAAGAGGATTTCTAATCACACACTAGCCCCTTAACCCACTTGCTATGGTACATTTCTGGAAAACAGCAAGTGAAAGTTCAAACTCCACCAACTGGTTTCAGATTTATGGCTTCCTGGTTCCTGAGAGATGCTATTACAATTATTTAGTAGGCAAATGGTGGGAAACAATGACAGGCATATACCCTGTAAAGCACAATTTTTGTAATTTTAAATGCTTATTTAGGCTATTATCCTCAGAAGACAAACAAGTTCTGAACCTGAGCCAAGATACCTAAGGTAGCTGCAGCTAGTACCCAACGGCCTGAGAAGGCCAAGAGTTCAGAACCATCGCTGTGCCTAGTATTTCTTTTGGATGAGTTTGGTTCAGCTCCTCACTTAATATACAAGCCTTCTGAATGTCATTTCATAGTAATTTAAGTGATTTAGCAGTTCAAGGATTGTGAAAACAACATATGAATTTATGCAGTAGCAAGATTTTCATTTTTACAAATGAAAAAACCTAACACGGCTACTTCATTTGCAGAGATGTTAACAAAATAAATCAAGGGGACACTAAAGAATCACAGGAGGAGGGGAAAAAACACAACTGAGAATAAGCACAAAAAAAAAGAATACTGACAATACATTTTCTTTTTCCTAATATAGATTAGATAAGGTATATCTGCTTGTGGCACAGAAACAAATGACAACAGAATTTACAAGATGAATATCCTTTTACTTATCCTATTCCTGACTCAAACAGTTTATTATATTTATCTCTACAAATACACATAAAAATGAAATTAAATATATGGAATATATAAAATCTCGAGCACAGAATTATGTAAAATAGTGCTGTAAAAGATTTACGGAATTCATATAGGACATCTACAGTTAAAACTCTAACCCATTCTTTCTAATCAAAACACTGCACACAGGCTGTAGTTGCCCTCCTAGCAAAAGAGACGAAGCGAGAAAAACCCTTCTGGAAGTAAAGGAGAGCCAAATTGGCTTTTGGTATTCATTTCATTTCTTTTAAGAGATGGATATTGCCTTCTCCTCGGCAATAACAGTATCTTCAGAGCTAGTCACCTATCTTTGATTCTTAGTTCTCAACCAGAAGAATGCATATTAAACTGTTTTCCTCCAACCAACTGTCGCGGTTGAGGCGGGATGCGACATGGGTTTCAGGATACCAGCAGCTTTTTTTTTGCAACAGTGCAGCTACCTTTATACAGTTCTGTGGTGACACATGTACAAACAGCATTGGTTTACTACTATCATAACAACTTATGATTGGACACAGAGCCACATGTCCTAACACAATAGGCTGACATTCCTAACAGGAAACCCACTCTGTGTTACAGTCCTACTGTCCCTGGTTAACCCTCTGCCAGGTGTAAGAAGTTCCATCTTCAAGATTTCAGCTTACAGAGAGTCCAGAACCAGCTGGGCTTCCCAACAACCAACGACTGTTGCAAGAGTATACATCAGCAAGAATTGAACCAGAAAAATACATAAAACAGCCCTGCACTGAACAAAGTTGGGTCTAGGTGTTCAAGAGGAACAAGAAACCCATGGACAACAAGAATTCCAGAGAACTCCCTAGCAAATCTTGCCTTTACTTGCCTACTCAGAGGGACATGCATGTGGCAGAGCAAAGGTAATGTAAAATCATGAGGCCAAGTAACACTGTTCTTTTTCTAAAGGACCTTTTTTCAACTCAGTCATAGGAGAGTAACAAGGAATCATAGGAAATCAAGTATTTTTAGTCAGTTATTGTGGCTCAGCCCTGAGACATACACCTACACCTCTCTTAGTCAGTCAGTCAGTATTTCCTGGAAGAGTTGTTAACTATCGTTTCTTTTGAAAAAGACCAGAGCAATCAAACCTTACATTTACTGATGACTAGCTTCTGCTATTATGCCAAGGATAATGGTTAACATTTGCATGTCCTCTCAAAAAAGAAATTATGAAAGGGCATGCTTGGCACAGAATGCAAACCATATTTGAAAAATTTCTAAGTTTGTGACTGAGATTTTCTTCTCCCGAAACAACCTAGGCTGCAGCTTAATTTCCCCATGACATATTGCCAAAATTCAATAAGAAAATAATTTAGAAAAATCAGAGATATTCATGTACGTTGGTTTTACAATGTGACTGAGAGTGCCAAGGTAATTCATAAACTCAATGGGAGGAAAAAAGCCCAAATACTTTTGTTAAAACTTGTAACAAAAACCAGCTAGAATTAAGAAGAAAAAAAAAAAGTCAACCAAGAAACATATCAAAACTCCTTTCCAGAGTATCAAATACATATAGGAACACTGCTGATTTCAGTATGGTTTTTTTTCCATCCTTGATGGTATTTATGAAGACTAGCACTACTGCAGTGCTGAACCTTATGTTATATGAGAGATGGACTACAGAAGAAATAAATTCCTGTTTCAACATTCTATTTCTTTATTACAACTTACAAAACGAGCTTTGCAAGATGCCAATCATAGCAGAAAGAATAATCCCCTAACTAAAATGAAAATTCAATACGATCAACCCAAAGACCTAGTAATGAAGTAACACCAGAAACCACTCATGGAGGAGAAAACTGAATAAAGAGATGGTCTCTATCATCAGAAGATCAACACCAGGAATTTCACTTCACACTGGAGATACCTTTATAAGAAAATACTTTGCCCCACAATTTCACACCGCTCTGCTTAAAAAGTCAGAGTGCACTCAGCTTGATGGGAAAAAGCCATGGTGGAAACTGTTTAGTAAACTGACATTCAATGGAAACCTAATTATGGGGTCGGGTAGAAAGACTGAACTGAAAATTCCTGAATTACTCACTTGTCACACTTAACTGCTACAGTGGAAATATGCAGTATGTATCTGTATTTAAGAATTTTATACTCTTAAGGCAGTATGGTCACTTCAACTTATTTAAATTTGAGGGCATTTTGTTATACTGGTGAGTTACATCAGAAAAGGCTACATTAATCTGAAATAGAAGTAACTAACCACAAAATACTTGCACTGAAAGTATTAAACATAACCTCCCTCCCAAAGAAAAAAAATTAGAAATCCTAAACCCTCTATTTATGTGTAGAAACAAATATTAAAGTAAGTATTTCATTTGTTGTAGTTAATAACATTAGCAAGCCAGCTGCTGCATTCTTCATTAATTACAGCTTACTGAGGTTCTCAATAAGGCTGCCATGCAGAATTTATGCTCATCAAAATTGGAGCATGGATAATCACAGCTAATTTCACATGACAGCAAAATCAGCGTCATATGAAGATGTCTCATAGAGATCTAAAATGGTTCCGTTTTTTCCCTTTTCTCTTGTATATTGTAAAGTAAAGGAAGTTATAGAGCATTAAATATTTATTATTTAATGTTATTACAGTAGATGAAGCCTCAAAAGGCAATTTTTCATACATTTCCATTCTTACTTCTAGGACTACAAAGTTCTGCCCTGAGAACAGCAGGCCTAACTTATACTAATAAGAGCAAGGGTGTGCTGAGGCCTATTGCCAGAACCCTGCTGTATCAGAAAGAATAGCTTTCCCAACAGAAATTCCCCAAAGGAGGAAGAATATGAAAGTATCAAACAAAGACCCATTTTCTGTGAAAAACAGCAGTAAACAAAGAATGGGGTTTTCTTTCTCAGTGCTCACCAGGAAAAAAAAAAAGAAAAAAAAAAAGAAGAAAAAACAGATTACACACATACACGCACAAAAGCTTTCTCAGTCAATGTGAAGGGAACAGTATAATGTGAATTAAGAGATTAATTTAAAACTAATTTTCGTGTGGCCTTTTACATATTAACATAGTACAAAAACAAAGGTATTGCAGTGCTGATACAGGCAAGCTTAAATCGTTAAACCAGAATCTGAAAACACAAGCTGTGTCAAGCACAAGTTCTTATGTTGATGATTGGAAGAAAACTCACAGTAGAACAGACATAAACAGTTGGGATAGAAACGTGTTAAACTAACAGCACTCTCTTGTTAGTGACTGCGAATTCTTGGTCTAGTATTTCTCTCTTTATATCTTTTTTTTTTTTTTTTGCAAATAATGTAAACACACACTATACTGCAGCTTGGAGACAGCATTTACATTATCAACTTTATTTCTCTTCTGTTGCTTTCCATCCTTCAGAAATTCTTCTTCAATGTAGACTGCTTACCATTTAAACCACGCATAAATCACAGAAGCTCTCTATCCACATTATTTCAGATTCCACCCAATTTTTCTGATAGCACAACTGCACAATGATTAAATGAGCACTGTGCTATTTCACTTTTACCCATTCATTAAATAACAGACTTCCATATTTTTTAAAAAAATCTGCTTCTGAATCAGTCATATGTTTGGATGAACCAGGATGCAAATCACACAGCTGAAATGCATCAGAAAAGCACTCCCAGCCAACTGAGAGTATGTTTTTAAAGTCTGGAGCTCTCAATAGCTTGCAGGATGCATGGTCTCAAATCACAGATTTGGAAGGACTTGTTTTGACCTTGCTTTATGTGCCATGATTAATTTCTGGGAGAGCTTGCCTTTTAACCCCTGATCCACTGTATATTATGTATTGAAAGTAAGTTAACTTAAAGAACAATTAATTTTGTATGTCAGCTGTGAAGCCTGTGACAAGCAAAATGAAAATCCAAGTTTATGAATAATAGGCTGCTAACAAGACAGCTACTAAAACATTTGTGGTAATCAGAGAGGTTGCTTTAATTAAAGAAGTTGTTTGGCTTGATTTTCACTGGTAACATACTTGATATGAATCTTTCCTTCATATATTAATTCTGAAAATTATATTTAAGTTTAATAATGATGTCTATATTCTTTAAAAAAAGTAACTCCACATCTCCACAAATTTAATGACTCTACTGATCTAAGAAAATGTGTGATAGTTGGAGCTGAATTACTATTATATTTAAGAACAACTAACTTGAAGCTTAGTTAGTTTCAAGTGTGCATCAGTATGGGAAGACCATGGAGTTTCTAAGCAGTTGATTTCATGAATAATGTTACAGAAGACAGGAGAGAAAAAAGGAAGGTTTTTCCAGGCATTGTTGTCAATGGAATGACAGAAGATAGAAGTACACAGAATACATCTGAGCTGGCCCTGGGAAGAGCTATAATACATTACTGACAGGTAGTGCACATAGACATATATAGAGGATAATGCCGAATGCTTTATACAAAACTAACTGCTTAACCTCTAATTTAACAAAAGTGTGTTAACTCCTGGATGAAGTAATAATAATTAAGTTAACTAAATAGTGGAACCAGTTACATAAGCCTTGATATAGGCTGCATTGATTTGGTGCAGTCTTAGAGCAGGGAAGTAAGAGCAGTAAGTCCCTGAGTGTGTTCCATTTCTATAGTCTGGAAGATTTTCATGCTTTTAAAAGTATCTATACAGTCCTCTAACAACTGCCTGTTGCAGGGGATTCTTCTGAATTAGACAGCTGCCATGTGACAAACAGATGTAAGATGAGTTTCTACATAGTTTAAAACCATTAATTTCAATGATGATCTTTGTATCAGTAAAAACGGGTGATTTTGAATGGATGACAAAAAGATCAAGACTAGCTCATACAGGAAAAAATGCCTACATTAATTCTAAACATGCAATTTTTTTTGCAGAGAAGAAACATGTCAAGTAGCTTGCTGAGCAGATGATTTCCTTCTTCAACAGCATTTTGTAAAAACAAGCCAAAAGCATGTACATAAAGAAATGCTACTCACTGCCAGCTAATATTTGTGGCCACAACAGTAGTCCTATTGTAATCACTGGAGTATACATAAAAGTAGCAAGAGAAAATTAACCTTCAGTTTATCAAAATTTTAAAAAATCAAAATATCTCTAAGGTAGAAAGAACTTGAAATAAAATGAAAGGACATAGGATGAGCATAACAACTATTCAAAGAAGCCAAAACTACTCATATGGATGAACACCAAGATATTCCTACAGTAGAGATGGGAGAAGTAGTTTTGAAAAGATTCAGTAAAGTATCACTTACAGGTTATTAATTAGACATAGAGACTCAAAAGAAAAAGATTTTCAAAACCTATTTATAGTGCCATAAGATGCAAACAGGTACTTTGTAGCACTTTCAGAAGAACTCAGCTAACCAAACATTCAATGAATTTCAGTGAGATTCAAAAAGCTTCTATGATCACTTTTGACCACGAGTGTTGGAAAATTGCCTCCAAGATTTTTTCAAGCACCTAAATAATCAACTAAAGCTATGTTATGTTTTCCCACACATCTCACTAATATGAGTTATACTATATTTCATCATGATTCTTGTAACCATATGACATTAGATGACTGGTATAATTTTGAACACTAGAAAACAGGACACTGTCTATCTTCCTTCCACCCCCATACTAAAACAAACTCACTAACCTTTGAAAAGAATTCTACAGTTTATCACCTCTCAATAGTTTCAATGTAAAAGGTGATCAGTTTAAATAGTATAAGATTTTTTTTCCTACTTTCAGTGGCTGTGGAACAAAATGCAGGATCACAGAAAAGTGTTTACACTTACTTTAAGCATCTAGCTTAGGCACCTGCATCAGGAATCTGAACTTTCTGTGCTGTCACTAAAGACTTCATAACACGTGAGAGAAAAAAACGAGCTCTAGAGAAAGACATTGATTTAATAGCATTCTAAATCAGGCATCTGAGCTAACAGTTAATGTGAGACATTTTAAGACTACTTTATTGCTACGATAGCTTCTTTTCTCTTGAATATTGCCTACACAGCTCATGTCTGTCAGTCTGCAAACTTCTACACAAATCAACAGTCTGCAGAGCTGTGTTGACAAAAGGCAAGGTGATACGCCTTTATTTCTTCCACCTTGCAACTGAAATTCAACACTGACATCAGCAAATAAGAAAATTTGCTCTGCTTTGTAAAGGAAGCCATTTGTTCAACAGCTTAAGTATGAGCTTTATATTGTACAACAGTGCAATATTGTTAATACCATGATAGCATACAGATGTCATAATGCTGAAACAGAGAAATGAAAGACAGAAAGAAGTAATGAGATATCCAGGATTTAAGTATGATGAACAATATATGACCGTTGAAGTAAAAAATAGAAGTGTCTGTAATACCATATGTATCTGAAAGAAATAAGGTAAAGTTATTAATAAATTAAAGTGCTAAGCCAGTACTTCCGGTCCTGTTCTTAGAGAATTCCAACTGGCAAAGGCTCTGGAAGCGTGGGTGCTCTGGAACACAGACTGATTTGAAATCCTGACTTTCTGGGCACAGATTGTAAATTGCTAGTGAGCTCATTTATATGATTAAAAAAATAAAAATCCTAAATGAATAAAAAAAAGGACTCTCCTTTTTACTTCTGGCATGCATTTTATAAAAGAAAAAAACCATCATTTGAAGGTAATTTAATTCTATTCTAAAGCATAATGCAGAAGCCTGTGTTGTATTTGGGATGTATTATGTTATTTTCTATTTTTTAAAAATAGTCCAAACATCCCCTTTTTTATTTTTTTCTCCTAAACAAGAAACTAATTCTCCAGCTCAAAGAAATATTTGGATCAGCCCTTTACAGCTAAGGAAGTAGATGGTAAGATCCAAAGCAAGCAATTCAGATTTGGAAGCATTTTATGAACTACATTCTGAACCACTTATGTAGTCTAGCTGAATTTTTTATGCTTTGCTTTTTAAATAAACAAAATGAGAGCAGCAGAATTCATTTATGTTTAAAATTAACGAGAATAAAATAATAAAATAAAAAAAGACATAATAATGCAAATGCTTACCATTTAACACAGAATTCTGAAAGAAGAATTACAGACAGCTGTAGGTTTAGTCACATGACTAAGTTGTGTTGTATTATAATTTACCATTCACAAGAAAAGTCAAGAGCATTTGTTTTCCATTTTGTTTTAAACAGTGAATGACAATACAACAGTGATTCTTAGGAAAGCCTATTTGACACATTTTTTCCTTTCCATTAAATGAATAATAATAAAAAAAAAAATCCCTGAAGACATATATTTGATTTAAGTGTGGAAACAAAGCAACAAAGGAACCTCAGCTTATTCATGTACCAACGTCAAACATTTAGCAAATTCAACTGCATTGAGTAGCCCACTGATTTCATCTAGAATGCCCTGAACATAAACAAGTGGAATGAAGCTCATTATTGCAAGAGACGTTGGGCATTCCTTAAGTTAGTAAGTCAAGAAACACACAAAATAAAATTTTAACATATTATTAATACTTACTTCCTGGACAATGACCAACACTTAACTCCTGCAACATATGTGGAGAGCAGAAAACCTAAGCATTTTGTTAGAAAAAAAAATTATATTGGATCTACATATGTGCCACTGGACTCAGTTTCATTTTGGCATCTGTCTTCTATTGAAAAGTGTACAGGACAACAAAATAAATAAGTACTTAGTGCATGGAGTTTTTCACTGATATGTTTTGTACCTTTGACCAAGTGTGTTCAGAATCAAAGAATAAATTAAATAACTGGCATAGAATACTTTCAGCAGATTAATTTTGCTATGACCTCCCTTAAAATATGTATGACAAAACAAAAGAAGAATTAAAACACATCCATTTTTAATATGACTATACTTTGTACCACTTCTTATTAAATTATTTGCAATAAAATTAACTACAGTAAGACTTTCATTAAAGTCTAGGAATTTTGAAAATATCTATATAAACTTGGATTATTTATAGCTATGTATGTATATACATATATACGTGTTGAGGTACAGTTTATTTAAGTTTAAACAGAAGATATCCCAACTAAGTAAAAATGTCTAAGAACTATTTGAAATCCATAATGACCTTAATTAGAAATTCCTCTCTGTCATATTAAAAAGGCAACAATAATAATAAAATGAAATATCCTACAGTACTAGTCCCCTAAGAACCATTCTTGGGTGGCAACTTGAAATAAAGCACAACACAGTATGTTCTCTTATCACCTACACTATGTTTCTTTTCTCCTATCATAACAAACTGATCTATATGTCTCCTGATAAATAGTATTATTCAGGTTTCATTACAGATGCAAAACTAGATGCAAATCACAAAATAGACATTTTCTAGCAATAGTCAATAATGATTTTAGAAGCCTTCATCAAGGTCAATGCTTCTGTTTGGACTACTCACTTGTATATTTATTCTTTAATGTGAACTCTCCAGATAATGAGTAGCTCCAAACTCAGATGGCCAGTCTCAATAAACAGAATTGCCATAAACATTTGTCATGTTATGTATTGATAGACTCTAACTGAAGACAGAGCACTTAGATACTATTTGCTGATTGTCATAAATGCTCAGAACATTTATGGACCTCAAGTTCAGACATGTAAAATCAGTGTGGTCACAAATGTCATTGACATATGAAAGCAAGCTCAAAAAGTATACATGTTCAAAAAACCATAGAAAGATATTTTCATTGAAGTAGTGGCTTTTTTAACTATCATTTGATTATACTTTCATTTGGGTGTTTAGTCCACACCAGTTGTTTATGTGAGCATTCTGTTTGCAAGACATACAAATGCAAAATTCATAAACTCTGACATTTGATATTTTCCTCCACTTGAACTGTTTTTAAAGACTGACTGAGCTTGTGACATTCCATTCAACTACAGCATACAGTACTAATAAGCCAGTCTGACTCATGTATATGATAGTTATTCTCTAGCACTATCTTTGGCTCTCTGCTCGAAAAAACCCTGTATATCCTATTTTTTTGTTTCACTTTAAATCATATAAAAAATAATGATCCTTGAAAAACGCCATTATATGGCACTGATGATTGATTAGGGTACTTATTTGAGGTCATTCTTGTTTACTAGTGATATTCAGGAAAAGTATTATATCCCAGTCATCAGTACTTAAATGTTGTTCTATATTTTAATTGCAAAGTGTTTGTTCCAAGAAAGAACTTATTTTTAAAGTAATGAACACATATGGTACATGAGCCTGAGTAAACATAAATAAATGATAAATTCAAAATTTAAAATTTTGTGTTGGCCTAATACAGCTGAGATCCTTGGAAGTTATTTCTCATTTTGTATCTTATTACAGGAAAGTCATTAAAGTGTCCTCCCTCCTCCTTTCTGGAGTAATCAGATGCAAAATTCCTTGCTATGATCTCAGAAGAAACCTTTTCTGACAGTGCAATGCGCTGTCTATTGTGCTATGTAGATAAAATGGAAAAACATACAACTAATACACTTTTTAGTAAAATTTCTGAAAGAAGGCCTCCCAATTGTATGCTATTGTTCAACTGTATGCAGATGGTACCTTCCTAGTTTTTCTTTACATATCCATAGTAAAATCTTTAATCACCCATTAATCCAATCCCATTCATAAGGCTGCCATTTCTGTGGCAAATAGGCAGCTAGAAAATCTTAGGAAATAAGATTCGTGAGTGTGGTCTTAAAAAAACCAAGTTATTTCCAAAATTCCACTTTCTCTATACAAACTAAGCATCAAACAGGACCACAATGCAAAATCTACATGACAGGCTTTTATAAAAATGTTTGACAAAGCACATCTTTGAATGAATATATGGATTATATAAGCATGTCTGAATAAAGTCACTGAGTCCATCATCTTCTGAACAACTAGTTCTGTCAGGACAAAAAGAAACTAACTAATAAGGGCATTTAATTCTTCATGTAATAAAAAGGAGAGAAACTTCTCAGTTCTTGCTGTTTCTTTAATTTTCTTTCTATGTCTAGTCTTGGTCACATCTAGTGCTACTCTGTAATGTTATTTGTGCATTTGACTCCCACATGTTTGGGTAGAATGATAAATATATATTAAACCAGTAGTAAATGAGGGGACATTTCTGGTTAGAAGAATATGCCAGTAACTGCTCATGTTGAAAATCAATCAGATTAACAATATAAATATATATATATAAAATAATGCTACCTCGCTCCTCATCCTTGATACGGATGTAATTTCATTTCTGAATTAAAACAAAGCAAAAATTAATAATGACAACAATCTACATGAGAAACTCAAGGTTCAAGGTAGCTTGTCCTCATGTCTCCAGGATCTTCTGTATTTCAGGAAAGTGTTAGTACTTACAGTTGTGTTTTGAGCTAGTGCCAAGAGAAATTAAAGTAAGACTAAAAATTCTCACTTTGGTTACTGTTAATGTATTACCAAACAAAATTAGGCAGTTACTACTTTCTTTATAGAGATGAGGTACAGAGATTAAGTAGGTCCATCTTACAAAATGAATTTTTCAAAACTGGAACCTGAATTATTTTCAACATTTAGAGCTAAGTAAATATTTCTACATTATATATAGAAAGATCTTACACTCTGTACTGACCTGTTACAAAAAGCTGCAGGATTTTACAACACTTACATGAATTAATACTGCATTTTCAATAGCATGCTCAGTAAAAAGAAAAATGAATATTTGGCTTTTAAGACATTGATTAATTGTGGATCACAAATGTGAGATTTCCTTTGGTTTATGTCAAACTAACACTGCAGCAGATACTTTTCAGCACAAGAATATTCCTTGAACTCTACTCAGATCACATATCCAGATTTGAGAGAGACTGTTTTTCATTCTGCACTATTATACAACACTTCTTTTTGCCTGGCACTTGACAGGCATTCCCATCCTTTGCGTTTACTTTACTTCACTTCCTCAAAGCTGAGGCTGCAAAAACACAGCCAGCAGCCTCATAGAGCCTTTCATGGAAAACAGCCATTCTAAACTGGCACCTAACTTTACTTTATTATTCACTCAGGGAAGTTTAAAACTCGGAGATGATTTTAAATACTTATGCCAGTAAAGGAAAAGTAAACTGATGAGAAGTATAATAATAAAAGAAAAAATGAAAACAATGTAAGCCATTACTGAAGTAGCTCTTCTTGTGAAAGCTCTGACGTTCTTTGCTTGCCAGTCACCAGCTCCAACTCATCCTTCAAATCCTGGATCTCCTTTTTCAGCTGGACAATCATCTGTAAACAGCAAGGCATAAACCAAACATCATCTACAAATAATAGCTAGTTTATGATTTTTGCATTAGAAGGTTGAGTTTAGGTAAATATTATACTTTGGTTTTATCTTTTTTTAAACAAGGTCTCCTTTTTAAAAAACTGTTTAAATGTCTTAAATACACCAAGCACATTTGTTTTTTTCTTTTTCCATTTATAAAACACAGAAAAGTCTTCCAAACTCAGTAAATTCTTGTGTTAGAAGACATGGCTGTACAGAAAGAGTTCAAAAGATTTTTTGCGAAAGAGAAATATAATTTGACATAGGAATAAAAAGAGCTTTTCTGTCTTGTTAGTTTAGCCTGTTAATAATGAAAGGACACTTAAGAACTGACATCTTTGTTAGAGAAAGGGCAACTACACACTAAAAGTGATTTTTTTTTTTACTTTCCCTTTAGGAAAAGAAGTTCCAAAACACTTTCGTTAGAATTATAGCATACTATACTTGTAGGATGCATCCGTTGCTAACAACAAACTAATATTATAAGGTAACAAAATTAAATTGCATTAATGAATAGTAATGATTGTGAGAAAATTGCTTGGAGAACTGAACTTGATTTTTAAATTCTAATAGTTCATTGTCGGAACACTACTTTTGGAAAAAAAATCTGTATGAAACCATATTTTACAAATGAAAATATTCTAAATATGCATTTGATTATTTCTTTTAACTCTAAACCTACTCAACATATTTTTTACAATGAAAGTATGAAAGGCTAACATTATATTTTATTTAAGGATCTCTTAAAGTGATGAACTGTTAATTAGAAAAGTGGCAAAAACACTTTGTACTTAAAATGTTTTAACCTAATTCCATACTGCCCCACTCTGGTGCCACACACTGATGTAGTCTGTGCCACTTTCTGAGTCGAGCTAATAAAACTTGGGGCTGGAGTATAAAATGGTAGACAGCTGAATGATAGCTGAATGATTTCTGTTCAATATTCAAATTTGTTAGCATGCTTAATTTCAATCTGACAACAACAGAAATACCAGCTTCAGCATGTGGATGAAAGATTGATTTTCAAGTATTATTAAGACAAGCAAAAATCTACAGAAGCAGAATAATTCAATTTCTATTTTACATGAATACCAGAGGAGAGGAGATTTAATTCAGGCTCAAGACTTTTCAGTTTAAATATTTGGTCTTGAGTGAGAGAGGTTCCAAGATGAGTAGCTTAAAAGTACAATGGGTATAAATTCATCTCCTCTAGTAAGATAAAAAGTCAGGAAGTCTCCATTATGTAGAATAAAGTTTATCCAACAGGCAGACTTAACTCAGATCTATCAAAAAAGTATTATGAACTCCCTTTATAAAGCATGTATTCAACTCACAGATGATAAAAACTGCCAATAAACTGTGTTGGATTTTTATGAAAAAAAAAATCCTAAGTCGAGCAATTTACTGGATAACCAGGTTGCATGCTGGGAATGTATTTAAGGCAGTTAAGATGGGCAACAAATTCCACAATGAGCACAGAGCCATATAAAGTCAAGGTACCTGTGTACCCCTGCCTTTTCCACAAGGGGAGGTGGTTTTCTAACTCTCACGAGTCCACTCTGCTTTACTTGCTAAATGATCCTGCAGAGCAAGACATACCAAACTTGTGGAGTATAGCTCCACAGGATGTAGTAAATGCTCAGGAGCCTGCATGTGTTCCACCTCAATCAAAGGCTTCTGTGGTCATAGAAGAAATGTTTTGCATGATTTGCTACTATAAAGCCTACATAGGAAAGAAAAAAAGAGGACAGACAGACAGAAATGAAGAAGTTTTTCAATGCCTACTGGGTTTATTTTTTGGCTTTTCTTTTTTTCTTAAATTGTGATGCTGTTACTATTAGAAATTGGGTGGAGAGATAAATAAATAAATAAAGAATAATACTACTACTAAAGAAAAACAGCCGGAAACCTGTCAAGAATCTTCTATTCCCATTGAATTTCAAGGACAAGTGACAATAACAACAACAACAAAGCACAATCATTAACAGTAACTGAAATATGGTAATTACCATCAAGTAACAATTAATGAAATCATTAATCATCTAATCCCCAAGTTTTAGACAACAGATGATTCTTACATTATATAACCTAACATTCTCCAGATTGTAGAAATCCATTTTCTATCTGCTTTATTTGTCTACATTTTTTTTTCTAATGAGAACTTCTCAGAATTCTCTCTTCCTAGCTAGAATGTTCCTTGAACCAGTTTCATGGAAGAACTGCATCTGTATGTTTCTTAGCTTTATAATAAATAAATAGTTTCAGTGCAGCAGTGTGCTTTCACCAAGTGAGTAGTAATCTCAGTATATTTTTGAAGTGTTTTAGAGCTATCCAATTATGTGTTTTTATGATTTAGAAATTAACACTCTGAACGAAACAACATAAAACCGATAAAGAAAGTGACCATTACTCCTCAGATGCTTTAAGAGCTGGTAAAGCCTTTGGAGGTTTTATAAAGGTCCACTTAATTATAGTTATGTCCAAAAGAAAAAAATAGAATGATAGTTATTTTATAGCAAACAGTTGGAACTTGCATCTAAAAACAATTTATTGGGATGATTCACTATAAAATTCTCAACACCAATTTGACTGCTATTGATTATTAAAATGTAAAACAAGCAATCTCCTTCTCTCTGCCCCCAGACAACTCTCACCAATCTGGGGTCAATTTCTTCATTAAGAACTGCTTCATTCTTAATGAGAGCAACTCGCTGTGCAAATCTGCAGGTTGATATAGATTCCTGGAAAGAAAAGAAAAGTAAAAGAGAGAGAAAAGAGAAGAATTTCAGTTAGCTTTGCATCAGGTAAGTAGACCAGACTGCTAATGAAGTCATTAAACTATGTTTCTATCTTTTGAGCATTTTACAGAAATATTCTATCATTTCATATTCCAAAATAACAATATTCAAAGGAAATTAGGTTAGCATATTAATGACAGTGACATATAAAATTGTTAAATCATAGTACACATTTTATTGATGCAGTTAATCTCCTGATCAACTGTGTTTCATATAAGTCCCTGACTGGCACTTTAGGATAACAAAGCCATGCTACTCAGAAGGTAATAAGGTTTGAATGATGAGAAAAAGAGAAGATTATATAAAACTAATTTTTTTTTTGGTTGAAAATGGGACTATATCATAATATGTAAAAGACGGTGGGAAAAGAGATGAAGGGAAGAGTGGAGGTCCAGGAAATAAGAGAAACAAGCTGGGAGACTTGGCACTAGAAGGCATACAGGAGAACTGAGATACCAGATAAAAAATGTCTAATGACCCTAACATGGGGTGAAGGAGAAAGGAAAGCTGAAAAAAAAAAAAAAGATACAAGTCTGAGTTTGTGGAGGAAACTCTGTGACAACCAGTGTGTACTCCCATCTAGGGCATAGAATGAAATCAAACATCCTTATATGTATTGTTCCTCCTTTGAAATCAGCTGATACTTGAATGTCAGACCCTGCTAGAGAACTGTATGATAAAATTTTCTGAGATGTGTTATACTGCATTTAAAAGGGAATTTACATGTACTTTACTACTGTAATAGAACTGATTTTCAGAATCAAAGTAATTCTGCAGTTTTCAGTCCTCCGACATATGAAAATACCAATTGAAATGTTATGTTCATATAGTTCTTTTCTTGCAGAACTTCTGTCTCTTTCAGTGTTTGAAGGGGTGGTATCTGAATTAGGGTTACATGAGGAAAAATACTAGCGTTTCTTGCCAAAACATAACATACACAGAGAGTCAAAGGAAAGGAAGGCCTTACAATTAAGAGAGTTGTACACAGTATTAGCTGGACTCTATGTTTGCCTCTGCTGTACTGTTCCTGTGCAGTGATGATCAGCTAATGTGATTTTAATTAAGTTCTGTATATATATTGAGTACAGTTATATGTACAGTACACATATATACATTTCCACCAGATCTCTTTGCCCTGTTTAGTGTGAAGCATACATTAAATTAATGAGTAGCTAATCAATTCAGTTCTCGATGTTCAATATGTAGGCTTACAATTTATTCTGTGCCATGAAAACAGTAATCAAGCCTGACATCTAATTTCCCAATCATTTTTCTACCATGCTGATCATTACAGCACCTGAGGGCTGTAACCTCTAGTTATTGCTTTGCTGCAAGTGTGTGGAATGACTACACTTATCAGAAAGGAAACTGAAGTCAAAAATACCAAAAAAAGTATATGCAGCTGCTATCAATATACAACCTTCTGTTCCAAACACCTTCCATTTGGCTTCAGCTACAGCTGTAATAAGTAATGTATCTATAAATCAGAATCAACATCTTCATTCAAACACTCCACAACACTAGCACAAAAAATGTGATGCAGTGATCTGAGAAATTCCATATAAACTCATTGGTAGAAGTAGGGATATAATCTAGTTCTCTAGGATAATATTCCATTTGTCCTCTTCATATGAGGGCCCTTTCTTATTTTGAGTTTTCTGCTTTGTTGCTTTCATTGCAAGAAACAACACTAGATCTTTAAGAAAGGGGCTTTTATTTTACAACTTCAATTCCCACTGGGCAGTAGCTGTCTTGTGTTCCATTTGTGAATGAAATGTATATCCCATGGAAAAAAATAAGCAAACATGCAAACCAAACATAATGACTCATGCAGCTATCCTAATTCTGACATTTTCTAATGACTTATCATTAATTGATAGCAATTGACTTATCATCAGTTTATATTATTCAGATGATACTAACTTATTATCTGTCTGGTAATCATATTATTTGGACATAGATTGTGGGAAGCAAGGAAGAGATTTTTGGTTTTTTCTTTTATTTTTTCTTTTTATTGTTGAACAATAAGATCTGTTGTGTGGATTGTATATGTTAAAGCAAGAACATGAAAATTGGCAGTAGCTTACTCTGCATAACTGCTTGGGCTAAATATTCCCAAAATAGAAATGTAGAACACAATGTGAACACATATACCTGATGAATTGATACACAAAAGGGTGCTAATCCCACAGAGCCTAAAATAAAATTAGCAAACTTACCCAGTTGCAGTTGTAACAAGACAATATGCTTGCACAATTACATGTTTGCAAGTCTGAACGATCTGTTTTCATTTAACAGCTAAGTCCATTTTCTAAAGAAAAAGAAGTCTACAACTAGACGAAGTATGGTTTTAGTATAATGCTTTCCACTGTATTTCAGAAAACAGTCTTAGGCTAAATAGGTTTTTTTTCTTGTTTATTCATATTAGAATGCTTTGATGTTAATAAAATCAGGAATATATTATAAATGGCTTGATTGGGGGTTCTATGTATTCACATCACTACATATTTTAGAATGAAATCGATAAGACCATTTCATTTGAAAGGGACCTACAACGATCATCTAGTACAACTGACTGACCAAGTTAAAGCATGTTGTTTAGGGCATTGTCCAAACCCCTCTTAAATACTGACAGGCTTGGGATGTTAACCACCTCTCCAGCCTGGTCCAATGTTTGACCATCCTCTTAATAAAGAAATGCTTCTTAACACAGCCTGAATCTCCCCTGGCGCAGCTTTGAACTATTCCCATTCATTCCATCGCTGGATACCAGGGCAAAGAGCTCAGCACCTCCCTCTTCGCTCTCCCTCCCCAGGGAGTTGTAGAGATCAAAGAAGCCTCCTTTGCTTCAAATTAGACAAGTCCAAATTCCTCAGCCACTCTGCACAGGACATTCCTGACAGCTTTTCACCTGCTTTGTTGCCCTTCTCTGGATGCATTCAAGGACCTTCACATCCTTCTTAAATCATGGGGTCCAGAGCTGCACACAGTGTATGCAGACACCAACACTGCCTACAGCAGGATAATCACCTCTTTGGACCTGCTGGCTGTGCTGTCTCTGATGTGCCCTCTTGGCTGCCAGGGCTCACTGTGACTCACATTGAGCTTGCTGCTGACCAGCACCCCCAGAACCCTTTCTGCATGGCTGCTTTCCAGCCACTCCTCTCCCAGTTTATGTTTGTGCTGGGCATTACTTCACTGTAGGTTCAGAATCCGTCATTTTGACTTGTTAAAATTCATCCCATTAATCATAGCCTGATGCTCCAACCTATCTAAATCCGTCTGCATGGCCTCCTGTCCCTCAAGAGTGTGAACAGTAGCTCCCAGTTTGGTATCAACAGCAAACTTGGTAATGGCCCATTCAAATCCCATTCACATCAGTGGTGAAAATATTGGAACAGAACTGGCCCTAGGACTGAAACCAGAGGAACATTGCTGGAGACCAGTCTCCAGCCAGATGTAGCCCATTCACTACAACCCATTGATAAAAAATACAGCCCTTTTTGTAAACAAAGAGAAGAAAACATCACTACACTATAATTCCAGGGCAGGAAAGTAGTGAAGGGACACAAAAGTATGTAAAAAAATTCCATAAGTCCCAAACTACCCCATCCAATTCCCTCTCCCACCTAGTGAACTTTCCAGCTATCTACCATACTCAGTGAAGTCTTGACTCCAAAGAAGTCTAACAGAAGTTCTGTCAAGGCTTTCAGTAGAAATGCATTTTAATAACTCAAAAATTTATTCATCAGGAAATCAGTAAATTTAAAAAAAAGATCAGTTCAATATTAGGTGCAAATCACTTCCCAACTGCTCCTTGACTTGAGATTACTTAGAGAAAAGCACATTTCCTAAAGGATATGTCTATATCCTAGTGCAATTTCCACAGATAAAATTATCTCCTGGAAACAAAGTTAAGTTTGGGTTTTTTATAAGGATAAGAATTAAAGCATACACATTTGAATTGTAAACTACAATAAAATTCCAAAGAGCAGGATCTTTAAAAAAGCGGAAATATTTTTGTTCAAAATAGATAGAAATAACATACATCTATGTTTCTTTTGTCTATAGAGAGTGTTGCTATCATGGCAGTCATGCAGTTTCCTCCCAGGCTGTCTCTTAGCACTGAGGTCATCATAGAGTTTCGGTAAGGAATGTGGGACCGGTTTTTCTCTGCAAGGGCAATTATTACCTAAAACAATAGCAAAAATAGAAAAGACTTGGAAATTTATATACCTATTAATGACTGACACATAAAAGAACAAAACCAATATGTTCAGGAACTTCAGATACAATAAAACTACACTTATGCATCTTAGCTGCAAAACCACTGGTTTTACTGAATGAATTTCAACTTAAATTTCAGCGTGTTTATATGTCTTTGTAGGAGCTGGACCTGAAAGACCAAATAAATTAAATTTTATCATACGCTACGCTTACAGTCTCTCAGCAACATGGAAACTGAACATGATAAACCCACAGATTTTCTTAAAACACAGGAACTTACTGAAAATATTCCTCATACTTTTTTACCTTAATAACAAATGGATAGTATTCAAGTAAAAACTTCCTCAGTATTTGCTAAAGCATGCTTTAAAAATTATACATTCTCAAAGCATGTACTTCTTAGACGGGTTGATACCTTTATTTCTGAGAAAATGTCTTGGAAAGCAAAGCACAAATAAAAGGGGGCATAATTACAATGTACTGCTGGAAAGAAATAATTCAGTTTAGAATATATATGCCTTAGCCAAGAAGGAAATTGTACACCTCCTATTCTCAGTTTCCCTTCTCAGCTGTTTACATTATGGGACCTAATTATTATTAAATAAAAGGCTAGATTACCCCATGATTTCTTGTGATATAAAAGATTTAAACTGATATCTGTCCAAGGACTGTACTGAAAAACTGCAGCTATGTGAGTTGTGCAAGCTCTCCTAAATGATTAGGAGTTGGTTTTCCTTTAATAAATATTACATTCCAGTATATATTTAATTTATGCTGCATTTACAAAAAGTGTTATTTTAGAAAATTTAGTAGCAACTTTTTTGTGGCACTAGTTTCTCTTTACAATCTTCAGAAAGTTAAAAGTTAAAACTATAAATCTTACACTGGCAGCCCTGAGAGACATGAATGCATAATATGAAAATTACTATCTTGTAAAGGAATCTGGAAAGCCATTCCTGGATCAAGGTTTTCAAATCTCATATATTACAACTTGTTATATAGAAACATGTTAAAACTTTGTTGGTTTATAATATTGCATAGAAACCTCATAGTAGTCTAGCACATACATTAATAAGCACACTCTCAGCCTCTGCCACACAGAGACTATAATCTGAATAGACAAGATGGGAAAAGAGCCAGAGGGAAGATATGTTATTTCCATTAAAAATGGGAACTTTGCTATGGAGAAGTTCATTTTTTCTGAAGCTCATGAAGGAAGTCTGTAGTCCAGGTGGAATCTGAACCCTCCCACACTAACACTGGAAAGCTTTATGACCAACTCTTATGATGCAAAAGCCACTGTGCTGTCATAACAGAAGATTTTGGTCTTAAGTCCCTTTAGTAAAACCTCACCTAAATCACTAAATTATTCTTTACAATCCAGTCAAGGAATCCAGAACAGAAAGAGGAGAATGTGAAGGAGAGGGAAATAATGTTCTTTTATAAAGTGAGAGAAACCACCTGTACAGACTCTGAACCTGGGTCCTCTAACAGCCACCAAATATGATAATCAGAACACTGTCTCCTTCAAGAAGGCATTATTGTCCTTTTAATATACAAAAGAGTTGGTGGTGGTTGTTGTTGTTTAATACTGAGAGATCTGAGCTTAATAATATTCCTAAACTAGGTCCTGTAATATGCAATATGGTGATTGAAATCAACATAATTTAAGGCAGACAGTTTCATTTTGAGTGGGTCAAACAAACCTCTTTAAAGTCTAGTTAATTTTTTAATGTGGAAGTTGTCAGAACTATAATTACTTGCATGCCATATGACATGTTATAGCGTAGAGTAGGTACTATCACTCGCAAATGATTTGACTGAAATGTATGGAAATATTGTTAAGCATAAAGGAAGTCCTGAGACTCACAAGGTTCTGGCATGATATGAATTGTGCCCAAGGGTCCCTGTTCCTGTCCACATCCTTTATGCAAGGAATAGATTTGCACCAGTACCTCATGCCAACAGGCAGCCAGAACTTGTTCTCAGAGCATCCTCAAGAGATGCTTGCAGGTACAGAGCTATCAGATGCTCTGAAGCCATATGCCTGTTCCAGAGGTCTTTTTTTATGTCTGCTATCCTACCTCCCATTTCTAGTAGAGTTTAGCAGCTTAAGCTCTGGACCTTACAGCAAAACAAAAATCAAACTCTGTTGCTGATGTCTTGTAGTTAATTACAAGCATTCTTACTTTTTGGACAACATATGCTTGTTTGCAATATATACTACAGGTCTTGCTGGAAATTATTCAGCCCAAAATCATGATTTTCTAATGAGACACAAATGTATTTCAATTTAAATTATTTAAAAGTTTCTGGTTTTTCTGTTACTCTAGTGTCTGTATGTGTTTATTTTTTATTTGCAACTGGACTTGTCTATCTCGCATTGGCCTTTTTAGCCATCAGCGCGCTTGTAGCAAGCGTGGGTAGAGCCTTTCTCAAATCTTCCTTCGTGAAGCCTAGCCATGATATGTTTATTAGGAAACATCAAACCAAAAATTATCTTTTATATAAGATGTGGATAAATCTAGCATTTGATGACTGTCAGTAATTTCAAATTTTATAAAAAAAAACTTTGGTAGGGATGGGTAGCAACCATTGACTAATGAATAAAATCATTCAACATTACCTAAATGGAACACATGTTAAATGACAGTTCACAGGCATATTCATTAAAGCAGTGAGAACATTGTACTCTATTATTTTGGGGAAATAATTCCATTACAGTGTCAAATCATGTGGCAGTATCACTGTCAAGCTGCAGCTCTAAGTTTAGCCCAGGATACTCTATGTTGTGCACCAGAAGGGAACATCTACATACACACAGTTACAATGCAGTTGTAATTCCAGAACATGCTCCTACATCTCTCAGACAAAGAAAAGCTATCCAGACATGGTAGTAGGGACTTTTAAGTTCCTGCTGCCATTTTAGATCAATTGCATGACACTATCTTCATTCTTCTCTAGACATAGAGACCAGTTGGATAAAAAGGGCAGTTGATCTATTTGAAGATTTTTTTAACACACTGTGAATATTTAACAAGTAGACCAAGTGTGGTAATACAGACCTGTGTTCCCACTGTCATCTCAATAAAAATCATTTTACATGACTATTTTATTACGAAATGTTTAAAAATGGCATAACTCAATATTAAACCACCAGTAAACAACTAAATATTTGAGAATGTAAAAAAAGCTGATTTGGAGGAATCTATATACTTTAATATTAGTCACTGAAATGTCAGAATTGAATGCTTTAATTCTCACTGAACAATGATATTTTTTATAGTCTTCAGTGGTCTTTTATTTGGAAAACATTTTTATTAATGATACACAACCTAGACAGAATCCAACATGCTTCTTTCCAACTGTATTTCTTCTGAAATAGGAATTAAGAATTGCATGACAAAAAAACTTTTCTTTTCTACAGCACTTCAGATCTGAGAATCTCAAAACACACCACACAGATTATCAAAATCAACCTCATATAAGCTCATGGAATGTTGCATAATAAATACATAAAAATCATACAGTAAATAAGAAGGATCCTGGGTACAATTTCTGTGATTCTGCAGCGGTCCATTTTAGAATCACTAATCTTCATCACTCCCTTTGAGTACAACTGAAATATGGACTTTTTTTTTCAAGGTAAAATTCAAACAAACGGGAGGTCTGAAAAAAATTCAGGGTAATAGGAAATGACTGACTGCCACCTGCTGTGCTTTAAGCTTCTTCTTTTGACAGGTGAAATATCTCTCATTGCAGGTTAAATGAAATGCAAGAGATTTGTTCTTGTTAACAGAAAAACACATAACACAGAAATGAAAAATGTTCTTCCCAGCAAGTGAAACAGTTATATTTCCTAATCGTAATTTTAAAGAATTGTCACATATAGACACCACCAAAATTTTCTGGTTTTATGTATTTCCTCAACTGTATATTTACTAAATAACGCATATACTGACGTGTAAATTAAAAAGGACAAATTTAAATTTCAGAGTTAAGTATTTTTTCTTCTCTCTACCCCCTTACTTCTCCCACTAAATGAAAGCCTCACAGACCTGATATGGTTGTACATAAAATTTTTAAAGAAGCCTCAGAAAGAAATACTGTATTCTCCATCAGAATCCCTCCAAATAATTAATTTCTGGCAACAAGAAAAGTGTTTACTGTACTGTGAAAACAATATTATGTATTCAGTCTTAGGAAGAACTTAATTTCTTTTACAGCCTGTGAGGTCTGAAATCAAGACTTGAAAATCTTCAATGACTGCAAATTAATAGCACAGCATTCACAAAAGAGATTTCATTCACTGCCAAGTGTTTCTTACCCTTACTTGGTGTTTTACAGCATCCTAAACATTGAACATATAAAACATCACAGTAGATCAGGGACATATATATGAAAACCTTAATAATAATTACAATTATTAACAATAAAATAATTATAATAATAATGAACTAACAATTATTTACTTTTTGTAAAAATACAATTAATAATACTCATAATAGTTATTAAAATCTTTCATCTCCAAAGTTTTCATTCACTGCTGCTATCCTAAGAATTTATTTTTTCTCAAGTTACTAAGATTAGTTGGGAGTAATCTATTTTCTCAATATCTGCCCTTTCCAAAGAGGAAAAATAAAAAGCAACAGTGAAAGGAGGATAGGAATTTTAGCATACCTTGAATCAAGAGGCTAACTCTTTTCCAGTAACAACAGCTGAATGACAAAGATTTGTGGAGATTTATTATTATCATTATTATCATTGTAGTTACATCTGTGAGTAGTAATAACTAATTATGGTAGTTACTCCATAAATACATTACCAAAGGTAACTCCTGTCTTAAAGAGATCAAAGATTCTCACTGGTAGAGGAATAAAACAACACATGATAGAAGAGCCTAGTAATTTACCATATTACAATGCTTCAACCAAATAAAACCAAAACACTTTAGTTCACTGATCCTTGAGTGATACATCCTGATCTCAGCTGTGGAAGGGGAAGAAGATTACAAAGAACATTTTTAGTAGAAATATGGGTGCAATCTTGCAAATATCTTTAGTATTGCAGATAAAACAGGAAAAGTATTTTGGAAATACTACCCTACTATAGTACACCTACTATAATCTTACTGCTTAACTTTTCAGCTTAATTTTTAAGCTTTTCCTAAATTAAAATATGTTAATTTAAAGGACGAGTTATCAATTAAATTTTAAAAAATTGCAATAAATATCCTAATATATCAAGTTTTCTAAAACATTGCGCATTGCTAAGCAGGGATGTAGTAAAGGGAGAAATGTTTTACTCTATTTTACCTGTTCCAAATAATGTAATGACAGGTTGATATATTTGGCTTCTGTCAGCAAGTGACCTCCAACTCCAGTCTTTGCAACACGCTCTGATCCAGCAAGGTCTACTAAGTGCAACTTGGAGCGTCGGATAGTTGCAGATCCGGGTTCCTTGCTGGAGATGTGAATAGTGAAAATGCAGTGAGATCGGCTGGAGGCTTGATTCATTGGTGTCTACAGTGAAAACAAAGGAAGAATCCTCAATGTTCAGTGGGAAAATAAATTCAGGTTCTTATAGCTCAACAATCTGGTAATTAAAATCCCCTGTCCAGTTTTTTTAGCTATTGGACCTGTAATAAATATGCAAGAAGAAGCCAAAAGGATTTACCTGACATTCATATTCTGGCCAAATACTTGGATAACTTTGATCTGGACAAACTGTGGTACAAGCAACCAAGGTTACTCCAAGATACTCTGAGATTAGCTCAGTTGGTTAGAGTCTGGTGCTAATAACACCAAGGTTGGGGGTTCGTTGCTTGTACAGGCCATTCACTTAAGAGCTGGACTTGATGAGCCTTGTGGGAACCTGTGACTATGTGATTGAGCACATCAGCAAAGCAAGTGGTCTATGCTGAGGAATATTAGAAAAGGGCACCTTGATCAGAGGGAAAGTTACTAACCCCTGATCTCTGACAGGTTATCAATTTCCCCATTGGCGCAACCTTTTTTCCTTTTTTTGGTTTTGATAGATAGCTACCAGTGTAACTGAGATTAGGACTTTCTATAAGGCTTCAGACTTTTGCATTATTACTTTTATCAAAAAAACTAACTTGGCAGAATTGGTGTCAGAATTTTATGTGACATTGCAGAGTTTTCATAAAAGGTTTGGTTTTAAATGTATTTATTTGGAATAAACCACTGCCATACTTCCTTAAGTAGACACATGGAAATTCTTGGTCAATTTTTAGAGATGCTCAGTTTTAGCATCACTTTAAAGGTTTTCTCAATATATTTGAAATGTAGTACATAAAATTTTAAACTGCTCTCAGTTATTTAGATTTCAAATGACCATATGCCATCACACATGCACTTTTTTCTTGAAAAGACATATAAAATGTCTTTAATCATCTAAAACACCTTTCATTTAGTTGTATGAAGATATTGTTAGAAACTTTAAAAGAATTCCTTATTATCCTCATTTTATAAACAGCTAAAGGTTTAGACTATATATGGTGATTAAAGGTTAGCATACAGATAGTACTTTTATTTATAAACTATAACAAATATGACAACATTGCTTTCAGGACTTAAATGCAGAAAAATAGGGGATTGAAATAAATTAGCAAATGAATATTGTCTACTTAGCAATTAAATCTATATTTATAACTGCTGAAAAAGATGATTAAAAAATCCTGGTTATACTGTCTACATTAATCTCTTGTCTCTACTTTATTCCTCTGTTATTCTGGAGTAATTATTTATGTAGGCATACCCTGTGATTCAGAATAGAAACAGCAACATATTGTGGTTTTTTTTACATAGTCCGCTTTGATATGAAACATTGTAGATGTTAAAATAGCCTGCCCATTGCAGGTGCTGAAGACGTTGACTTGTTAATACAGAAAGGACAGTTCTTAATAGAACGAGTGCAAGCTGAATGATCAATCCTGCAACAGGAATAATATGGACAGCTATACTGCTTGGTTCAGTTGTCTCAATTTCCCCACATTTTTTTTTCGGCCTTAATAGTGCCAGCAACTGAGCTGTTTTTGGGAAGTGATTCAGTTCAAAGGAAAAAAAAATAAAGTCTGCAAACGGTAGATATTTAACCTGGATTGGTTTCTCAATTCAGCCACAGCACAGCTATGGACAACAGTTCTAGTAAAATACCTGAAAATGGCAGTATTCAGGGTGTGAATAAGTAGGTAGTGTGCAAGAACAGCATACATTTGTAGTTGGTGGTGAAAATTCTGTACGTAAATTACAGCTTTAGTACTATTTTCTCTTGGGCTGCTTTATCTAATAAAGGCCAGCTCAAAGGGAGAGGGAGAAGAATTTTGACTTTAGTTTATATAGATGAAAGAACTTTGGAATTCCCATTCAGAGTGCAGTTACATGCTATGCTGTCTTCAGAGGTGATGTTGAGCAAATGATGAGGAAGTGAGTTGTAGCATTGGAATGAAAATAAACAGGCTCAGGGAAAGGTGTCAGGCAAGAAAATACTCCAAAAATTACTTAAAATGCAGTTATACTAAGAAAAAGTTATATGCTGTGAAAATGTACTTTATTCAGCAATTCTGATTCCATGAATAATCAGAGCCAGCTTCACTTATTTTACTAGGACAGCTATAATTTTATTACTTGCAGCTCTGTGAAGCAGGACTGGATATTTTATTTTTTTTCCAGCTCAAAATCTGCAACAGAATTAATATTTAAGGACATTCTCCTCAACAGAACTGGTATCTGAGGAAATTTTGCACTACAGACATGGTATCAGTCACACTATACTGCAGACAAGTCTATGCCAGATCAAATATCAATACAGATTCAGCTGTGGAAGCACAAAGTAAAGGTTGCTATGAAAGAAGCAGAAGAGGTAACCATATTATACTAAAGAATACTAAATAAGTATTCGTAAGAAAACTTGAGTTTCACTATGCAGCAAAACTGCATATATTTCAAAATGTGCTTTTAGTCACACCTGTTTAATGCCAATAGAGGCAAAAAAAAAAAAATTGAAGTATAAAAGAAAATAATTTAAGGACTCTAAATTCCAAAACAGGACAATATTTTGTTGATTAAGTCCTTATTGTCTACTGCAATACACTAGCCACAACTTTATTTTGTGTGTCCCAAGCAGATTTGGCTGCACTGGCCATTAGAAATTCTCTTACTTTTTTCTCCACAGCTTCCTTTTTTCATGTAAATGTAAAAATTAATGAAGCTGATTTGGGAGTCATTAGGTAGAATCCCACACTGATATTTCTGTAAAGTCCTTCTTTAGAGTAGAATCATGGTTTAATAAGACACCAATACTCCTTTTTATAATATGATGCTATCTCTGCTTTGCAGTTTCAATATGTAGGAAGCATAAAGCAATAAAAATTTAAACTGTTAAATAGGATGAGATCGTGAAACGTTAATTGCAGTCATATTATGACCCCCACACTTTGCTTTTTTACCACACAAGCAGATGAAAGCCATACAACAGAAATGATGACTTGTCAGCATCTTCAGTCCAAAACCAAGCCTTTTTTTGTTGTTGTTGTTTGGTTGGGTATTTGTTATCTTACATATACAACTTCTGAGAATCACCATTCATCTTTTTAGAAAGTTTGAAAACTCAAAACCAACAAACAAAAATTTCTGGACAGTGTCTCAAAGCCTACTAAAATGTTCCTTTAGTGGCTTTCGGAGTTCATTTTGGCTTTGTTAGCAGTATTCAAACCATATGTATATGAAATCATCCTCATACTAATTTGATGTGATGAAGGACAAAAAAGAAAGAGGGGAGTGGTCTGGTTCTCAGCAGATGGTTGCTATTGTGAGAGTTATATATAGAACAACTGATGAGCTGCAGTTACTTACAAAGAAATAGTTTTTTCCCAGGAATTCTGTGACATCATAAACCACATAAGCAGACTTTGGATGCCTTGTGATATCACAAGAACGCTACAAAGGAATTAATGCCAGGTCATCTGTTGCTGCCCATTTGTGGCAGGGTAAAAGAGGAATTCAATAACATTTAAGATCACGACTTGGTAAAGCAACGGTGTTTCATTTGGAAAAAATGAATAAGGCATATTTCAGGCCATACAACACAGAGTTTTTCCAGGACCAAAATATATCTGTTTGCTGCAATTAAACTAATTGTATAGAAACTTTGTGACTTTAACTATTACATCTGTTCATACAATGGGTTGCAAGAAGGTGGTTTCTACTTCAATGAGAATCTACAGCACAGTCATCCTGCAAGAAACATCTGAGTTGGATGTTTCTGGTAAGGAAAATGTCATGAAATGACCAAAAATTTGCTGGAGCCCAAGTTATCCATATTAATCGAATTCTTACCTATCTTAAGTCAACTAAACATTGCAGGAGTTCTTCCCTATGCAGGAATTTATGTATTTCACAAACATTTAATTTGTTGCCGTGGTTATTATAAATGTTGTTTTCACTAAGAATAGCCATAAATGTAAGCTACTGGTCTAAACAGAGTTCTTAATAATTGAGGACCTAAGAGAAAGTTTCTTAAACAGGAAAAAGATGTGTGAAAAGCTGCTTGAAAATGCCCATTAGACAAACAGAAGCTGCTATCTGGAAGAATAATGTGTTGACTACAGCTGCCAAAACACTCTGACAGAGAAACTACATAAGACAGTTTAGGACTGCTGGGACAAAAAAATTTTACAGGTGATAAATG
Organism: Myiozetetes cayanensis; assembly: GCF_022539395.1. Lineage (NCBI taxonomy): Eukaryota > Metazoa > Chordata > Aves > Passeriformes > Tyrannidae > Myiozetetes > Myiozetetes cayanensis. The sequence continues at coordinate 29,499,837 of NW_026087411.1, read as the reverse complement.
CAGTTGTTCAGCCCTTATTGCAAACCACCTCCACTTGGCAGCTTATACTATTCCAGTGGAATCTTTTCTTCCTCAAATCAAAATATTTAGAAGAATGTGAATTCCCTGTATGAGTGAATTAGTGACTAGCCAATGCTTAAGTGAAGAAAGTCTGATTCTGAAATTTTGCATTTTTTTGAGAATGAAAAGGTACAAAATTTTCTTTAAAGGACTGTTTCTTTTTCCTGTTAAGCTTTTTTCACTTTTGAACTTTTTGAAGTCAAAAGAGAAAAGCACTGATAGCATCCAAGACCGATATCAAATTGAAATATTTTCTCCAATCTCATGCTACATTCAAAGGGATATCTGTAGAAAGAAGTTCTGACAGCTACAGTCATTTCACAATTCAGATGGATATCTCTACCTAATGAATATAAACTCCACCAGTTCCAACAGAACCGAGCTATATGGAAGAGTATGTAAGTTGATGATAGGAAGTTCCCACCTTTACATTTGGTAAATGAGTGAGACCTTAATATATCTTTAGTTTTCTTTCTATATAATAATGGTGCAAGTGAAAGGGCTCTTCATGTGTACTTAAGTACACTTGACATAGTTGAAATTGAAAATTTTTGGCTATGAAAATATAAGGATCAGAATAGGTGCAATCATTTCCAGAAAGCAATACTTTATCTTTCCATATTTAATACAAGTACAGTTTCACAGTTAGACCACAGAAGCTCAGGTAACTTTTAGAGTAATTAATATTCCCTGGTGAGGATATTATTAAACTTTATATTATATAGTGCCTTTCATCCATATAAATCCCAAAAGCATTTTAAGGACTATTCAAAGTAATATGTACAACTTGTGATTTCTTTACCATACACAGAAATGAAAGCACCTGTGCTGAAATGACAATGCCATTTGGTGTTATTGATACTATAGAACAGGTTTTTGGGAGTGGAAATAAATTAAGAGCTGACACCAATGAGGAATCTAGTGAAGCAGAAAATTTTAATTCCTTCTGGAATACAGTGCTAACATGGATATCATGCATTTTTTTGTCAAGTGTCATTTAATCTAAAATGTTCACACATTCAAATCCTATTTTTCATATTGTATCCAATAAAAAATGCAGTCAAACACTACAAGGGCTTTCTAAATATATTCAAGAGAATAGTGATGGACAAGAAATACAAACGGAATGAGTCCAATTCAGAGGTCACAAGTCAGTCCCTACAGTTATCTTTAAATCTTTAAAGTTTCATTTTCTGTTAAAATAAACATATTTAAACATTGCCAAAAGCTTACTACTTGCCCCATGTGTACTTTGAACATTCTAAATGATGGAACAAATACTGCGTAGTATGTATGGTCTTCCAAATTTAAAAAATGAAGCACTATAGGTATAAAACCATATACTAAAACATTTCCTTCCTCATTAAAATGAAGTACTTTCTCATTAGAGGAAAAATAAAGTCTAGCTGTACATGCAACTGCAATACTCAGACATATTAATCTCAGATAAAGATTTTACAGTTTGGAAATTGATGCATGTCTTTGGGAGATGACCTTACTCTGCTGTTTTAAGAGAGATACTAAAAAATACCAAGAATTCTCAAAATCACAGAGGTTTAGGCAGGTTATTTCAAAGGACAAAGATCATAAGAGATTCACCTGAAGATATATTAATAGTAAACCAAAATGAAATGGTTTGTGAACACTATCTAAATGGCCAAACACTTCTTTCTGCAGGAGCTTTATTAGATATTGCTGCTATACTGAAAATTAGGTTTTGAAATCCCCTGTTTGCACGTAGATGACTAAATCAAAGTTGGCTTACGAAATTAAAATACAAAAAATGAGTTCAGATCTTATAACCTATTGCTGCAGATTCTCATACACTCAAATGCAACAAGAAACTTGGCATTATGGGAAAACCAAAAATATAGCCCTTACATTTGGCAGAGCTGCCAACAAAAGAATCAATTTTTTGTGTTTGATCTCTGCCTATTTCTCTCTGGAAAAATACGAGACAAAAAATTCCTGTTTGGATTTTTACAGTATGAATTGTTTGTGCACAGATGTGTCCCATCTTGCTATCTCACCAACTTGTAGTACATGTCAAAAAAATTAGAGGAAAGGACCAGTTCTACAGTGACTAACAAAGTAATCTACAAAAATTAGACTAGCTTCCTTTTTTTCCCTTCTCATACGCTATATAGTTATGTGTGGGAAAGAAGTACTCAGTTATAAATGTTCCCTTAGGTTCTGACATTTAATGAATGAATGAATATAGCCTGTAAAATACTTCTAACGTTATGATCACTTTCTTTTTAGCATAATCAGTAATGAGGGAAAAATGCAGCCTTCAAATCACCAGTTAGACTGCACTAGCACAGGCGATTCAGAAATTAGATTGTCATTCTTATTTTCAAAATAAAAGAAAGGTTATTTCAGGGGTAGAGCATCAGACCGCAATTTCAGAGGCTACAAATTTCATACGAGATCCGTGACTGTTGTCTGAGTTTTTCCACAGCCAAACTGATCATCATTAAAAAAGAGGAATCAAGTATTTCTTTTACTTTCTTTTCTATTTAGGTTTATTAATCCTGTATCTTTTCCTTTAGTTTACTTAAGAAGGTTCTAGTCTTCAGAGGTCAGAAAGTATTATCATAACTCAATTAAGATTTAAAAATATGGATCTCTGAAGAAGAAGTTATGTTTTATGTCATAAGTCCTCTTTCTTAGATGTCTACATTAATCTATAATTTTTGCAAACACTATTCTCTTATTCTAATAAGTTATCATATAAAGTACTAGAGTCACCTTAAGCCTGAAATGCCATATAATAATGGGGATAAATTCTGTAATGATAAGAGGAAGCAGCAATCAGTAAGTTCACTGAACTGTACTGCAACATACCTGCTGCAATCATAAAGGAAAAATGTATGACATAACTACATAAAAAAAACTTGGACAATGAAATCAACCTCATTTGGAGTTTTGAGAATCATACTAGCATTCAGACTAAGCAAAGTAAATATTGTCGTAATATGTGGTAGTTATTCCAAGCAATTCTCAGCATTTTTTCTTTTAAGTAATTTTTCATTAAGGCCAATGAAACAGTAACTTCATAGTGTTTATATAAAAAAAAACTCTTGCAAAAGTAGCAAAACTGACATTGGCATAGCATTTGCTTACTCAAGCTATTTAGATTAGTGAATTCTCTACTATTGGGGTGCTACACAATCTGATGTCTATTCTTATTGTTTTCCAGCAAGTACTAGAATGTTCCAAATAAAATTAACAAGTTGTAGATTTAAAAACAAGCTAAAGAACATTTTCCTCACACAATTCACTTAAGACATAGAACCTTGTGTCACATGAGATTTCATGATAAAAATTTGGCAGGGCCAAAAACGCCAAATTCATGCAAAGAAAAAGTACAGCAAGTCATTAGCTGATAGTCGTCTGAAACACATACTAATCAAAACCAAGAGATTTTTTTTTTTTAAATTATCATTATTGACTTGTTTTATCTTTTACTCATCTCTATGTATTTTGCTATTGGTCATTACTTCATCTTGACATTTAATGACTTATCATGTTTATTAGTCTTGCTATTTGTTCATAACTTTCAGTGTTTGGGATATATATTCTCTTTCCAAATACGAAACAAAATTGCCCTTTCCAATTGCTGAGTTATGATCCTGTGTACCCAGCAGTGTATCATTCTTTAAATACTTGGTCTCATTTTCATACAGAGGGCCTCTAGACTGATCAGAGATTTTCTGTAGATCTTTCTCCATACAGTGAATTCTAAATTTCTGTTGACCCTGAGATTAGCTCAGATGGTTAGAGTATGGTGCTAATAATGGCATAGGTTGTAGGTTTGATCCCTTTATGGGCCATTCAGTTAAGAGTTGGACTTGATGATTCTTGTGGGTCCCTTCCAACTCTGAATATTCTGCGATTACTCACTATCATGATAGGTTTTAAAGCCTCTGAAATCAGTGTCAACTTTCTGTCTCTCCTACTACACTGTTTCAAGTTCCTCTCCTCTACAATTTTTCCCTGTTAGTATTATGAAGCAGTTCCTTGCCTCAATACTCATATTTATTAACAGCCCTTAAATTCATTATTTCTTGCCTCTCAAAATGTAACTGCTGAAACCGTCCTTCGTGAGAAAGAGAGAACAAATATTTATTTTGCCTATTTACATTTTGTAATCAAGTGCTTCTTCCCCTGTGCTCAGGTGTACATAGCCAGCCAGTAGGAACATAGAACTACTTAACTATTTCATATGCTTTAAGTGTCTTCCTTGTCAATGATTTATGATACATCTTTTTGGTGATACATAGGAAGAAAACCCACAAACTTGTAAAATAGAATTAACTGTATTGTAGTAAAGACACATTGAGAGTGCTTCACATTTTACTATACACTTTTTATGTTTACATTCCACATCCAAGCACAAAGATAAGGAAAAAAAGAATCCTACAGATTTTGGATATGGAAACATTTCATTTGAATTTTTCAGAATGAGTAAAAACATGCTTGTCTTTACCTATTTGTACACATTTATTTTGAATTTGCTTTGCACTACCATTTAGGTTTTTGAGAGTTCTTCTGTGTTTTTTTTTTCTTTTGATTTGGTTTGGTCATTGCTGTTGTTTTTTTGGGGTCTTTTGCCTGGGGTTTTTTTGGATTTTTTTGTTTTGTTTTTACACATAACACCACATGTTTCTGCAATAAGAAGAAAAAAAGAGGGGACCGATAGTTTATGGTAAGCACTTCAAAGGCAATTCAGTACTTAATCATAGAATCATGAATGATTTGGGATGGAAGGAGCCTTAAAGATCATGTAGTTCCAACTCCCCCTGCCATGGGCAGTGACACCTTCCACTAGACAAGGTTGCTCAGGGCCCCATCCAAGCTGGTGTCGAACACTTTCAGGGAAAAACTTCTGTGGGAATTGTAGATGACATATGTTGTGCAAGGGCATGTTTTCTAATCTTTAAATGTATATGTATGATGACACATGCCACATTCAAAAGTCAGACTACAGTTTACGAGAACTTTTGTATTTGACTTATTTGAATTTCAGTAAGTTATGACATCAACAACCACCAATCAGATTCACTATGGGAAAACAGAAAGCTCTTTGCAAAGTGAAAGCTGTCATCAGGGAAATGCTTATTTACATTCACTGTGGAAATACACTCAGAAAGAAGATACCAATTTATCTCCAAGGATTTCCAAAATATACATCTTTGTGGAGAGGTTTATGACAATTTTAACTCTGGTGGTATTACGGAGGATTTTGAGCAGCAATTCTCACCTCAGCAATCATTCTGTTGGTGTCTCCCAAGAAGAGTAGGTTTAAGGCTTCCTCCTCATTTGTTGCTTGCTGAAGAGACAAGTTTTTCAGATGAATGTTTTGATCAGAGTCTTCCATTATTGTCACTTTTCTATTTGGAAAATAAAAACAACAAGCAAATGAAAACTACAGTTTTAAAGCAATATTTCTTCCATACTTTCATTTTGATTGCATGCACCTAAAAGGTGAAATCTAAATCTCCAAACCAATCATAATGAAAGAACTAAAGAAGTGAAAAATAAATGACATCCATAAAAAGGAAGTGTTGATTTTTTTTTTAAACTATCACCTTCTTTTTATTCCTTTATTATAAACCTTCACATAGAAAAGGGATATATGAAATCTATAAGTATTAGAGAAAGCTTTGGGATTTTTATTTTAGTGAGATACAATAAAATCTCAAGAGAAAGAGGTTAGATGAATCATCACAAATAAATAATAAGTGGGGGTTTGTTTTCTATTACCAAGCACAGACGATACATAAAATATACCATAATCTTGATGTACAAATAGGCATGGAATATTTCAGAATCAACACATCTGTACCCAACGTGTTTCTAATAATTTCGCATTTGTAAAGATTAGTTCTCTTTTCATTCTTCTTAAATGGTAGTAACTACAACTGTAAATTATCCCATTCTTAAATTAAAAGCAAGGCAACAGAATGATTTTATTTATTTCCACTGACGTCAGAAATACTCTTAGCTGTACTTCTATAAGCCATAAAGTTTACAGAAAGGAAGTTAGATGCAAGTAGCAAGGATATGGTAAAAGCTCCAAAAGAGCTGCTAAGTATTAATGAAAACCCTTTTCATTTATTTAAATAGTCCTTTAACATAAGATTTTTTTTTCTTTTGAAACGGTTACTGAGAGTTAAACTTGATTGGCATTACTGAGTAGCCATTAGGATCTCCTTATTTGGAACATTTTTTAGCATCCAACATGGAAGCCAAGTAGTTGCCTCACTGGATTTGGAAAACTTCCAGAGTGAAGAATCTGTTAAAATGGAAGTACACTAAATCTGAGGATGAATAACCTATGCTTCAAGGTGAATTACATGTTCTGACACAATTTAAAACAAGGAAATTAGAACGCTTTTACAAGTTGGAGGGGTTTCTTTCTAAAAAAAATATTTTCTACTCTGTAAGTATAGATAATACTTTATATCTATACATATACACCTATATGTATACATATATGTATATACATATTTTTTCATGTTCTTCAATGTTAACCACAAGAGGGAGTATGGGGCTTGAGTTTCTACCAGTAGATAGTTTTTGCATGCTAATTACTTCAAGTTGCTTCAAAACCAGAAAGATTTGGTTTTGTTCTTTTTTTTTTTTTTTCCCCCCAAAACCCACAAATCAAATCAAGCATATAAGCAGCATTCCACAGTATTGCTCTTAGATAATAGGGTAGTAGTTCACAGTCTGATGGTCAAAACATTTGAATGGATATACACAAATAATTTTAACAATTGCATTACACTCACTATTTTCAAGAATAAATACATGTAAAAGTACACACAATGCTTCTTTAGTATTCATAACAATTGCTTGTCCAAGTATGATTGCCTCCCACTTATAGCCTTACTTTTGTGAGGTAGCATAAGACATTACTAGTACAGTCACAAAACTCAGCTTCCTCATTCAAAGCATAAACCCCAAAGTATAATTCTGCTCTTGCTTAATAAATTTTTGATAATGTCAAGTTGTATTCTGTCTGCAATTCCACCTGTGAATGCATTACATTTACACAGTAAAGCCCAGAGTGGTTCTGATTATAGTATGATGCTCTGACTAATTTTAATATTTTGAAATTGCATGGTAAGCATTATCTACATAATTTAGGAAAACAATATTGTTTTATTATGCACATTTGGCATAGTATTTAAACTTTTAAGGATCTTTTGAGTCTACACTTTGATCACAGATCCTTCCAGCTCAGAATATTCTGTGACTCTGTGAAATAATTTCCAGAAAAATAAGATGTTAAATTTGGATGTAAAGCTCTGGAGGATTATTATATCAGAAAGGAGACAGTGCAGATCTCACAAAACAGTGACAGCCTTCCTATACAGTGGCCTTGCAACTATTAGGAAGATTTCCAAATGAAAGCCTACATTTTACATCTGGAAAGGCATCTATCATAACTTCCATAGAATGGTATGTTCCAAAATGACAACAAAATTATTTTTTACAATTTTATAAAGTTACTATATAGTATGATATATATTAGTAAAACCTTTAAATTTCATGGTCCTAACTTGGGTGGAAAAATTTTGCTAAGTTATCCATAATGACTGAAAGAAGGCAGAGACAAGGTTTTGTATTCTTTATAAACAAAGAATCTTTTCCATTTGGCTTAATGGATGGAATTAGTAGCTGACCAGGAAGCCTGTAGGATGGGATCAGTCTTTCTTACACTCTTATTAGCTCAGGCCCTTTCCTGCATCAGCTGAGCTGCCACTAATGCAGGAGAGCCTTGCACACTGAATGCTTTAATTTATGAAATTCTTGTTACTGGCAAACAATGAAGTTAAAGCTCCCTTTGATTAATTAACACTATCATATGTTATATAAATAATAAAAAAAAATCCTTAAAATATTTTGGAAAAAATAACTTTTTTAAAAATCAAGTTTCCTATTATTATATCTGTCTCTAGGGCTTAGAATTGAAGAAATCTTAAACAATATTAAAAACTTTATAAACAATTAAAAATTAATCATAATGGTACAAATAAATAATATATGAAGATACACACCTTTTCTGATAATACATGAGGAGATTAGAGTGATACTACTTCAATGTGAGGAGGCAAGTATAGAGCCAATAATAAATTTAGGAAAGATATTAAAGAGAAAAGCAGCAAGCATGCACCTTGGAGTCTGTCTAGAAGAACAGAATAAATTAATGGATAAGCATTGCTAATGATTTGTAAAATTTGGGTTTTAAGAAAGAATGATCAATAATTTTATAGATCACCCCAAAAAAATGATCTTTCAGAAGTACAGTTCCCTGAATACCACAACAAAGGACAAAGTCAACACTGATTCAAGAGGCGAGGCTACAAAGTTATTCAGCTACCAACACAACTTTCAGTAGCACACAGATTTCATTTTTCTTTGAAGTATAGACCTAGAGTATAATCTCCTTGGCATGTGAGACATGGCAGAACTATGAGATGACTAAGTATTCATGCAGACTGTTTGCTTGACATGTCATATTGTGATAGGAAGTTTTTCCCACTGTCTCCAATGGATTCTGTTGTGAGACAACAAAACCACACTTTGGTTGTTCTGCATATTATGGACATGACTGGGAGACTTACACATTTAGGAGTTAGTGATTCACACAACAGTGACCCGGAGCCGATGTGCTGCACACACAGAGGGGCATTCAGGCCTGTGTCGCACTGCACAGATGCCTTGGCTGCACAATAAATCCACTAGGTTCTTATAAGAACACTTTTTAGAATGGAGTTGTTTTCTTGTTAGCAAATTATATAATAGCTCAAGAGGCCAAAAGGGAGAGTTTCTCTCCATGGACTGGAATTGGACTGCTCGGTGCAATGCACCGTGGAGAAATCCATTCAGGCCAATGTTGCCCAAATGCAGGACACCAGCACTGATGGGATGTAAGATTTAATTGCCACCTATATTCCTCTTCTTATTCTGTCTAATTAAAGTGGTTACATTAGTAAGCCATGTGTTGTCAGGTTTTTCTTACTGAGATCTGGAAAGAGATGTGCACTGTTTCTCTCCCCTCACCCCACCATGCTGACCAAGGAGTCCAAACTGAAACAATGAGATTGGTAGAGTGTGTAACAAAAAACCATACAAAATATGTTAGAATTTGCAGGTAACTGCAATAATCTCATTTACAAAAAAAAACAAACCAAAAAAACAAACAACAAAACTTGTTAAATAAGCTTTGACATTCACAAGCAAAGTTGCCTTGAATTAATTTGCTCATCAAATGCTTGTAGAAAAGTCACCTTAGAAAAGTTTCACTGACTTCCTACTGGTTTTCAGGAAACAAATCAACATAAAATCTGGATGTGAATAAACAATATATAATGTATGCTGAAGTTATTGTATACATTTAAAGCATAATTTGTTTGAACTGTAATGAAAAAAATAATAATCTTTGAAGAAATTATTCAGAACAGTTTTCAGCTGTCTCCTCATTAACAAACAGAAAAGTTTAAACTTACAAAAATATATTTCCTGTATGTTGAAAATTATTCCTTTAGCCTTTTTTATTTTTATCCTTCTTTCTTAATAGCATAGGAATTATTATACTAGTTGTTTTAGTTTGCCAGTAGTTTGGTATCTCTTAAAGTCCTTGGAGAGCAGTAGAGAATAGAAGAGTACAAACCCATTTGAGGTAGTTAACCAATATCCAGTTAGAGAATTTTTTTAAAGTGAAAATATTTCACACTGGTCCCATGAAACATAAAAATTCCAATATATGTTACTAATATATATTGATATAGGCATCACTGTTAATGTTTGAAGTTAATTGGCTCTTAGCTTCAAGTGTGGTTTTCTTTTAAAGTCTGACAGCATCATACTTAAACTTCCACATCTCCCTCTCAAAGAGAACTTTATAGAATCTTCACACAAAATCGGGGAATCATTTATGTTGGTTTGAAGTTCAGATTGCATTTTCCCTTGGCTACATCACTCCTGATTAACGGTTCTCTAAGCTCCCTGAGAAGCAGCTTCTCAACTACTGCAGTTCAAAGGCTAACACTGCAAGGCAAACCAGCATTAATTATAGTTTGCCTTCACATGCAAGATGGTCACCTGCCATATGACAGGTAAAGAGGTAACTTATCAGTTGTCTATGACTTAAGTCGTTCTTGACTTATGGCTCTATAACCTCCTTCTTTACTTTTTTGTAATTAGTCAGTGCCAAGAAAATTCTTACTTCTTAATAAATAATACAAACTAGTTAGGAAGAGTACTGGCAGGTTGTAACTAAAGTGAATTTTGTCAGATTCAGTAACATTGAGTTATACAAATTACAAATACCCTACAACAGAGAACCTGTTGGAGATTGAACAAATTTTTGCACAAATTTAGAGCTTCAGAAAAATATTCCTAATTTGAACAGTCCTGCAAAACTTTTTTGAAAGCATGAAGTGGCAGGAAGTATTTAAATAGTCTTCCACCAGCTGTATTTTTTAGCAACAATTTTATACTTTTATATGTTTGAAAACAATCATAATTTCCTTGCTATAAACATGGAACTTTCTACTGCTACAAACAGAATTAGACTGTCAATATTAAATTCAATTTTTGCATTCTAACAAGTAAGATTCTTCAAATATTTTTTGCATCTGCATATGCTGGATTTCAGCTACAGTGTCAACAAATTAAAACACTGACAGTTTTGTATAAGCAAAACAAGTTACAATTGTAAACTAAGACATGTTTTGGAAGAAGCATTAAGGTATATCAAAGGATATCTTCTATGGGGTACAAGTAATATCATTCCAACAAAACATCAAGAAAACTGGGTTTTTTCCATTAAAAGTTTAATGTGCAGATATATAAACTACATTTATGCATTTTTCAGGAATTTATTTCCAGAAAACCAGTGATTTTTTTGTGAGAGTTTCTTCCCTTCTCATCTGGCAGACTCTAATGAAAGGATTAAACAATGTTAAAGATGGAAATTTCATAGTCTACAGAAAATACTAAGTATGGTTATATATGGAATGTTGACTTCAGGAGCTGAGATTCCAAATCTAATCATTCAATGATTAGATGCAATGGACAATTTTAAAAATGTTTATATTATTCACTTTGCCTTAAACATCAAATATAATTTTATGTCTCATTTTTCAAGTACTAGCAACAAGCCTGTAGTGAGTTTTTCATAACTTGTATTACCTGAGTGCAATCTGTGTTTATTCTTTTCATTGAACTAGTAACATAAAGTTTGCTAGACAGAAGTACATACTTTGATTCAAATTCCAACCTCTTTCTTTTGCAGGAATATGGATAAAAAAATATTCCTCCAAAACAATCTGCATACTTTATGAGGTTAACTAATCTTTTTGCTTACTCTTCTAAAATGACACACTTCTTTAATACTCTTCTTGTCCATCTTAAATACTTGGGAAAGTATCAGGACTGACTACTAATATTTACCCAAGCACACTGGGTAAATACCCTGCCTTTGACTTTGTATGGTGCTTAAAGCCTAGATGTGCTGTGGAGTTCAACAGAAAATTATGCACAATGTGACCCTTTTACAGTACAAAAACCATTAGTTCCTTTTAATATTCTCATTAAATACAGGCTTTCAAACAAACTTGAGAAAGTTAAGTCATTTTGTATTTTGCTACAAGGTTTTAAACACATTAAATTCTCAGAAACATTAAATACATATTAGGAAATAAACACCTGATAAATTTTAAAATATGTTATTACCACTTACATGTAACTTGTACTTTGTAATTAATGAGAATTAATTGAGTAATTAAAATAATCAACTACCCATTCCTGCAATTCATAAACCCTTTCTAACTCAGAATGACACTATATTTTTTTAAATTTTGAATCCTCAAACTTCAATATTAAAAAATAAACAAAAAATATTGTATTAATTAAATACTTTTACACGTGGTGGTGCATACCCTCTCCCCTGCCCCTGACTGCATTATGAGTTAAATATGACTGGTCAAGGTATAGTTTTAGTGTATAGAACACATTTTATTGACAAATGATGTACTGGAAATAATAATGTCCATGTACAGTAAAACCTTAAAGCATTTGTTAAGATTACTCTGCACAGAAAAATGTATTATCTCACTATAACCCATCCTGTAATAGTATACACTATGTAAATTTACAGATAATTATGATTATCCCAGTGTGCTTCATCCCTAATTTATAACCAAATTATCAACTTTTACTTTTTAAAATAGCCTAATACCTAACAAGGAGTTACTCCCAAGCTTAATTGAATCAGCATACATAAACCTAATTGGAGACTCTAAAATTCATAATTATTAGCAGACAGTCAGTACTTAGTTTCAAAATGTGAGATATTTTCCAGGGTATATGGCTCCCAAATATCTGTCTCAAAGCTTCAATTAAATTAATCAAATTCAGTTTATTTCAACTGAATAAATTCAGTTTCATAAAATGTCAAATGAAATTACTTAAAATATGTAAAATAACTTCATAAATCATATTAATAATGTAATAAACTTGAATAACTTAATAGCATTAACTTTAAGAAGCTGAATAAAGTGTAACATGCTTTTTTAACATAAAACCTTGAAAAAATCTGCACTGCAAAAATGGGCACAAAAATGATTACCCAAATTAGCCTCTGATGTAAATTTTTTGTCTGCATAGCACAGGAAGCAGACAATAACTTAAATTAAAATTCTAAACTCTGCCATGAAAGACATTGGTAAATATACATAGTCTTTAAGCATCAACATGTCATAAGGTGCTAAAATTTGCTTCCATTTTACAGGTGAAGAAAGCAAAACAATGAGACCAATTCACAGCCCAGTCTCATACTTTGTCTGCTGCCTTCCTAATCTCTAGACTAGTTCATTTTATAAAGATCAATCTTGAAAACTTTTTTGTAAGTAAGTATATCCTAGATATCCCGTGTTTTGTAGAAAACTAAAGCTCTATTCTAACACATTAAAATATTGTGTTGGAAGACTTTTTTAATAAATAACATTGGTTTAATAATATGTAAATAACATAATTAGATATTTAAATGTAAAATTCAACTGATTTTCAGTTATTTCCCCACTGTAAGTTTTTGAGTACATTTCCTGTTCGTGTATCAGCAATTATTTGATTGTTATTTACATGTTTCTCTTACCCTTATGTTGAGTGATAAAAGTTTATGGAGTGCAGCATTATTTCAAAACATTTGCAAATTTAGTCAACAACTCTCTTATTCATACATATTTGCTGTTTTCTTAGTTATTTAAAGAATAGCAAAAACTATAAACTATTATTTCAGACTTAGAAACTAGAATTTGGATTTCCCACAAATTAGAAAATTTTAATTTCACCAGTCTGGAGTGTTCATGACATACAAACCTCTATTTACTACTCTTCTCTAAGTATTAGTAAGTGCTGGTGTCTGATCAATGAAAACTATCATAATAATCATCCATTCTGAAGTAAACATCCTCTTCTTTGGAGTTCCTTGTGGCCTATTTTCTAGCTGTTACTTACCTTATTTCCTAATAGCATACTCTAGAAAAATAGATCCTTGAAGGAAAAGGCCCAAGTACAAGCAGGGAGCTTTTCTCACTACTGTTGCAAGGAAATAATGCTTTTTACATATGTCTCTGCCCCACACAGTCATGTATAGCATACAGAGACAGGCTGTCATGAGAAAAACAAGTATCTTCTCTTGTTCTCAGTGGCTGCAAGAGATCTCCTTTGCAAAATACACTTTTAATACTTTCATCTTCAGTTACTCCCATCTAGTCTCCCCAGCCAATATACATACAAAATTACAGAAAATTAAAGCAGTGGTAAAAAAACTGAGAAAACAAAGTATATTGATTAAATTAACACTGAGATCAGTAATACAGCTGCAAAAAAGTCCCCAAACAATGCAACAGGGTATACGAAAACGATTCCTGTTGGTTTTGATGATTCTCTTAAATGGTCCTATTACTTACGGCAAGTCTTCCAATCTGGAGGCCTCATGCCTTGGGTCCAACAGATCATAACCACATTCATTGTAGATTTCTAAGTAGGAAACGTGAGTTGTATACATTTTACTGCTGTCCTAGATAAGAAAAGGAAAAAAAATAGAAAAAAAGGAGTGCTATAAAGAGAAGTCAGAATTAGATTAGATGACAAATTTATCGCTACAGCTTTTATATTAATTTCTCACTCTGTATCTTTTTCTTTTCCTGGGTATGGTGTACACTATCAATTTGTTATACTTTCATATTTTCTGATTACCATATGTATAAAGGCTCAAGAAGAAAAAAAAAGAAAAAGCACCAGTAAAAACCCCCAACTAAAACAGACACACACACACACACATAAAATCCACTAAAACAAAAATCCCCCCCTCAAACTCCACCATGCCCATGAGTTTAGTCTGGGATTTTTAATTGATTCCTTATACCTAGAAAAGTCTGTGTATATTTAGAACATGGGAGCCCACTTACAGAACAATGCAACATGACATTTTTCACTTCTACACCAAGAAAAGAATGCTATTATAAAAAGGTAAACCCTCATATTATGGATAGAAAAACTATGCTTTAAAAAAAAAAAAAAGCAAGGAACAACAAAAATAAGATTTACTCCATTTAGAAACATCAGTGACATACTGCTTTTCACTCTCTTTATTATAACATTTAAACACTGTATATGATGTCGCTGTTCTCTGCAATCACAATTTTTTGGTATATTACATTGCCAAAATGTAATTTAACACAAGTGGGTTTTGCAGACAGAACTTTCTCCTGCCCCAAACCTCAAAATAGTGGGCTATGATTTCCAAAATAAAATAAAGAAACTCAAAAACCAGTAACTTCTTTTTGCCAGATGAAGCCACTGTGAAAGCACTCATATCACAGTAGAAGTTTAATAATCCAATCCATTACTGTTGTGTTGCAAAATACTTCAAAATATAACTTTTCATTTTCATTGAATAGTTATTTCCTGTGGGTTTTTTTTTTATTGATAATGACAGTTCACTATTTCAAGGGACATGACTTAAAAAGATACACTACAGATGGATGGAAAAAATGAAGTAAGAAACTGTTCAAACAGGAAACTGTGGAAGTAGGAGAATTTCTAAATTAAAAGGAGATGTTATTAAAAACAAAGGGCTTGATTTGCTTCTCATTTAGGGTAAAAAGCTTTGTATCCTTGGTTTCAAACTGCACTGTCTTTGTGCAACTAAGAGCTTCACAAGTTTTGTATTTTGTGTCCTTGATTTCACTTTCTCCTGTTTCATCCTACTCAGGGTTAGAAGGCAGATGTATTGTCTAGTATGTCAGCACCTTCCAAAGCACAGTTGTAGATATAAAGAAACAGGTGAAAGGTATGAAAAGAAAAGCAAGTGGAAATATAAAACACCAAGAAGAGATTCTTTAGAATGCACTAAGAAAGAAAATATATGCAGCACAATGATTTGAAAGCAGGAAAACAGAAATACCCCTGCAAGCGTAATTAAGTATGGCTTTTGATTCAAAAATCCTGTCTGAAGAGGGAAACTTTTTTATTTTGGTAGAAACTATGTGCTAAGAAGATGAAAAATAAACGGGTTAGTTTTCATTTATTTTGTTTCGATGACACAATTAGCATTAGAAGACAATGTTGGTGTGTTGACACTGGTCATTGCCGGCAACTGCACAATCAACCTGTTCGCTTTCCACCACAAAAGTCCTCCATGGGGTCATGTGAACACAGCAGAAGGTCTAAGGCAAAATGATCACATGGGGGTTTATTTCATTTCCATTCCCACAATGACAAGCTTTTGTGCACCTGCAATATCATGTACTTTTATATGCCAAAGCCATACTTTCAAAGAGCCAAAGTAATTACTTACTATAGTTAACCCTTACTGAGACAGGGCATGTTAATGTGACTGAGACATATACCCTTATGAATATGAACTGGTACCCTGTATTACATGAATGGCAGAGTATAAAACTACAATGTAATGATTGATGTTGATGCCAAATAACATTTAAATTGGTTTAATTAAATAGCTTTGTTAAAATGTGAAGATTAATGAATCGTAGGCCTGGTGGAGTAAATGAAGAGAAAAAACATAAATTACACAAGACTTCTCTCTTCACTTTTGCCTCCTATAGTTACGAAAAAACCAGAATGATTGACTGTGCTCACTCATGCATTTCAGACACTAAAGGAAAACGAAATTTCTTGCAAATGTAATAAACATAATGAACAATCAGTGTGCTTACTCTGGCACATCCTTTCACTTATTCACTCATTTCATTGCATGGAATATCAAAATAAAAAGCAATGCATACAATACATAACCAGAGTGGAGCTGATATAAGTGTTAAGAGAAGGATAACCAATTATGTGATATGAATGTATGCTGCAGAAAACAAAAATAGTATGGTTTTAAACCTACAAAACCCTCCCCCCACTGATGTCCATTATTTTCAGTCTATTGCAACAAGCCAGGTAATCAAAACTATTACAAATGTATTCTTGCATACAGTATTGTTTCAAGTTAGATATTTTCTTCAGCATTAATTTTAGGGTTTCCTCTAAGACTATTACAAAAACAGCAATAGTGAAGTATTTGTAAACTGTACATTAAAAATAAACAGAAAATATGTTCTATACCTTTTGCAATTGATCAAAAACATAAGACAGAGTCCTGGGAATAATGCCTCGATCACTGTAACGTTCTGCTCCTCCTGTGATGGTAAAAGTTTTGCCACTGCCTGTCTGACCATATGCAAAGATAGTACCATTATATCCAGCCAAAACACTGTACAATCAAGAAAAGAGAAGATAATTAATATGTGAGTCAGAACGTATTTTTCACAGTAGAATTTTTATAGAATCAAAATACAATTAACAGCATCTCTTAATTATGTAGCAGCTGTCTTTGATAATAAAGAATACACTTCAAGACATGCATTCTGGATTCTATAGAATTTAAATTCTCTAGAACGGAAGGACTTTTGGATGCCTTGACTTACCCCATTATTCAATATCATCATTAGTTGATCATACTTATTACTATTTACACTACCTTTTCCTAGTTTTTTCTTTGGATGATGATTTTTTGCAAGGATGATATTTAGTCTCTTTAAAGTCTGCAGAGGTCAGGAATTGTGCCACTGACACACTACAGCTCAAGAATTTGAAATATTTCACATGCAACTTCATTCAATGAAAACAGAGAAAACTATATTGTGGTTAGAAACTCGTGTAAGGATATAGTTATGCAAGGGGTCATTTTTATTTTGAGAATACAACTACACTAAACTATCAGACTAATCTTGGACGAGGGTATGCAAGACAACCTGTGCTTAAATCAGTGTAGTAAAGTCTTCATTTACTGTGAAAACACACAAAACCTCACTGGTAATTGCAAAGTTTTCTGTTACAACTGTGACTGTACAACAAGCTTCTGTGGACCAGCCATAACAGCTATGCAATGGCATAGCATGAAATGCAATTCAGACTCATTATCATTTTCCACATCTCTTACTTCTATTTGCAGAAGTGCCTAATAAAAGTCTAGTTTAAATATCTTTCTCTAATTCACCACACTCTCACCATTGACTTCCATCTGATTTCCACCAGAACAGTAGATAAGCTTAATAAACTTAAATTTAGGATTTGATTTACTGTGCTTAAGGAGTTACTACTTCTGTTAAACAAAACAAAAAGCTAAACTTTTTCATGTGCATTTTGTATATTGAAAAAGTGATAAATAAGCTAAGATTTTAATAAATAGAGGGCAAACAACTCTTGCATAAGAGGAAAAGAAACATATATGTAGATAGCTGCTGGTCTGGCGCCACAAGAGACGCAATGATTCTCCAACTGACTAAAGTTTATTTAAAGGCTTGAGTAGTTGCCAATTTGCTTATTTTAATCCATTACAGTAGGATGTCAGAGACAAAAGCAGAAACATGTTGAAAAGAACTACAGTGAACATCTGCTCCCAAAAACCAAAACGCCCAGAGTTTACACAGATTTTAGATTCCAGATGTTAAAAATCAAAATAATAATAATTATAAAGCACCTAATTTATCTACCTTAGTAATTTCTAGTGCCCATTGTCACAGTATCTGAATGCTGAGGACTGTAATGAGTAGTCAGAAGGTAAGGGGTATCAACAGAAGTTCAGAGACAGCAGATTCAAAATAAGCAACGGGAAATGATTCTTCATGCAGAACATAGTTAAGCTGTTCAACTCTTTGCCATGCAGTGTTTTGGATGTTAAAATTTCACACAGGTTTCAGCAGAGATTAGATTAAATCACAAGAAAAACTTTCTCTCAGGGCTACTAAACACTAGAAAACAGAAAGTCCCTAAACTACAAATGACTGAAGACCAATAGGATACATGGGGAAGCAGCTCCACATGCTTACTCTGTTTATGTTTTTCCTTTGAGCATTGTCTGTTAGTCCCTGTGAGAGACAACGTGCACTAGATGGAACTTTGGTCTGATGCAATACAGTCGCTCTTCTGCTTTTACAGAAGAGCTCTTTGGCTATTCAGATCTATCATTACTCCTTCCCTGCTTCAGAGTTGCTAAAGGTGTGTTTTTCAACTTGTGTAAAAAGTAGTAAAGGTGTGGCTGTAAACTATTAACTTGACATGCCTGTACTTCAGAAAAGCTGTAGATTAGAATCACCTCACATGCAAACATAAGATAAAATGTCACATACCATATGTGGTCAAAACAACTAGAAAGGTCACTGAGTTTTCTTTGTCCTATTTTATTCATATATTTCTTGTATTTATTGCAGTGCATCAGCACAGCTCAATTAAAAGCAGTATCTATTTACTAAATACTCAGGAAGCTTAAGATATGTACTTAAGTGTTTTCAACCCAAGACACACAACTCCTTTAGGAAAATAAAAAAGCAGAAAGTTTCATAAACCTTTAGGCACACATGAGATGTTGTTTAAAAAGACAACATCAAACTGAACTGCATAACTACCCTTGGCAAAATGACGGGTCCCTCAGATGCTACAAGTTAGTTACAGTGAGTAGAAAACACACGTTCTCCCTTTCATCCTGAAATATAATTGCAGTAGTTACCGAAAAACGTTGGCAACACTATTGTGACATGACAAGATAAGAGTGTATTTTCTAAACAGCATCCACCAAAAGCATCCTTGAAGTTTTCATTTGAAAATTAAAGCTGTCCCCAAAAACAGTGGAACTGATTCTTTGCTTGCAAAGGTGATAGAGAATCAGCAGCTCTTTCCTCCCTATTCAGCAAAACCAACTTTGCAAGATAGCAGTTGACACAGGCAAAGTCTGCATCTCTACTCTTCAGATTCTGCAAATAAATATCTCAAACTTTTGTTAAACTTAGCATTTGAAACTGCGCAGATTGACATGGATAGTGACAGTAGCCATGCAAAGACTCTGAATTACACATAAGTAAAAATCATACATGAAAGGGATATTTTCAGTGATGACCCCTTGGTGTTATCAGAATATCCAGAAATTTGCATATTTTCTTTTTCTCTCTGAAAGCCTAATTTTGGCATGGTTCGAAAGACATTTTGTTGAATAAATTGTCTCTTTACTACTTCAAACAAAACACATAAAAGACACATAATCCAAGGAGAGGCTTTGCAGAAAAGATCTTTCCTGCGCTTCTATAACATATAACACCCCGTTCAGAAGTTCATGGAATACTTCCAGTCAAGTTAGCTAAAATGTTGATGGAGAAATTTGTCTGAGTTCCTGGAGGGTCTCTTTTTTATTAATACCAAGCTAGAATTCAAAGAAGACTATTACAGAGAAAAATAACTTTTTAAAATATGATGACTAAAAACTTGTCCAAAATTGTGTATTTATTGCATTGTATTATGAAACTTAGATGGTTCCTTTTCATTACTCACTAAAACATGCAGGCATATATTTGTAACATTTTGTAATAGACTTAGTTTTTATAAGAAGAAGAGTAATAGATATTAAAAAGTCAATTTCTAACAAATAATTTGTTGGTTTGGCTTTGCTTGTCTGCTTT
This sequence comes from Myiozetetes cayanensis, assembly GCF_022539395.1. NCBI lineage: Eukaryota > Metazoa > Chordata > Aves > Passeriformes > Tyrannidae > Myiozetetes > Myiozetetes cayanensis. The sequence goes on along the minus strand of NW_026087411.1, from coordinate 29,479,735 downwards.
ACAAACAGGTATGTCATGTTTCTAGCTGGAAAATATGGATCAACTTAAATGTGTAAAGTAAAAACCTAAGTTGCCATGTGCATGAGCACTGAGTCCGACATGTGGAATTTTGTATCTGTGAACAATAAGATCTATTGAATGGGGACAAGTATCATTGGCTTAAATTTCTGCATGTGAAGAAGTCTCAAAGAAACCTGCCCAAGACTTCAAATTCTGTGCAGGTAAGATTTCCAGAAAAAGATGACATTTCAGGGAAAACACAGACATACAGTAGGTCTGCAAAGAATCATATTTCAATCTCATTTAATATTCTGAGCTGTGTTCATGGTTTGTTTTTAATGTGTGGAAGATCTTGGTTTCACGACTGTCAAGAAAGGGCCCAAAAAGTCAAAATCTGCAAATTCAAATAGAGCAGAACAAAAGAAATTGAATATTAATATTTTATATTTAACTCATGATGCCAGAATATTAGGATTTTCCAGATTTTGTAGCATAATTGATAATTATGTCAATATTTGGTAAATATATATTTTTAAATTGTACTTTTATTTTTGTGTTTCAGTGAAAACACATATGATCAGATCATATGAGGACTCACCACAAAGCTGAATATAAGAAAAAAATTGTAATGTTTGCTGGCTATACTAATTTGAAATTGAAACATGTATATGTGACTGTATTTATGTATGTATTTATGTAAGGTGTGTTGAATGATACAATGTTAGACTTGTCTTTTTGATCACTGTAAGAAAAGTCAACTTAAAGTAAAACACTGGTGAGGAAACATCATGATTACCTGCTAGGTATTATGAACTCATCAAGAAGTACTTATGCAATAAGCGGGTCTATTAGTAAAGTTGGTATCATTAAATAACATAAAATTGTAAAAAGAGGCTTTACGTGGTGGAAATCAGAATAAGATAGTGGGAGAAGAAAATAATAACATTAACTGCAGGTAAACAACTCTTAATGTATGAATAATTATTGCCTTATTACATTCCTAAATCTTGTTTATCCTTTTATTCTTCCTTACAGTTTCTAGTCTTACCATATGTCTTCTTCAAGATAATCACAATATAAAAAGAGGCAAGATCTCTTCTTACATTTAACTCAAAGAGCTGAATGCTCCTTTTCAGATGAAGTACTGAAAACTTATTTCTGGTTTTTAAAAACACAACAGCTTCTGCTTCACTAAATACAGCTAAATAGTAACAAGTTTAAACACAGAGAAAGTACTGAATATATCCTTTATGCTGCTTAGAATTGAAAGCACACTTATTCCAAGAAAGGTAGTTTGTACACACAGCTGACTGAGGAGATTGATTTGATCCCACTGCTAAATAAACCTAATCCTATATTATTACAGCAACATTGTGGGATAAACAAAATGTTCAAGTTTTACTTCCAGCCTATGACACAGACCACCAGAAAACCTCTCAGAGTGACAATGAGAAAGAGGTTGAGACAGAAATTGCAATACTTATAGTATCTTTCTAACCAGATTACTAAAATATCCACTGGGAAAGAGTTCTCCACCTGCAAAGTGTCCTTTAGAAAGACCGTGATCCACAGTTGATTCAATTAATCTTTCCAATATGCCACTGAGTTTTAGTGGGCCAACTTGATGCAGATTTTTTTGCTGGTGTAAATGTTTAAACACACTGCAGGATTTACACTTATCTGCATGCATCAAAAGTACTTCTAATACTTTATAAAATCCCAACACACATTCTACAAATTACTTTTTCCAATTAACATGGAATACTCTTAATTTTAATACTTCTCTTGTTCTGAAGAAGTGATACAATATGAAAGCAGAAAGATGAAGTAGATGTTCCTTAAATATTCCATTTACAGTAAAAACCAACCTTAAAACCACTTAATAACCTGAGTACTGTTACACAAAAGCTTATGTAATTATGCTTGCTCAAGAAAATCAGTTCTGGCTTTATGAAAAGTGAATATATAACATGCTTTCTCTTCTGTATTTTGGACTTTGAGAAACTGATAAGAAAATTAAATCAGTAATTGATTGAAATACAAAGGGTTCAATATTTTAAAGTTCTCTTATCAGTGGTAAGACAGTTAAAAAAAATAAAGCCTTAGAGTCCAGAGGAAAAAAAAGAGTTAATAAGAAATGGTCATTACTTATAAGGACTTAGTCAATAACACTGAGGAGAAATGAGATATGCTGTAACACTGTAGCTGCAACTATGATACTCTAGAAGTGTAGGAATAAAGCCAGCTATTTAGAGACAGGCAGCATCTTGTATTAAACTCACCAATAAATATAAGAGAAGATGGGGCTCAGGGCTTCAGTGGATTATTGGGCTTTTTTTGCGACATTAGAAAAACCCTGCCTCTTCCCTTACAATCTTGCTAAGCAGAAGCTGTTAGTACAATTTTTGTATCGATTATCAGGCATAGGACAATTCTTTCTAGTAAGGACTCATAAATGAATGTAAAGGAGAGTAACACTGTGCAGATTTTCCCCTAAAAATTTCTTACTCGCTTATCAATTAACTTGCATGTTCTAACTTACTCCTAATTAGTGGTGATTTAAAAACATGCACAGTGAGATTTTCATTTGAAAACTCATTTTAGATCCCTATTTAAATGAATGGTTGCTACAGAGTTATGTACTGGCATTTCCAGTCACTCCTTGTCTCATGCTTGAAAGATGTCTAATTCCTAAATATAGGGTGTGATACAGCAGTATAACTCATGGAAGCAATTCCACTTAAATTGATAGATATGTTATGTTTACAACTGTCCAATGTTCCTCAAGTGACAAATTCCTCAAGTGAGAGCTAGACAATTTATGGGTCGTTACTGCAGTCTAAAATATCATTCAGTACTTTGTCCCTGAGCATCTGAGACAATACAAATAGTGGTATAAAGCCCAGTGACAGTAGAGAGAGGTTGAAAGCAGACTGAGATTGTTTTATTGTGGTTGGTTTTTCTGACTACATTTTGGTTTAATTTCCAGTGAAGATCACTTGTTCTATTTAAAGTTTATGGACACAGAACTTTTCATTTGCTTCTGTGCTCACTGTTAATGAGACTTTAGGGAGGCTTTTGCCTAAGTATAGCGAAGAACTCTGCTTCATCTGCTGCTGCACTGGTTTTGCGGAATCAAACAGAATAGTTGCCATCAAAATTTGCAAAAAAGAAAAGCAACGTCCCTCTTTGGGTTCTGTCTCCAGTTCTGGGCTCCCCAGTAGATGAAAAATGTTCTAAAGAAACTGGAGTGAGCCTGATAGAACCAATTTAGTTCAGGTTGCAGCACATCACACACAAGGGGAAGGCAAGGGATCTGTTTCCTATCAACCCAGAGAAGAGAAAGCCATTCATGTACCTAATTACCACCTCATGCAGTGGCTTGTTACACAGATGGACTCAAACTCTTCCCAGAGACTCACAAGAATACCAATACCAAGCAGTGATCACAAGTTGCGTGAGAAGAAATTCCAAATGGGTATAATGAAAATATTCTTCACAGTAAGAGTAATTAAGCCCTGGAACAGGTGCCTAGATGGATTGGGGGATCTCCATCTTTGGAAATTTTTGGAGCTCTACTGAACAAGTGCCCAAGAAACATGATCTACCACAACCTGTTTGCTCAGGAGGTTGAACCAGATGACCTACAAAGATTCCTTCTCACCTAATTTGTTGAAAAGGTTCAAAGTGAGAGTTTTTACTAAATTTATAATATGAATATATAAAACAACAAAATCGCCTTAATAAGGACTAAATTCTTTGTTTATATATAGGTAAGAGAAAATCCTGGGAATCAGAAACAACTTACAACTTTAAAATGTGATTACTTTCATTTTCTTAGTTTATTTCAGCTTCATATTATTATTTCAATTTGATTTCTGCCATCTTCATTTTAAATGAGTAGTAACAAAAAGGTATGTGATTGAAAAAATATTCAATAACTATTAAAATACTAGAATGATGAAAAAAGCAGAAAATACCAGTAGTTTGATCTTGGGACACTGGTAGCCCTCTCCTCATCTCAGTTCTTGCAGACCTGAAATATTCTACCACTGTCCCTCACTTTCATTCTTTTATATATATATATGTTTTATGTATATATATATATATATATATATAAAAATCAACACAGTCCTTGCAAAACCAGACCCCAGAAATAGTGAAGGTAAAAAGAAGGAAGGAGTTAATTGGTAGGATCTGGAAAACAAGTTTTCATGGAGAATTTGTCTTCAGAGACTCAGGTTTTAGGTATCTTCTATCACTCGGAGCTTAGACTAAAGTTTCTTTTAATTAAAATAAACAAAGTATCTCAGTATGACATTTTTTCTTTATGTCTTTGCCAGATTTGTGGAATCAATCTAAATTGGTAATGCCTCATCTTTAAAAAACAAAGCAAACGTTACTGTTTCTGAGACCTTAGTGCAGGCAAGTTTCCTTAGAAATTTCTAAAGGGTTTTCCAAAGGAAAAAGAAAAGTAATATAATTTCCTATTTTAACTAAGATCTCTACATATATTTAGAATTCCACCACAATCACCATAAACAGGCAAGTGGCACAAAGACACTCTGAATCAAAGCTGTCAAACTGTAACTTATAATAAACAGCCTTCTCGAACAATTCTAAGCTGCACAATTTAAGTCAAAGCAAACACAAGCAACCAGTAGTAATTTTAAATGAAACATCAATGACACTTTTCAGTTTTTATTGCCTCATAATTGTACTCACTTTCAGAAAGAATTGCTGTCATTACTATCCAATTTCTCAATTTAGGGGAAATTTTGAAGCCAATTTTGTTTCTAGCTGACATCCAAAAAAATGTGTCCTTTTATTATACATAGATTCTACAGATCTTTTGAGATGCAGATGAGCCAAACCACTAGTTCCAATACTGTGTGACAAATATATCCAGGTACAAACTGGAAGAAACCAGAACGTGAGGCAATGGGAGCATTATCCTGGAGGCTCTCAGATCTTTCAGAAGAACACAGGTGATGGTCATTAGGTTTATAAACAGCTGAGGTATTTCTCATTTGCATGAGATATCTGAAGAGAATGTATTTTCAAATGTTATTCTTTAATAAATCAAGACATTTAATACCAAAATATTGGCCATATTAGAACCGAAAACTAATGCAAAGCAGTTAATATTTTTAATTAATTTCTGAATGCACTAATAATCATAAAACTAGTATTTGAAACATCTTAAGAGTGGCCTTTTTCTGTTGTCAGGCTAACACAATGCTAATCATTACAGCAGACTGTAAAAGTAGGATTTTATTTATCTTCTCTATTTCTGACAAAATAACAGAATTAGTGCTGCTTCTTAAACATCAAGTTGACTCTGCCCGAAAAAAATATCAAGAATATATATTTAAAATAAAAAGGAAAAGGGGAAAGCACATCCAAATGATGAAAAGAACCCATGCAAGAGATGACTCAAGGATTCAAAAAAAGTAATAAAAAAGTTCAAGCAAATCACATGCTTATAATGGTTTGCAGAGGCAGGCACTTTTGACTGAAGAAGCAAATTAAACAAACTAATGTCTGGTGCCTCTGAAACCACAGGCAAGATGACAATGTAACCGGATTTAAAGAAGGAAAAGTAGTGGCCCAACATCAAAGAAAACACATTTAAAAAGGGGATGAGGGGAAGACAAGGAAGTTGTATCCAAGTTCCATCCCTCCAAGAACAAACTAGAAAGATTTCAGAATCCTGAGCATTGCATTGCTGGTTTTAGTTTAAACAATGCCCAAGAATTTTTTTTCCAAGCATTCAAGACTGTAACTGAATTTTCTCAGGACTGTAAGTATGCATGGCAAAGAGCCTTAAAATGTTGCTGAACTATTTCATTGATACTTTCCCACTACTTCCTTTTCCCTGGCAATACACACACAAAAACTGTTCCCTCAGTAAAGGGACTCCAGGACCAGAAATGTGTGTATTTTCAACAGCTTCTTCATGCAAGAGAATGTTGACTTTGAAACAAATAATGACGAACATTTTGCCATGAAAATCTGTGGTATCTCAGAGAAATAGGGTAATTCTTATTGTCCCACAATGGACAGGAAGATCAAGTCACTAACTATAGAGTGAAGTAACTTTCAGGTCCAGTTCAGGACTCCATTAACCAAGGAACCTCATAAATATAAATATATTTAGAAATACATATTCTTCCCTAAAAAAAAGGTAAAAAACTAAGGAAGTGGATGAGAAACATGAACGTACTTCAGTTATTGCCCACTCTATTATAAAAACACAAGTAAAATTATCCTTCAGCATTATCAGTAACAACACAAACATCAATAAGAATACAAGCTTTAGCACATTATAACACTCAGAGACAAAATCTTGATTTCATTAAGAATTCATTTATAAATCAATTTTAGCATTAAAGATAAAGACTTGGCTATTTGAAGATAACTGTATGCCTAAACGACACTGATTTTAATAGCATTTAAATACTTTTAAGTACTTAAAAATATCTAAACCCCAAAACTAAAGTCTACATAATGTAGAAAATTAATATATAACAGTCTTATATCAGCCAGTACTGAAATAAAGGAAAAGAATACCACTTCCTGTTTACTAGAGCACTGTATAGATGAATTATTCAACTGGAAAACCTTTCCATATTCTAGCAAAACACTCCAAAGGGAAAAAAATTAGCCAGTCTGTTGCTAGTTAATTTTGATACTCTGAGCTTTTGCAGAGGATAATTAAATCCATAGTATGTAACAATGAGATTTTTAACTCTTCTCTTTCCAAACAAACTCAAATAAGATATTTTTTTTCCCTGCAGTCCCCATTGAACCCAGAAATACTTATAGTTAAGCGTATGAGCTAATCTGAAGCTATATGTCATGATGTCAGATAAGCAAATAAATCTCTTTTGAGTGAGAAAATATTATAACAAATATTATTTTTAAGTCTATTTTAACTTATTCTAATGAAGTTTGAAATTCACTGGCTCTTCATTTTCACTGTCAATTACCCTTCTGCTTTATGTTGGACTTCAAAGAAGAAAATAGGGGAAAAAAAGAATAAAATTACATTTTAAAGAGATAGATATATTTTTCTTCCAAGTAACAACTTGAGAAAGGCTTACTGTCCAGCTGAGGATGTCTGTTTTGCTACAGTGCTAAACACAGGACAGTGCAATAGATGGTGGAATAACTTGCAGAATCATAGCTTAGACAAACTCCAGATAATGAATGAGAAGGAAGCCGGCATCTAAAGTAATACTTTCCAACTCACAACAAGTTTGGATTCTGAGCAGTAAGTTTGATAAGCAAACATTGTGCAGAAGTTCTGCTTCCTGCAGCATGGTATTTTCTCTCCCACTAACACCAGTACAAACTTCAGCAATTCAGAAAATAAACTGAGCAGAGAGAATGGCATATTGAGAAATCCACCTGTTTCAGAGTGGCACTCAATCCACACAATGAGTGCAGAGAGTTTCATCAGTCTTAAATGCCTGTCTTTGCAAACTGTCCAATATGAGTAGTGCTTGCTTATTAAACGGAGGTGAAAAACAAAAACAGTACCAAAAGCACTGCCTTACACGTTAAGACAAAAGTAATAAGGGCAAAAATTAGGAATATCTCCACAGGTATTAACAAGCATTCCTAACTGAATGAAAACTAAACAAGGGGATAAGATTTTCATTAGGTTTTACCTCTTCATGAAACTATATAAGGAACACTTTTCTAAGGCAATGAAATGAGCATATAATACACACAAAAAAGAATCAGACACGGATTTCTATGGCTATACAACGTAAGAGGTAAGAGTAGCAGTGCTATTTGAGGAGTCAAAAATAGAACCTTTGTATACATAAAATTCTCAGGGGGTTGTATATCTCCTAGACTCAGATATGTTAGTATTTAGGAAATTAAAATATCAATCCATACAACAAAGACTTGCCAGCTCTCCCCTGAGTAATACAACAAAAGCAAAAGTAGCTTCACCCTGATTACTTGCAAGATCAAAACGTACCATTCTGCTACTGGTTTGGCAATGCTGTCAAAAACCACATCTTGTTTTGCCTCTTGATCAAAAATTTTCTGAAATCTGAAAATATTAAGCAAATAAAAATTTCTTAGAATGCTAAAACACTACTCGATTCATACATTTTTGTTTGTGTTTGTAATAGTCAATGTTTACATCATTAGGCTTACATAACGTAGTACAATGTTTTCCCTGTAGTCTTAACCACAGCTTGCTGTTGTGCTATTGTACATAAATAGGCTGTACACAGAGCTGCTTTGACAAGATCTGTACAATAAAATCCTCTGAGAAAATGATGTGGCTTAGAAAAAACTAAACCGTATTTTAAATCTATCAAGAGAATCAGTGTTTGTAACTGGCACCACACTGAATCCTGGATAAATAGATTACACTATAACCAAATACAGCATCCCACCAGTACAGCCAGGCTCACATTTTTTCCTAGCTATTTCCTTCACTCTGCTTCACTATTACTATAGGTCACAAGGAGATATCTAATTCAATGTTTTGTCACTTTTTTATATAAAATATCTGAAGTTGTCTTACAGAATCGAAATTCTTGAGGTTGGAAGGGACCATCTGCTCCAATCCCCCTGCTCAAAGGAGAGTCAGATAGAACAGGGGTCTGTCCAGTCAGGCTTTGAGTACCTCCACATAGGGAAGCTCCACAGCCTTTCTGGGCAGCCTGTTCCAATATTTGATCACCTCACAGTGGGGTCCCCAGCACAGAAAGGACATCAATCTTTTGGAATTAGTCCAGAACAGGGCCACCAAGATGACTGGAGGGATGGAGCACCTCTCCTATGAAGAAAGGTTAAGAGAATTGGGATTGTTCAGCCTGGAGAAGAGAAGGCTTCGGGGTAACCCAATTGTGGCCTTCCAGTATTAAAAGGGAGCATATAAGGAAGATGGAGAGAAACTTTTTACAAGGGCATGTAGTGACAGGACAAGAGGGAATGGCTTCAAACTGAGAATAGGTTTAGATTAGATATTAGGAAGAAATTTTTTTTACTGTGAGGGTGTTGAGGCACTGGAACAGGTTGCCCAGAGAAGTTGTGGGTGCTCCACACCCAGGAGTGTTCAAGGCCAGGTTGCATGGTAGCTCTGAGCTACTGGAAGGCTTCCTGCCCATGCCAGGGGGTGTTGAAACTAGATGATATTTAAGGTCCCTTCCAATCCGAGTCATTCTATGATTCTGTGGTATTTCCTGTATTTCAATTTGTGCCCATAAACTCTTGTCCTGTCCATGAGCACCACTGAGAAGCATCTGGTTCCATCTTGTTTATTCCCCCTCTCCCCATCATGCGTTTATAGATATTGACAAGATCACCTTGAGCCTTCTCTGGAGTAAAGAGTCCCAGGTCTCTTAGCCTCTCCTCACATGTCAGACTCTCTAGTCCCTTAATCATATTTGCGTCCCTTTGCTGGAGCCCAGAACTGGACACAGAATTCCAGATGTGATCTCACCATTCTTGATAAGGGGAAGGATCAACTTCCCTGACCTGGTGGCAGTGCTCTTCTTAATGCAGCCCAGAGGCTGTTGGTCTTTGCTGCAAATGGTGTATGCTGACCTATGTTCAATGTTTTGTCTATCAGGATTCCAGGTCTGCAAGCCTGCTTTCAGTCAGCCTTGAGCCTGTCCTGGTTATTCCTCACGAGGAGCAGGACTTGACATTTCACTTTGTTGAGTTTCATGAGATTCCTATGGACTCATTTCTCCAGTCTCTTGAGGTCAGCAGGGATGGCAACACAACCATCTGGTGCATCAACCATCCCTTCCAGTTTCATATTGTCTGTGAACTTGCTGAAGCTACACTTGGTCCCATCACCCAGATCCTTAATGCTAAACGGCTACACCAGTGACTGGCCTCCAGCTGGCCTGGATGACAGCCCTCTGAGCCCCTGATGCAACCCTCAGCCCAGCAGCTCAGTTTGTTTTCAACACTCCTCACTCTGTGCTTATCTAGGCTTTCCTGATCCAACTCCTCACACAGCCTTCCTGCATCACCTGACACTGCTTCCACCTCTTCCATACTTCCTTTTAATATTGCAATTTAGTCATGAGCTGCTTCCTCATCCAGTCAGACCTCCTGCTGCCTCTGCATCATTTGCTGTTCATCTGGATGGATTGTTCCTGAGCTTGGAGGAGGTGATCCTTGAAAATCAGCCAGTTCTTCCAGACTTCTCCCCAGGGCTGTGTCTCACGGAATTCTTTCGATCACGTCCATGAACAGGCCAAATTCTGCATTCATGATATCCAGGGTTGTGATCCTACTTTTTGCCTTCTCCCTTCTCTCAGTATCCTGAATTTCACTATCTCATGGCCACTGCAACCTAGGCTACCCCCAGGTTTAATATCTCTCATCAGTTCTTCCATTTTTGCAAATACGTGGTGTAGCAGAGTTTTCCCCCTCATCATATTTTTAATCGTATTTTAGGAAGTTGTGACCCATATACTCCAGAAACCTCCAGACTGCTGTTGTCCAGCTGTGTTTTTCCCCCTGTTTGGAAATAGACACTCACACAGAACTTCCCAGGGTATGTAGAAAGGCATTGCAGACACTGGATATGCAGAAAGGCACCGTGATGACCCATGCAATGTGTACAGTATCTCAGACAAATGCAGTACACAAAACATAAATGCATGCACTCTATCCTTCCAATGCTTAATCAGCCAAGTAACTCAAACAATTGTGTTTGGTTCCCATACAAGAGAGTAAGAACAAAAGAGAATAATGTTTGATGTGACCAGGATAGATAAACTGCATGAAAGTGTGAGTTTTATGGAGGAAAAATAAAAGCTTACTCCATAGAATTATTTTTGCATTGTCTTACGGGTAATAAGACACAGATGTATTCTCAAAATTCATCTCTACAGACTTATTAATAAATTATAAAGTCGGAAAAAAATATCAGCATTCATTAAGTCAGGCTTGGGCATCTGCAACCTAACCTAATGTTGCATATTAATCTATTTGGAGAGGGCAGCTCCTCTCTTCCCAAGCAAATTTCCTTAGCTGATGTAAAATGACATCAGTCTGAACTGCAGATGTTTATCTAGAGCTCTCTTTTTTAATAGTATAGAGCAACAAACTGACTCATTATTACAAAAAAATAAAGAATATTCCACTTGACCTCATTATTAAAGGTGATTATATATCTAGCTTTATTTATCATCAAAATTATAAAATGTTGCCTCAAAGGTTTCTGCTGAAGTGATGGAAACATTTGATTCATATCGCTGGCAATGATTTTAAGTTCCTAATAAACATTTACATTCTACAAACAAAGTTTGTTTCTTTCAACTATTTCTGTTTTCTTTACCTTGTTTTGATAATGTCTGAAACACAGTTTGTAAACAGAGCATTTTACATCAAGACAACTTTTAGCCAGCCTACAACAACTCATTAGATCACAAGAGAACACACAATCCTGCATTCACTCTTCATAAACAAATTCAATCAGTAAAAATGGAAGAATTGATAAATGAAAATGCAACCTTTGAGATGAGACTTAGAAAAGCATAATGACTTGCAATGCATAGACAATAGTACCACAACTTCACCCAATGCTATCAAACTCATGGTGAAAAGCATATGCTGAAGTACTCCTCTTGTTAAGGGAGCTGTATAAAAATAAACCGATCTATACCAAAACTTAAGATTAGACTTTTCCTTATTCTGTACATGTGTATCACTACACACAGAGTTATCAATCACTAAAGGAAGCAGATGCAAAGATAATGCTTTTACTCACTTGAATTTGTAGGTCTCTCGTTTATTATTGACGAACCCATCTGCTAAGTCACGTGGCACAGTAATCTCCAGACTGGAGAGAGAATCCTCCTCATCATCCACTGAATAGCTCTAATAAGCATGGATATGAATTCACAGCATAATTTCACCAGTTGAACAGCACGGCCCTTAGACATAACAGTTATGCAACCTTAGCACCTGTAATTGCCTTAAGAAAAACTTTGTATAAATTTCACTAAACATTTGACCAGATCCTCCTTTGGTTATTATACAACAAAACCAGCACACCCCAAACTTATCCTGTCTCCATGAAAACATTACAACAATACTTGAAACAATAGTGTAGCCTCTTTGGCATACTTGGTTACTAAACCACTTCAAGATCTGTGGTGTAGTGAAAAACAAAGCACAGCCCCAAGCGCAAACCTCTCCAAAAAACCCTGGAAGAATACATTAGGAAAGGCTACGACAAAATGAGTTGAGCTGGTTTAAAACCAGAAGACAATTAAGAGACCTAAATGCACGGTTTCTGAGGAACACTTTCATTATCTTTATTATCCCTTGCAAGTACAGCTACAGCCTGGGAGCTGCACGTTCCCCTCCCATGCACAGAACAGGGCTGAACTGCGTAAACCCGGTGACCGGTGTCAAGTGTTTTCCTGCGGAGCCTTCCTCTAACAAACTAGGCTGGAAAGAAGTTCCTCGCCCCTTCCCCCAACAGTTACAACCCAAGCTCTACTTGGTGGTTTTATGAACTTAAGGCTTCAGAGCGCAGGGCGAGGCTGTGACTCGCCTCGCTCCCGTACCCACCGCTCCGCCCTCACCAGCCGGCCGAGCTTCTTGCAGGGAAAGGGAGACGCGGTCCCCTGGGACTCCCCTCGGGTCTCCCGGCAGCCCCGCTCCACCCCCGGCAGCACAGCGGCACAGCTCCCCGGCCTACCCCCGCCTGCTGCCGCCTGCCCAGCGGCTTCACCCGCGCGTACACCCGGATGGTTTCCTTCACCATCGCTGCCCGCCGAGCCCCTGGCAACGGCGGCGCGGCAGGGCGAGCACCGTGACCCGGCACTGTGACCCGGCACTGTAACCCGGCACGGGGGCCGAGCACGGTAACCCCGCACGCTCCGCGGCCGGCAGCGATGGGGGAGCGGCCCCGAGCCACCGCACGCCCTCGGGTGCCCTCGGAAGGGCTTGGAGGAGGGGGCAGTGGGGCTCTAACCTGCGAGGGGTGACTGCCTGCCTGGCCCTTCATGGCAATTCCCCGCCAGCTTGCTCACACTGCCCATCCCAGAGGTGCGGGGTTGGTGTGGCGTGTGGAGCGCTCCGTGGGCACGCCAGGAATCCCCCACCTGACCTGTTGCGCCTTACCTGTGTGCCCGCATGGCTCTGCTTGCGCCCAGCTCATGCGTGTAAGGCTCAAGGGAAATCTGTTGTTACGAGGTTGAAGCACCATAAGGGGAAATTGAAGCAAAATACCTAGATTGCAGGCAGTGAAGGCACCAAGTCCTTAATTGTAATATAAGGAGGATTGGGGGAAAACTGCTACTGGGAAATAGAGGGTGTCGTCTTGTTACAAGAGCTAAACTTAGGGAGTGGTAACAACAGGACCCCATTACTCTGTGAAGTGGTTATTGAAGAGTCAAACAACATGATACTATTTTGGCCTTCGTTTTGGTGAGACATAGTGGTAGAGATCAGATTTCAAGTGATTACAAGTAAACTAATTTAAATGAAGTGGAAAATCAGGGAAATGATTACGCAGGAGGATAGAAAATTCTTCTACTCAGATATGGTAAAAGTATGTTGAACTTGTATTCCAAATAAGAAAAACAGTAGGGAAAAGGTTTTTCTCTCCCAGCAGAATAAGTAATTGTCTCAGAAAGCATATGAGGCATAAGTAGTGAGCCTTCAGGGAATAAACTGGAAAAGGACTAATCACCATCCAAAGTCAAGTGCAAAAGTCAAAAGGGTAAAAATGAAAACAAATGGAAAATATTACTTGGTGATTAAATAAAGAGTGAAAAAAAACCCCAGGACATTGGAATAGGATAATGGAAGAAATAGTATCTTCTCAACATTGCTCCAAAACTACAGAAAAGTTTGCCTCTTATCAGTGTAGGGATGAGGATCTTGAAGATGTTGTTAGAGGCAGAAATGACCAAAAGAGAGAAATATGAGAGGGAAAAAATTGCAGTCAAGAGGGAAGCAGAAATCACAGTGTTCAATGAATTTAGACTGGAAGATCGGGATTTGAGAGGGAAACAAAAATAATTTCAGTCTCAGAATTCTGAAAGAATTGGACTGTTTGATTGAAAGCCTGGGAACTGGGTTATTTTGTTCGGTTTTTCTGGTTTTGTAATAAAACAGATGCAGGAGAGTACAGTATTGTTTGAAAACTACAATTTTAATAGTTAACTGTGCTGTTTAGCAGCTTAGCTGGATTCTGAATTAAGTGGGCAGTAGACATTGTAACTCTGCAGTTAATTGTGAGGAAAGCCATTTTGTGTCTACTGGTTTTCAGTAGCTGGAGTATGGAGTTAGTAAATGAGACTGTACTGCTTCTGGAATCAAGTCTCCTAATATCTTATAATAATACTGTCTCCTAGTATCTTATAATAATACTTACTATCTCCTATTATTTTATTATTAAGAAATGCAGGTATTAATATGACTGCTACATTTTTATAGGCATTAGTCCCAGGGAAATTTTCTCTAAACTGGGGTTCTTTTCCCAGAAAAGTTATATAAATGATCAAAGAAGTATGTACAGGTATGTATAAGGACAGAAACTATTAGGCACACTTAGAAGCTAATTGAAGGACTAATTAAGCTGCTTTGTTTGAAGCAGTAAAAATAACACAAGTAACAAAATAGTAACAAAACCCCAAAATAGGACAAAACTGTAATTAGCCAAGAGAGTCAATCTCTTCACTATTCCATTTACTATTTCATGTTATAACTTAATTTTCATATGAACAGGGATTTGATTGGAGTCCCCACTGTGATGAGTCTACAGACTCTGTCCAGTGCTTGCTAAAATGAAGACAAAAGAAAGGAAAGAAAAAAAGAGAAGAAAAGTGTTGGAGCGTGTCCAAAGAAGGGCAACGAGGCTGGTGAAAGGTCTGGAGCACAAGTCCTGTGAGGAGGGGCTGAGGGAGTTGTAATGGTTTAGCCTGGAGAAGAGGAGTCTCATGGGTGATCTTATCACTCTCTACAACTGCCTGGAAGGAGTCTGTAGCCGGGTGGATGTCAGCCTCTTCTCCCGGGCAACTAGTGGCAGGACAAGAGGACTCAGTCTCTAGGTTGGACATTAGGAACAAGTTCTTCACAGAAAGGGTGTTTGGGCATTGTAATGGATTGCCCAGGGAGGTGGTGGAGTAACCGTCCCTGGAGATGTTTCAGAAAAGACTGGACATGGCATTTAGTTCCATGGTTTAGTTGACAACGTAGCGTTAGGTCTTAGGTTGGACTAGATGATCTTAGATGTCTTTTCCAACATAGTTGATTCTGTGATTCTGTCAAACAGCAGATTTCCAACCTCTAAGAGAAAATAAGAGATAAAAAGACACAAGAGGAACATGATGAACAAAGGCCACTAAATTTAATCCACAGTTACAGAATTGCTGATTAACAGAAGTCTTCTCTTGAGGCCTAGCTTAAGAAGTAATTTGGCTATTAAAATTTTCGTAAGACTTGGAAAAGAGGATTATTACTAGTGGTAAAGAGCTGATTAAAAAGATGCAGGAATTGTAGGACATCTTTTTGTTATTACCAAACGAAAAGAACTGTTTTCAGAATTTGTATGTGTTAGAACTTTGAAGAAAGTCTTGGAAAATGGAACCTGAAGGTGACACTTGACTGTTCCAGATAATGGACTGATCTAGAGGTTGCATCTTATGATGGAGGCCTGAAAAGTTTTTGTTTGCTTTAAATTTATTGTGTTTGAAATCTTCTTTCTCTCTTCCCTGGGAAATCACCTTGTACTTGAAGAATTTTCAGCATTTGCATCTATGCTAAACCTCAGAGATGTGTCAGCTTCCTTCAGCTCCAGTATTAGAGAAAGTGCACCACAGAACACAAGCACCCTATTGGCTTGAAACAATTAGGTGACTGTATGAGTTACAGGATCTGGCAGTTACATGTTTTGAAAAGGTCAGCCATTGCATTTTGAAGGAATAGTTACAGCGTCACAACTAATTGTCTGCCTTTACCATTATAGTTTTCTTCCAATTAGAAAAATAATATGGGTCATAATATATACTGGGGCTGGCAGTTCAAGGACTTGTGCTCCATTATGTCACCTAGCAACTTAATATGCTTCCAAATAAACAGCCTTGTAAGTTTTATAATAGCCCAAACTTTCAAGTCCTTTCTTTTTTTTCCAAAGTTTTACTTTTCTTAGACTTTACTTATTCTTGGCAACTATCATGCCATTTGGCTGAGATAATGATTAGAAGTTAGAACATTAAAATCTTTCCACAGATCAACTGGGCAGGATGAAGGGCCAAAACTCTTGCCAAAGTCTGAGTTTGTCTCATCATCCAACTCCTGAAAACATTAGTGCCAAATATGTATCTTCTACATGACCAGAAACACTTCTTAAATGACCAGAACTTAAAAGTTTGAAATGTGGCCTAAATTTATGTATAATATCTGTTGAGTTTGTTAAATAAGCTCTTCCAGAAAGAGTACAACCTTTATTTGTAAAAGGTGTGGTAATACAGAAACTTAGGTTTCTATATTTGAATGGAATGTGAAAAAGTTGAGGCAATATTTTTGATATTTCAAGTATCATCCCAAAGCCCTATAACCTTTGTTTTTTTCTGCTTTTCTGTTCAGTGTTAAAATGGTTAATGGTTTCATCTAGACAAAACTGCCTTGTTCAGCTTTTAATAGTCCAGCCCTGTGAGAAGGGCAGGGATGTTTTTCTCTTTTAGGCTACTGTTACAATCTGTTTCTTGGGAAACAGGGCTACATTTTCATGTATGTAAAAGTCAGATTTGGAAAGTACCTTAAAATTTCACTGTTTTGACATTCTCACCAAACACATTTATATGTGCCCTAAAAATGTCTGTCTCGGTAGACTTAGTCAAGCTAGAAAATCTTAAAATATCCTCCTGAGGGCTTATGTAAATATCTGTCTTTAATTGTTTGACTCTTTTAGAGTAAACAAAAATTTCATGAAGAAATTTAGGGATTCTTAGGACTCTGACTGCAACAGACAACAAATCTTTTTTTTTCCAAGTTGGGCGCTTTTTTTCTGGTTTGGGTTTTGAAGGTTATTTTTCATCTTCTATAGGATAAACTGGATCTTTTGTTGCAAACTACAGTGTAAGAAGTGTTAGCAGGAGACATAAACATACTTATCTGCACAGTTTTCACTACCTCCTTCCCACATTTATCTTTAGCATTATAGTTTTTTCTTATTTGTTATTTTGTCATGAAACCTTCCAAAGTCCATTGTTGACTTGTCTCTGACTAAGGACAGGCAAAATACTAGGTGACCATAAGTAGAAAAGTCTGTGGGGTTTGTGGCTTTTTGAGCTGAAAACTGGTGAGAAATTTAGAATCTTGTGTTCAGTTCTGCTCAACGAATAATTCCTTGTATATTCACTGTATAACTAGTTTGTGTATGCTCCTGTTTGAAGAGGATTACAATCCCACCACCTTCAATAAAACATTATGAAACACAATTATTAGATATCATTGATTTATAATAAGTCTTAAATTGAAGCCATGGATTAGAAGTTTGGTTAGATGCTGCGTAAGCTTAGAGGTGAACCAAACAGCTCTTGCTATACAAGTTTAGGACAGCTGGCAATGCTGGAAATGAGGGAAATAAACAGAAATAATGTGGATAATATTAGCACAATAATAGAGGCTAGAATTCTCCTATCAAGCTGTTGTACAGACATTACTATAAAACAGATTTAAAGAAAGACTGCTATGTAATTTTACAGATTTTTGCAGAGCTCTTTTCAGGAATGAAAACTGGCATCACAGAAAGCAGGGAAAGATTTATTTGAAACTGTAAAATGAAGCTGATACTGTTGATTGACAATAGACAGTAACCTATATGCTACTTGGTCATGATTAAGGTGTTACAGAATGGGCCTTAAAGACAAATAAAATAATGTAATAAAGATAGGAGAGTTGCCAAAGGAGGCACAATTGCTTACGGCAATAATAGTGATAACTGAAAGGAGGATATTAACAACAGTGTTTTGAGGATCTGTGTGTGGGAGTGGGTGGAAGGGAACGGTAGAGAAGCTTTTATTCATTGAGGCTGGGTATGAGGAAAATGCAACAATGTGATAGAAGGTGACTAAAGCCATGGAGCAAAATTAAGTTTTGTAGTTCCAAAGAGTATGGATAAAGAATAAGGATAAGGGCCATGATCTCAGTTTCGCAATTATCATTAAGTGAACATAGAAGGCATGATGCAGGGAGCGATAGTGAAGGAGGCTCTAGAATGTAAGTATAAAAGAGAACTCCAGCCAGTAAAAATAAACTTCATAGCTTAGGTAATGTAAAAATGAAAATGAGGAAGGAGAACTAAGTATTACTTCAGAGGTAAAGGGAAACAAAGGTAGCAGATCGCTTGAGGGCTTTTTGTTCAGCTTATTTATTTGGATGGAAAAGATGGAAATGTGGAGCTAGTGTGAAGAAAGTGAAAAGACAGAGAAGAGTTAGTAATTAAGAAAAATACAGAAGCAGATTAGTTGATCTCATTAGAAGATGGATTAGGATGGGATGACCACTACTTGAGTAGGTGAACAGATGAGAAACTTTGTACCTACAGGGTGATAGAGTTCTACAAGAAGAGAAGGCCTTCTGTAAGGAAGCAAAGGCTTGCATCATAATTTAAGTAGAATAGCATAGCTAAAACTAAAGGAAATTATACTCCCCAGGTACACTGATCTCAGGAAACTGTCATAAAGAGCATTCATAAGTACTTGCACAAGCTCACAAATGCTTCAATTTAGATGTAATAATACAGCCAGCCCACACAATAATGGCTCCAGGCAGCTGTGCCAAACATGAACATATTTAGCTCTAGAGTTGGTACATGACTTTATCTTACAGGAGAAAATTAAGACATGGAGTAATTAAGCAATGTGTCCAATTGTGCAAGCAGAGCCTCCAGTGAAGCCAGAGAAAATTGTTTCTTCAGTAGCAAGGTACTAAATGCCTTAAAATACCAAGACCAACCTTCCCACTAGAGTTTTCCATATGTTTTCACATTGTTGTAAATGAGGGACAAACAGGACAATACCGTTTTTCCCCATACAACTCTGTGAATTAAGAAATTTAGAACTACTCTTGAACTGTTTGAAATCAAATAGAATAGCCCTCATTTAAGGATATTTCAATGACATTAAAAATCCCTTTTTTTTTTTTTTTTTTTTGCAAGACTCCATGGTTTCAAGAGATGAAGGAAAAAAAATAGGTTTAGTTTGGTTGGGTTTTTGTAATATCCAGATTTTAGTTTAAAATAAGCTGACTCCTATTATTCATTCTACTACTATTGCAGATTCAGTCTTGGTCTAGTGGAATGTGTCCCTGCCTATGGCAGGGGAGTTGTAACTAGAGGATCTTTAAGGTCCCTTCCAACCCAAACCATTCTGATTTTAAGTCTCAAATGCCAGATGCATTTAAGGCTGTGTGATTTTGTCACATGCTGATGTTGTGCATCAGTAGTTGGGAAATCTTAACTGGGTAAGGGTTGGTATCCAGGGACTCCAGACATCAGTTACTTGCCAATGTGAAGATGCAGACTTCCTGTCTGAGTCACTATATTAAAATACAAAATGTTCATTTACCCAGTGTTGATCTTCTATCTCTATCTTGGCCATGGATTGTATATTTATTCATCGTTTAGAGTTTCTAAACTTCTTTCACTTAAGAATACGAAATCATGTAATGAGCTAGTGAATTTCAATTCTCTTGCACTTAGAATTAAATCCTTTTCGAATTAAAGCTGAATCTAGGACTCTAAGATTACAAGCACAAGCAACAATATGCATTTTACCTCTTTTTCATGTATGACTGAAGAGCACAGAGGTAATGTGCCAAATGTGAAAATAGAATAATCCCTCTTTCCTAAGTTGATAACTGCACTGCACTTTATCTCCATTATTTCTTCTCTCAGTTGAAGTCTTATTGTAAGCACTGTCAACAATTTTAATTTTTCACAAATTTATAACCAAGATGGTCAGTTATAAATTCAACAATACTCTACATAGTGCGGATCCTTGTTTCAGAAAGTGAGCTTCCAAAGACCTTGAAGGTAATTTGACAGAAAAATATATGCCAGCAGCATTTTTTCACATGAAGTCATTATTAATCTAACAGTATACTTTCTACTGGGGATCTATGGACAAAATCAGGAGCTATGTTTCTCAAGTTCCCATTAGTCTGTGACCTGCAGGAGGGGGCAGTGATATGTACACATTCCAGTCAGATTTTTCCTAAGCTAATAAACATGAAATACTAGATATTACATCTGAAAACATAGGTCATTATGTACATCAGATTGCCTCCATGAATAGTGAGTTTCAGGCATTACATATACTCATTTTTGTGATTTTTTTCAGAACATATTTTTTTTCCTGCAAATGAGTAGCACATAGATACTTCACTTTCAAAACAACAGATAAAGATTGTTAACAGTTACTGTTATTGAAGAAGCTATGATTTTGTGAGCTAAGAAAAAAACACTTTTTCCATTGTATAAATCTAGTAAGGTGTGTAAGGACTCCCTTCCACATCTTACAAGTCTCATCCTCTGAGATGCATGAATGAGAAATGGTACTTGAAAAACAGAAGAAACAAAACCAAATCTCTGTCTAACTGCCTACATTCACATAAATAATATCTTTTTCACTAATGAACAGACATTCATATATATGGAGTAGGACCAATCTTTTCAAATGGGATACTCCAATTGCCTCCCTTGAGAGGCAGCTGTCCATCTAGGTGAGTTACTTGGCTAGTTAAACTAAGATGTTACTAGTAATATAACATTTGCTTTTCCATGGATCTTACATTATTTATATTATTTTATAATTAATTTATAATTATATGTCCATTGAATGGCTTATCAGAAGAACTGTATAAGTAAAACATCCAGTTTGGTGCAAATCACTAGCTATAAAAGGAATGAAGCATCTTACCTTAGAAGGTGGAAGTGTTATTTTGGATCACATTTAATAGTTTAAGAACAGACATTAATTTAGTCCAGAAATGCAGTTTTAAGGACACTGGGTTTTATCTGCTTTTATTATTAGTTTTTGAACATTTAAAGTTCTTTTTTCACATTTTTAATGTATTTTTATGCTCTCATATGCCTTGCCTAGGCCCCTGTATATGCCAAAGCACCTCCAGAAGCTTAATCCCATATTGTTGAAGTGAACATTGTTTGGATGTAGGCCAAATGTTGGCTGAAGAAGGGGAAATGGTAGGAAGGATTATATAACATCTCAGAAAGCAGCTAGGCTGTCTGATAAGCAATCTTTAAGTAATCTTTAGATTACGTATTGAGGCTTCAGAATAGCGCTGATGAAAACTGAATCATGTTGGACCAAGGGACCACAGAAATAATTGTTTAGCATCACAATTGTTAACCAATTTGTACAGTTATTGAAATATTTTTCTTTGCATTTTGAAGTCTCCAGGTGCCAAGTGTGTATCGTGATTTTCTTCCACCGCACATAAAATTATTTAATGAATATTGGCTTGCAGGACTATTATCCTTCCAGCTAATTCCCAATCCAACTCGGCTTGCCTTTTCCTGGGCTTCTTGCCACATTCCAGTTTTCCCTATGCTGTTGATGTTATGTACGGCTGAAATGTGGAATAATCAGTTCATAAAAGAATCAAGTACCTTAGGCTGTTGTGTTCATCTATTATTAATGGACAGTAAATGCAAACATGAGCTAACAAAAGGCAAAAGATAAACACATTTCAGTCAGACCAGTTCCCAGAGAAATAATTTCAAAACTTGTCAAACAATTCTTGAAACATGGAAGAATAATGATTACCCAAAGATTCATTGTATATATTCTGGCACTGTAACTTTTCCTTTATATAATATTTTTATAAAACTTGAATAGTAATTTCCATTGGAAGATCTCAAAGAGATTTACAAATATTAACACAATCTGACTTGTAACACTAGTGTGAAGAAAAGAAGCTGGTTTAGATATTTGTTGCCAAAAACATATCTTTTCCCCAGTTAGCTGCTTTGCTCTCTTCTACCAGCACAAAGTTTCACAAAATGCTTCATTCACCAATTCCTAATAATTCTCCTCCATTTGGATTCCTTTTACATTCCCTGGTTTCTGAGGATGCTTATGACTAGCCTCTCAGATAAATTAATTATCCTCAGAGGGCTTGATTCTACGTGAAGGAAGCCGCTCGCTTATGATCCCCTTTGCTGCTTCCAAATATTACTGCACTCCAGTGGTCCTGCGCTTCTGGAAAGACTTCAGACAGCTACTGTGGCTCTGTATTACAACTGTAATGAGAGCAGTTTTCATCATGTTTCAGAGATGGGAAGGAAGCAAAAGTGTCTTCATTCAGTTTTTCAAGTACTCCAGGCATTGATGCTAAGTTGGTATTTTCTTACCTGTTTCACTGTTCAACAGTCCCCAGACAAGCCAGTCTGTTCCTGCAGGAAGTATTTTCCAAATTACTTAAGTTGGTATAATTTTTATCTAATCATATATTTAAGGCTTTAGAAAATGTCTTTTCCTCCAAACATGTACTAGTATTATAATTTTATATTATAGTTCTTATATACAACGTGATATTGCATGATTTTATATATGTCAACTAAAGGATATTGAGTACAGATGCTTTGAGTGTTTCTCTTACGAGCAACTTGTGTTTTAAGAAAAAAAGTGAGCAAAATACAGAGCAAAATACAGAGCAAAAGAAGTCCTCTAGAAAATACATCAGTTTACCAATTTATTGGGCAGGTGGGGCTCGTTAGCCCTTAAAGGCAACCCACCTACGTCCTAAGGACCTCACTGCCACCGTCCAAGCTCGCTTGGCCCCGGCAGATGAACCTTAGGATTAAAGGGTGGGCTCAGTTCCGCGCACACTGTGTCTCACCTAAAAAATCCAGTGCGCAGGCTGGAAGGTGGAAAGACCTTCCCCGGATCTTCGCTCGCGAAGACTGGCCATTATTATTATTATTATTATTTACCAATTTATTACTCCTAAGCCTTGCTTATGCCTAAGTAAGGTACAACCAGTTCCACAGATGGCCTTAAACAATCTCTTTGAGAGTGAAGGCTTTATAATCTCCACTTGATGAAGATTCCCATGTGAACTTCATCTGTGGAGTACCATACCAATTCCTTATATAAGGGAACCCAGAGAGTCTTTTTTTTTTTTTTTTTTTTTTTTTTTTTTTTTTTTTGCTTCATAGTTTTTGTCCCAGGCCTTCTTCCTCAATTGTTTTTCTACCTGCTCAGCCAGGGTCCTTTTTTCCCACCATCTGAACTGTTTCTATTCCTACCTTTTTCTTTCTCCCAACTCCAGATTTTACTTTGGAGTCCGTGACATTAGCCAGTGATGCCTCTCACCTCAATCACATCTGCTCTTAACGATGAATGTGGTATCCTTACAGCTCTATCTATATCCATCCTTAATTCAAGCCTGGCCCTGATTGCTGGTAGTACTGCTTATGTCTCACTCTCTGGCATCCCTCCATTTTAACATCTTAAATCTTCAGTGAAATATTGATCAAACAAGACATGTCTATCTATACAGTTCTGTTGCCAATGCTAAACTATTAATGTTTAATGATGAAACATCTGGTTTTTTTATTGTTAATAATATCTGGTAGACATCAGGTAACTTTCTGTTAAAAGCAGTCCTGTGCCAGACAGTGCTCCTTCAACTATGAAGGCAAAGTTCTTATCCATAAAACTCCGTGTTGACATAAAAATACTCCTGAAAATAGAAAAATAGTGATTTGTTTTTCAGAAGTAAGACTAAATGTTCTCTGTCAGCTTTCTTTGAGAAGATAGGGTATCAGTGCTGCAGAGTTTCAACTGGTCCATCTGCATGTCAGTTTGTACCAATAGATCCAGAAATGTTCCATATTCAGTGGCCTTGCACCAGAATTTTGTTGCCACTATATAGAAGTCCTGCAGGAAGAACTTTGTAACAGCTACTGTAGAATATGCAAAGAAGTGTAGAGTGCTTGACTAAGCTGTTCACAACCTGGCAGACCTTTCTCCTCAAAGGAAGAATAAGGACTTCTGAATTTTTGGAAACTGTAGTAAGAGAGATAAGTGGGATACACTATTACTGCCTTCTCCACTTCTATGTTTGACAACTATTTTAATAAATATAGTCTTTGGAAACCAACTTTATGTTGTACATCCATTTGAACTGTTTTGGCCTTTCTGACACTTGCATTGAGCATGGTTCTTTCCTGTCCTAAGAAACAATACATTTGACATCTCAAAGCAGAAATGTGTACAAAGACTTGCGTAATTACATCCATACCAATGATTTTGTCTCCTTTGTATGCTAATTTCATGTAATTTATGTTAATTTAACGTGACCTGACATGCACACAGAAAAGTATTTGCCATTTCTTTCTGTTACTCAAAAGAATTTTATGTTTTCAAAGTATTCAGGAATACAAGCACAATTATCAGAAATAATTGCTTGGTTGTTGTCCTGTGTAAAACAAATTATCTGAAACCTTGTCAAATCAGGTGCTCCAAGAAGCATAAAGAAAGGAGTATCTTCATGTAGAATTTTTGTTCAGCATCTCGTCCACACTTGTGCATCAGAGATGCAAGCACTGAATAAATTTGTTGTTCTTCAGTTTTTCCAGTCTGAGGAGCTCACAGATCTTTACATACTGTGAGATTAACCTCACAGCATCCATGTCAATCACTCAATTCTGAATTTCTGTTTTGCAGAAGAAGAAACGAGCCCAGAGAAATTAAGAATTCTGTCAAAGAGACTAAACCGTATTTATGTGTTTTACATAAATTTTCATGTATTGACAAATTTGCTCAAATGTCATTAAATTGTTATACCTCCCTGAATCTGCCAAATTAATTAGGAAGAACAAAACTTTTAGGTTTTAGATAATTCCTGTGCCTAATCAGGACAAGAATCTTATAGGAGCAATTATTATGACATAAATGTTATGAAATCAACAAAAAGTTACAAAATTATTTGTTTAAGCCTATCACCTTTCTGCCTGTACTTGAAATAATGAAAGAAAATGACAAATAAGAGATACATAGCCTTTTCTTGTCAATCTAGTTAAGAAATTATATCTGAACTGGTTCACTTCTAATTTTCATCAATGGTGTGTCTTCTACTAATAGTTGTATCAAGAACAAAATGGGCTAATTTAGGGCATATTTGACAATATGTTGTATCTTGGTTACAGAATAAAGTGAACTTTCCCAACTTTGTTTTTTCAAAAATGCTCTGGAATCCTAAGAAACACACTCTGGTGTTCAGGTGAGAGTGGATATAGACATATGAAAATTATTATTCTGGTTTATTTTTTAGGATTTCCAGCTCACTGGATGTTAGTGATGTTTTGGATTGTGTTTGTTTGTTTGTTTGTTTTTGTTCTTGAGTGAAACACAATAGCCGTCCCACTGCATAATGTAACACACACACACACCCCACCACTGCTTTTTTTGCTTTACTTCAGACACAAAAACCCGGTGCTGTGGGATGTTGAATATCTTGAACTATGGCTAAATCAGCAGTGACTAAGACCCTGGAGAATCTATATGCTCTTAGCATAAGTTTGTAAAGTTGTTGTTCTTGCATGTCTTCACCAGAAGTCTGATTATACTTCTGCCATATTTCACCGCTCCCCAAGTCCAGTCTAAGACTGAATTCTTCAAATGAGTATCGTATCTTCAAACTTTCAGTCATTTATAACACTAGTTTTTATTCTATCTGGAAAGATAAAAAAAGTAATCTGGACTTCAGTGACTTCCTGTTTAATCCTGTGGGTTGGCTTGTTTATACAGACTACTGGGCAGGTGATGAAAACAGGTGTTCACAATAAATGCATGTGTTACATGAGAATTATTTCTTCATTGCAGCCTTTAATAATGACAAAGGAGGAAAAATACCTAAATATTGCGGTTTAATTTTGTTCTCTTTGCTTAATTCATTTCTTATATTATAAAAGATTAGTAAATTATATTATGAGTTGAGATCCTCCACTCTTATCCTGTAGGCAGACTGTCTTAATTTCTTCTTCTGCAGGTGAGGTAGCACACCAGGTCACTTTTGGCTGGCCTGGTAATAAAACTTGGGGCTCAAGCATAGCAGTCTCTACAGTTTGTATGTCTTCCAAGAATACCTGTGTCAAGTGTTTCTGCCTAAGTCTGTAATACTGTCTCATGCTTCAGAAGCAGAGCTCAAGAACTTTCTTATGTTCTCCTGCCTGAAATAACACTTGTATATGTCAGGGTTAAGCTGCATTACTTCTTAGAATGGCAGCTTCACAAGAGGAGAGCAGTCTCACGACATGACAGTGGTTGAGTAAAACACTCAATATTCAGGAAAGTTCAGGGATTATGTTGATATCTCAAAAATTCAGTAGGATTACATGGGCAAAAGTTTTGGAACTGTTGTTGAGGGGTATTTTTTCTTTAATTAGTAAATAATACAGAAAGAACATCAGTAAAGAGCATAAGCATTGGTAAACCAAAGCACCTAAAAGTGTAGGAGCACCAAAATTGCAGCAGCAGCTCTGACTGTGTGCTTACATTTTATGGATACTTGCTTCATCCCATGCATCATGTTCACATCAGCTGTGGCAAAAGCTGCAAGGAGAGAGTTGTCTTGAGCTAAATGTCTTGAACTGAAATGCAGGCATCTGGATCACATCCCATGTTCTGCCACAGCTGTTTTGCATGGGTAGCATCTAAACATGTCCATATCATAATGTGTTTGTATCTGTCATCTTCCAACATTTGATTTTTCAAGCTTTATATTCTTTCAATGTTATTAAAAATGTAATGTAGTTAGCTGCAGATTATTACTCTTTCAGGTTTATTGGTTCAAATCTTTGGGCCACTGATGCACTTTTGCATTCATGCCCACAAAAGAGATTTTCTGAGAGGTTGTTTTAAACCATTGTAGGAAGTGACTCAGGATAATTGCCAGTCTAATAGGCTCTCTTGGCTTCCTGGAGTCTTTTAAAAATAAATCCTTTGCAAGAAAAAAGAATGTCTAGGAAAGAAAAGAGAAAATATACCAGTCAAGACATTTAAATTTGATACAGTCCACAGAATTTAACTCTCCTTCCAACTCAGGTTCCCCTGATGTATTTTAACACATGATGATTGTTGCTAATGTGGTATATCATTGCTGGCATTTCTGTCTGCATCATTGTCTACTGTGTGCATACGTTTTTCTTTGGCTCCTTTGAAGCATCTCTGCTTTAACAGTTGTCAATACAATATGTGTGTGAAAGAAGCCAAGAAACTGTTGTCCCACAAAACTCTCAAAGGACCCTGGTTAACCTGAATTCACTATATAGTTTTTGGTGGAAAACGAAATTAACCTAAGTTAGCACTGGGAATAGCTTGTGATATATTATAGAATGTTGTTTAATTCTGACATTATATATCTGCAGAACAATTTTAGTTTACAACTGTTCAAATAGTCTTGCCTACCCAATTCTCTTTGGTCTCATTGACTGCTGCAAAGGAGTCAGAGCCTAGCCACAACTCCCTGTGTGGGACAGAGCTCACTCCTTCCTACCTCCTCTTCTGCCAGCAGTGGAGGCAGGGTATTTTCAGCCCATGTTGCCTTCTGTCTACTCTCATGTAAGAGTACTGTCTGTCTAAGTTGCTAGTTTAGTTTGAGAAGTTGAATCTGTCTCTCAGGCTCTGAGTTCAGTCATGGTGTACTGCAGATTTGACGGCTTTGTAAGTCTTACTCTACTTAATACTGCACTACTTTTAATTTGAAACTTTCCTTCTGTTGTGTGAGCTTTATTTTCCTCTGATTCTTACTTTGTGTTGACTTTGATACTGGAAGAAACTGAGTCTAAAATGCAGTCTTTTCATTGCCTAGCCATAAATACAGATATATCCAGTATTATGCATTGATTATGATGCTCAGACACTTACCCTACTCTGCATGATCCTGTGTGGCTAAAGGGACATCTCAGGTACACTGTGGTACAGCTCCAGAAGGTGCTTTCTTCTACTTTTCCTGATCAGAGTGTGATCCCCTGCATGCGACAAAGACAGCTTTGGCAGTGTCTTAGAACAGTCCTTCTTGCTGGCACGTGTTTATCTGCAACAGATCACCAGCTTCCCTTCCTATCTCTTGAACAGTTTACTAGCACCTGGCAAACTGTGGTGCAGCTTCAGGCTGTGGAACTGAAAACATCTACGAGACCTGTAAGTGGTTTCACTCTGGTCAGTGCAATGGAGATTTAAATCCAGGGGCCAAGAGTACACAGAGAATAGAATTCCATCATGCAGAATGAAAGGAAAATCACTGGGTGGATTTAAAAACTAGGGCCAAGGCTGTGTGCATCTGAGGACAAAGATGCACACAGATGCTCTCTGCATGCTTTGGTGTGTGCTGTTCTTTGAAGATATGCCATAACTTTGCATTTCCTGACTTCAGTAGATTGGAAAAAACCCTGGCAGGTTCCCAAACTGAAATATATGCAGAAATAACACACATAGCAATACCAGAGCAAGGGGAAAAAAAAAAATCAGCATCTGAAATAATCTCATGCTTCAGGGTGTAAACTGATCAAGTATGGGGTTCAAGAAAGAATTTTCCTTCCCTCTTTTTCCCCCAGTCCTTATGTAATATTCCAGCCCACAACTGGCTGAATGTAGTATGTTTTCCATTCTTCATGCTCTGAATCATCAGGTATCTAACCACTGCTTGAGGCAGTGTACTAGACCAGCGAGCTGAATGGTCTGTTACACTATGGCAGCAAGAATAGTATTTTAATATGGTTTCATTTCCTTTGGTTTATTATTTTGTTATGTAGCGCTAAGGGAGCGATAACTGGACTGCTAGAGTTGCTCATGTGAACATGTATTGAGACTGGCTTGGGTCTGAGGAACGCATGCTGTCTTTTTTTGTCAGTCGTGCAAGTGATGCAGAGGGTCTCACTCAATTCTATCTTTTTCCTCTGTGTTTTAGGGCTGAGTAATGCCTATGCTTGTGTTGGTCCTGTGCCCAAGGTCAGTTCTCACCCTCCAGAAGTGCCTGCCACTAGTATCTTTTTGGAAAAGTACTGTTTTAAATAAACACTGTTTAAAATTTTTTTGCTCTTGCATGCACACTCTCAGTCTAATAGAGAGGATTCTCCTGTATAGGAAACAGGAGTACAGATTGCCCACAGATGGTATGTTTGTGCTCTTCATATCATGGTGTTGTGTTCTAGAAAGGACACCTTGAAGAAGTGACTCCTATGGGATTCAGTGCAAAGGTTATGAATATGCAACCACATAAGTGGCTATTCTACCTTTCATTTCCCTACAGAAATGCAACAGGTTCATAGAGATGCTGTCTTACTCTGCAGTAGCTGGAATGTTGTAGCCTGGATATTTCTACCCTGACAACTACGTGCTAAGGGGCATATCCCTCCAGGACAGAAATAGAATGAGCTGTTGGACACAGGTTAATAGCAAAATTTACTGTCAGTGTCCATATCATGTGTGGGTAAAGAGAGCATTTCAGTCTCTTGGCATTTCAATCTTGCTGCAAAGTCTTTTGAAATAAAGAAATCACATTTGTGCTTGGGTCACACTGTAAGACAGGCTGTGGTTATTTAAGCTTTACTTCTCTGTGAAAGTCAGGATTTCCATGTTCCTCCTTTTCCACTCACTAGGGAGAAGATGTAATATATTCCTGTAAACTAAACAGAGGAAGTGGGACTCATGGATAGCTATCTCATATTTAGCAAACACCAGGAGCCTTTACTGTGCTTTAAAGGAGCTGATTCAATGAAAGCTGATGGCATGTGGAACTACCCATAAGGAAGAGTTCTGGTATCCTACAGAGAAGCACGGAATCACTCCGCCCTTTGGAGTTGCCTATGGATATCTATAGGACAAACTGCCAACAGGTAGTAATGTAACTCCAGGGTTGATCTTTAATAAGATCAGTATGCAGCATAGCAGAGTGGGGACTCATGTTCTGAATGATCCTTGTTGATCTTAAGTAGACAAGTGGCTACTGATAGCCAGAGGGAAAAACACCACCACCACTTCCTCAGGGCCTGGATTGTACTGTCAGAACATTTTGCTTCCTTTACTAGACTGAATGCTGCTATGGAACTGAGATAATTTTCTTGTTCCTCCATCTGCCAGGTTCTTGGACCCATCTTTTAAGTATAAATGTGGAAGTCTCTTCAAAGACACACCATTTTCTTCTGGAATGTATCTCAAGGCTTTTGGTGATAGTGATGATATGGCAATGTATAAGGCTAGCTGCCATCAGAAAGTTATGAGAGCAAATTCGATTTTAAACCTTTTGAAGTTGATCAGATGATTCTTATTGATTTCAAAGAGCCCTTTGCTCGTGCCCAAAGATGATGATGGTAGAGCAGAAAAGGGAAAGCATATGTATACAAAAAAACTAATCCACACAGCCCCAGGTGGTAAATTTTTGCTGCTCATATGTTGCACAGAAAAGAATCTTGGCATGTTTTGAAATAGCAATTGCATCTCTAAAAGTGGTACCAAGACATATACTTCTTATAACTGCTTACAAATGGAAATGATGGGGTATAAAAAAAAAAAAAAAAAGGCAAAAATACAGCTGCTTATAATAGCAGCACATTTGTACACTCCTCCAGAAAATGATGAATAATTTTAAACTTCTTAAAAAGGTGTTCCTATAATCACGCAAGGCTCATTCAAGGACTTTCACCATGTATCACTTCACCTTCAGATCTCAGTTTCCTCATCTCTTAGATGGGACTATTGATACTTAGAGGCTTAAAGCCAAGCTCAGCTTCTAAATACAAAATAAAAAAGCCTTATCAGTCTAAATTTATCATCACTTGCCTCAGCAGGATTATACCATGAGAGCATTTTACTCTTCAAGTACTGATTAACATTAATGCTAATACTGTTTCAGTTTTTGCTTTAGCATCTCTTCTATGTAACACTTAAGTGGCTTTCACAGCAAGTGAAAGGTGTCATACTGTACAGTAGCAAAGAAACTATAGAAAGAGAAATGCAAATAGGCAGAGCATAATAGAGACCAAAGATCAAATTAATTTTCTGAGCTGGTATTCATCTAAGATGAGACACTTCTAAAAGGTATTTTGAAGTTAGGAGGGAAGATGGCCCACATGCCTGGGAAAACATTCCAGCTGGAAGGGGTTAGTGCAAAATGAAGCAGGATGTGGCCAAGATGCTGTTTCACTCCTGTTTTAGTTAAATCCAGTCAAAGTCTGGACACAGCAGGGGGCTGTGGGCTAGGAGTGTGTCTGTAAGAGACCTCTATGGCAGGCCTGATTCAAACCCTCTTTAGACACAGCTGAGAGACTGGAAAACCACTTTCCAAATGGGGACTTACATGACAGATAGTTACATCTTGGGTGTGGATATAATATATCATGGACAGAAAAGTACAGAGATTGTCTTTTGCCTAGGACTTATACAACCACATCTGTAGTTCCCAACTGTTTCCTCCCTGACCCCCCTGGGAGGGGTTTTCTATCCAAGAGTGTAAAAATTACAGACACCCCCCTCCAAAACTGCAGTCTGAACTCTACCTAGAGAAACTTTTAGATTGTTCATTCCATAAATATCTCTTACAGGCTGTCTGACGTCAGAGGATTTGGAGAGAGAGGCTGGTCTGAAAGTGAAAACAGCAGCAGTTCCAGTCTCACTACAACAGCAGTGCCAGAGAGAGGAGCAGCACAGGCACTTCTATGTGGATTACGGGACTGCAGAAGAGAGAGGATCCACACAGAGACACGGATACTACAGTGTAAGTGCAGCTGCTGCAGAAAATCTTTTCAAGTTTTTGCTTGTTTTCAAGAACAAATCCTTGCAAGTATGGCTTCTTTTTTTTTTTTTTTTTTTTTTTTTTTTTTTTTTTTTTTCCCTTCTCTGAAATATCCTGAAGCCAGCTTGGCAGCATACAGGATTCAGGTTTAGCTTGATTGCATCTCCCAAAGGTATGCAGAGGGGCTGACGGTGCAGGCATTTGCACTGCATGTGTACGTGGATGGAGGTGACAGGGGATGAGAGAGGTCTAAGGAGAGGGAGAAGGGGAAGGTCGTATCTTTGGAAGCCTGTGAAACTAATTGAAATGCAGCTAGTTCATGTTCTGGTAGCAGGAAAGCAAAATCCCAGATAAGCCTTAGGCAAAACCCAACTTCCTTAGGCAACTCTACGATGTGAGATTTCTTTTTTTTAACTCTTTAATCCCCTGCCATACTGTGCAGCAAGCAGTTCATCTTTCCTTTTGAGGATGATGGGCAATTTTCTGGCCCCTGACAATGAAGTCCTATCCCACTCTGTGTGCAAGGCTACTGATAGTAACACATCCTAACACAAGTATGGGGATTCACTTGCTTAAATCTGACAAATTTATCACCTTGAGCCTTAGTATCTCACTTGATACTAAGGGCTTTCCAAAGAACCCACTGCTTCCATAGAGGAGAGGTGTCTCTCACATCCAAAACTTTGCTGTAACAGGGTCATACATGAAAAGGTCAGCTACCACAAGAAGAATCTCCCTGTGTAAAACTTTCAGAGGTACTGATACAGACACATAGTCCAGGTCCCAAGTAAAAATTCTTAGTAATGTTTTTAAAACCTCAACAGTCCAGAGATTCCCAAACCTACTCTATAAGTAGGTGTTGTTTTCAGTGGAGCATACAGCTGTATTTATTTCCAACAAAATTCTGTGCTGCATTCATTTAATTAACCTTATCTCCCCCACCTCACACCTGGATGTGCCTTCTCCATTCCTCAAGCAGAGATGGGAGCAGTTCTGGGGACAGCTTCCTCCATAGCTGTCATCTTCATTGACATCTTCTGTAATGGGATCCATGACAGAAACAGCTTGCTTCCCCAAGTGTGTGGAACAGTTTGATGCCTCCTGTGTGAAGCTGACATACTTAGCAAGCACTTGTAATTGTAGCAAGCTCTTTGCCAGCAGGAGCATTGTTGGCCTGTGCAGTTGCTGGAAGGAGAGATGATGCCCTTGAGCATAAACACAAAGCTGGGCTGAGGAGCAGGAACCATGTGAATTGCACAGCACAATGCACCATGCTGTTAGCAATTGGCTCCAGCCAACAAGCTCTCACAAGAAAGGCTGCAAGTCAAGGTTCCCTGCATTGAGCTGTTCTGGTAATGGAGTAAGTCTGCGGATACTTTTCCTTTTCAGGGTGGCAGAGTGGTTGTTGGGGCAGGGAGAAGGAAGTAAAGGAGGAAAAGCGAGGACTGGGAGGAGGGAGTTTTACTCTGCAAAATGAAATTGAGCAAGTGTAGTTAGCTGTGCTGAAAGTAACTGCGGGTTGATGTAACGGCTGTGCTGGCTAATGTAATGAAGGCAGATGTTCAAGGTCTAATCCCCCCTAAAAGATGCCATGCCATGCCATGCCATGCCAAGCATGAATAGGAGAAAAAACAACTGCATTGACTGCATGGTGTAAGGGAGCATGTGTTCTCAAATGCACATCCTGCAGGGATGTACTTTGGAAGTGTAGTCTCCAGACTTGGACGGAATCGTATTGGGATCTGAGCTGCTTTACGGTGACATATTACAATTATTTTCCTCTCCCCAATTTATTTCTTGTCAGATTTTGTTTCCAGTAGCCTAGCAATTCCTTTTGAAGAACCTGCTTTATTTTCTTAACAATATTGACTGGAAATGTAAAACTAAAGAAAAATCCTTAAGAAATGTAGTAACTTGTTAGAAACCTATATGCCCCAATAAGAACTTGAGAGCTGTCACAGCCAAGACAAGTGTCTGGGAGCCACAAACACTTTTTATCTGGTTCAGCAGTTGGTCTGTATGAAGTGCATTGGGCAATACAGGCTGAATATGTAAAGAATGGCTGAAAGATGAGGGGGTGAGAAAAGGAGCTAAGGAGGAGATAATTCCATGTTTGGGGTGTTCTAATCTGACTGTTTCTCTTCTGTCTTATTAGTCCTCTCTCTGTCCTCCAGCTCAGCATCCCACTAAGTAAGCAACACTACCTGCAGGGGTTTGCAAGTCTGGAAATTCCTTGTGGGCTGTTGTGTTTCAACAGGAAAGTTGCACACTGAGTGGAAGGATGGGAGGAGAAATGGGGAAGGAGATATTGATCTGGCAGGAGATAAATTTAGTTCTAATGAGAATGCATGGGTTTTCTCTCAGCACCTCTCATCAGAGTTTGGATGAGGTTATACCAGCCAGGAAATTGCTAGTTCTACTACTGGTGGACACTGACCCTGGAAGCAAGAGAAACAAACACAATATGGACAAGGCAGGCAGCTTTTCACTGTTGGAGCTTATGACAGTCACAGTGCAACCCTGAGGTTTTAAAAGTCTATATTATGTGTTATGAAGTGTAGTCTCATGGTTTCACAGAGCTGAGTAAGCAAATTCCCTGGATATCCTAGTGGCTTTACAACACTGTATCACTTGTCTGCTGCTATCACTGCTGTTGGTTTTAGCTGTGCTCCTTATGTGTAATTCTGTTCATCTTGAAATCAGTCACAAAAAGTTTTCTCCCAAAGTCCACTATCCATGATGTGCACTGACTGTACTTCATTGGCAGGGAAGCTCAGCAAGAGCTGAGCAGCATCTTGAAGGCATCTCCCACATAGTTTGGTTTCACTCCATCTGCTTTAGTTGACATAAAATTCCCCCAGGGTCCAATGGAATCCCAGAAACCCATCTAGTCCCTCCAGGCCAGACATCTGACTTAGAGATTGAGCAACCAGGGGACACTGTTTCCTGACACTTAGGGGAAGGATGTGTGGGAGGTTTGGCTTTCAGCACTTTAATTGCTGTGAATTTTCAAACCTGGGTCAGTCCTATGGAGAACTGACCCTCTTTCCCTTCCCTGCCCCTGCAGCCCCAAGGCAAGCACAGCATGTTCCTAAATTAAAAGAAAGCTGACTGCTCTGATTTTCATTGGATGAAAGAGTTTACATGATTTTCCCATGCTTTTTGTTTTGTTGGTTATTGACAGTGGTGTCTTATGTGGCTTTTCTGTTTACCAGTTTTTCTTCCTAATATCACACTCCTTTAAACTGAGGCACGTGCAGAAAAGTGGTAGTTTTCAGTATATATATTAACATGCAGTTGGTCTGATTAATTTCTCATATTTCTGCAATTCCACTTAACAGTGGAGTTACTTCTGTTTGGCACAACTCTGAGTCATTATCAGGCAGAGGACTTCTTATCTTCCAAGCTTTGTGTAGGTATTAAATTTCATGACGCTTTGTAAATTATTTACATGGGATTTATTGGGTTGGATTCTCAGCCACTGAAAATAGGCATCAAGGCTCCAGTGTAGCTTTCACAAATATGTTCTAGCTGAGGATTTAGCCCAGTGTCTTCATACTGATAGTGAGTGACCTGAGTGAGACACAGAGAGTACAAGTCTTCTCTCATCTGTACTAGTCAAAGTTTTCTGTACCTCTGTATTGTTCAAGAAACTTATTTCATGCTTCAATTGTAAATAAGTCCAAGTAGCATCAGAGAAACAGAGGCCCAAATTGTGCAAAGTAATCTGTAATTTTGGCTCTTTATTTTTAGTGTCTTTCAAGACACCAAGACACTCAAAAGTTGAGACAGCCAAAATTATAAGCTCTTTCTGAAATGCTGGCCGACGGCTATAGCAAATCTACACACAGTGCATTTGATTTTTCTCACATACTTTTTACAGCAGTGTAGCTCTCTGAAGGTCAGTGGAGCTACTGCTGTTTTACAGCAGTAGAAGTCACAGAGGAATGTGTCCCATGTTGCCGGAAGCTCCCATGACCTTTGCTATGTCAGTCCTGTACTCACGTTCTGTTTTTCTTGACATGTCCAGAATGTATCCAGCTTTGATTTGCTGAGAACTATATAGCCATATGCCCATGAATACATCAGACCCTGAGCAGTGCTATTGGTAGTGTAGCCTCAAGCTGTCTTGGTGCTGTGTGTTAAATGTGTACTTGATAATGCTCAAGCAGGCTTTTCCCTCCCTGAGGCTTTGTGTCTGGTTTGTTTGCTGCCCCAAATTCATGATCCGTGTTAGATTTATATTTTCAGTTTTCCACATGGTATTTCAACGCTTGAGATTTTGGTCTCTCTGGTGGATCTCTATGGTATCAGATAATGTCTTCTAATAGTAGACGTTTTCTAGACTTGGGACAACATGGAGTAACAAATCTGACCAGGAAAGGCTTGGGGGTTTTGGATTTAGTAAAAGAGTTATTCTGAGAGTATGGCAGGCTTATACCAGTTATAAGATTTCTCTGGAGTTAGAAATTAAAGATCAAGGTAGAAAGAAGAAAGTAGATAACAAAAGGAGGAGATCAGAAGGCTTGCTGTAATTCAAGGAGTGGGACTGGGAGATCAGAAGGATGTGTTTAGACTGCGTGAAAATGGAATTAGAGGTAACCTTGAGTAACTGAGAAAAACTTTGGCAGCAAGAGAGGCTTCTACCCTGAATAACAATTACTTTCTGACTTCCCAGTAATAATCACTGTAGTTGATATTTCTACTCATGAGCTTTTAAGTTCATATTTGCTTTTGCTGAAGAGTATTTTTCTCTTCACTTTGTCCCAAGATGACTTAAATCCAGGCAATGTATGTGCCAGCCCAGTCTTCTTTGAATTGGGGACAAAGCTGATTTGTGAGACCCAACAACTCTCTTCTGTCTCCTTGGTGTATTTCTTTTTCAAAGGAGGCATAAACAAGGACTCATTTTTACTGATACCGCTTTTATTATTCAAGGCAGTGATTTGGGGGGCTTTGCATTTGTTTGCGTGTTGGAGGGGCAATGTTTTTAAAGAATTGAATTACTGAGCTCTGAAGTCCTAAGAGATAGAAACTTTCACTGTCCCCTGTTCGTCTTTAAATAGTGTGGTCAGGGCCAATTTAACTTCTTAAGATCTGATCTGAAGATGTGTTCTCAGGAGATTTTCATAAACTAAATACACAAACACACACACACACACACAAAGGAGAAGGAACATTTCTCCCAACGAGCACAATCCAGGTTGGATTTATTGTGAAGAAGTCATGCAAGAATACATTTCAAGGGTTTAATATCACATGGCAATATTCTCTTCTCTTAAGACAAGAGGAAGGAAGAAATGTGGTAAGAAATGAAAAATCTTGGAGGACAGGTCTGCTGGTAGCTATTAAACATGATAATCTGGCTGTACTCCCATCTCCAAGTCTTGAACAATTAAAAAGATTGAGGAGGAGTAGGATTAGACTATATTTGGTATTTTTATATCCTTTCTCTAACCATCTGCAGCTGACCATTACTTGGAGATAGGGTACTGTTTTAGATGGACTTCTGACTCTTTTTAGTAACTTTTATATTCCTGTGGTATTTGAGAAAGAAAATACTGTGGAAATCCTCTAATGTTTCAGCTATTCTGCAGGGTAGAAACAGTCATATATGTAAAATGTGGGCTGAAAAACCTGACCAGTTGCATCACAAACCTCTGGAAACTTATTCACATTTTGGAGTTAAGTATCAAGAATACATGTGAAGAAACTATAGCTTTTTTTTTAGCGTTGTCTCTGTCTCCTGGATATTGAAAAAAGGGATCAGCATCTCTCCTCGTCCAGTGGTTGAAAAGTGGATTACAATTTTCCACATCTTTTTTGTGGAAAA
This sequence comes from Myiozetetes cayanensis, assembly GCF_022539395.1. Lineage (NCBI taxonomy): Eukaryota > Metazoa > Chordata > Aves > Passeriformes > Tyrannidae > Myiozetetes > Myiozetetes cayanensis. The sequence goes on along the minus strand of NW_026087411.1, from coordinate 29,442,126 downwards.
GATTTAATTTGCTAGCCCCCTCCAGTTATTTTTTGGAAATGTTTTGTATTTTCTTTTGCATTTAAATATTTCTCTAAATCTAAACATTTATAACAGGCTTACTCATTAATAGTATGATTATTGCTGATATTTTCATAACTAACAAATATTTTGGTTCTTCCATTTTCCAGGAAAGCTCTGTGCTTTAAAAATAAAAAAATTTAGACTATTTTAAAATGTTTCATGCTGGTCTTGAAAAATCATTAATCTCTTTGCACGCTCTTGGTCCTGTACTGACTGCCATCTGTTTTCTTTCAAACCTCCAGAAGGCTGTGACAGAAATACGTGGGAATTCCATGTTGTTCTGCATCAGCCTGCCAATTCTGCTCCTTGCCTTGTCAGGTCGAAGCGAACAACCTTTTCAAGAAGGAATGAAACAACTGTGGAACTGTACAAGTATCTTTGTTTCTGCTGATCTGTACGTAGAAGTTTCCTGGACTCTTCTAGAGCTGTAATGTGATTTCCCTCTAACATGAAGCTATTTTTTCTCCCCAAGTATTTTACAACAGTCCAGTCCCTCTAAAAACATGTAATCAATACATCATCAGCCTACAATACAGCAAATTCTGTACTTTACACTGGTTTAAGATCAAACCCTAAATGCTGTGGGTATTTTATGACCATTAGGTTGATTGTTTCTGATAGAGCTGAGTCAATGTCAATGGACTGTTTCTATTCACCCACTAAGAATTAAATTATGAGAATATTTTATTGTCTGCAATCATATACTGTATAAATATGTGAGGATAAGTCATGGATGTGTGGAAGATAAAGTTAGTAATTTATTCTTTGCATTCAGTGTTTTCCTTTGGAAAATTCCAAGCACTTTATCAACATTAATGGATTTGGCATTTTGGGAAACAAAGGCACAGATTTCTCAGATGCTTGCAGACTTATCAGAGTCTGTACTATCATGTAAGTACTCACACTGCAGATAGGTTAGAGACCCATTTTTTTTCAGGTAGCTTTATATCCTCTCAAGTATTGCCACAGCAATTAAACTAAAATATATAAAAACATCTTTATCATTATGTTGCATTTAGCCTCCTGCCTGGTAGACAAGCCATATATTCACCAAAATCATATTTCTCCCAGAATGCAAGTACATCACCTTACTACAGAGTGGATACTTCTCCCCTTTCTTACTTTCTCCCCCATACCTGTGTTTTTACTTCCCAGAGCCTATAGTTACAAGTCCCATTCTTCTTGCTCCTACTCTCCACCCTTCATTTAGGTTTTTGCCTGTACTGAGAGTGTGGAACTCAGGTACTGCTGATGCAGATTGTAAGAGAACTGCCCTACTAGGCTGAATGGGTTTATTTGTTAGATAAAACAGCACACATCTGTGGAGAGGGTTTGCCAGGATATCATTCTTCCTTACAAATGTTATCAGGAATGGAGCCATCCACTAGTGCAGACAGTCTTGGTTTTCTCACTGACTCAGTGACCATTAGGCTGGGATTCCTGGACTGTGAGTACCTTGCTTAAATCCCTTTGGCAGAATCCTGACCCCCTCCAGGCAGGCGACCCCCATCAGCATGTGCACAACAGATGAAAGAAAGCAAGATCTTGACCAAACATGAGGAGACTTCAGTCCTTTGCTACTTTTGCAGCCGTGTATACAGCGGGAACCAATTAAACTGTTTCTAACTGAGTGCACAGAGAGACGGTTGGTTTTGTTCTCGCCTGTGCTCTGATCTGTCAGCATCCTCCTGCACTGTTATGCAGGGATAGAGTAATAACCATGTGAGGGTCCTGCCAATATGAACTGTCTTCCAACTGTGCCCTACTGAGATATGAACTTGCCCTCATTGCTTGTTTCATACTTTCACTGCCCTGTGGGTCAGGCATCCCAATGAGTGAATCTCTCTGGCTCTGTTGTAGAGGTCCTGAAATGTGTTGCCAATGACAGAAGTACAAAGCTTGACCTTAGCCTTTTATCATCAGCAGGATTCAAGCAGTCTGTGTGAATGTTACAAAGTCTTTGGCACTCACCATTACAAAGTTATAGGGAGAAAAACAGATGCATTTTCTGACTAGGGGAAATTTTCCTTGCGGGACCCATGAATTGTTTTCCAGCTGTGTCTGGGCTTATCTAGAATAGCTTCATGTACCTGCTGGGGGAGATGTGTTAAGCTATAAATGTCCTACTGTGCCCTTCATGACAAATTTTATGTTTAATCAGAGGCAAAATTTAGCAAGCAACTCCTCACTGCCTCATTCCCTGCTTATTTTCAGTGGTGATGTTTATTATGTTCATATCTATTGGGACATCTCCAGTGGCCCATGCTCTTTCTCATTTACACATCTGTTAGTGTAGCTAATCTACTGTGAAACGGGAGCCTTATCTAAGAAAATACTAGCTGTAAATACAAGCTATCATAATATATTAACACTTTCTTATGATATTACTGTATTTTTGTTAAAAGGCAGTGTAAAAATGCCACTTCATTAGTTTGAGTGTCAGATTTCAATTACTGGCCTTGATTTCTGCAAGATATATCAACATACAATTCAGATTACATACATACAATTTTTTTTCCTCATTTTGACATATATAAAAAATATCTGTAGCTTTCTGTATTTTTATCCACAGATTGGACTAAATTATGATCTCTAGAATCAGATATCAGAGGCCAGGGAGATGATATTACACGTTTTTACGACGAAATACCTGATTTGTCACTGTCACCTGCTTTAAATGAAGAATGAAAATGGCTGCCTCACTTCAGGCTGGAAAACTTATCTAATTGTTTCCCACTGGTCACTTGAAAAGGCTCATGTTAATATGTGACAGTATCGGAATAAATGTGCTGTGGAGTCTGCTGGACTGCACATCACATGTAGTCATGTCATATGACACATGACACAGTTGCCTGTGATTGTAGCAAACAAGATGTGATGACCTTGTAGTCTTATACGGCCATGCATGCACATGACCCAGAATCCAATTGACCACCCTACAGGCTCTGGTGACACGTGGGAGTGCAGCAAATTAAAATGGAAGCACATGGCAAAAGAGTCCTCTCTGTGTTTTGCCTTTTCTTTCAGGGATGTTGCCTTATGTCTTTTATCCAAACAGCCTACTGAGGAAACATGTCTCTGAGCTATGATGAAACAACGCTAGGAAGGCTGTGTTCAATTCTGGGTACTTAATGCTAAGTGGTTACACAGGGAAGGGGAGAGATAGGCATCTGTCGTTTTTTCTTTGAGCCCTCATTGGTCATGGTCTCTTGGGATTTTTTAGCTCCTTCAGGAGTAAACAATTCACAAAGAAGCTGGAGGGAGCTGGGCAGTTTGGTGCCAGACTGGGGGGCAACACCTCCAAGAGAAATGGGAAAAACTCTCTGACTTCCATTAGGAATTCTTCTATTGTTAATCCTGGACTTGCTTCTGCTGGCTGACCCCAGACATTAACTTGAGGTTTGTGCTTTCCAGTGTGTTATCTATCTATCTATCTATCTATCTATCTATCTATCTATCTCTCTATCTATCTATCTATCTCTCTATCTATCTATTTGCTTGCTTGTAAAGGAGTGGCCCAGCCTGCATGGATGTATAAGCTTTATTTTCTAGATTTCATGTTCCATCTCTGTGACCCTAAATCCATGAGTTGTCTAGGTTCCTATATTTGTTGCCTTTGGAATTTTAAAGCTTGTTACTAGCATTTTGGAGGCTTGTTTCTAGGGCTGCATTCTGCTATTTAATGTGGATCTTATGCACTGCATCTTGTGACACTAACAGGGTGGGGAATAATGAGCCCTGTAGCCTCAGTGAAGCTCATGGAGAAATTCACTCACCGGTGTTGTAGAAGCAGTTTTCCCAGTTCTGTGATACTTAGAAGCAGTCTAAAAAGTCTCCATGTAGAATAAGATGCCATGCTGGGTTTGTTTAGCATTTCTGGGCTTCAGATATATCTGAGCATTCCATGAAGCTTCAGAGTCACAGCAAATGTTGTACTGCTCCCAGGCAAATGCACTCAGGCTGGAAGTTGTTCATCGGTCATTGTGCATGGCTCTTGAAACACCAAGCCCACTTTTACATATTCACTGAGCAGAGACATAGTAATCACTGCATTATATTAGCGTCTGTGTATCTGACACACCCAGTGATTTGTTTGCAGACTTTCCCACACCCTCAGAGTTGCCACTTCTTAGTTTGGGTCATTTTTACCATGGCTGTGTCAGATGTCATTTTCCCTCCAGATATTTTTGGGTGTAGCTGATTGCAGCAGGGAGAGAGATGCCTTTTGCATCTCACCTGTGTTGTGTCATTAGAGAGCATTAAAGCAATCAGGCAGTTGGACTAGCAGATCACTGGAGGTGCCTTCCAAATGAACTGTTCTAATTCTATTTCTATTCTATTCTACTCCTGCTTATGGGAGGTGTTTTTTCAGTTTGGTTTGGTTTCCAGTTTTTTTACTAAGTACCTTCTATCCATATATTTACATCTGTTCATTTCTTTTGTCCTCCTTTCTTTATCTGGGAGAGGAGTGTCATAGTCATAGGCCCAAGGATCTGATATGGGCCTTATTAGACCTGACCACATTGAACCACTGGGCCAACACAGGCCTTTCATTTTCTTACTGCCATTTAGAATCAGTAGGAGAATTTTGTTAGACTTATACTTTATTTGATCTGTCTGATGTGTCAAAAGTCTGTGTGGTTATATTTATTAGTATTTTATGATTTTTTTTTTGCCTTGCTTGACCTGTGTCAGCTATTGGAAGCTCTCTACTGTAAAATATGTCAGAGGTGACTAAATGGCCTCTTGTCCTGCTTGCTTTGCTAATTATGCTGAGCCAAGCAGTATCTATTGGAAGGGCTTTGTCAACTCAAGGAAACTAATGAGTTGTAGGTAGGAGCTTTGCTGCTGGTTTGGCCAATAATTAATTACAGGCTGCAAACTTCACAGGTCCCAAAAGTTAAGCAAACTCCATCTTGCTTAACACTTGGATAAGATACCAAAGGCTATACAAAGCAGTGCTGATCATTTAGAGGTGTGTGTCAATTCTGATTTAGGTTTAAGACCAAAATCTGAGGAATATGATATTATAAGAGTTTCTTCTCTGTGTTCCACAGTGCTTTTGAGCACTAAACTAGTAATCTCTGAAGAGAGAATTCAAGAGTTTGGACTATTAGAAAACATAATCTATGAAATAAAGTAACAGTTTGGGTCAGTACTTTATCGTGTTCAGTTATATGCACATTCTCAGATACTTATAATTAGGTATGCTAAGAATGGGACACAGTCTAATATATCTTTGAATTGTAGTTTCTCTATGTCATATGTATATTCTCTATGTCTTATACTTGTTTCTGACTCAACACAGACACTGAATAAACTATCCTCTTCCAAAAAAATGTTAATATAGGTGGTCTCTTGGACTTTCCCATTCTGTGTCTGGGAGTTGTGTTATACTGGTACAATTGTGTTATACTGATACAAGACCACATTTACAAAAATATTTCTTATCTGTTAATGCTTCAGTTTTTGTGTTGAAAGTTTATATAATTTATGATGTTACCAAAACACCTCAGCTCAGATTTTTGGCTTTGGCCTGTAGGGCTTTTTTTTTTTTTTTTTTTCCCAGAATTGGTGAGCATCCATATCAGCAGTTGACTTCAAAAAGAGTTGTGGGTGCAAAGGCACTGTCACTTGACCAAGGTCACAGTGATGGTCAGGATCAGAGCTCCAAAGGGCAGTTTCTGGCTCCAAGTAAATAAACACAAATGACAAACTGGCAGAAACTTCTGAACTGTGGAAGCATCTTGTATAGCTGCACCTTCAGAAATGAGTCTTGTCTTCCATAATAAGATTTAAGCAGCTACCTTTTTATAATGATAATATCTATTGCCACCTGTGCAGTGGCAGTAACTACCAGGGAAGTAGGAATTATTGTACACTACTGAAGGCATCTTTTTGCACTGCAGTGATTGTTTTTAAAATATCACAGCTTGGGAATTGCTAGGAATGCTCCTCTTATGTTGGCTTGGCACTGATCTACCTGGTTGCAAAGTGTGAGCCAGTGCTTCTTCATTTTCTTCCCCACTTACCACGATTGGCTCTGTACCAGACAAGCGCTGCTCTTTTTTTTTTTTTTTCCCTTTTTATTTGTGTCCACTGAAGTAAGTTTAAGGTTTCCTAGAAAACTCAACAGCTATAGAAAACAGCATATTGGAGTGGCACCACAGTCTCATTCTCTCTTATAGTATCAGCTGAATTGGCTGGGGAGTTCTGGCTGCACCTTTTCAAAAAAACAGTAATTTCCCTGAGCTCTCATTAGCACACTCTGGTGATTGGGGTGCACCATGCTGAGCAAAACCTCCACATACTTCAGGACTAATGTAATCTAGTTTTTTGTCTGAGGTTTAAGCATGATTTGAACTGAAACAGAAGCAAGGCTGGAGAAGTGGACTAAACGTTTTTCTCATTTAGCTGAGTTGTCTAAACGCTGGAGACTAAGATGAGCTTGTGCAGTCTGAGTCAGGATTATTATACTTCTTTTAGAGAGCACAGAGTCAGAAACATGAATTGGCTTGCCCATGACCACACGGAAGTGCACACCTAGTGTCAGCATTACAGTTTTGTTACTCAGAAGTGCACAGATCTGCAACACATATCGCACTTCTTCCCATCTCTAGGTGCCATAAAGACTGCTTGCAAGGGGTCAAGAGCATACTCTTTGTTACCTTGATGATTTTCATGAGTATGATTTTTCTCTTCTATTGTGACTTCCTTTTTAGTATAAGAGTCATCATCGGTAAAGTAATGCATTTCAACATGCACATTTTCATCATGACTGTAAAAATATAGTTCCTCAAGTCTGAAAATTTTTGTATGTGTAGAACTTTCTGTTGTTGGCCCTCCTGGGTAAACTAGTACACACTGGTGGAAAGCAAGAGAGGACACATGAAGATTTTCAGAAGTGACTGAAAGAAATTTTCCTGGCCCTAGCAAATCACAACACTGAAAATGAGAGGACAGTCAATTTAAATGAAACCAGTAAGTTCTAAAGGTTTAGAAAACTTCAGGTTGATGCTGAGGCTGAGACTTGCTTCCTGTTTCTTAACAATTTATAAATGCCTTTGTCTCTCTCTAGATGTTGGGCATAACTGTTTGTGTCAACTTCCCTATGTCCCTGTGTATAATCTGCAGGCCCTTTCCTTTAAAGCCTTTGGAATTTACATAACCCTGCAATTGTAGCAATGCAAAATGTGGCTCTGGTTACAATAACAAGGGTTTAGGGAGCGCGGGGAGAGATTGTAGCGGTAAAGGCATAAAAGCAAAACATAACAAAACTCTACATGTTGTTTTAATTTTCAGCAGCCACGTGAGAACTGTCCTGCAGTTCCTGTCTATAAATAAATCTCTGCCGTCATAGGAAGACAAAAGCCAAAACAGTTCACATTCCTCCCAAATTTTCTTAAGGTTATAAAAAGTAAAGGAATGGTAAATATTTCAAATGCAGAGCATGTCTTTGCTAAGGAATGTCAAATTATTACTCAAGGGGGCTGATATTTGCATCAAGTGAAGAAATTTGGCATTAAATCTCTCTTTTCCTGCTCCATCTCTGCCATCTCTTTTGAGAAAGTCACTTAGGAGTGCATATAGATAACGTGCCAGGCAGTACTGCTTAGAACTCCACACACTCACTGCTCTTGTATCAGCTGAGGCAGGAATTGTCTTTGAAATGAATGAGGATTGCACAGAAGCATACCTGTTGCTTCTTGTCAGATGTTACATCCTGGTTCTCTTAGATAGTATGTTAGGAAGGTGGAAACAAGGATCACTGCATTGCACAGTGAGATGCTGTGGCACTGAAAGATGCAGATGTGAATGCAGAATCAAACAGACAATGCTCCATACCGAAAGTAATACTATAGAAATAAGCAGACCTGTTTGGTAAGTAAGGTTATAGTTGTTACATTTAGCTGAACAAAGATTTGGTCACCTGTTAAAATCCAGTTTGTTCATCAGAATGAAAAAATGTTGCAATTGCAAGTGTCATAGGGTAAATGTCTTACCTTTAGACTCAGGCATGAGAAGATGTAATGCCATGTGAATTACATGACTAAGGAAGGATAGCTCTTTAGGGAGCAGAGAGCCCCAGGGTAACCAGGACCATGTGAGGGTTTCTGTACATTAATGAGTTGAAAAGGTTTTGTAGAAGTTCTTTCTAGGAAGGTAGAGGTCCAAGTCTACCATGTGTCAGTGTGGTGAAGTCCCAGGCAGCAAGGCTGGAGGCTGGAAAAGAAATATCAACACCAGCAAACTGGGAAGGAACTGTGGTATGCAGGAAAACTGCTTTAAATTGACCCTGAGCAGTGATATTGCTTTCAATGGGCACAAGGTCTCCCAGAAGAGGGTATCTTTGCATTTCTGAGTGTTCCCTGGAAATCACAGAAAGGAGAAACTGCAGCAGAGGAGGAGCCTGATGTTGCTGTGAAGTAGTTCTTCAGTGATAGCATCTGCTTGTCGATAATAAAGCAGATCAATGCTTTGGTGAATGTCTGTTATATATCAGAAGAGTGAGTAGAGAACACCTTTAGGCAACTAGAGGAAGCTCATAACCTCCTCAATGTCTACTGGAAGAGCAATAGAGCAGGGCACAAGAAACCCAGGAGGTTTCTGGAGTGATGATAGCTTCTGATAACACAGAAAATGGTTGAGCTGAAGAAAGGAGTTGCTCTGGCATTTACAAACAAGGAAGAATGGCTTGAGGGGATGAAAATCAAGGGTAGCTTTGTCTGCAGTGACCAAGGGATGGTAGAGTTCAGGATCCTGAGAGGAGGGAGCAACACAAAAACCAGGATCACAACCTTGGACTTCAGGAGAGCAGACTGTGGCCTGATCAGGGATCTCCTTGAAATAATCCCTCAATACATGGCCCTGGAGAGAAGAGAGGTCGATGAGAGACAAATGATTGTCAAGGATCACATCTTCCAAGCTCAAGTTCATCCTGATGAGCAGGAAATGAAACAAAGTTTACTTACACCTACCTGTGTAGGTAAACAAAGAGCAACTAAACTCAAACATAAAAAGAAAGTTTATAAGGGATGGGAGTATGGTCAGGTGACCTGGAAGGAATATAGAGACACTATCTGAATATGTGGGGATGGGATAAGGAAAACCAAGACTTACCTGGCATTGAATCTCCTAAGAGACATGAAGAATTTCTTCCTCTGCTATATACAATTTGAGGTTGAATAGAGGAATTCACTCTCTTATGTTTCTAATGTGGTATCTTTCACTAGTATCAAATTCTTACAGAGGAAAAAAAAAAACCATAGAGAGTCTGAATTTGTCCCATGTTGATAGACCTGTGTTAAACCTGATATTGTTACTTCGGTGGAAAATGGGGTTAATGAAGGGAAAACGAAGCCTTGTTCTTCTGTTATCCCCAAAAGACTACAATGTCTATGAATAACCTTAAGGCACACATGGAGGAATTGACAATTCTAATGATGTTTCTCTTAAAACAGCTTAGTTAAATACCATGGGAAGCAAACAAGGAAAAGGTCGCTCTAATGGTATTTCCTAAAAAGACAGTACAGCAGCATTTGTGGCATGTCCTAGAGCACAATCATTTGGCTTTAATAAAAAATAATGAAAAAAGCCCAACAACAAGAAAATTAGCAGAATGATAAAAGCAAGTAATTCGTAACAGATTTCTTCCTAAATCCTGGAAGTCATCTGTCTAGAGCAGCTGATAGAAAAAATACAAAGCCAATAGTTCTGTATCAGCTGAAATCCATCTTTTACATGTTAATCACACTCTATGCAGAAAAATTGGTTTCTTTTTCTTTATCAGTGATCACTTATGATCCCTATACTCAAGCTTAATGTGTAGAGTAATAAATCAACAATTTGTCTGCAATGCAGATGTAATCAGTTTGAAGATATAAAGGTACATGTGAGATATTCATATTGGGTTTGATTGTAGAGTGTATTAAGAGCACTGCTGAGCACTTCAGTAAAGAATCACAGAATCACAGATTATGCTGAGTTGAAAGGGACCAACAAGGATCATTGAGTGCACCTCCTGACCCTGCACACAACCATCCCAAGAGTCACACCATGTGCCTGAGAGTATCATACAGATGCTTCTTGAACTGTGTCAGGCTTGGTGCTCTGCTGCGACCACTGCCCTGGGGAGTGTGTTCCAGTGCCCAGTAACCCTTTGGGTGAGGAACCTTTTTCTAATATCCAACCTAAACCTACCCTGACACAACTTCAGCCCATTCCCTCAGGTCCTGTCACTGGTCACCATAGAGAAGAGATCAGAAGCCTTTACATTTTTCCTGCCTCTATATGCCCAAATAGTACCTACTATCTGCATCTTCTCTAGCTTAGTGTCAAGCATGCTCTTCAAATTATCCTGGTTTCAGACGAAGTTTCATCCGAACACTGGAAGGCCAGCCTTTTATTGAAGCTAAAAGACACCATACCAGAACCACTGTACTAGATTCTTCTGTAATTTCTTTTGAAAGTGAAAAAACATTGAAGATAACTTTTATATTGATAGAAAGCTAAAAGGACCTATTTATTTGCAATTGTTTCTCCAAAAGACCATCTCTTCTGTCAAATCAGCTGTACTAACTCATCTGAAGGGGGCTCTTCCTACACAGTGAGGATCTGAATAGGACAGAGACCTACAGAGAGACAAAGAAGGGCAAGTCAGAAACTGTGCAGGTCATCCAGGTTAGTTCTGATTTGCATATAGGGAATAGGAGAAGAACAGAATTTTAGCTATCATTTCTTTTTTCTCAAGTATGTATGAGGTTATCTACATTCAATAGGCAAAAGGAATCTTCTGCCTATTGCAAAGTGGTAAGGTGGTTTTTCAACTTTAGAGCAAGATTAACAGCAAACAGGGCCTCACTATTCCCAGTTATGGACAAACAAGGTGTGTTTAGAAGCAACAGATATCCCAATGTTATAAAAATTGTAACCTCATACCCCATCTGTCTCTTTATCCCATCACCATTTCAACAGAATAGAACTATGTGCTACAAATGTTAGTCACACTCTTACTCAGTCTATTAACTCAGTTTTAGTTATAATTGTAGTCTAAACTGGAGGCATTTCTTGTAAGTTAGTAAATAGGCTTATTGGAAATGGTAGTTTAGTAATGTTCTTGATTTTATGCTCTATTTTTCATCTATTGTTATTCTATTCTTCATTCTTCCAGAGTGACCAACAATTAGAAGAAAACTTAGTGTCAGTGTCTTTCTCCTTGGTACAATTTAGAATCCCTCAGTGTTTTAGTCTATTAAGAACTTGTGCATTCAATTTGTGCATGAAGGCCAATTACACCTAGTGTCTCATGATTTTCAGTGTCCTTTCAATTTCTCTTGTAGTGCTTGCAACAGGCATTTACAGAAACAAAATAATGTGAAACCTTTTCTTCCCGTGATATTTTCACTTTACAGGATCTGAAATGCAGTGAAGTCCTTTCAACCTACAGACTCCAACTCTGCAGCAGTATTTGAGTGCAATGTGAGTGTAAAGTGTGACTGAATTAAGAATGTCATACTTCTGCTGCCCTGAGCAGTAACTTTCCTGTAATTGTCTTCATAGGCATGATAATCTCCCAATATCCTAAATGGTTTCCACAACTGTTATAACCTCACAGACAGCCAATACAGAAAATACAAGTGCTAAACTGCAGATTCTGTTATGTGAAATGAAATATGATGTTTTGCTCACAGCTCCAGTTCTCTAGCTATGTATGAATATGTATGCAAGAGGAACAGATTTACTCCCCATAATTTTAAAACAGTATCATTTTACATCTTTGAAGTCTTCTGGAAAACTGACTAATTCATTCTTGATCAGCTACATCCCTCTAGGTGACAAGTTTCTGCATGTGCAGCGGTTCAGGAGCAAACAAAGCTTTTAGGAGCCCAGTCTCTGCGCATGAACATGTTGCATAGAATCAGGGCCACTACCTACTTAAATATGAGCTGCTCTCTTGGCACACATCAAGCCTCCCTCTGGCTCAGACTACCACGACAGAATTAAACCTTGCAGAATCTGGGTGTGCCCCTCTTCAGTCAACTGCTTCACAGAGAAAGCAATGTATTTTTTGTCTCCAGAGCAACCCAGTCTTCCTGGTAATCCCGCATGTACTACTTAGCACCTCACTGGAGCATGGGTGCTCTGCATTCCCAGTAAACTGAACCCTCTTGCCAAGTACAACAAAGATGGCTTATGTCTTTTTTCTCTCCTGTCCTCACCCTTGCAGTCAAGTAGATTTCCAAGAAAGCAATTCAGCATCCTTTGCACAGAAATAAGGAGCCACCTTTCCGTAGGAACATTGTCCCATTTCCAGGACTCCTAAGCTTACAGGAATTCCTGTAAAGAAGGTCAAGTATTCTCCAGGAAAGTGTGTGTCACAAAATAGGACAGATTCAATGTGATGGAAGTTCTGTCTAAGAAAAATCAGGGCAGCTTAACAGTGGTGTAATGAAGGGAGGGGAAAAAAAAATGCAAAACGACACATGAAAAAAAAAACCAAACCACCAAAGCCCCCAAAGCTAGAATAAAGAGCCTGGCCATCAAATACTGAAACTAAATGTCATTTGCAATTAATTGCTATAATAAGGTCAACTGTGTTCCTAATTGATTTCAGCTTCTTACTAAGGGATCAGTGCTGCTGATTAGTTTGCATGTAAACTTCAGAGAACATGAATAATCAGAGTTTAGCAAGCCACACCAACAGTAACTAATCCTTCTGGCTCTTCTGCAAAGAACACTCACTAAGCAAATGTTGTCCTCTGCCCAGCATCAGAGATGGAGCCAAGACTTGTTCCTCCAGCTACCTTTTTCCACTGAGATGCTACAAAGCACTTAGAAGCACACAGAACTGGCAATATTGAAGTCATTTTCGAAGGAAGTGAGTTTCCTAGCTAGAATGGGAGCGGTGTAATAGCTCTGTCCCCAGTTCTGTAAAGAGGAGGATATTTAGCTGAAGCTCCCTGTCTGCTAAGCAGCTGTTTCAGGATTCATTACTAACCAATTATCATTTACAAAATCCCAAGGCTGTTCTAAGTTGGCATCAGAGTTTTAACATACCTCCATCAGCTTATAACCCACAGAGTTACAAGGGCAGTTTAAAAACTGACATTACTTCTTCCCTTTGGTGTTGTGCTAACCAGATGTCAACCAGAGTAAAGGATGTGGCCTAGACCCTGTATCAGAATAAGGATTGGAAGTAGCCTTTCCCTTTCCCTTTCCCTTTCCCTTTCCCTTTCCCTTTCCCTTTCCCTGTATTGACATTATTTTGATTTTCCTGGAAGTCATTGAGATCTCTGGGTTCATAGCTAGAGACTGACTTTTCTTCTGACTGTATTAATGCCCTATTCTTGGCTGGAACAAGACATGTTGATCTAGATCATTGCTAATTAAATGATGGTCAATACAACATCAGGCATTCCCTAATCACTTTGAAAACTTAAAAAAGCCCTTGTGCCCCTCCCCTCTATACAGATAAACAAATGCACATGTATCAAGGGAGTAAAAGGAAAAAAAAAAACAACTCCAGACCATTTAGAGCCCAAACTAATTTTAAAATTACTATTAGTGGAATTCTATGTTTCAGTGCAGCCCAAGCTGGTCTTTGGATTTTTTTTTCAAAGAGGTAAAAAAAATTCTTGCAAGTGAAAAATATTGAGGAATGTCATTTTGCAGACTGTTATTGGAACAGCTGCCTGGGGACAAGCTCACTCCAGTCCCCTTAGTTTGGATATTTAGTGAATTTAGACAACAACATTTGTTTTACTAATGTTTGTGATACAGATCACCTGTCTGCATACTGCACCTTTCTGTAAGGTGACCATTTACTAGAATATAGATTTAAAAAAAAAAATAATAAATTTTTTTTCTTTGGAAGATGAGACCACATATGCAGAACAGAAGGAAGCATTAATAAATGATGGGGATAGCAGAGGAAGATTCCCTTTTATAAATAGTGCCCTATATTTTATTAACTGAAGTTCTGCTGGAAAGTTGTTTTTCTAAAGCTCTGGTCTGTAAAAAATATCATTAAGAATTTCAAAACAGTCAGAAGGTGTTAGGTGTGAACACAACCCAAGTTTCTTCAAGGCAGGCAAATGAAGTCAATGAAGTTGCTGGCTACAAATGTTTACAGTTGTCAGGGTCTGGTAACTACCTTTAATTGCTGACAGATGATCAGCATTTTGGTGGCAGGAAATTTAATCTAATTCTGGCTGGTTCTGTCTCTTTTGCCTTTAGGGATGTGACTTGAGTTGGGCTGTTATCTGAAAACAGAAATACACTTCGAAGTTATTTGAGAAATACTAAGCAAAACTAAAGGGAAAAATGAAACAATTCCTGTAAAAGTTTCACATTTTTTTAAATTATTATTATTTTACCCTTCCATTGGAGTAAAACTGATTTTCACTTTCTAAAAGCTTATAAGCATCTCCTTTTTGAAGGGTAAATATCTTTTACCATAGCTGTTATTGAAGATGCAGCAATACTGATGTTTTTTCTTTCAGGCTGGCATGTTCCCTTGTCAGCAGACAATTTGTGCAGACCCCTCACTAAATCTTAACCAATACAGGGGTGAGTATTATAATGGGCTCAAGAAGCCAGTGAATGAGAAGGAGCTGTGAACAGGGAAAACACAGGGAAATGGGTGAAAATTGAAATGTGCTGCCTCCAGGAAGGTCCAAACCAGCATTTTACATCTTATTATGATGGATACAGATTTTAATGTAGTTGTAGTTGATGTAAATTCGGTGGTGTGAGCCATTTTATAAAATGAAACCCAAATATTTTTATCTAAGAAAAGTTGGTAGAAGTAGTTTGAGAGGTAGTACAATGACTTAAGGCATTGTCAAGAAATTATCTTCATGCTGAATGCCATAACTTCCATTAAGTGCACAATTCTTACAGATCTAATAAGGTTTAGTTTCTAGGAGCCAATTTATTTACTTTAAACAATAATTTTTTTTAATTGAGAAAATAAATTCACCAAAAATACGTGTTTGTGCTGGGTTTGTAGAGGTAGCTAACTAAAACATATTTTTCAACAGCATCAGGAATGCTGCAGAAAAAGAAAGACACCAGCAATATGTTAGACTCAAAATAACAGCAGTAAGTTCTGTCACATTTTCACTCAAATATCTGTATGAATACTCATGTAAGTGCATACATGCATGCACAGGTATGTGCATGCATTATGATTCATCAAGCACAAACCAATCTGGTGCCATTAACAGTTTTAGTGTTTAATTAATAATGAATATTATTTCAGATGAGCAGATGTCCAAATCCCTACTTTTTTAAAGTTCCAAGCAAGCTCTAAAAACCATATATCAACACATTAAAGATGTTGGTCAGGACTGAAAAACTTTAATCTGAATCTTTAATCCTGAATCAGAGCATAGTTCCATTCTTATTCATCTGGCAGTCAGTGGGAGTGAAATCCAGCCCTTAGATGTGATGGTGTGGTTTGAGCCAAAAGATAAAAATAATTTTAGAAAAATTATATTAACTAAATGAATATACATGTTTTTCTATTGTATTAACTATATATGCTTCATTTCAGCCCCTCAGAAACAGGAGACAATTTCTTGTGGTTTGTTGATAAATAAGTACAGTGATGCTTCCAACACAGCCAATGTCAGTGTACAGTAGTAATACTGCTCTGCATGTCACACTCAAGAGATGCTGCAAACATTGTGTGGCATTTCAGAGACCAGGGGACACGTAGGAAAAAAAAAACTCTGTAGAGAGGATATGAAAGTCTTGCTGGTTCTGTACCCTGTGGTGACTGAGCTGCATACCCTGTGGCTGCACTGGGTGGTGGTGTCAGGCAAGGCATGTAGCCAAGTGCACAGAGCCGTGGTGTTTAATCTCATTGTCAGATGGAGCAGGCAGCCTGGCACTGTGTCTCCTCTCACAATGGGCACTTTTGTTGTTAGATTAATATATCCGTGTCCTTTTGTTTTGACGAGGGATCTAACAAACAGTTTATATCTCTAGAGGTGGAGCAACATCTCAGAGAAGCTTTTGCTTCTGCCTTCTGAAGGGAATCTGCTTTTGAGCAGCAAATAATCTCTTTGGTTTTGTATGTCCCTTTCGCCTTGTCTTTTCACTCCTTACTATTCTGGGCCCTTATACAAAGCTTTTTGGTTTTGACCTTGGTTTTTCTACCTAAAAATGCTTGTGAAAATAGGCAGGTGATTTCTTTAGTTATTTTATTCCTAAATTCAGAAGGAGCTGCCTTTGTAGGTATGTTTGTGCTGTCTTGGAAAGTAGACCTTATGTTCAGAAGACAAATGCAGCTTTTTCTTTCATAGCAACCTTCTAGTTTTTCTGTCCCCTATAAGCTAAGACACCAAAATAGCTCCTATTAAATGTCCCTTCTTGTCCAAGGGGATTACTCTGCAGAATCAAACATTTTTGCAAACTGCAACACTTCAGTTTTCACTAATGTATCTCCAGTTCAGTATTTCATAATAAAATGCTGTCTTCTTTGTCAGCTTTCATCCCAAGCTGTTAGTAATGCAAGTAGAAATATGTAACACCAGAGTCTAATTTACCTTTTTTTATCAGGGAAACAAAGTCACAGAAAGAACCAGTGATTTATCTAGTCTCATTTACTGATGACTAAATATCGAAGCATGCAGCAGAATTTGAATTCTATGTCCTTTATTTTATTTAATATACTGCACATTTCTCCTACAGCCAGTAATAGAAACCAGGAATTGTGCTGTAACCATGAGACAATGCTCTGTCAATGGAACATCCAGATGCTGTGGTGAGAGGGGGCCAGCTTTCACATGGGATTATGAGGAGAGTAAGGAGCAACATATGTAAGGAACAGCAGATATTCCTTTTTTTATCTTAACATTTATGGTGATTAGATCATTCTTCCAGTGGCACAAACCTGTTTCCTGCTAGGCACTTTCTGGTGTTTTGCTTGTTCTTGTTTTGTGTGTGCAGAGCAATGGAGCATCACTGTAGCTCCCTCCAGTCCCAGTTTCTCTCCATCATTGGTATCTTTGCCATTCAATTCCCCATCCACTACAGCAACTTACAGTGTTGTCTCATAGACAGATTCTTCCTGTTTTGAACTTATCCTAATAACCTTAGCTAAGGTATCAAGTGGATGACCATCTTTGTCTTCAAGATGGGTGTTTTGTTAACTTTTAACTGATGGACAAGGGCCATTTACCTTGGTTATATTGTATCGTAATAAATGGTTCACTGTGCTAAGGTGAGAAGCAAGATAGCCTTGGACATGTGAGCCTGCCTAACCCTTGTCCCTTGGCCTGCTACTGCAAGTTAGTTTCTAGGGCTGTGTACAGTTCTCTGGCTCCAGAACCTTAGCTGGAGGAAGGAGACAGATGGAAGAGAAGGAAGCAGTTTATCCTTCCCAGGTCTCCTTTCAGTTCTTCTTTCCTCTTCCAATGAGCAGCTGAGAGGATACAGGGAAAAAGGGAGGATCGAGACAGTTAGATGGAGCTCAAAAGTTAGAAATCAGCTGCAGAAGTACCTGGCAGAAGGGGGAAATAGGGAGTAAATGGGGTAGGACTTGGGGGATGAGATGAAAAAAGTGGTGGGAAGAGATGTAAGTGGAAAATGAGGATTAATAGGGTAACAGACATGTGTGAATGGAGGGGAAGACTGACGGAATTGTAAGATCTCTTCTACCGGGCATCACATGTAGTTTGCATGTATAAATCACATAAAACTTTCCCAGGCTTTATGCTGAATAAGGCAGGAGCATAGTACAGCTCATGCTAGAGGAACGCTGATGGGTCCCTGTGGTTTAATACGAGGCTAATAATGCTGAACATTATAATTTAGTAATGTGGCCAAATGGCTGCTTTGCTTATGGGGCAGAAGTTATACATGCTAGTAGTTAGCGGGTACCTACTGAGCCTGTTTGTGATGGGCCATTATCATTAAAAGGGCTGGATTGCTTTGTAGCCAGGTCCTTCTCCATAGGACCAAAGAAACAGAAAGACATCGTGGCTTCCTAGCACTTTGTAGCCATTCTGTACTGTGCATTGGTGTAAGCTAAGGCAGAGAGGACAGGACAGCGGTGACTTAGCCTCATCTTGTTTGGTTTGGCTTGTCAATTTGAAGACAGTATTTTTCCCCTGTAACTTGCTTTCTCTAGATGTGTCACTAAAGATACATGTATTCATGTGTATATATGACTTTGCCTTGTGATATGTGTTGATTTGTGTTGTCATCATGAGAGCTCAGTTATTGTAATGAAAACAAATGACTTACACATACAGAGAGCAAACCATACATTTCCATGAGTTAAAAAAAAAAAAAAAGAGAGAGATTTTGCAGATGGCATTACTATCTCTGAATTTCAGTGTTTCTGTTTAACAGAGAATGTGGTTTCTTCCACTGCAGACAGCAACACACACGAGGCAGACAACTCCCCCATATTAATATCAGATATAGTTGAAAGTGAAGTCAGAAAACACAACACATGCTAGAAACAGTGGTTTACACGGGATTAAAGCTATCTAGAAAAAGGATGCAGAGGAAAAACTAGGAAATGAGGGCTTTTTATTTAGTCACATCACATCCTCTCCATTACAGGGAATAAAATCTCTTAGGGTCAAACTCTGCCGAATGCCCGGGGATATCCCTATCCCAGTGCCGCTGCATAGCATGGGCTACTGACAGTGTGTCACAGCGTAAGGCAAGGAGCGGGAGGCTGGAGTGGGCGCACTGCACCCCACGGGAGTCCCAGCGCCCACAGCCCGGGGAACGGGGCAGCCCCCGCCGCCTCCTGCCCCGCCGGCGTTGCGGAGGGCATGAAGTAAGCAAAAACTAAAACCCGCAACACCCGAAAGCCTTGAAAGGAAAGCTGTGCAGAAGAGTGTTGCTCTTGCCCCCGAGGCGCGCAGGCAGCCGTCTGGCACGGCGATGGCTGTCGGGGGGCGGCGGCCGTGAGTCTGTCCTGTGCCCCCGCCGCGCCGGCCCGAGCAGCGCCGCTCGCTCCCGGCTCCGTGCGCTCCTGCCAGCCCGGGGCTGGGCCCTTTAAGAAAGCACAGCACAGTAGCAGGGGCCGGCCCTGCCTCCCGCAGCCTGCAGCGCTGGAGCGGGGCTGGGGAATGGGAAGCAGTTCCTGGTCTGGGTCCGAGGGAGCGCACGTAGCAGCGGCAGCCGCTGCTGCCGCAGCAGGAGCAGCAGCAGCAGCAGCAGCAGCAGCAGCAGCAGCAGGCACCCCAGCTCCACTCGCCCAGCAGCATCCAGCGTGGGGATCAGCGTTCTGCCTGGCTCCCTGACACGGGATGGACGTTCCTGAGCACTGAGCTCAGCCGCTGTAAAAAGCAAGTAGGAAAATATACAGCTGGATAAAATTGGTAAGTCAAACTAAAGTCACATCCTGCTCCTTGGGCTGCAGTTTTCCATTTTCTTAATTTGTAATGTTCTTTGCAAGCCTTTTTTTTTTTTTTCGTCTTCTAAGTAAGAGCAGCTGGGAAAACATGGAGGCAAAATAAAAGCGTAAAAAAACTTTGAGGATTTGTTAGTGTTTGCGCTCCTATTTTTTAAAATCCTCTTTCCACATTGACGCTTTGCTGCAGGAGCGAGGAAGGAGAAACCAGCAAGTGCTTTTGCATGTGGGGGGACAGAAAGCTAGTACCAGTTGTAATTGGCTTTTCTCGCGGAGATGATTAAAGAGGGAGATTTGAAACAGAACAAAAAAAAAAAAAAAAAAAAAAAAAAAAACCACCCCAAACTTTCAAGAACTTGAAGTGACTTGTCCCTTGCTTTTCCAGAGTAAAAACATGTCCCATGTTGAAGAGATTTAAAACGCACACTGCAACAGAAATAAGGAACTTTTAAAAACTGTGTTCTCAGTGTGAATCTGGGTGCCAAAGTATTGCCGGGCAAATGTTGTGTATGTTTGTTTAAATTTAACTAAATCCATCGGCAGCCCTGGGAGGGCAGAGGCACGAGATGCCATTTCCCCTTGCAATGGACAGAGGGCGCTGTTGCTGCACCTGGCATCAACCTCCCTGAAATGGGGACCTGGTAAAAATTCAAGAGAAAAATCGAGTACAGGCAAGATGTTTTAAGCAATTAAACCAGAAATTGTCCGCACGTGCAGAAAGCTACAGTGCATAGCATCCAGTTATAGTAGTCAATGTTTTGAGTTTTTGTTCCCTTAAGTTTTGGGTCAGTTCGGTTTTTTTGTTTGATTGTTTTTAAAGAGGTGATCTGAACTATAAAGATAAATATATTAGAGCCTGGTTATGACCCTGTTATCTTTTCTGGAGTCAGCCTGGATCAAAAAGGGAAGGGAAAGTGTGGACTATCTTGATGGCAATGTTACTTTAGTAATGATGTGGGAGATGAGGAGGAACTGTCACTCAGTGTTGATCAAGTTGCAGGCTGGAGTTAGACATCTGACATGAGAACATATCCTTTGTATCCAGTACAGATGTGTGGCGGAGGGTAGAGAGCTATAAGCTGAATATGACTGGTAAACCCTAATGACTGAACTGCATATTGCCAAGTAGTTTGGGGTAAGGGGGAAGGTCATGTCCAGGCAGCTTTCCTCATAGAAATCTCAATACCACTACAGGTACAAGAGGCTGATAGTTGTGCCATATTTTACCCACATATAACAAAGAGAATAAACAGCAATAAAATGTTCTTATCTTTGTGTGTGTGTACCTGCTTATGCATAACCTGGTGTGTATAATAATATTCTACTGCTTTGTGGAATAGGCATTTGGGTTTCCTTAATTCAAAGGCTTTTAAAGGAATGAAGGTATTATTTTAACTAGTGCAGTTCTCTTGTGAGTAGAGAAGGATCAGAGTTGTCGGGTTTCCCTCTGATGTAACCTCTGTTAGAACTTGATGTTTCTGTTGTGACCTGGTGCTTTGGATGTGCCTTGATCAAGATGTTTCTGTCTGACTGTATTCCTGTTACTTACAAATCACTTGCAGTGGAGTGGAAAGATTTGCAGGTTTTGAGTCCTTAATGTGAGACATGCTGGGCAAAGCAGATTAAAAGAACTGAATGACCATATGGAACACAGTCATTCTGGCTTCCAATTATTATGCCTCACTGAAAAGTGTAGAGTTCTACTACTTCTGCTGAAACAGTGGAGTGTGTGAACCGAAGTCAACTTTAATTCCTGCAAGGGACAGTTAAACAGTTATTATATCCTTGTGATCTTAGTAGTTTTTCAGGAAAAAAACAGCCATTTCTTTATACTCCTTAAGGTTCATTAGACATCCAGGTATGAATGGCCCTTTGAAATGATTTACTAGATCAGAGAAAGGATTTCCCTTTTCAGTTCCTCTCCGAACTAACAAGCATTAGTCAGGTGCCTGACTGCTGCCTCAGTAACTTACTGAGGAATCTCTTTGACTTCCTTCCAGCAGACTGCTTGATGGGACTACTCAGCTGTCCACTGTGTGAGGTGCAGGACATGCTGAACCCTCACCCAGTGGAGCAAGTACATTGAGAGTGATAGAACTATCAGACATTCTGAGACACATCTGAGCCTAGCAGATGCTTGCCTTGGTACGGAGCTAATTTATGCATTCAGGGTGTCTCCTCCACCATCACTGATGTTCAGTTAAGCTTTTAGCAGTTACATCTCCTATTTGTCTGAATTACTTCTTTAATAGGGTAGTTGAAGTTGTTTCAGTTTAATTCTCTTACTTGCCTATATTTCAAATTAAAATCTTTGCTTCACAAAGGGAGGAGACTGTTTGATATGCCTGATTTGATTTTTACTGTGTTGTTTGGAAATTCACTTTAGTATGTGTTTTATTTTGCTCCCAAGTGTTTTGCTTTGAGTTATTTTGTGCCTGAAAGTCAACAATGTAAGTCTGTCTGTGGCTGATGTTGAGGTCACACAGTTAACTCCTGCAGAGTTCCCAAACCTGTAGCTTAATATGACATGTGTGTGAGATATTTCAAGTGTAAAGGAATCCTCCCCCTATATTTATGCCAAATTAAAGAAACTGAGCTTCCTTGAGTAGCTTTTTTCATAAGAGACCATTAATCTTTTTTCCTGCCAGTAGATACTGATACATGTTGGCAGTGCTGTAAATTCTGTGCCTGTCATTGCAGTACTTGTCTACTACTTGCTTACACTGACAGTAACTCTGCTAACTGAATCTATCTAGAGCGAGACTCATGGTTACTTAAAAAATTGCAGTCAGTTTGCTTTCTAATATAATTTGTTTTGGTCACTGTTTGGAGAGCTTCAGGTTCTTGTTGCTAATTCATCTTTGAGCATCTTACCATAGTCTACTTGATGAACCCTATTGCAAAATCCTTTCTCTTAGGATGTTTCTGGTTTCATAAAGTGCCGGTTACCAGAGGTTATGAAGGCTTGTGATGCTCACATAACTGAGGTGAATCTGGCCTTATTCTTTGCTGTAGGTAGAGCTTCTTTTTGCCTTGTATAACAGAACCAGGATCCCAACTTAAAACCTCAGTTGCATATCAAAAGCTCACTGTGCTGATGGTATAGTAACCTGCCTTGTGTTTTGATAAGAGATTTCATAGTTTTTTACACTGAACAGTGACAGATGTGACTTTATGCCTGATTTATATGCCTGTCTCTACTTTTGCAGTCATTTGGAATTCCACATTTTCCATTACACGTGGGACAATTTTATCTCTGTAAGTGGAGACCTCTCAAGATGTTGTCCTGTGCAAGATGAAAAAATGTTAACTTTCAGAGGAGGTGAAGGAAAGTAAATAAGACCTACTCTTATTTAGCTCTTAAGGTGGATGTGGAAAGCAGTTAATTCAGGAATGTGTTACCCAAAGAATAATTTCAGTGGAGTAGATACCTCTATGCAGCTAGTGCTGACTCTAGTACATCAATCATCTTCTGTCTGAGATGATGACTAAGCAGTTACTTTTCTTATATGTGATTCCAAAGTTCTTTTCTTGTTAGTCAGATTCATCTGAATCCTTGAAAAAACATCAATCTCTCTTTAATCTCAATCTATTATTAAGAGTATTATTTCTTAAACAATAATGAACAAGAAGTCTTAAAAAACTTTTAGGCACTCTACCAGTTTAGTTATACTTATAAAAACATGGTAGGGACCTAATATATCATTAAATTATCACATTTAAATACTACATTGACCTTGCCAACCAGTAAATCAAAGCAATGACAAAATCCCTTTTGTTCTTTTTGCTACACCCTGAAACCTGTGAAATAATCTTCTGGGCACGTATCAAAAGTATATATCAAGTTGATGTGTTTTGTAGCATGAAATGGGGAAAAGAGGTAGGAATTTTTAGATCCTACGGACAAAATAAGGCCCTGCTGAGATCTCCTCCCACCTCCTTTTTTTATAATCAGTTAAATTCAGGAGACCATGGATTGTAAAGTTTCTATCTGAGAAGAAAAAACAAACCGGCAGCTGTCAGTACTGCTATTTAGTAAGGGCTGCACTTCTCAGTGCCTTCATTGGAAAGAATAAGTTTTATATTCAGGGCTGTTTCTTACTATCCTGTTCCTTGTCAAATCGTTCCTTTGAGGAGGGGGCAGGTTGTGGCGTGTAACTGCTTCACAGTGCAACTGCTGACTTATGAACTGGAGCACAGAGTAAAAGCAATTCTGAAGTCTTCTTCTGCATCACTTTTGGTTTCCTGCTGTCACACATTGTTCTGTTTGAGAAACATGACATGGTAAGAAATGTGGATGGGCAGGAGGAGAATAAAATAATGAACTATCTTTTATGCCACGTTGTGTACAATGCAATATCCAGGGGCAACAGGTAGGCTAATGGCACTCTTTGCAACTGCCTTTCCCAATTCTTTTCACTTGGGCTTCACTTTTTTTTTTCCACTGGGCATTTTTTTGTTTAGCCAACATGACATGTTACCCAGAGTGTGTGTCTAGCTCTGCAGGCCTCTTTCCAGATATATTGAGAGGTACCTGTAACTTTACCTACATCTGTTATTAACCGGCATGATCATACGGCTCTGTTTATTTTGAAATCATTGGAAAGTACATGAAGAAACACTGTAATTTTATTTCTCCACAAGAATCTTTTCCAGCAGCTGATGAAACCCATGCTCATGCCAAATGAAAAGCTCTTGTGTTATCATTTTCAGTTAATTAAAAAAATAAACACCAATCCCTTACAGCAGTCGTTTTATAAATACTGTGTGTGTATTTGAGCGTGTATGTGCATGCCTACGCCAGTTCTTCACTCTCATATTGGCAGCTTGTGCCTTTGACAGCAGACTGGGAATTATTCTACACTTTCATGTTCAGGACTTGATGCAGGGATACAGGGGTGGATGAAGGAGTTTGTTTGTTTTAGTACATCTTACACCAGCTGAAAGAGACCCAAAATAAAGTAAAAACTTTAGTGTCTGTATCATAATGGCAACTTTTTTTTGGGGGTGTCTTTTTTTCTGTTTTCCTTGTGGGTTTTGTGTTTAGTGGTTGTTGGTTTTTTTATTTGATTAGTTGGTTCGTTTTTAAGAAAACATGCAAAAAGACTCTATTTTTGTCTTCTGGTAGGCAAGCAAAACATTTTTTCTGGGTATTTGATACTTTATTAAAATGAAGAGTTACTTGATTAAATGTGCTAAATTTGTGTGTGCTAAAAGGCAGGAAGCTGGGTTTGCTGGAATAGAAAGGTGCACTGGCAGCTGTGGCTGAACTACCTCTTGGCACCCACATCTATTTATTAAGTGCAGATCTCAGTAAGCTGAAGGATTATTGTCTTCAAAAAATCTTGGACAGCTTCACTGGTGAATTAGATTTCTTTTGCTTTCCTTTTAGGAAGGTAAAATTAATTTAGTTTGGGTGAAAGCTGTTAAACTGACAGTCCTGGAACACTGCAGTCCCTTTGTTCAGTCACAGAATAAGTGATGCCTTGGACCATGATTGAGTCAGCTTCCCCAGTGCTGCTCTCTAGCTGTGTGTTTTGGTCATCAGAGGATCAAAACCAAAGTTTAACATCTTTCTGTTCAACTTCATTTTTTTGGCCAGCATGGTCAGGTTGCCAACAAGGGGCTGACTAGTTAGATTTGGGATGGCTTCTTCTTGAATCTGTTTAGGTTGTGTTGGCAGAAGTCCTTGAGATCTTTTAGTTTCAAGAGACAAATACTATTGTTGCAAACTCCCTCACTTATCAGGAGAGTCTTGATCAATTCATTTCACGTGAACAGCAGTCAAATGGGAATGTTTTCTGTTCATTATGCAGAATGGATTAAGCCTAGTGACCTGGTGGAAGGGCATACTGTATTCCATTACCAGCCCTGTGAAACATTCAATTGCCCGATAGGGTGTTTCAGTATTCTGCTTATATTACACAAGTCTTGTGCTTTTAGGCTCTGCATTCTTTTCCTGATTCAGAGGCCCTTTGGAAAGTTGCACGTGGGCTTTTACATTAAGTTCATCTAGATATCAAAGATTGTGAACTGGAGATACTTTCTTTCAGACTGGAAGGTGGGCCAGAGGAACTATGTGTGAAAGGGGCACAGAAGTCCTTGTCATAACTGCAGAGATGTGTATTAACTGTAGCACAGACTAAACCTCTTGGCAGGATATTGTATTTAAAAAAGAGATATTGTTTTTAAACAGTATGCAAAGTTTGTATTCTTATGTTTGTATGTATGTTTTCTTCCCCCTTTTCCTGAAATTTAAACAATAACTGTCTTTTAATCAGACTCTCTAGATAAAAAATATCTTTTATTTCTGTCTGTGGAGAACTTAATCATAAAAGTATACATTTGTACTGGAAACTGTTTTTCACTCTTTGTGCTGGTTATTTTTTAATGACACACTACTCAGGTTATAGAGTGAAACTTGGCCAGGTAGTTCCAACTTCCTGTTTCTTGTTCACTTCCCTAACAGTTCTTTCATCGTCTAATACCGTACAGTACTTGGATTGGAAGCCCTTCAGGGATTTATTAACATTGAAAAACCTTTTAATTATTTTTTTTTCACTTAAAAAGATATCCGAGAACAAACAATGAGTTCTAGTTATGATGGGTTTTAGTCAGTAATGTTGTGGTTTTGCCAACCATCCGATGTTGTGTTTAAGGTACCTGACTTGTAGGTGAAATTAAAATGGCAAAATGAAAACATGCTTCAGACAAGTTATTTTTCCCTGTTTCACTTGTCTTTTAAATGCACCTTAATTAGCTGAAAAAAGGCAGCTACAGCAGTGCTTCAACTTTGAGCACAATAGGGAGAACAAGAAAGTGTGACTGCAAGGGTTTGGAGACTTATGTTCATGCTTGCTACTTTGACTTCCTTCATGTCCCAAGGCACAGTCAATTAAAATAGCTCAGAGTTACATTTTCAATTTCTCAGCCTGAGAACAAAATGACATGAATAGTCAGGCATCTAATGTGCAAAATTCTTGAGGAAAATATAGCATCTGGTACCTCAGAAATATTTGAACTCTCTTGAAAGTCTTGTCTCTCATCTTTACTTGGTTATTAACAAAAGTAATTTCATATTTCAGAAGAATTTGTTAATCTTCACAGGGTGCTGTAAGATCTTATAATTAAGAGAAACTGGTTTTTAATGCCCTTGAATGTTTTAACATTATTTCTTTGGGAACCAGAGCAAAGATCAACAGGACTGGAGTTCTAGTACAGTATACTTGCTATGTGGCTGTTTTTACAATCCAAACATTAAGTTGTGAGTTTTTCCTTCTGAACTTTTACTTAATTTACAAACTATTTTTGATTCCAAAAATGTGCTAGACCAACATGGGGCCAGTGCAGCATTCTTAGCACTCAGAATGTCTTGTGGGACAGCAGTCACAGGGAGCTGTTGAGTTACCAAATGGTTCTAGTGACTCTGCTTCTGAGGACCATTTTATATGGAGCATATGTGAAAAAGCAACAGAACACACCAGCACCACCAAAAGAACTTTCTGCATTAAACACTTATGTTCTCTTTTTCTTTTCTCAAATGCAAGAGATCAGATATGGTAAACAGTCTTGGTGTGTGTGGAGAGGGTTGGATACCTACTGCTGTACAACAGTATGTAGTAAATTATGTGTATTTATAAATACATATTTTGATGAATAATGGATACTTGTAGGTATGAGAGTGAGTGTTGTTTTGTAGTTGCACAGTTTGAAGGACCTGAGCTGGATTTGATTCTGGCTGTGTGTGTGGAAGGGATATACATGAAGTTATCATGCTACTTGCTTTATTGAGCCCCTTATCCCAGTGTCTGAAACTGTGATTTGTTATGCTGTGATATGATCCGAAATAGAACCACAACTCACTGTAGCGGGTTCTTTCAATCCCCTGGGAATGTTTGTCTGGCTTAAATGCATGAAACTGAAATGTGTAATATAGAACTGAAGCTTATCGTGAAACTGAAATGTGTAATATGGAGCTGCAGCCTATAGATCAACACTGACTCCACTTGTGGGAATGAATGAATACCTCATGTTTGATGTGCTACAGGAGAGTTCACAGATTACTTCTTATGTTACAGTGCTATATTTTTCATGCCTTTTCAGCTTCATGGGTTTAGCTTTTTTCCTGTGTGTAGAATAGGGTGGTATTACCGTGGGCTTTTCAGTATAGAAATAGAATATGAAAAGATGTCTCTCTGCTGACTCTTTTTAATGCTTTCTGAGACTTATTTCCAGTCAAATTTCAATCAAGTCTGAAAAAGACAGGTTATTATTTCTATACCCATCCACACATTTCACACCTAAAAAAGTTGTATGTTTCACTTGGATTCTTTCTGGATGATTTTCTGTGTTAATTTTCTCACTTATCTACCACTTTTTACAGTTCCTTTGACAACTTTAACCCCTGAATGCAGGTCAGTGAAGATAATTTCTCAGGATGGAGTCAAATGATTGCATGATAGGTGGGAGAGTTCACCTTCATACTGGTCTTTGGAGGTGCTCATGAATATCACAGAGCTTTATTGATGTTGCAGTCTTTTCTTATGATCCAAATTTTTACCTGAAAATACATAAGAACCTACAGGTGAATAAATGCCACTCAAAAAAGCTTCCATAAATTTACTTACTAAAGCAAACAGACTCACCCTTATTCTATCTGCCCCTCTAACATTCTAGTTCTATTGTACCCTGTCTGTTTTTGCTTTATTTATCTATCCTGTCTTGGCTCAGTGTAGGATGAGGTATGCAAGACTGAAAGAGCCCTCCCAAGTCACGGAGTACAGCGTTTCTGTAATTGCAGGAAATTATGTTGCAGGATTCCCTTAGTAAATTTATCAATCTCTGTCTCAAAATTAAACAGCTTTTGCTCCTGTTGCTTCCTATTGGGAAGCCATTCAAGAACCTCACTCCTCTGATGTTTAGAAACCTGCTTCTAATTTCCAAACTAAATTTGTTCATAGCCAGTTCATGCCCATTTGGTTTTGTGCCAACACTGGTCTCTAACTTTAATAGTTCTTCCCCTTTCTTATAATCCTCTTGTGATCTAAGGGAATTCTTGACTTTCTCTCATTCTGTTTTTCCCTAAAAGGGAAGATATTTAAAATTGTGCTTCTCTTCATTATGTTCTTTATTATCAGTGTCATTGGGCCTTGGTTTGGTACAACCTTTAGACTTGAGAGCTCTTTAGTCTTTCCAGTCATTTCTCAGACAGAAGCAGGAAAAGGTGGCTGTTTGCATGTTCCTAGATAGACAGAGAGCATGTGTAACTTTTTGTTAACTCTGAGACCAGGAGGGTGAGATGGGGAGAAAGAGAAAGTGGCCTGCAAGTTTTTGCATCTGTAAAAAGCTTTAACTGGGGACTTTGTGAAGAATGACTTGTGTCTGAGTATCTGATGCCTGAGACAGACAAAAGCATCGATCCACTTCTTCCATCCAGCCCAGCTCTCCCATTGCTCTGTAAAAACCTGCTTGAAATGAGCCAGCTGATAAAACTTTTGGAGGGGATGCAGCTCACAAATGAGTTTTTGAGGGCAACTTTCCAGCTGTTTCCTCAGAAGGAATGAGGCAAGTGGCTCCCAGAGCCCCAGACAAATGCCTGGGATCTTTCTTCCTCAGAGTGCGTGGAGAGTTCCTGAGAAGAACTGAGAAACCGGGGGCTGATGGAGAGATGAAGCCAAAGGCCTGTAGTGGGAACCTCCTGCTGTCAGGATCCCACGCTAAGCTGCAGCTGAGGGCGGGCATGGAGGGAAGAGAGAGCTGAGTAAGGTTTGCTGTGACCTTGATGTGTTCCCATGCAGTCTCTCTTTGTGGGCAGTGCTCGATGGCATCGTTTACAAGATTCCTCAAATGCCCTTAAACTCAGTATAAAAAAAAAGTATAGTCCATTCAGCATGCTTTTCTAGATATATTATATAGTATAATTTTTATTATTTATTTATTATTATAATAATATAATTTATTATATTATATATATTATATAATATGTACGATATTATACTGTCCTTACCAGGATGCTATTGGTCTTAAAATGTTAGGATTGAGGATGGATGTCTCTTACAAGAAAGCTTTTTCTTTAGCTGAATATATCAAAACCAGGAGTTTTTGCAGGGAAGTACCAGTCTCAGTCAAACCGTCTCAGGTTGAGGGTGGAATTTTGGGGCAGGAGGACAAAAAGAGGAGAGGAGGGAGATCCAAAACAAAAGATCTGTCTCCTGTATTAGAGCAAATGGTAGGTAGTAGGTAAGCATAGCAGATGGTGTGAGAGTAGTGTGACTTATGTTCAGATCTATCACCTTAAGGTGAATATGGTGGTTCTGAGCTCTTCTGAAGTTGGTGTCTGTATTTTTCTGTGTATATTATTTTTGATTTCCAAAGAAATTTTTCATCTGCATTTTTTCATAAATTTTTTTCATGAGTACTTTTTCATCTCTACCCTGTTTTATTTTCTCTGCTGCTCCTGCAGCTAAGAGGTGTGCACACACAGATAGGGCAGCTGGCTGTATCGTGTGCTCCTTGTATTGCCCCACTGCTGGGAGTTTACCAAATAAGATAACTCCAAAATCCTCTTGGAATGAAGGTGCCCAGGACTGATACAAAGGAATACTTAGGACTTGTTTGCTGATCACTAATTCATAGTAATTGCCGTTCTTCTCCTCCCAAAGATCTGTTTAAACAGCCTTAATAATTCATTGCACGAGGTGCTTATGCTCTGATGACTATAATTAAATATATTAAATATATTTAAAATTGACTTTGATTGTATTCAAAGAAGCAGAACTGATCTCTTTCTTTTCTTGTCCATCCTAATGATCTTCAGCAGGAAGAGTTTAAGTTTACAGGTAATGAATGGATCTAGTTGGTGTCAGCATAGACTGAGTTGAGCCAGCTGGAGATGCCCTCTGCCTAGGAGGTTTTTCAGAATCCAGTATACTCTTCTGTTTTACAACAAGCCCTTGTAGTCACTTATTGGTTCTTTGTTAATTTATAAAATAGGAATGGTAACGATTGGCCCTACTTTAGTTAAAAAATAGGCTGGTTGAAAATCTTTCCCTCTTTTGACTCTATTCTTATGCTCTGATTGCCTTTTGTGGTAGTCTCTCAAGATGATAGAGAAGTTATATTAATTGTAATATACCTGTACCTCTGTTCTCTACTTGAAAATATGTGACAGAATTGGGAGAGAATGCCTGACTAGACTCCCTGTATCCAGGCACTTCTCCCATGGAGGTAACCCAAGTTTTGTGCAGATCCTGTGGTTCAGTTTCAGGAGGTGCAGTGAGAACTCTGAGCCCTGTGTGCAGGCAATTGCTGCTGAAGGAGTTCTTGGGACACTAAAAAAAGAGGAGGATGAGTGTGCTGTTGATGCTTGGTCTGTACTTTCAAGGACTTAGGAGGCTGAATTTCAGCTGTACATCAGAATGTGGCTTCCTGGGGCGTCTAATCAAACATCAATAAACAGTCCTTTACTGTTCTGTCTTTTTGGCTCCTTGCTTGTTGCTCAGAAACTGAAGAAGAGTCACGACTAGCAAAGGTTGCTCTCTGAGTTCTGCTGGTAATTCTTATTAGAGCTCTTTGGTCGGGATTAGTTCTACTTTCTCTCTCTGGAATCCTGGGGAGAAGGTTCATACTGGACAGGCAGAGCTAGAAATAAATGTGCTTTTAAAAGGCCATATAATGTCCACAGAAGGAAACAAATGGCTGCATTCAGCTTATAGGAATGACAAAATTCTTTGCTATTACCTTCCACCTACCCACACCTCCCTGGCAAATGTGATATGGGATACATTTAACAGGTTCACATATTGAGGGCCTGATGATGAGCATTCCTACTATGTTTTCTTTAATTCCTGAGTAAATGTATACATATATGATACACTGAGCATACTGTGCATGGTACTGTAAGCCTTGCTTGCAAAGGCAGCTCAGTAGTTTTTCTGATCTTACAGTTGCCATTCATTCAGAAGGCCAAGGCAAATGACCAAAATGACCCTTTTCCAGCGGGGCACTTTGAGGGAGAAACAGACTGGGCACTGATCTCTTCTCTCTAGTGACCAGTGAAAGGACCCAAGAGAACGACATGAAGCTGTGTCAGGAGAAGTTTAAGTTACATATCAGGAAAAGATTTTTCTTGGGCTCTGAAACAGGCTCCCCAGGAAAGTGGTCACAGCACCAAGCCTCTCTGAGTTCAAGACACGTTTGGACAACACTCTCAGGCACATGGTGTGATTCTTGGGGTATCCTGTGAGGAACCAGAAGTTTGACTTTGATGATCCTAGTGGGTCCTTCCAACTCAGGAGATTCTATGATTTTAAGAAAAGACATGCCTGAAAGCTCCTAGGTGCATGGCAGCACTGATTCTGGGGAGAGGGGAGTCTGTTTTGAAAAGTGATGTAGTAGCTGGTTGCAGTGATATGAGGAAGAAGGGAAAGTCTGGTCTTAGCAGAAAATAAATACTATTTAATTAAAGAGGTCACCATATAATGATAACATTCTGTTGTGGTTATTTTTGTTTGGGGGGTTGTTTATTTATTTTTTTACCATCAAGCTCTTTATACATAACCTGAACGTAGCCTGAGCAAGAATCTGATGGTTTGTTTAAAAGAA
Source organism: Myiozetetes cayanensis (assembly GCF_022539395.1). Classification (NCBI taxonomy): domain Eukaryota; kingdom Metazoa; phylum Chordata; class Aves; order Passeriformes; family Tyrannidae; genus Myiozetetes; species Myiozetetes cayanensis. The sequence continues at coordinate 29,410,079 of NW_026087411.1, read as the reverse complement.
CAGGATCTCCATTCACCAAATTAAGATGTAGTGCTTTAAATTGAAAGGCTAGTTCAATTCACAAAGGGAGTAATGTGAACGTTTCAGTGCTAAAGAGACTTTCAGTTACAATGATGTTTTTAGTAGCACTGATTTTAGACTAGGTTGGGGTTTTTTTGTCTGTCTGATATTAGCAACCTGAGATTTAGTTTCCATGTGATTTTTGTCCTTATGTTCATTGGGAAATAATCTCATTCTGAATAAGGACCTTCTGCTAAGTGATTTTGTTCATGCCCTTCTTGTTATCTTTCCCCGTTGTGTGTTTGAGATATATTCATGGGAGCTTTTTGCACAGCTGACTGCTCGGTCACTTCTGACGTGCTTCCTGGTGACAACACTAAAGGCATTTAATGTTTGTAAAAGGCAGGATTGCCCTTGACTTGTGAGCAGCAGTCAATGCCAAGTGTGGAGTCAGAATGGCCACACCTGTTATCAGGTATGGAGGCAGGAAAAGTCTCATGGTGGATCTTAAACAGGACTGTATTTAATGTGTGCTATATAAAGACTATGCCTCTGAAACAATTGAATTTCTCAGTTAGGTGGGAAATAGACTGGATCTATTTGAGGTGGCTAAGGAAAGAGTCAGCTGTCAAACAAAGCTGGCTAAAATCTGACTCTACTGATATGCTTTAGAGCTTTGCTCTGACTATTTGTTATGCAAGACTGAAGTTTAGCTGTTTCAAAATTATTAACTCCTTGATCAATTATGTGTGGGGTGGGATGACCCTGGCTGCAGGCCAGGTGCTCCCCAAAGCTACTCTGTCACTCTCCTCAGCTGCACAGGGTAGAGAAAATACAATGAGAGGCTCATGGATTGAGACAAGAACAGGGAGGGATCGCTCAACAAGTACCATCATGGGCAAAACAGACTCAGTTTGGAGAAGTTAGTATTATTTATTACTTATCAATCAGAGTAGGATAATGAGAACTAAAACCAAATCTTAAAAACACCCTCCCCCATCCTGCTCTTTTCCCCCAGGCTTATCTTTTCTCCTAGTTTCTCTACTTTCTGCCTGCAAGCAGCATAGGGGAACATTCATCACATGTTGTTTCTGCTACTCCTCTCTCCTTAGGAGAAGGACCGCTCATACTCTTCTCCTGCTCCAGTCTGTGGTTCCACACATGGTAGGCAATTCTCATGAACTTCTCCAGTGTGAGTCCTTCCCATGGGTTCTTCATGAACTGCTCCAGCATGGGTCCCCAGTGGGGTCACAGGTCCTGTGAGCAAATCTGTTCCAGTGTGGGCTTCTCTCTCCATGGGCCTACAGGTCCTGCCAGGATCCTGCTCAAGCGTGGGCTTCTCCCAGGTTTACAGCCTCCTTTGCTCTGGCATGGGGTCTTCCAGGGGCAGCAAGTGAATATTTACCCTTCCATTACCCTCCACAGGCTGCAGGTGGATAACTTCTCTCCTGTGGACCCCCATGGGCTGCAGGGAAACAGCCTGCCTCACCATGGCCTTCACCACAGGAATCTTTTATCCTGCACCTGGAGCACTTCCTCCCCCACTGCCTTTGGTGTCTTCATAGCTGTTTCTCTCGCATATTCTCACTCCTCTCTCCAGCTGAAGTTGCTGTTTCGCAGTTTTTTCCTCTTCTCCAATATGTTATCCCAGAGGCACCACCACGATTGTTGATGGGCTCAGCCTTGGCCAGCAGTGGGTCTGACTTGGAGCCAGCTGGCATTGGTTCTGTCAGACATAGGGGAAACTTCTGTCAGCTTCTCACAGAAGCTACCACTGTAGTGCCACCCCCCCCGCCGCTATCCTTGCTACCAGAACCTTGCCACGCAAACTCCATGCAGAGCCTGACATTCAGACCTTGTTTTTGCTTGAAAATATTTCTACAAGGAACCTTCAGCTTGCTATATGTGCTTAATATAGAGGATAGAGATCAGGAACATACATAGCACTGTTAGGTTATGTAACTGGCTTTAACCTGGGCACTATTCTGACTTTTCTTGTGAAGTAGGAATATTCGTATTTCTAGAAATGAACCTGTTGTCATTTGAACCCTGTGCAAATGGGTACAATTTCCTTAATGAAGTTCTCTCACAATCAGCATGTAGTTCTGCCTCTGATCTTCTTTTACTCATTACTAAGTCTTAATTTGTACAGAGTTTCCTTTTTAAGTGGTTTTAAATGGAGCTCAGCTTTCCTGAGGCAGGCTTCAGTGCCACTTTCTGGGCAGTGCTTACTGGGTCTTTTCTTTATCAACACTAATTATACCCTGCCCAACTTGTCTGAACATAGTCCGATTCTGGGTGTGTTCTGTAACTAGAGAAGTGAAAACTGATGGCACTTTACCCTTTCTTACAAATGAGTAAATATCTCTTCGTGGCATCTCTGGCCCCAGTCTGGAAAAAAACCCCAACAAAACCAAACTATCTTATCCCAGTTCTTTTGAACAGCCCCAAACCAGCTCTAATTCCTTCCCTCTTGTTTTAACTTCAAACATAATTATAATTTAATTATGAACACCTTCTCTTATGCAGACAGAGATAATGATGAGTATCTGGTGGTACTCCAGTCTTACCTTTCCAATGGAACATGTAGAAGAAACTATGCACTACTGCATTCTTCAGTCATTCTTCAGGAGAATAGCAGAGGGCCTTGGGAATCCTGGCTTACTGACTCTGTGTTTGGCTTTGGGATGAGGTAGGAGGGAATATGGCTCAGCAGTTAGACCAGAGGACAAATGATTTGGATTTCTGGATCACTGAATACATCCTCTGTGTTTGTCTGTGTGGTGTGGAATAGCAGTGTGTGATTCTGAAGACTGACTTGCTGTCTAACTTTGAATCACCTATCTATTCTGGCTGAGATCCAGATCTCATCACAGTTGGTATCAGCACTCTTATTTTGGCTTCTCTGAAAGTCTATTCTCTCTCAGTCCATGAGATTGATTTCTATGTAATCATCTTTTTGGGGGCTAATTTTTGTCAGTCATATTTGCCCTATGTGTTGCAGATGTATGTGATATTTTCCAAAATCTGACAGTCTGTTAACATTTTTCTCTGAGTCTCTTCTTTCTCTCCCTGCAAGACTGGGTACACTTAAACTGGTGGACTCTGTTGAATTAGGGAGTTTCTCAGATGAGAGAAATACAATACAGCAATAAAAATGGTTAATTAATTATTTTGAAAGCTCCACTCTTAATTAAAAGATAGTTGAAAATAATTGCTCACATTCTTTTTGTGAATGTAAGAATCTTTGCTTAGGTTAGAAGATTAAAACTGTTCCATGGAAAACTTTCACTCATCCTCACTTTTATCTTGGATGGATACACGTGCACATGCCTGTATACACACACAGAGATACACAGGCTCTCCCTCCTTACAGTTCATGTACAATTACCTCACCTCTTCAAATCATGCTATACAGGAACATTTGTCTCCTACCCTTTTCTGCCCAACTTAGATACAACTTAGGCATCCTAGTTGTCCAAAATGAAATTTTTAGGATACTCAAAATATACTCTTTGATTTTTGATACCTTTTAGCAAAAAAATCAGAAAAGCTTCTGTAAACCCCAGATGTTTCAGTGTTACTTTTTCCTCCTTCACTTTTTTTTTATTTTTGAATCTGTCAGCCTCTGCCAGACTGATGGAATTGGTGCACAGAGGATGTAGGGGTGACCCAGACTACTTTTCACTTCTCTGTTGGCTTCATATATTCCCATTTCCATGGACTTAAGTTTCATTTAAATTGTCCTCACTTTTTCTATTCCTTCCAGAAACCTTGAACTAATTTTTTCCCTTGTCATGTCACAGATAATGTCTTGCCTCTGTGGCATTTTTGTCTTGAGCTACATTCTGCTGAAGTTTCACAGGCATCAAATTCTTTGCCAGGTATTGGGAGAAGGGTTTTTAAGAGCTCTGTCTCTGAACAGTACCACACAGCCTTCCCAGATCACTGGCCTTGTCTGAATTTTACAGCCTTAAATTCAAATTCATCTCATGCACTTTTTTCCCATAGACTGTTATCTCTTGAGTTCCATATTTATCTGGTCCCGAATGACTCTTTGTGTCATTGCCTTATGGTTTGTCTTCTGTCTCATTCTTTCAGCTGTCTGTTCTTTTCAGGGGTTGTCTTTCATTGAACTTGAACAGCTACTGATTTTGCTTTTCCACATTTAACGTTCTGATTGGGATCCCTTGAAATATTTGTGCTCTGAGAATTTTTGGCTCTGGTTAGTCTTCCATTATCACCTTTCTTCTTTTTCTTCTGCATTTGACATTTTTCCCAGATTATGCTTATCTGCATGTGTATTCAAGCCTCATATCTCAACCTTCCATGTAGAGGAATAGTATAAATGGTATAGATTTGCCAGAAGTCCATTCTTCCACAGCAAGAAAATAACCCTTCACATGTCACCTTTCAAGACACTCTAAGATAGTCTGTGATACAATAGCTGAGAAATATCACTGCGTTCATGTCCCTCTTCTGAGAGCATCACTTATGTGGATGAATTTGCAAAGCTTGATGTTTTAAACAGGCACTTGCTCTAGTTGAACCTCATTATAACATAAACAGTAAGCTTACTCTTGGCTATTGACTTTAAGTTTCTGAAGTCCTTTACAAAAAAACAGTTGATTTGGTGACATGGCAGGTCTCTGTGAAATGATATTGCTGCCATTGGATAGAGGCAACACCAGATGATTCTGTGCCATGACAGGTATGGTACTGAATAGCCTTACACTTTGCTTTTCTTCCCTCTCTAACCATTAACTGATGTTGAAAGGAAGTTATGGAAAGTAACGGCAACTTACCAGTGTAGTATTTTTGCACCACTGTTTAGGACAGGAAATGCATGATGCACACAGACAGACCAGAGCTAACTTTAGTCTGGAGAGCTAAGAGGTCAGTGGTAGCAAACCTGAGGTTTCTTGAACTTGAAAATATGTTAGCCACCTATATAAGTACCCTGACTTCTATGCAGGCTTTATATAGCTTTTGTAAAAGGCTCTGCTGTGGTCCCTTGGTGCTGTTTTACCCAAGAAACCTAAATTAAAGTTAGAAGGCCATGACTTAATGTGCCACAATCAGACCTTTTGTTAAAGCTGGAAATAACCATAGTTTCTCTCACAGCAAGTGGATTTAAAAATATCTTACTCTCCTTTCATATACCTGTCTTTATTTTTCTTCATTTTTCCTGAACTGAGTGAAAGTAGAACAGTTTTACAGTGCACATTTCTTTTCCTTAGGCAGCAAAGGGTACTTATGGAACTGGATGCTCTGCAAACACTCCCTTGATCCTGAAACCTGGTGGCTTTATATAGGACTTTAAATTCTTGGGTATTTTGTTATGTTGTTTGTCCATGATTCTTGCAGTACTTATCAGTAATAATGAAAATTTTGACCATGACCTTTACATTGTGCCTCTAAACACAAAGGTCTTAAGAAAAAGCTACATTTGCTTTACATTTTCCATAGTAAGAACATACTAATTACTTTTTATTTTAATATGGTTTTCATATCTTCTCCACTGAAGCTATTCCAAAGCTGCTATTCTCTGTAGAAGTAACATGGAAATGATGTCATGGCAGAGAGACCGACATTAAAAATAGCATGACCCAGGGACCATTTGTCTTCTTCTGTGGCATCTGATCTTGAAAAATTGTCTGAATCACTGCAGTCCACAGGCTTCAGAGTAAAAGGGAGTTTGCTCTTTAACTGGGCTTTGCTTAGAGGACAAAGCAAATGAAAGTGCTGCTTGTGTGACTGAGACCAATGCAGCAAGCTGGAAAATCTGATAAAACTGTTCCTGTATTTGGACTTGCTCTCAATCCCTTGATAATGTGTTATTTTCCTCTCTGTACATGTGGCTAAATGTATTTAGGAAAGAATATCTGTCATTAGTTTTGCACTTCCATCTGAACATTTTGGTGGTACTTTAACCCTGATAATGAAACAAGAGTTTTGAATAGCAGATCTGCAAGATTGGCATAAATATTATTTGGTGCATTTTGTTCCTCAATGTTTTAAGCAATGCACAGTGTTTCTTTCTGCTTTCAGTCTAAGCCCAAAAACTTACCAAAACTAACCAATCCATTAAAACTGTGGGTCTGGAAACAGATTAATGAATAACTATCATCCTTTAGATGATTTGACAGTGAAGCTTTGTAGCTTCAGAGAACTCTTTCCAGCTCCATCAGGCCATGCCAGTCTAATGTTATGGTCTAATGTTATGCTTGCCAGCCCAGGGGCTTATGATGCATCAATATTTGCTAGTGGTAGGTTTCTGTAACATTTTATTTCTGCTGGGAGTTTCTTGCCTCTTCAGAGTTGATAGAGATGACCAAGGCGTTGTCTCTTCTCTCTGCAGAGTATTTCTTAACTGGAATAATTTCTTCTCACTACAAAGCAAAATCAGCTTTTAATTCTCTGCCTGGAGTTCTGGTGGTGCCTGCTGAAAAACACATTAATGACTGAGGCTCTCGTCATTCTGTTAAAATGGTGGCTGCGTTAACAGTTGGAGGGACAAGATATAGATCCTATGGCACAGCTTTGGGTAACTGGAGAAGATAGGTTCAGTGGTTTTAGGGTCATTGAAAATCTTAGATTGGTAGCAGCAATCAGCAGGCAGAGTAGCTGTTCACATTTCCAATCCTTTGCGTCATTAGATGGTCTAGAATGCTTTAGAAAATAATTTTCTGTGAATGAAGATAGATCACAGAAAAGCACTGTTTTGGTTCCAATTCAAGCACCCAGTGGTTCAAAAGCATAGAGAAGCCATCCAAGATCCATAGTATCATTTCAAAGCCTCAGTTGATGCTGTCATATACAGTGAAAAGTACATAATTCTCCGCTGTGTCTATCAGAAATTACTGTATTGTATTATGAATGCCAAAAGTCCAGGTTATTAATACAATGCAGAAGAACTGGATAAGAGCCTGCAGAAGCCTCTGTCCTCTTCCACAGTCATCAAATGACCTCACTGTGGTTTTGACTCTGCTGGTGTTCATAGAAACACAGATTCCCACAGATTCCCGAGATTTCTCTTGGAGGATGGTTGTCCTGCGATTAAAGCATCTACATATCTTTCAGGGTCTTAGTCTTCATGATTTAAGCCAATTTTGGTAAACTTTCCACTTTTCCTTCTTAAAAAAAAAGAAAAAAAAAAAAGAAAAAAAACCCTAGAGCTGTTCCTGGAATATACTATGACTTCATGTCGGCATGAGGTGCCAACATGCACATGGAATGGAAGAGTAGCAAGAAAAATGGCTTTTGCAACTTGGGTGGTATTTTCTGCATGAGAACTATCACTATTTTCTGACTGCCAAGTTATTGCACTCAGGCTCTAAATCTGTTTTGTATACAGAGAAGAGGTAAGAACTGCATATGTGTGAACTTGTGTTTCCGCCTTCATCCTGCCGATCAACATGTGCGTATGTGAATAAGCATGCAATCACACTTCTGTCCTGGGATGCGTGAACACATGCTCATGCTCTTCATCATGGAGCTGCAAGCTTCCTAGCAGGATGCTGTGCATGCACGTCGTTGTATAAACCCACAACCGCATCCAGCTCTCTCTTCCTTTAAACAGTGGGAACAGACAGTTTTTATTTTGAGCAGAAATCATGTATCTGGGACCTTAAACATACTTTGATGTTTTTGCTGTTTTTAAAAATCCTTACTCAGCTGCTGTGTTGTGAAATGTGGCTCTGTGAGAATCTCCTGACTGTGAAATATGAGGGTGTTTTGTTTTTGTGATTTTTTTTTTTTTTTTTTTGCTGGTCAGCAGTGGGATTTTGTGACCTCCAGCCTATATCTGTACAGTACATCTTGTATGTGTGCATTAGTGAGACAGCACAGTGCCTCCAGGAAATGCATTCTTTTGCAGTGGGCCATATGGGTAGCTTTGCATTTTTATGATGAAGATGGGAAGATAAAGTTTGTTGCTTACTCTTTTTCCTTCTTAAAACTTACTGAGTTTTGTCCCTGCACGTAGTTGAGGCATCCTAAAAGCATGCCTGAGATAGAACAGAGTTTAGCCCCTCAATGAGAATTTGCAACAGACTACTAGACTTTTTTAAAAAAATAATAAGACTAGTTTTTAAGTCTTGGCTGTTGCAAAAAAAAAAAAAAGTTAATAGTAGACATACCAGCCTAACCCCAACAGGTAGGAAGCTGGAGGCTGAAGTAGTTTTCAACCATATCAACATGTAACTAAAGCAAATACAAAAATAACCCCAAGTAGTCTTTTATCCAAGTGCATGCAGTCTCTCATCCTATGTTTCTGGCATAAAGAGTTCCTAGGACATCAACATGAATATTAGAGGCTTCTGTTGCTTTAGATAAAGGAGTAACTTGGCTATTACTTTTTCCTACTCAAACAAATCCAGGTGCAGGAGGGAGAGAAATGTTCACATACTAAGCCATTATGTTTCAATAGGAAATGGAGAATTTATGTGGAAACTTGGAGAGTCTTCCTCAGTTCAGAGGAAGTAATTAGTACTGTAGTGCTGCAGAAGGCTGTTTCTGTATTGTATCTTACAGATATTACCAACTGTTGCTTAAAGATAGGCAAAAGGATTACTCCTTAGCAGATGATAGAGGATCATGCTATGCCAATTTTGAGAGGAAAAAAATCTGAGTTCTTCGCTACTGCGTCTAAAGTTGTCTTTACTGACAACCAGTTTCCCACCTTAAGCATATACCTGTGTAATTCATAGGCCATTTTTTTCTCTGATCATTATTTCAGCTCCACTTCACCCTCCTTTCTTCAAATATATTCCCTATAGAATAACTGCTGCCCCCAAACTAACAATTGGGCTGTCAGTCTCCCACTTAAATTTGACTGTGAATAAGAAGTAAATAAAAACCTTTATTTCTGTATCCTTGTTCTCCCATCCGTGTTCCAAATGGTATTTTGCTGTCTTTCTCCTTACAGAGGCAATGCTTAAATCTATCTCTAGCTACTCAGAAAAGTGAGCTTTCTGTGGCTTCATTTTCTTTTCTCTTTCTCTTGTTCTCTCTCTCTTCTTTCCTCTTTTTCTAGTTGTATAAAGGGAATATTTTCAAACCATGCGTGAAGTGAACACAGAAAACCAGAACTCATAGTTCTCCAGGACATCCCTGTTTTCCTCATTGAGAGATTTTATTACAGTTGATAATCCAGGACATTTCTCAAGATATATTCACGAGTTACTTGTACAGCCAAGTACAATGTTCTTCTCTGTGTTTTCTTTAACCCCTCCCTGGTTCCATTTTACCTTTTTTTCCCTTCTGACTGCGGTGGGGCCCTGTGTTTCAGGACCTTGCATTGGCAGTAACTTCAACAGAAATCAATATTAAATTGGTATAGAAACAGGAAGGTTAGAAAGTCCTGTTACAGTAGCAAACTGTGTAGCAATTTAACAACCGTTCCAAGAGGGACCAAGTAATCATTTCAGCTGGAATCTTGTCTTTAATTTAAGCCAATGCATACTCCTCTGCATTCCTTGCACAAGTTACTTGCCAGTTACAAGGGTAACTGTCCCTGCTCTCAACTGCTGGTCAACTTACATCTTGAAGAACAATGGCTTTGGCAAGGAAAATAGAAAAGCATTATGCTGAGAAAAGGATGAGCTAAACTTCATGGTGTTACATCCTCGTCATCCTATACAAATCACATGTTTAAGATTCCCATATTTCATACTTATTGGTATAGATAGTGTTTCTTCTCCATTGTGCTGCAGCCATTCAACATAGATCCAGCCTAAGGAAAACATTTTCCTTCTCTACTCTTTTTTGTTTTTTTCTTTTCCCCTTTTTTATTTTTCTTCACACTCTACTGCCCTTCCCCCAAATTGGAGAGGACGTGTTCTTTCTGACTCCTGTCCAGGGTGCTCTAACATCCTGAAGGTTACAAATACAGTTTTTCATAGGCTTTTTTTGCTAGTTGCAGTGTCTATCTTACATCTCTAGATATTTTTATTTTCTGTGGTATGCCATGGCACATATAGGAATTCTCTGGCCCTGGAAATAACTGTCTACAGTGGAGATCACAAGCAGTTCATATCATGCACAATGGAGGAGCCTACTTGCTGTTTCTGAGAGAAGAGTTCATTACTAAGTGAAACTGGGAGAGCAGTACCAGAGTGCTTAATTTTGTTCAAAAGCAAGTTGGAAGAAGAGACTATATCTTTCTCAGAACATTGAATAGGATTTATGATCAGCCTGGAAAATAAAAAGAATCAAAAGGAAAGCCACTAAGTTCAAGTGGTGTTGATGGGAACAAAATAACAGCATCAATAAAAATTACTGGGAATTGTACCTGGTAGTTGAGTCTTGATGACTGTAGGCAAATTTTGCATCCCATTGAGACCAAGGGCACCTTTAAAATACTAAGAAAATCCTGTTGAAGTTGGACGTGTTTGTTCTTCTATGAGTGAGCAAAGAATTTGGCCAAAGGCAAAAAACTTGTAGCTGTTTCTTAGCTTTGTGGTAGTGTAGATGTTTTCCAGTCACAAATACTTACTAGACTAGGAGGAAAATTGTATTTGAGCAGGATTCCTAAATGTTTTCTCTTCAACACTATCTGATCAACTGCAATTTGGTAATCTGCCAGTGAACTGGATCTACCAGGGGATGTTTGCTAACCTGCAGAAAGAATTCTTGTGGTGAAACCTGTATCCTGCAGAACCAAGGTTGGGTTTCATTTACACAAAGGTGGGAGACCTTTAGAGGCATTGAAGTACAATGAATTTTGTTGTAGTCTGATGGGTTTGTGTGTTTGGTTTTTTTGTAATTTTTTGTCTCTGTAACTCTTCACACGCTGCTTTGTGTAGGAGTAGTTTTATGCTTTCTAATTCTCTTTCTTTGTCTGTGAAATAGGGGAAAGAGAATGCCTTTAAGCCATGACCTGAGACTAAATTCACTGATATTAGTAAAGCATTTACTGATCCTTGGGTAAGGAGGGTCAAGGTGTAAGTTTGATCCAGAATTCGAATGGTCATCAAACATGAATTGATGAAGTGTCTTTGGGTGTTAAGAGACATCTCCTGGCCTTTTGTAAATGGGAGTTAGAAAAATAAATTACATCATGCAGTGACAAGTCTGTTTCCACCTCTATGAGAGATAGTGAAAAAGAAGTTGTTAGGTGATATTATACAGTCTGTGTTCTTCATCTTACAGGAGTATCTTTCAGTCAGGTGCTGGGTAATGTGGGCTGTAAACATGAAGTTTAGAGCTGAGTTTGTGTATGAAACAAATCATCACCTGAACCCTAAGGAGAACAACACTTGCAGGAGGCCTTTAGTCTAGGCTTGAGGAAGGAGAATGGCCTTTTGCAAGGGGGTCTAATGCAGAAGGGAGAAGTACAGCCATTTTTCTGTACCTGGCTTTTCCCTGCCATCTTTTTTTATATTCTTGGAATGGATGACCTCATGGCATAAACCCTTTTGTGTATAGATGTTGTAACCAATAAGTAGCAGTGCTAATCTTGTTTGGTGAACTCAGTGTCTAGTGTTTTGTATGAACTGAGATTGTTCATCCCATTATCCATTTGTTCATTCTGTTACCATTCTGGGTGGTCCAGTATTAGCAGCATTTTTGGAAGGTGTTGCTATGACAATGTGATCATAATCAATGGGTTCAAAGGCAACTCACCCCTCTGAGGTGAACCATGATGTAACTAAGAAAGCAGAGCAAGCATAGGAGAATATATTTAAAGTCAAAGAATTTTTGATGCTTTCTCTGGGCCTGATGCCTGGCCATAGAAGATGTTGCCAATGCAGATTTGACTATTATTCTTTGTAGCTAAGCCCCAGTGAGGAGCTAAAGGAGAAGTTGCCACTGCTCTAAGGAACTTTCAGTATAAACAGACTGAGGATCTGATACAGAGTTTGTGGGAACAGTACTAGCTTAAGCAAAAGCAGGACTGGAGTTGTCTTTTATGCAAGAGTTGTTAACACTGTTTTACCACTTGGAGGGGAAAAGGTCTAGTGTTTCACGATCCTTGTCCAAGTGAGATGTCAGGCTGGAGAAGGCATTATTGGGAGTTCCCCAAACACTTCTTATCTAAGACTGTCCTGGTGCATAACTGTTCCAACACACTGCTTTGGTGGAATGGAGGGTTTAGCTCCAATGTAAATACTTGCTGGCTTCCAGTTTCTTGGGAAAAATGTTTTTAATTCAGTACTGAATTGCAATTTACCCCCAAGCTCAGTAGAAAGGTGGAAATGAATATTGTGCCAGCCTCATTTCACAGGGCTGCAGGCCTGATGGCAGACATGCCACAATGGATCCCTACTGTATCTGCTCAAACATACAGTCCTGTCTCTGAATGTAGAATGAAGGGACAAATGAAGTCTGAGTAGACTGGCTCCAGAATGTGCAACAGGGCAATGGCATGCAAGCATAAGCATATCTTCATACGGGGATAGACTCATGATATAATGTTTCCCCTGCTCTCTCTGCATATTCTTTTGAAAGAATGAAAGAATGTCCTCCCATCAGGCAAAGATGGTGGTCAGGGATGACAGGATACAGGAAAACAATGAGGCTTTCTGCTTGTCTTTGATCTGTACCTGTTCTGATGGTGACATTGTGTACTTGCTCTGTACTTGCCTGGTAGCTTTAGGATGTCTGCAGCAATGAGCTTTTGAATTGTTTCTGTACCTGTCAATAGTAGTCAATCCAGAATTTCAGTGGTTAGCACGAAAGCATATGAAAGGCAATGAACTGCTGCAATACTTCAACTTGCACTCCTGCAGAAGAATCCACCAGAGAAGTGTGTGTAGGGTGGCTAGAAAGTAATTAAATAAGAAATATTTCTTCTTGAAAACTTAAAGAAATACAAGGAAGGGCACCAGATGATGTTTCTGCTAATGCTGAACAACAGTGAATCCAACTGCAGCTTTGTTAACACCATCTGCTGTTGCATTTTAAGAAATGAAAGGGTCCTGGACTACTATAGCTGTTCCAGCACATATAATCTAACTGAGAGGAAAAAAAGTTCCTGTTTACTCAGTCAGTTCATGGACCTCTGGTGCACCTACCTTTGCCTTGTCTCTACTCTTGTACCATCATTTAGTGCTGGTTTTGGACAGCTTATTCTATTTGCTTTTCTCCTTTGCAAAATATCAGTTCATAAAACAAGCTGAAGAATGTTAACAAGGATGCTTCTCTGACAGCTGTGTGATATGCGGCTATCTTGCATGTGAGGAATATGCATGGAGTCCTCCAAAGTCTCTGTAGACACAATCCATGTGCCTTGTGAAGACACAAGGGAATAATGTTACAAGACTCTCTTTCCACGAAAAGTAGGATGTAAGTCCAAGCATAACTCCTGCTTTGCTGGCTTTATGCTTCTCTCGTACCTTACATTCTCATAAGAGCTAAGGAGTTCTTAACTAGAAATTTTGGTCTGAGTAATTCTTGGGTAGCACTAAAGGAGCTGCAGACTGAGAAGAGAGGGAGGGAAATATGGAAAACCACCTTTTTGTTATTACCCATTGTGTTTGTTTTGTAATTGGACCAGAATACCAATAGGTTTGTTATGGGATATCCTCTGTTCAGACCCAGACAAACATGGCATTAATCAGAAAACACTGGTAGGTGTTCTGTGTGGTATATAAAAATGCTTTAAAGTCACTCTTCTGTTTGCTTTGTATGAAACTAGGAATCAAAAAAATTTTCCCTTGCATTTTACAGAAAGTTGGGGTTGGATAGTCCAGGATTACTTGTTTAGGCAGCTGGAGAGAAGTGCACGTGGCTTTGGCACATGCATGTAAGTTGTATCTTACAATGCTGCTGGCCATGGAAATTTCTGTGGGTAAATAAGATTTCTGTGTCAAGGGCTGTCCATATGGCCCCTTTCATCAGCACTAATTCCACTTAGATTAACTGCACAGCACGAATATGGGTCAAAGCCTGGATTGTTGGGAGAATGAGTTCCCACTTGCAAATTGCTTCCCGCAGAAGTACTTGTTGGCAGCTGAGATCATAATGCTCACACTCCTCACAATAACCCACTCTGAGATGTATTTAGAGAGGGGTCTTGGCAGTCTGCTTGCTGCTTTTTCATACAAAGTGCAGGCCTTGGTTTGTAATCCCACTCAGCACATCGAGGCAATAGCTACTGGACCATCATCTTCTGACTTTATCTAGCACAAGGCAAGGCATCTGCATTTAGACCAGCAATACTAACCACTTTGGGTAACATTTTTCCCCTCAGCCTTTAGGAAGAGGAGAGGAACTACTTTTTGAAATACTGCATTATTTTTCATAGAACTAAACCTGCTGGGTTGTTCCTGTGAACACTGTGCCCTGACTGCAGGGGGTGAAAGGAAACCGAGAGACCCACGGGGAAGAAGAGAAGGAACAGATCTCATGGTGTCCCTGGCTCACGTGTCCACAGTTCCACTGAAAGTTGCTTCTTGCTTTTCTTTCTCCTTTGTCTACTCTACTGGTGGCATACGTCCTGCACTGCAGTCCGTCAGTCCTAAATCTGGTTTTTTCCTATTATGTTGGGATGCCTTATGGGAGAATTATAAAACTTACCCATAAATGGCCTGCTTCATAACATGGATCAAAGCTACCATGTGAATAAACTTTGTTTGTTTGTTGTTTAAGTCTGAAGTGATCTTCAGAGCCCAGTTCCTATTGGTACGTTGCTACGTTTTTCCGAAATTCACTTGTACTGTTCAGAAATGCTTTTGATCCAGACCTGGAGATGCTTTAAGCACAGGCTATCCTAAGCAGGTAGAGGTATAGGTTAGAGGCTGGAACCTGCCCACGCTGCAGTGAGTACAAAGGTAAGATTTTTCAATGCCACTAGGCTTCCCATGTTTGTCACTACTCTCTTCCCTTCCACTCTGGATAGACAAACTATTGACAAATGACTAGGAAATAAGTCATCGCAACACAGAGTTGTGTTGAAAGAAAACTTTCCCTTTAGATGCTGATGGTGGGACTGCAAGGACTTGGGACATAGGCATAGTTTCAATGTGAAGAGGCTTACAGTTTGGTTAGGAGACTTACATGCCTATTTTCTAGCACTAATACTGCAGTAGAGAAATAAGGGACCCAGTGAAACTTTATTCACTGGAGCTAAGGGCCTTGTGGACACAAAAACAAGGCAGGTGTTTGCTTCTTGCCTCTGCTACTGACTTAAATTTTGACAACTTTTGCAATCACATCCTACTTTCATGTATAATGCCCCCCCTTATCCACCTTTGTAGATTAAAAACATAAGGTTTTTAACAAGTAGCTTAAAATTAAAGTGGACAGAGCAAAGGTGGATGCAGTTTTGAGTAGATGGTGAATCCCTCATTTTTTTCCTGGTTACATGATCTTGTAACAGTGTGAAGCGTCCTCCCATCCATTTAGTAACACAAGGCAGGATGTTCACTGTGGAAGTGCACAGGCTTTAATGTTCATCCTGTCTCCTAAGCAGTGCAGACAGAAGTCAATATACCTGAGAAATTTTTATTTAATTATTTTAGTACATGCATAAATTATGACAGCTGCTTGTGCTGCACAAAGTCATGCTTGCAAAGGTATTCCTGGAAGTTGTGAGAAATTTGATATAGATAGTTGTTCTAAAATTCTGAATGGTTTGCATGGCCTAGAAGATGAGTGGTCTAATAAAATAATGCATTTCCTATGCATGGTTGTAAAACACACTGGGACCGTTAAATAACAAATATTTTGGGGCTAGATTTGTTTTGCTTTCTTTGTAAGAGTGTGCTTTTTTGGAAGCCTTCTATGGCTGTTACAAGACCACTGTACTAGGAACTTTCTTCAGTATTTTCCCATCTCTTTTCCTTCTAAATGCAAGGAGCACAAAATATTCTTCTGGCATTTAAGCTGCAGTTATTTTGAGTGGCTCCAAACAGAGGGAAATGTGTTTCTGTGGTAGTTACTGCAGAGAAAGAATTTTGCTGAAATGTTTCTCCCCCACCGCCCTTTAGTGGCTGCAGAAAAGAAGCCAGTGTTTGAGGCCCCAGCTCCGTGCATCTGCTGGATCAGTTTAGGCCAATTTCCCCCTCCCCCTTCCCCTTTTTCCATTAGCAAACTAGATATAAAACAGAAGCCATTGGATAAATAGGAAAAATGTGTAGCAGAGGAAGCCCTTGTGATTAGGGAGCTGTTAACCAGTTATTTCATGTCCGGCTTTCAGTGTATTTATAAAAATGATGCTATTCAGTGACACATCAAATTACTATAAATGGTATTGGCTCAGTTGCTTTCTCATGAAAGCCAACTTGCAATTTATTTTTAACTTGGGCCCACTGATTATTTTTAAAGTTAGTGTAGTATTTGTTAAAGATGCTAAAGTGGCAGGCAAAGCGTGGGCAATATACATCAAATTTGCTCACAGCCTGTCTTGGCCGTGCACTCCAGAGTCCTGTGAAAGCACATTAGGAGTGAGCAGCATGGTCAATGCCTGTCTGTTTGCTGCTTGGCTGTTCTGGGGAGATGGCTGATGGATGTGACTTGTGGCAGCTGCAGTGCTTGGCTTTGTGATGTGGAAGCTTGTCCATTAGGAGCTGGCCCAAGACCCAGTAAACTCCTCCTCCCACTCTTTTTTTCCACTAATCACCAGCAGCCGTCACATCATTACATGCATTTATAATATCCTTGTTGAGACTTCACTGTGTGCACATGGTTTAAATCAACAGCTTCCCAAATAGGGGGAGCAAAAGTACTAGAACTCCCTACCTGCCTCCAACAATGTGCTTGTAAACTTCAGGGACAGGGAGAAAGAAAAATACAGCTCATGGAAAAATGCCAGGAGGTTCTGAGTCTGCAGTTCGCACTATGCTTTGGACAAAGAGGTGGGCTTTGCATCATGGTCTAAATGTGGTGAGGCTTAGGCTTCCATACAATTCTTCTCGATCAAATTTAACAGAATAGAAAATGTTCTGTGTGGCATTGTGGTACCTGAGGCAGGTTCTCAAAGCGGTTGTCATATGAAGGCATCTGTCTGGTCTAGTTCATTTGATGAATAGTGGCTAATAACTGTTACCTAGAAGTGTGGATGGAGACCATTTCAAGCCTAGAACGTGGGTCTTATCTCCCTTGTTTTATTTAGATAGATTGCAGCTCTCATCACACTCTCTAGAGTTTCCAAATAGTTTTCAGGGCTATCAGTCTCAGTAAATGAAACATCTGTGGGACTAAAGCATTGTACAAAACTGTCTTAAAGACAGCTCTAGCCTGATTTGCAACTTGAAGATGAGAATCTTGCACAAATGCTAGGGAGCCACTTCCATGCTAATTCAATCCCAAAGAGCAAGCATTCATTCTGGCGGCACAGTCTTCTGGTTTCCAGTTATATTCCCTCGAGGATCAGTACCTGTAACTCTTCTGTGCATGAAATGGCAACACTTGAAATCTAGACTGAACAGCCAACTCAACAAAATATCGTCGGGCAGAGGTTTTTTGCACTGGGTCAGACAGAGTATACAAACGTGGTGTATCTTTCGTTTTCTCTGATTCTAAGAGATCAGTGCATCATAGAAAGTGTTGCCTTCAGAGCATTCATCCTGTCCTTGGTAGCCATCCAACTTGTGTGTCTTGAGAGATCCTTCTTCATAATATTTACATTTAATATTCTGATTGGAATGGAGAAGACAGCATTTGTTTGTACATTACAGGGGCAAGAAACAGAGTTTTTAATCATACTACAGGACAGCTTTTTTGCTAATAGGCTGTTTTCTAGTCTGGAAATTTTATAACCTACTTAAATAAAAATAAGTATCTCTTGGCTGAGATTTAACAGCAGATGCAGTTGTGCTTCTGATTATTCAAGTATTGCTACTTAAGTAGGTGAAATATAATTAAGAATAATTTAAATTAATTTATTAATTTTGACTCATCTTTAGTTTTATTGCTACCATGATTGACAGCAGAATTCAGTCCTTACAACCATTTAACCAGGAAATGGCTTTGTCTTGTCTGTCTCAGTTTCATCATCTGGCAGATAAAGTGATGATTGTGTTGCTTTGAAATTCTGTTTGATAAGGAAATAAAATCCTTTTTTCGTGATGCAGCACCCCTTTCCTGCTTGTTATGTTTATTTGCTTACTTGTTAATTCCCTTGTTTAGTAACTTTGTGATTGCAAAGACCCTTCCAGTATGTTCACTGCTTGCATGGACTGACTCACTAGAAGGTGTCCTCTGGTAGGTAATGGAACTATAAGGAAGAGGAAATAAGATAAAGTAAAAAGTCAGACCGTACTTGGTTCAGCATTCTGCTCACAGCCCAGCATGGTTGCGCTGGAATCCTGCTGATGGAATGTCCTGACATTATGGTGTTTATTTCCACCACAGCCCTGAAATGTAAACAGGACATCGTTGGATGCTAATCCAAGGGACTGGAAATGACTTGAGAATCCTGGACTCTTGGGCTATTGGTAGGACACAGGGAAGTGGATTTTACAGGAAGATTGGCATATAGTACTAGCAGTGCACTGGATCACACGTCAGAGGGGTGTTTTCAGGAAGGGTATCTGACATATGTTTGTGGGGAGGAACGAAACATACCACTAGTGTCAAAAGAAGTGCATCAAAATATGCAGAAACTTGCAGGAAAATTGGCATGTTGGGATGCTCTGTGCATCCCATACTAATGGGATGAAAGATAGAGAGCTTGCCTTGAACTTGAAATATATGCAGAATAAGTTATCATTGTGGGAATTATTTTCCTCTGTGCCTTTTAATGCAAGGGTGAATTCACCTGAGGAACCTGAAAACAGAAGAGAGGTGGCTATGTTGACTCTTTTGCTCCAGCCCTAAAGCCTGGAGGGCATGGATGGGAAGTAGCACAGTCAAGGAAATGTTGGTTTAAGAGGTTTAATGCACTAGAAAGCTGTCTGTGCTTCCCTTAGGCAGCCCTAAATAAATGAATGGGTATTGAACTTCCAGTCATAGTTCCCTCTCCCATGAAATGGAAATGGGCACATACAACTTGCATAGGTAGGTTGGTGCCTGTGCTGTTTTTGGGGATGAGGGAGATGAGCCACGACAAAGCCATGACCGCGTGCTGTGGGGCACTTGAGACTCCCATTGCTGGAAAGAGGTTTGCACCCCACTTTTATCCTTTTGGAAGACCTTGACTCTTGCAAGGACCAGCTGTTAGTGCCTCCTCTGTAGCACCCCCAGTAGCAGCGAAGACAGAACTGTGTTGTAATGAATATAAAGAGAGTTCTTTATTGAAGTTGCTAAATGCATACAGACCCTGTAATTCATGCTGACTCTCTAGCTTCCAGACTGGCTGCCTGCTGCCTGATGTTGCCACACAAGGTCTCCCTAAGTCTTGCTCCGGCCTCTGTAGCAACAAAAGGGCTGGCTAAAGAGAAAATTAATCAAGTTTTCTGTGCCGTGAATATTGTTCCCTGTTTTTTGTAGTAACTCTTCACACACTCTGCTGGATGCATTTTGCAGCAAGGCATAGTTTTGTGGTAGGCATCTTCTGACTGTTTTCATAAGCATCTTGCTGGCACACTTGCCAGTGTTGTTGATAGCTTTTGAGGGAAGTGCATTAAATTGAGCCTCTGCTATGCTGCTTGAGCTGGGCTTCCATCCGGATCTGAAATTTGAAATTTATTACTTGGAACTGGCTTTTAAATGTGAAACTGACACCAGTTTCTTATTACTTACCAAGTCCTGAGGGCAGAGTAACATTCCTGACTCTGCTGTAGGTGTTAATGATTTCATCAACTCAAGAAGCACAGAGCCCTGAACTCTGCTCTTGGCAGCTAGTAAAGAAAGGAAACTAACTTTCAAATATTTTGTTTTTAAAGTTGTTGTGGGTTGTTATTTTTTTTTTATTATGTTTACATTAGCAAACTGGAATTTGTTGGACAGACTTTTTTTGTTGACTACTTAGTTCTTAGAAATCAAATTGATAGTAAAGCCTTACTAGGCTGCTGGAACTGGTCTTGCCGAGCACCTCTGAAGTTGCAAAAGAACAAGAATCTGTGAGTGGGCCTGCTGTGGGTGCAAGCCTAAGAGTTTCATCTACGTGGTATGTTTTCTATGCCTCAAAATAATCAGGAAGGATGCTATTATGCAGATTTTTTTTTTCTATATTGCTTTCAGTTGCATGCAAATAGCTCAAAAGCTTTGCTTCAAATCTGGAGAAATTCCAGGATGTGGTTTTTTGTTTTGTTTTTAGAATAGCTTCTGTCTTGTGCTGTGCAGGAAGATGGCACTGGGAGCAAGGATTAGGATTTTAAATCTGAATGAACTGTCATTACTCTGGGTTCTGATGCTTACTTGCTGAATGATCTTAAGCAGACCATCATTCTTTTCATACCTGCATTGTGATATCCTTGTGTCTTGCGAGGTTGCCATGAGACATAACTTCTTCTGTTTTAAACTTGACTAACTTGTTTGATCCAAGAGTGAGCTGCTTTTGAAGTGACCATGGGAAAGGCTGCTGCAGGGGTCATCAATGGAACGTTACAGAATTTAACGTTGATTAATCCCAGGTATTGATGGATAAGACTCAAAAGCTTATCCTGTAATTATATATAGAGGTGCTTAAAAGGAGACTTGTTGATCACCATTTATAATTAGCTATAGAGAGAACATTTGGCAATAGTGTTTTTCAATCAAGAAAAAGTAAGGCAGGGCCCAGGCTCTGGGAATTGAAACTTGGCAGATGAAACACAATATCTATAGTGAAAGGAAGTTTACTGAGAGTTGTGGTAGATTTTCTACTGCTGGAAATCCTTAAATCAAAGGAGATGCCTATTGAAAAGTTATATTCTACTTCAGGCAGGAATTAATTTATGGCAATCTTGTGGCTTGTGCTGTGCATGAGGTCAGACTAGTTGATTGGTACAACCCTTTTAACTTTATATTTCATAAGATTTTCTATCGGATTTGTGAGTGTAAGTCTCACTGAGGCCAGTGAAAGCCAAATAAACCTGAGGCCAGAGTTTTACATTGCTGCCTTTCACATCCTTCATGCTTCCAGCCTGTATTCACTTGTTGCCCAGCTAACACATGGAAATATCCTCCTGTGTTGCTTTTATCTTCTTATCACTGCTTGGGTATCACTTAGCATGCTACCAATCTGCAGTACTTTCCCCATGTGTCTTAAAATTCTGAGATGTTTCTTTTATTGTTTTGCTTGTTTTCTTGTAAAGTGAGAAAAGCCTGAGCAGATCTAAAAGATTTCAGGTTCTGGACACAGCTGGACATTCCTGCTCTGCTGTTCCTTTGGCAATCATTGGTATAGGGCTTTCACATGTATTTGTATATGTGTTGTTTTAATTTTTTCTCCCCAAGCATTGCAGTGGTTAAAATTGCTCAGTGAAAGAAAGGATCCTTGACTGCTGAGTTGCTCCCCATCCTGTGTCAGACAGAGGTTTGCTTTTAGTTTCCTCCCTCTATGTTACGGCACAAGTCAGTTAGCCCAGTGGGTCATGTTTATTCTGTCTTCTACTGTCTGCTATAGTACCTGTTCAGAGTGAATGATGCAACTCAGGGGTAAAGTAGAACTTCCATATTCTTGACCAAACTAGCAGCTAAATGATTGCTACTGCGGAAGGACTGCAGCTGGTAATAGCCTACAGGTGTTGAAGTTGGAGAGGACAATCACTTGGCTGTTTGAGGGACTATTTTCAGAAAACAGATTAGACCTTGGTAATTGTTCTTCTCCCTTACTGACACTGGTGGTTAGACTTTCAAAAGAGCTCAGTGTGTCTCATGCAAATTTTTCCATTAAGATTTTCCCATTGAAAAGGTCTGTTCTCAGAACTGCCAAATTTTGAAGAAAACACAGATTTCCCCAAATGTTTCCACATTCTGTATGAGAGCTGGATGTTTCAGAATTTGTGGTAAATCATGTCAGAAACATGTATTTATTTGTAACTATTTCTTTCTCTCCTTTTTTTTTTTTTTAATGCTGCAGAGTGCTATGCAATCAATGGTGATAGATTTTTCTAAATTGTTTTCTTTATTATATTTATTTCTTCTTTTTTATTTTCTTTGGGTTTTTTGGGGGGTGGTTTTTGGTTTTGTGTTTTTTGTTGGGTAGAAGGGGAAAAATATTGGTGAAAAGGGAAATGACTTTGTTTTTTTAAATTTTCTTAAAAAACCCCTCAAAATACATTCTCAACACTAGAATAAGTTGCCTCTTTTTTTTTTCAAAATTAATTTTTTTCTTTTTCAAGACAGTTCTTTTAACCAGCTTTGTTCAATAACATGCATTTCTTTTGGATATTTGCCTCCTGTTTTTCATTGAAATGAAAACTGAATAGTTTTGTGTAATCTGCTCTTGATGGCAAGAGCAAAAGTCTCTTTAAAATCTAATTATTGAAATTCAAGTGCATGCATGGCAAGTGAAGTTTGCAGATTATATATCTAACACACTCTTTTTGCAAGCAACAGTGGTGAAGAATGCTCGGCTGCTGAGCAGACGGATAAGATCAGTGCATTTAGAGAAAGGATTTCCTGCATTTCCTCTAAATAGTAAAATGTTCCTTTTACGACATGCAGTTGAATGGAAAAAGTATCACCTAATTGAGATGTTCTCTTCAATTAATCCCTGTTTTGAATGAATGCCTCGAAGGGCCACATATGCCTTGGAGAGGTCAGGCTACCTGTCTTTGCAGGCGTCACTTCAGCTAAGCCTTTAGAACTGTTATAGTAAATTCTTCTTACTCTTCAAGGACTAACTGCGTGAGACTACAACTTGGACATGGCTGAATAAGCTCAGCTACTGCATGGGATAGGCCTGGCCCCAAGGGATGTTGGGCAATTTTGCTGGAAGTAACCTTGCTCACAGCATCTCCTGGGTACAGTCTAGCAGGTGAATGTCCTGAAGAGACCAAGCAGGTCTATGGTGAAGATTGCCTGAAGAGAGAGAACACCTAGCTTGTGGTCCTTGGGGGTATGTTGTTTTTCTGGCATAGGGTTGCAGACAGTTCTGGTTTAGGATAATCTAAAACGTAAGCGTTGCTTTTGGTTTTCCCCTGTTTTTTATGTCTTTGAAGATAAAAATCAAGCTGTCTTGAGAGGAAGCCTTTCTGATTTTGAAAACAGCATAAAAAAGACATTACCCAAAGAGTCTTTCAGAGGCTTATGTGATAGATAATATATGCAGTTCAGAAGGGTGGTAAGGCAGGGCCAAGTGTACCCTCACTTGGCACATGATGTTTTGTGACAGCAGGAGAGTGTGTCTGATTTAAGGATTCCATGGGGAGTGGCTTTATCTGCAGCCCTGGTGCACTGCTGTGTGAGTTAACACCTTTCCTTCAGATCTGGCTAGGAGGAGGCATGCAGTAGCTGGTATGCTTTGAGAGAGCCACAGGCAAGAGAATGTGGTTAGAAAGTAGTACAGGATGGTGAGTGTGAAGGAGTGAAGAAGAGCTGCTTGCTACTGGATAACAGTCATTTTCAGCATTATGGTCCCTCTAGCCAGGTTTCTGTGAAGATGATCCCTAGTACATAAACTGTCAAATGTTTGGGGAGCTGCATGCTGCTGAGCAGGAAATAATTCAAATTCCTTATCTTCCACACAAGAGGCTCAGGAGAAATCCTGCCAAGACAGCTTGCACCCAGGCCTCAGGGAACAGGGCTTGACCTCTGAGAAAGGGGTTTTCTGGGGCTTTGCCTACAGAAAAATGAATTCAACTACTTTTTAAGCATTTGCCCTGAAAAGCTTCTGAAGGACAAATACTAGGTGGCAGTGGTTAGCAGTCCTGCTGTGGCTAAAATCCCATCTCATTCCCACGGAAATCAGTGGTTAAACTTCCGCTGACTTCAGTGCAAGCAGCTGAAACATACAAAGGGAAAAATTCTGCAAAGCCCTTAACTTCTGGAGAATCCAAATCCAAACTCAAGGTGGTTTTTGGTTTGGTTTGGTTTGTTTGGATCATCACCAGTTATGAAGGCTTATTCTCAAGCAGGAAAGTAATGAAACTGTAAACTAGCATGTCTAGGGAATGTCTTGGAGCAAGCCCATGAGATAGCAATGGTCTTACCTGAACCTGGTATGGGAAAAAGTAGGTGTACAAATCTAATATGTTTGTCACTGCCACTGCCTGTGTTAATGCAGGGACAGTGTCTATGTTGTGGATAGCACTGGAACTGGGAAACAGTAGTTTGGTTAAGTGTTACCAGCCAAGAGCTTTTCTTTTAAGCCTGCTTCTATTTGTTAAATCCTCCAGGGAACCACAGATGTTAATGACAGTTTTGTCATGAACAGAGTTTGATATGCATTACCAGTCGAGCTTTTCTTTAAGACTGCTTCTACTGGTATTAAATGGTTTGGGGATTCACAACTTCTAATATTAATGACAAAATTGTGTTGTCATTAATGTTTGGTTTTGAGAAAGGATGGAGCAGTTGCCTAATGCAGTGGAGTAGCAATCTGAGTCTTTTTTTGGCTGACTGACACCCTCTCTGTGATTTTTTTTTTGTACTGTGAGAACCTATAATGAGTTTACTTATGGAAAATGTACTGGTGTTTTTATTTCTAACACAATTTCCAACTGCTCTTCTATGCACGGTTCTTAGTTTCGCAGATTGTTCTTTTCTGTCATTAGCAGACATTGGCACAAGAGAGAATTTCTGCAATATTCTGTTGTCATGCAACACAGTCTGGATCTGAACATAGGAATAAGTTCCCTAAACACTTACATAGAGCTGTAAATGTTGATAAGAGGATGTACCTGGTAAGAGGACTTGGGAGAAATTTGACTCCTCGCTTAAGAAAGGTGAACTCTCTCAGTGGTGCCTGGTGACAGAACAAGAGGTAAAGAGCATACATTGAAGTGCTGGGAGTTCCCTCTGAACACAAGGAACTTTTTTCCTGTGAGAATGTCTGAACAATGACACAGGCTGCCCAGAGAAGTTGTGGCTTCATCCTTGGAATTCTTCAAACCCAAAATTGACATGGTCCTGAGGAAATTACCCTAACTGACTCTGCTTGAGCAGGGAAATTGGACTAGACAGTCTGGAGAGGCCCCTTCCAAATTCAACTGCTGAGATCAGTATTTCAGCATTTTCTTAAGAACTGATTACCTGCCTGGCACAGCCTTACCTCAAAAGGAGCAGCAGGATTCATGAGGATTTATTGTTACATCTAGACTGTGAATCACTTCGTAGTGCTTTCCCTTTCCTCAGCTCCATAAGGTGTGTGCTGTGTGTGTCTTGGTGTTTGACCATGTGAAAGTTTTCAGCATGTGGCTCCTGGGATCAGGAAGTTAGGCTTTCCCTTGAAAAGATTCTTGGTAGTATACATTGCTTCTAAGTGTCCTCTTTAATCCCTCTTGCACATGGAAACTTTACCTTTTTCTTAAAGGAGATATTTTGACTCGTTATTTCACACTTTGCTTTTTTCCTCTACCAGTTGCTCAGAACTCGTTTGTCAGCTTCTGAATGAAAGGTGCGTCATGGCTCACCCCACTGCTACTCTGCTCCAAGAGTTGTTTGGCCTGCCTCTTAAAGAAAACCTGTCAGATCTTTCTTGTTAATTTGGGGGTTGTTTGGTTTTAGTGTTTGCAAAGTAAGAAAACTCTCTTTATAAGTGTGTGAAAGAAGCGCTGTTCCTTGAGAAAGACACGTAAATTTTCTTCAGTGAAGCTGAAGGCAATGTTTTAACTTTTTGTCTTCCCTTCCACCTTTCCCCCCATGCCAGCTCCCAGTTCTTCCATGTATTTCTTAGAGATTAGCCTCTAATAAATATAATGGCCAGTCTTCGCAAGCGAAGATCCGGGGAAGGTCTTTCCACCTTCCAGCCTGCGCATTGGATTTTTTAGGTGAGACACAGTGTGCGCGGAACTGAGCCCACCCTTTAATCCTAAGGTTCATCTGCCGGGGCCAAGCGAGCTTGGACGGTGGCAGCGAGGTCCTTAGGACGTAGGTGGGTTGCCTTTAAGGGCTAACGAGCCCCACCTGCCTGGGAGTGGCCCTGACCGGGAATCGAACCCGGGTCTCCGCGGTGATAGCGCAGCGCCTTTACCCCTACTGCCTGGTAAAAGTATGTGGACTTGTAAATTTTTCCACCATTCAGACATGGACAGACTAAAATGTGTGGTTTGGGATTCTAATGTCCCCTTAATGGAAAAACATGGATTGAAGCATGAAATGGAGCATTGGAGCCTTGTGAGATGGGGCTCTTTGTGGGATGTAATACTTGAAGGACCCCTGACCTTTGTCTCATCTGACTCAGGCTTTGAGGGGACCAAGAGGCTCCAGCTATTCTGATGAGCTTGTTTCAAAACTCTCAAGTTGCAATCCCACTAACTTTTGGATCTAATGAGCTAAAGCAGTTAGTCACCTTCGAGAAGATCTCACCTTTGAGGAGATCCGCTCCTCACTTAGTACTTGGGAAACAGCACTGATGAAGGACGCTGTGGTGGAGCATGGCCAAGCAGGAGAGGATTCAATACAGGGAGATGTATATACACATCATTATTCTTTTCTGCACTGGATAAATTCTATTTTCTTTCAGGAATGTTGAGATGCAGGTAGTACAGAGAGAGAAAAAGAGGCCTAGACCTCCGAGTGGGACTTGTTTAAGGAAAATTTTAGCACTGTGACCCTACTGGGGCTGTGCGTCCAAAATGCTGGAGGAGAGCCATAAAACAAAGGAACATAAAATAAACTTACTGTACATGTTTTTATATTTATGCCCTCAGCTACTTTTGGTTTATCAAAACGTTGTGGGCTTTTGGGTCTGTCTAATGGTGGGAATGAGAACAAGGAAGGGAGACAAATATATGTAGATATGTGGATCATAATAAACCTTTGTTTTAGGCTCTCTATCTGTAAGTCTTCTTACTGAAGTCACCCTACTGAAGAGGTGTTGCAAAAACCTGTGCTCTCAGTGTTCTAATAAAACTAGTGGAAGGGAATTCCTTTTAGCAGAATATTTCTGAGATGGATTGCAAATCCTTTTACTTTTGCATTATATAGAGGGAATAGAGAGCTTGAACTGAGGTGGAGTATTTGTAGTCAATTGAAGTCTGGACTGAGGCTGATTCATTATTTTCAGATAGCAAAGGAAGGAAGAATTGCATGGAAGTTTTGTGTTTTTTCTCTTCTAGAACCGCATTGCGGGTGGTGTATGTTTGGTTTTGAGATCCCAGAAACATTTACTGTGTAGAAACACCTTTTACTAAAAACCAGGGATATATTACCAAAGCCGTGAAAAAGGTGATTAGACTTTTGACTCATATTTTGATAGCTGAAGTTCAGGTACATGTTCTACTGTCCAAAACATGTTTATTCACAAGCTGCTTGTGAGAGCTCAACTGACCAGCAGAACAGGAGGACACTGTTTTACTGTTCACCAGCAGTCTAAAGACTGTAGGGTTGTGGATGCCTGCATGTTATTTGTGGATGGCTGGTGCTAAACAGCTTATATGGGGCTGTTGAGTAGCTCCTGAATATTAGTGTGCTGGTATTAGCTTATTTCCATGGGGTTGTGTCAGAAGTGATAGGCAGGCGAGTACCAAAGATACAGCTAGTGAAGAGAGTCTGCAAATATAAGGAAGAAAAGAACATAAAATGTCTCTTTGAAGCCAACTAAGAGGCATGCAGAACCGTGGCACATCCCCACAAGTCCTCCCATTGGTGGGGGGAAAAGGTCTGCCTTCTCCTATGTGTCTTGTGTTAGTTATCCCCTCCAGAGCCAGTACTGCTTATCTACTGCTGCTCTGTGATACACTGAAAATCTGTGTGTGAACATGAACAGTGAGCAAACCACATGTAGGTCTTTGCTGGTGGTTGTGATGGGAGTGCAGAATGGAGAGAGCTGAAGGTTGTTGCAGAGCAGTCCATGATGCACAACTTCAAACTCTGGCACTGGCTGGTAAAGGTGCAGAGGCTCTGCCCAGGGCCTAGAGAGAAAGAAAAGCTTTGGCTATGCACAGCTTGAGAGCAGCTTCTGCTTAGTGGTATCAGAAGTCGTGACAGCTCTGCCCTCATTTTCTTTCTAATTTGAAGCAAACTGTTTGAGCTGTTATAAAGAGAATGGAAGAGTATACCTGGGCAAGGAAAATTTAAGGAGAAGCATGGAAGCATAGTTGAAACATAAAAATACTAGACATACAGCATATGTTGCTTTTCTGAATCTGTAGTCAAGAGTCACTCACAGAATTAGTCCTGAGGTTAAAATCAAAGCCTGTTTTGAGTACATCCAGGCTGGCAAGAGCATTATGCACACTGAACAAGTACATACATATATGCTTTCATGTTCCACTGTGAGGTATTACCTCCATTTTAGACTTAGCTTTTTGTCTCACATTCTGCCTACCTCTTCAAGTGAAGAACATAGTTTTTAAAGCACAAGTGAAAAGGTGTTTTATCTTCTATCTCACCATTCATTTTAAAAATCAATTATTAAAATAAGAAAGTTTCTCTACCAATTCTGCTGCTAGCACCATAAAATTCTAATTATAGAAATTGCAGGAGTGAATGCAGTTTTTCATACTGGCCCCTACTGAAGTTATATAAAAACTTGGAATACATTCCACAGAAGTCAGGAAATCGTGATTTGGATGCTCTGGATGCTTTGGATTGACTTTGCTAAATTCAGCTCAAAAGGCCTTTGGAGAAAAATGAAATATTTGGGGAGGCTAAAAGAAAATAAATCTCAGGTGCCCACCTGGCACAATTTCAGTAAGGGCCATTTCACTAGAAAATAACTGAGTCTGAGTTGTGCTTGGAAAAGTCAATCCCTTGCTCTATGAGGTTATGTTTTTTCATCATTTCCATCAGAATTAATAGGGGTCTGTTACACCCATGGAGAGGAAGTGATATAGAGAATGTATGTTGTTCACTCATCCGAGGAATGAAAGGCTCTTGTAGAGTCTCCATAACTTAATTTGAATATTAGGTTCATCCTGAAATTACTGCCTTGATAAGAGGAAAAATTTTGAGTAGACCTTTCAGTACTCTCCTGAAGAGAAGGATAAAATGCTTCACTTTTTTCTTTTTTTTTTTCTTTTATCCTTTTCTTTCTTTTGCTGCTGACATTGCCTACATAAATATGATTTTTGAGGGATTCCCTGGAAAAAAAGGATCTGAAATCCTTTGCTTTACAGAATATAAACCTCTTAGTATTTGATAAGAAAGAGGTTTCCTCTGGAGTAATCTCGGCCTAAATATTTGAAGAACTAAATATATAAGGACATAATTTATTTTTTTTAATTTTACTGAACTATTGGCTCATTGAACCACTGGCACTACCTCCTCACCAAGGTTCCTTCCACAGCATGAGACTTGCTGTGATAACACCCACAGAATGCAGCATCCTTCCAGATAGAAAACTGATCTTTCCTCTAGCCTTTTGCTCCAGTTCCTGTGATAAGTGGTTTCCCTCTCTTCAGTTATTTAGTAACCCAAGCTCAAATTCTGATCCTTAGAGACACTCCTTCCAACTTTGAGAAATGCTTTCTTTGGTCCGGAGTGCTTGGTTAGAAGGCGCAGAGTGATCTCATTCCAAGATACTGTAAGTGTTGTTTTCTCTCTATCAAATGAACAAGACAAAACTGCTTCTCAAGGTGGATCCAGTCACAGCATTAAAGTGTTTTTTTGGGGGGGCGTGTTTTGCTTTCTTTTGGACATCCCCTTTTGCACAGAGGTTTCTGAGATGCTATGAAAATAACTCTCTTGAAGGGCATTTCTAACTACGGACAGCTTTCTGGGGAGATGGATGACATGGTGATCACAGTGCTGGGATTTGATGATTGTGAGCTGTTCGCCGTGTCGTCCTAATATTGTAATGTAAGTGGAGACCAACTCTTAGTGTAGGAGTATTCCAGCAGATGCAGGAAATGTGTCCTGCAGTATTGATATGGATATGAAATGTGCTGTGGGAATCAAGGAGAGTTAGTGCTGCTATTAGTAAGGCCTACAGGAGATGAATTGTTTCCTCACTAAGCATGACCTCTTAAAAATGTAGAAAATTTTTTTCCTCTGTTTGAAATCTCAGCATGAACAGGATAGTTTAAGACCTTGTGGACTTGCTCTTGTTTAAAGAACTATGGGGTTTTTTTCTTGGAAACAAAACAATGTTCCTTAAAACTACTTCCCACACGAACTCCCCTCTGTCGACGTGCATATCTTAATTTGTTTAATTCTGGGGTTGTCCCAGTGGAGCTTTTTGTGATTAATAGCTGATAACACTGTAAACCCAGCAGTAAGAACGCTTCCTGGGCAGTAGCCATCCTTCTTAGAGGCTGTGTTTGACTGATGTTAGGGTACGGACAGAACAAGCACTAGGGAAGAGTTCACCCAGAAGAGTATCTCATTGGTATGGGCTCAGTGTTTGCTTTATACATCTGCTAGTTTATCTTCTTTACAGAGATTTGGAGAAGGATCCGCTTCTCTGTACAATTTTATCTGTTTTAGGAATTCGCTACTGTAGTGTGATAGACCCTTTGCTTGTAATATGAATGACTAGGGGGAGGGGAGGAAGTAAAACATGAGGATTCCATAGTATTACTGCTGTTTTCATCTCATATTTTTGGATTCAACAGCCAGTAGTTAAAATGTAGTGATAGGCTGGCAGCTTGTGTGGAAATGTTTGGGTTACATATAAAGTATTTTCTCTTGGATTTGCCATCCAGACCAAATACATAGTTGGTCTTGATGTTTCAGAGCTTCTGACATTTTGCAGTTCCCACTTATTTTGCTGGGAGGTAGGTGCAAAGGTTGTATGAAAATTGAGAGTGATACCTTGTTCAGAGGGGTTTCTGGGCAGGGAGAGGGGCAAAGGCTGCTACTTCTTGTTACTGGAAAGATTTTGATTTTGATTGGCAGTGTTTTCAGCTAGTAGAAAATGGGGATAACAGCAATTTCAGCCTTTCTTGCAGTAGGAGATATTTTTGCATATGTATTTATCTGAGAAATATCCCTGCCTGATCATGGCAGCAGGGCCAAGACCTCAACTTTTACAAGGCAATATATGACTGCTTACAGTCTCTTATTTGTATATATTCCATGCATAAATTTAAGATATAAAATAAACAAAAATTTATGACTTAAATAAATTTTTAATATGCTTCCAAAGGGTGAGACAAAATAAACTGTAGCAGGTGATGATTTGGATAAAATCCTGCACAACCTATCAAATAAGTCAGTACTGTACAAAAGGGCAACAAGCAGTGAAATTGGTACATGTTCTGCAAAGACATACATCACTGGATGTAATACTAATGTTTTCAGACCTAAGGGGATAAACACGTACCTTCTTTGATAGAGGGTGTACTTCTGTTTGTATACAAAGGACCTTCTCTTTGGATCATGTCTGAGGACTATGTATCCAGATCAAGTAACTGTTTAGAAGCAAGGTTGTTTTTTTGGTTGTGTTTTTAATTTTTCTTTCCAGTTGTGTGCAGCTGTGGTGGAGAACTGAGTGAATTTTATACTGCAATCTGTTTTTCTGTGAAGTGCGCTCCAGTTTTTGTCAACAAGCTACAAGTAGACTGGGCTCAGAAGCTGAAAGAACTTGGTGTATCTTCAGGCAGGCTACTGACTCGCTGTAGATACTTAGAAGTCTAGAGATGACTACCCAAACTGTATGCAGCTGTATGCAGCTTCTCTGCAGTTTTCTTTGGGTATCTAAGCATACATTTAAAAATTACCTATACTTGGGAGAGAACAGTGTTGGTCAATTACAGTTCTAGGAAATCTTCCCTAGATATACTTCAGTTCTTAAACTTTTCTTAATCATGAGCCTTAAGGGCCTTAACGTGGACACAACCTCTTGCCATGAGAATCTGAGAGACTAGAACCACTGGCTATCGGCAGTCCAAAGAGTGCAGTAGACAGGATTGGTATAAACTGGCACAGGAACCACACCCTCGTGCACCATATGCTCTAGACCACATGGATATGTATCACTTTGGAGAGAAGGTCCTTACATTTGGGTATTTAAGGGGAGTCCTCCCTGTTCCTCCTTTTACTCCACTCTTTTCAACATAACGCTGTTCGCCAAAAGCACCTGCTGACCCTGCAAGGAAGGTGACTGGTTTTAGGTAGCACCTTCTTTTCAGATCCTCTGAACTAATCACTACCTGTGTCGATCAGAGCATCAGCTCTGTAGGTTTTGACCTAAATATAGATGAGGCCTTGTTCACTTTAATGCAGTGGAACACTTACTACTTTATGTTTTGGGACTGTTAAGTCATGGCTCTGAAACCAGCTTTCAGTGTTAGTGTAAAGTCTCCTCCTGTAAATAGTACAGCAGCCAGAAAATATATTTTATCTGGATACTACTTAAAAATACACAGAGAAAACAACCCAAAATCTTTGAGCAAAACTCTTTCCAAATATCCATTCTTCATGAAGACACGTTAGGTTAAAAGTTCAACAGTTTCACCAAGCTGTTGGCTTGGAGTTCAAACCTACTTGCGTAATGTTGAGGTTTCAGGGCATTGAACCCAGAATATTCCTGGTCAGAATGTTGAACAAAAATAATGTTGGAATAAAATACGACCTTTTCTTAACTTGATTTTCTACAGTGAATTTATTTTTGGTGCTAAATTGACAACTCTGCAATCTAAGTAGTTTAAAAACTAGGTATATAAAATCAATGACACCTTGACCTTGTCTGTGCCTTGAACTATGGAAACCATCTCTAAGATGGAGTGAGCATCAAAACCCCCAGACCTGTTCCCTTTGTGAATGTTTCTACTGACTGTTTCGTCCATTTAGTGAATCACTAAAGAAGGCTTTTAATTATCATCTCCACGGGCGGCTTTTCAGTATATGGAATCAAACTGAGAACAGTCATTTTTATTATGGACAGGTTTGCAGTGACACATAAAAGTACTTTGGCTGGGGCACTAAACAGAAAAGTGAGAGATCTGTAGCCTGGAACCTGGCTTTCCCAGGTGGCCTTGATGAACATTAGTTTTGAAGTGATTTGGTACCATCCACAAAAAATATGTAAAAGTCCAAATGGTCTCTGTGTTGGGTTTCCCCCCAGTTATACCCATATGCTATAAAGACTGAGTTGTTTTTACCAGTGAGGGAACTTCAGAAAAATTTTACCAGTGGAAGTAGTTGATTTACCTGTCAATAGTGAAGATAGCATTTGTACACCTACATCTTTGGTTAGTTTCTAGTGGTTATAACCAAGGCATATTTCCAGTCAAGTTGAGTTTTAACATCCCGTAGTGGCCCTGATCAGAGTGTTAGCATGGAAATCAATTTTTTTATGCTATGATAACATCAGACAACATATGAAATATTCTTTTACTGATTTGTCTGAATAAGAAAACAGCATTTCACATGGAAATGAGATGGAGTTGGGGAAGATGTAATTGGACCTTTACCATTTGTTTGTTTTTCTTGGAGCACACTGGCAGTTCTTACAGAGTATTTCTCTCTCAGTAGAGGCACTCTAATGCCCTCAGATGCTTATTTTGTCTGGAAAAATTCAGGCACCCAGGATAACGATGACAACAACGGCAACATTTTGACTCCCAAATCCCTTGGCAAAATAGTTACATCATGTCTGGAAATAATTGGGCAATGACAGAATGGAAAAATTACAATGACTCAAACAAGACAGGGACGCCCTTAGTAATGGGGTTTTGTGTGTTCATTCTTCTGACGTGGCAGTTATTAGAGCTACTGGGAAACTCTGGATTGACTTCCTTTGTAACTAAACCCCACTCTTCCCAATAGAAATATTGCAGACATTTTTAGTTCTCAGACCAAGCTTTAGGACCAATCTAGAGTACTAATCTGCTTTACTAGTATTCCTAATCTTTTGGCATAGAGGATTGAATGGGACACCTCATTCTCCATATCACTCCATCCTTGGTTTCTTTCTTAAGGTGATCAAAGACTTTGCCCTGGGGTGTGGATGTCTCATCCTTGGGAGTTGATCTTATGGATAGAACTGACAAACATTACTTATTACAGCCAGTTTCATACCCATGACTGTAAATACATTTCATACCACAGACTTGTAAAAGGCACAGGACTTATCTTCCTCCAGTTGAAAATAATCTTCTGCTTTGAAACAGAAGGAGTGATGTGCTGGTTCTGGCTTCAGTGTGTATGTCTACTTGAATGATGTTATCATGGGCAATTTAATCTTCATTCTATGATTTCTTATATTGAATGAAGGCTTCATCTCATACACCAGCTTCCAAGGCACTTTTTTTTTTCTGTGAAATTGCATCACAGTGTTGTACCCATCACCAAAAGAAAGTAAAGAAAATCAAGAGTCTTACTTGGGCTCTGCTGTCTAGATCTGTAGCTTCTAAAAAGCACAGTTCAGACCCCCTCTGTTGAGTAGAACAGACACGAACTGGGATTATAGTATTTTCCTGAATTTATGGCCCTAGGATTACAGTATATTGTTGGCAAACTGTAAAAAAAAAAACAAACAAAAAACACCAACATTTTTAGGATCTAAATTATTTCAAAAGTAAAATCTGGGTGTTGTAGATGGTGTTTGGAAAGACTTGCTGCTGCATTGTCTTATCCTCAGTCAGAATTGGGTCTTGGGGTGGCATCTGTGGGGTTTGTGGGATTCTTTTCCTGTGTTTGCTTTTATGTAGTGTATTTCCCACTGGCTCTTTCAGTCACAGCAATTTGATCAACAATGACATAACAAACCAACCCATCTAGTGAAGCTGTGGTGTGGGAAATCATTGCATAAATTCTATTATTTCTTAAAGCATGAATTCATCTATGCTGGATTTGTGGACATGGCTAAGAACTGCCTCTCTACAGCAGCATCATTACTGGGGTGAGAACCTGCTGTGTCCTGGCCAGATTCCAGCCAGGTGATTACCCTTTTTGCTGGCCTATTGTTTTTACTTCTGTTTGTATAGTGTCTTAGTCTACTTGACACTGTAAAATGACTGGTTTAAGCAGGTAATTAAGACCCTACACTGGAGCACCTACAGCCTCAGTGCCACAGCTAGGACCACAAACTAAAATATAACAAAATCAAAACATACTCAAAGTGTGGTGCCATCTTTACAGCTTGTGTCATGCAGTAGGTGTTTCTTTAGAAATATTTTTCTTTTCAATATCTCCCTTAAAAAAAGGGAGTTTGAGGCATAGTAAGTGGCTACAAGAATCTTTTCATACCTAATGGTTGTCATGAAAGAAAATGGAGATCTTGCAATGAAACAGTGAAAAAAGTAGAGAATAAAACTAAAACTGGTAGAAAAGATGGAAAGGAAGAACTAAGACTGTGAAGGAGAAACTTTTTTTTTTTTTTTTAATAGAAGGGAATAGGTAATCTTTAGACAAATGTGGTTCATGGTGAGGAAGACAGGAAAATTGATCTTGGTAGCAGTCAATTTCTGATTGAGAAGGAAGAGGAGGTTATCAGTAGATGTTACTCAAACTACCATGCTGCAACACTAGAGAACTTGGAAGTATTATGGGAGTGGAGGGTGTGGGCAAGGAAAGGACAGGACTCCAAAACTACTGCACTCAAACCAGAAAGGTTGATTACATTTAGGCAGTATGCAGTCCTGTTCATTCCACCACCATTGTGGTTTGAACTGTTGGCAAGCATGCCTAAGTGTGGAATTGATAAATTAGGATGAGAAAGTGTGGTACAATCACTGAGGAGATTAAGGACATACATATTCTGGATAAACACTTAAGCTGTGAATTTTACTTGTTTTGTTTGCAGTCTAAGATGTGTTAGTCACATTGCCATTCAGAAATGTTAAAGATATGTAGATTTACTTGGATCTAAATGAGTTGCAACATTATAATTAAGACTAAGAATTTGGTGTCTACGAGGACAGATTAGTTTTGACCTTGCAAATGTCTCTGTGGAGTGATAGTTTTAGAAAACTAATAAAAAATAAAATAAACTTCTTAGCAGGTAAAGAGTGAATCGATTTTTTTGACAGCTCAGTTAAGTAGAGAAAATGATTAATCTGTACTTGACTAAAGTGTGGAAAAAAAAGGTGTAATAAAAAGTAAGTTATTACTAACCAGATTCATGGCACTGACTTCTACTGCTTTGTTGCTCACTTCACTTTGTATTTTGAATTTGATTGTTCTTTTTAAATTGTATTCCTATGAACGCAATTTGGATAGATTAATGGATTAGGAGGGACTCGAGAAACCTGCTGGTATCTTTTTTCTTTCTGTTGGCTTTTTATCTGTTTGGTGTTTTCTGTGGTTTTGTTTTTGGGTTTGTTGGTTGGTTGAGGTTTGTGTTTCTTTTGTTTTGTTTGTTTGTTTGTTTTGGGGGGGTTAGGTTTTTGATTTTGTTTGGTTTTTTTCTGTAGAGTTTTTTCCCTCTCCTTCACAGAGAAAGTGTTGCAAAATAATCTTTCAGAAAGGAAAGGTGTCCTACACTCTTTAGCTTTTTTTGTTGTTGCTGTGTGTTGTTAAGTTGGTATCAGGTGAGACATATTGGATTTGTGGGCATTAACAGGCTAACATTAGTGATCATTAGTCATCCAGCACATCCTGAGCATCCTTAAAGTATTAAAAATAAAGAGATTTTTGACAGACACGTTGCATTAAGTACGTTCATGGATATAGTTACACCTGACAGCCTTCAAATAGCTCTTGCCTTTTCTCTTACCTCAGGACTTATTTTCGAGGTAAAGAAATGAATAAAAATTAAATAAATATTAATAACATATAATACTATGTATATAACAGGAGACAATCTTTAGGTCTATGAAATGCTTTGCAATTATCAATCATCTCAGTTTTAATGGGAAGGTATGTAAAACAGACTAGAGCTGAGTGCCTGAACTGTCTTGCAAAGTCATTGTAACCACTGGGAGACCTGCACTCTTGTTTTGATGTATTGTGGGAAGAAAAATCCATGAACTGGCTTCAAAATGCACAGTGTTTTGAGCTGCCCTCTCTCCTGTGCTGGAACTGTTCTGTGTGGGCTTGGCTGACTGGGACTGAGTGGCCACTGCTGCATAGGACCATGCTCATTTTCTAAGTTTTCCAGGGTCTTGTGCACAGGACCCTGCTTGTTTCCAGTGATCTGTTTTGGGTCCAGTGCCTTCCTGTCCAACATAGCAAACAGGTGTGATCTTCAGGAAGCATTACCCTCCCTGAAAAAAAAGATTTTAACTTCGTGGGGTTTTGTTGCTGTTTTGTGCCCTGGAGACCAGGAAGCTCCTTAGTACGGTGACAAATCCAAGCCAAGGGAGCTGGGTTACTATTACAGATGCAGCAAATGGATAGCTTGTCTGCTTCCTTTCCCCATCCCCCATGCTGCAATTGCCTTATAGTGCATCTGACATCTGTCACATTACACGTGACATACATGGAAAATTCCCATGGTAATTGGAACATGCTGCAAGGTTTGTAATTGCCCCATCTGAAGAAGTACTGAAGAAGTAATGTGGTCCAGGGAACTGAACATAGGATCAGTATGAAGCTCATTAGCTTTATCCAATTTGTATATTTGGACAGTTTTGAGCATGGTGCTTATATTTTCTCCATTTCATTATCAGTCAGTGACAATGAAGGTAGCTGTTTTAATACTATGAAGTTCTTGTGGTTTATTATTTAATAGTTGAATAATATAGAGAGTGAACTTGGATTTGGGGGTTGGAGGTGAGTTGATTTATGTTCCAAACCAGTCTGGATTCAGGTTTCTTTCTACTTCTGTAATAACACATTACATTTATATGTTTTATCCTGTCATAGAGAAAGATAGATTTTCAGGGAAACTGAAATTATTCACTTCTGTTCCTTTCCTAGTAGCATAAATCAGTGTGGGCAGTGATTCTTCATCATATATTTAGTCTTATGCTTCCCACTCAGGTGAGAGCTATGTCTGCATCTACCAACATTTTGTGTCTGTTGATGATAAGTGTAAATTCAGCTCTGCAACTGTTTTCCATTAATGTTTCCTTACACTGCATATGGTTTTTGCTGGACTACACGTGTTTAGTTAAACCACTGAGTTCTCTTTTCTTCCCTTTTTCCAGAGATGGTGATACAAAAGTTTTAGTTAGAGTTGTGCTCTGCCTATTCACTGTGTTGAAGGACAGAACAGTGAGGTAAAACTACAATAACCATCTCTCTCGCACAGGACAGCTGCTGGCATAGCAGTTGTTTCAGGTGTCTTACTGTTTGTAGAACATTTTTTAGTTAGCGTATGTTGGCATGAAAATTATGACTTCTGAGATGAGAATGAAGAGTGAGATTGAGGCAGCATTTTCTAAAGCAACTGAAAGAGGATCCTCGTGTAGTTAGCATGGATCGCATCCCATGTGACTAAAACTTCTGATAAGACTTGAAAAAATTGCTTTAACTTAATTACGTTTGGTCACTGGGCCAAATGGTTTAGAAATGAACACGTACTCTCTGTCAGAGGAAGAGGACGTTGTTATAATTAGACCTTGGGCAAAGTTCCAGGCTGTGACTCCTGACCTGAGCCGAACCGCAGATGGGGCTGGGAAGCAGGAGAGGGATCACTACGAGGAGCGGGTGTGTGGTTAGCCATTGAAATGACAGCAACTTGTTTGTGTTGTGCAAAAGGGCAAAACAGTGGAACTGACAAGAGCTGTGGGAGGGAGTTATGTGTAATAGTGGGATTCTCTCCAGAGAGAGATTTCCTCTTGATTCTCACTGGGGGTATACATAGAAATAGATAATTCCACACGTTTCATTT
This sequence comes from Myiozetetes cayanensis, assembly GCF_022539395.1. Classification (NCBI taxonomy): domain Eukaryota; kingdom Metazoa; phylum Chordata; class Aves; order Passeriformes; family Tyrannidae; genus Myiozetetes; species Myiozetetes cayanensis. Next base: position 29,371,498 of record NW_026087411.1, on the reverse strand, counting down.
TTGCTTGCAAGAAATTGAAAGAGAATAGAGCTTTCATTAGAATAAAAACCCACCACCTTTTGTTATTTTCATAAATTTTTATGTCAGCTTTGCTAGCAATTACCACTCAGAAAAATGAAAGATGCTCTTTTCTTTGTTTCCTTTCACCCCATCTGCCCCATTATTTGGAAGCACATTTTCCTCAGATTTGATTCTTGACACAGGAAAGTCAAAAGAAAGGAAAGAAAAGGAAAATATTATTAACTTGTATATTATTAGAAAATGTTTATTTTGTGAAAACACTGTGACCATCAACAAAAATCAGAGAGTTTTAATTAACTTTTAAATAGCACGAACAGTGCAACTTAAAGTAGATGTCCTTCTGAATCGTGTAACTGGTAGGCTTAACCTTTAGAGTGCTCCCACTTAGAAATATCATTTATTCATTTTGTGGTTCAATTCTAGAATGCCTGTGCTGGATTCCTCTCTAGCAGTCCTCAATTGTTCTTATTTTGAAAGCATCTAGACCTCTTGCCTATCTACAATTAAAGTGTTGTAGCAATACAGAAGTGGTGTTTTACCCCTCTGTGCCAGTATGAATTTCATGCATGCTGCTTGTGGATGGACCTGGAAAATGCCAGTGTTCAGAGTATGAATTGTGTGATGGAATGATGCTTTGTGAAAGCGAGGCAAGGTTACTGTTCATGTGAGCTCCGCACCTTTTCGAGGAATAGTAAAAGCTGAGTAGCCGGGAGTTTCTCAAGTATGGATCCCAAGATGCTGCTGATTCTGTAAAAACATAACAGCAACAAACACTAGCTTGTGTATTTCTCAGCATTATGGAAGAAGAAGGCCTGGAGACTGACTGTTCACCTCTTAGATGAACCCGCTTAAGATGAAAGCTGAGTGATGAAATGTCACTGCAGGACAACCTGTGGTGGTCTGAGCAGGGCAGTACTTACCCCATAGAAAATGCTGACCTCCACATCCACTCATGTAGTGCTCATTTCCTGGTAAGGTACCTCTTTTGGAGGAGTTTATACCAAAGTCTTGACCTGCGCTCATAAAGGAAGATGTTATGGTCCTATCACTTCAATATCTCAGCCAGTTTATCCAAGGAGGATTCATTGTCCATGCCCCAGAGAATGCAAGTCCTTTGACAGTTGGTAGGGAAGCCTTTATACAGTGGACCAGAGCTTGGTTACAGCTGAATTGATGCAAATGTTATTATATTTCAAGTAAATCAGGTTTGTCTCATTGATTTGAGTTGCTTCCAAAGCAAAGTTTTGTCAAAGTAATTGGTTCTGATCTCATTCATGACCAGATTGATTGCCATAAAGGGCATTGCACTTGGAGTAATCCTTGAGAAGATGGTCTGTAGTGTACAAGTTTAAATTCTGAGACTCTCTCATGAAATCTTTTAACAACTCTTAAGTCTCCATTACTGAGAGGAAACAGAAGTTGCTGTGCACATTATTGTGGTAGATAGGGAGGGCATTTTGGTTTTACTGACTGAAACTGTGTCAAAGACCAGTTCAGGGTTAAGTTGACCTTTGGCATCTCCTAGTGAGAACCCAGTGTTCTTATGAATGGGCTTTTGAAGCCAGCAACATCCTGCCCTGCTGAGTCCTGCTGAGACCTACCACCCCTTACAGAGCTGGCACAAAGAGCAAAGTAAAGTGGGCACACCAGAAGACAGTACGTAGTACCAGCTCACTTTCAGCTGCATGTGAGTTGCAGCTGATGCCCCTCTAGTGCATAAGAGAAGGTGCTAGATAAATTAAAAGCACAAAGTAGGGCAGATGATTTCTGCCAAGCACACAGTGCCACAAGGGTGGAGGTTTGGCTGGTATGGGCACTTTTTTTGTTGTTTGTTGCTTAGGTTTTTCTTGAGTGAGCGTGCTGATTTCTGCACAAAAAGTCCCTGGAGATCTTCTGGCTGTGCACTCTATGTTAAGTCCCACTATGCAACTGCTTTCCCAAAGGTGCTTTTTCCTTGCACAGCTACTTAGTCTCTGTGAAAGCTCAAAGCAGCCTTGTTCTGGCAGGCAAACAGACCAAAGCATTGTGGGGCAGGTTAGGGCAGCAGCTGCTCTGATGACAAAGCTCAGCTGTGTTGATGCTGATACAGCATCCAGCATCCTGTGGTGTGGTTCACCTGCCACCTCCCTTCTGCTCCCCTGCTCCGTGCCCAGGGAGATGGGCTTCACAACAAGCCTTAATTATTTACTCTCTAAGGATATAGCTTATTCTGCAGATTAAGTGAAAAAGTGAAGTCCTTAAAAATATAACACAAATAAGCCCCTGAGCTGTCAAACAACAAGTCCCTTAAAAGGGCAAAATATGTGGCTCTCTGTGCACTGCACAGATCCCTCCTTTCAAACTGCTGGCAGGAGACTTCCTGTTTGGATGGGCTGCTCACAAACGGTGTTGTGTGGCAGTGAAATCTGTCGCTTCCCAGCTTCTCCTTCAGACCTCCCTTTATACTCCTGATACCAAAGCCCCTCAAGCCTGGGTCCTGTCAAGATGGGATCTGGCAGCTCAAATGTAAATCTGAAAGCATGCATTAGCACTGTTCTGTTTCTTTCCTGAATACATAAGGCAGCCCAAACTACAGGATAGACAAAATTGTCCTACTATGATAGTCCTGGCCATAAAGGAAAAAATGAATGGCTCCAGAGTGATAGAAAGTTTGATTTCATTGTTTTATTGTTCATTTTGTGTTGATCAAATGGGGTACCTTTGGAAGACTCTTCCATGTGTTCTGGGTAAATTCTCCAGCACATGCTTCAGATACTTTGGTTCCTTTATTGTAGTAGTGAGAGAAAGGACAATACCAGCATTCAGTGGTAGCATTCAACCTTGCCTACTGAGCATTGCTGATAAATCTGGGAAATCCCACACTGAGTTTGTAAATCCTTTTCAGAAACATTGGGAGAAGTGATTTTACACTGCCACAGAAGAACGTGTTAATACCATACTAGAGCTTAGCTACCTTGTCTAGCGTGTTTATTTTGCTCTTTTGTGTATCAGATCCTTCTGTCCTCTTCCAGCTGTTACTCCAGTGATAGCCATTGTAACTGCAGAGAGATGCACAGATTCAGCAGTCCTGTTAATCATCTAATGTCTGTTGGTTTTGTTTTGTTTTTATTCCCTGCAGAACATGATCAGAAGATAGCATCGTACACCATGATCATGGCCCCCCGGAAGCGGAATCGTCATGCGTTGGGATTTCTTTGTTGCTTTGGGGGTAGCGACCTCCCTGAAATCAACCTCAAGGACAATAATCCCCTCCAGTTCCTTGAGTTTTCTGTCCCAATCCCACCAGCCGAAGAGCTCAATGCCAGATTCTCCGAACTTGTGGTAAGTTTCTGCTGACAGATTGATATATTTAGTGGGTGGATGAACTCTTTCCTTCAAAAGAGGAGTAAAAGGACTTAAAGGATTTAGTAGAGATAGGGGGGAAAAAAGCTTCTGTTGAAGCTTTTTTTTTTTCTTTCTTTTTCATTCTTTTATGATCTGTTCCTTGGTGGGACAAAGGCAGCAAGTGATGGGACGGATGATAGTGACACTGGGTGTAAGTACAACTAAATGCTTAAATATGCTTATTTATTTTCATATCACTATGCAATTCTCCAGGTGTAGGATTGGGCACATAGAAGGAGCCTCCTAAGTTCTCTGGAGAGAACTGACAGTCAGTTTCTTGTTAACAACTTTGGGATAAAATCTGCTGTATAATATATATGCTGTGGTGGAAAATCTTAAGGTTTGTGGATCTGTAAAGTAAGGACTGTTCTGTTCTGTTGATCAGTAACATTCTGCTGGTGAGGTATAAGAATCAGATGACCATGCTAATTATGTTTCATCACCCAGCTGCCTTTGAACCATGAAACGGTGCTGTTGCAGCAACAACCATAAACAGGAAGGGAAGGAACTATTTCAGATGAACTTTGTTGTTTGCTTTTGTGGTAAATGTTGCAGACTCCAGGAGCCAGACACTTGCTTTTCATGCCTAGCATCAAATGACTTCACTGTCTTTGCCTACTTGTTCAGCCTGCATGCAAAACACAGGCAGAGGTCATAGGGCTGGGTTGTTTTGCAATCTGTGTCGTAAAGGTGATGCCCATTTGATGCAGTTGATAAGATATCTCATTGCCATTCTGAGATTGGAGGTTATGTAAAGTGAAATATCTGTGAGAGTCTATACGGCTGAGGTGAGGAATAGAACAGAAAATATTGGATCTCAGAATCAGAGGAATTTGCAAGTAGTCTTTCTACATTACACTGTAACATTAACCCATTAAATTGTTATCCATGACCATAGCTTCACAACGCTATAGCAATGAAAATAACCATATAATTTGGGTATGCAAGTGGAGATTAATATATGGGCAACTTTAGGATGTCATACCAAATATGGGGACAGCTGTAGTTTGTCAGATAGATGGTCTGACAACCTAGCCCAGGCTCCTGTTTCAAGATGGGGTTCAAAGCAGATGCTTAGGGAAGAATATAAGATGTGGCCGTAGGGTGGTCATTTCCAGGATACTCTCCAACCCTCTAAAAATTTTCAGCTCAAGGACTTCATCAGTCAAAAGTTGCTTTCTGTGTACATAGTAAATTGGTATGGATTTCTTTTCCATTAACTGTTTTCACCTTCCCTAGCACCCATTAGCATTTTCAGTATTCTATGGCATGGGTGTATGCAGAAAGGAGTCAATAGGATTTGCAGCTGTTTCAGGAAGAATAATGTGTGCAGCAGAAGAGAGTCTACTTGCTTCAAACTAATTAGCAGATTAGGAATCTCCTCTTATGGAAATGTTTCACAAAATTCTGGTCTATATTTTCTGGTTTGCCTTTTATGTGAGACTACTTGAATTCCTCGCAGAAAATGCAGCTGTCTGACTGCAGAGAATTCTGCGTGGTGACAGGTATCTCTCATGAGTAAGAGTGTTATCTGTAATCTGCTCTGCTGACAATTTATTTCTGGATGCTGCTTAAGTATTGGTTTTCACATGCAAAGCTTGAACTGCTGTATCAAAGTTCACGTCTCTCCAATACCAAGATCCGTCGAAGCATTCAACCCAGCCTTCCTGAAGACGTCACCAACAGATGTGCTTTGCTCCTGAACTTGACTTGCTAAAACTGGAACTTGTTTACCTTTGGGTCATAGTGAAAGACCTGTTTGAGTTGCTGCTGGGCTTTTGCCTACTGAGAAGGGTATCAGTTTTATGAGGAGTTTGAGAGTTTGTGGTGGTACTAATGGTGCTTTTAGTTTTATGTCTGGCAAATACTGATGTTCCACGTGCTTGTGGCAAAACAGGTCACAGCTGCCTTATGAAAGTGTATTAAACAGTATAATTTATAATGTTTCTGGTGCAAAATTTAATGACAAGTGCATGTGATGATCTGTAAAAATTTTTGGCCACAGTAGTTTGAGAGTTGTTGGTCTGTGCTATAACTTATTAAATGTGCTGACAGCTTATAACTGGCATATGCATTTCAAACAAATGAAGCCACTGAAATGAAAACAGATCATATTCAGTTCTTATGCTTAATGATAGTACTCTAGCCATCACTGTATGAGAAGGGAGCTGGGAAAGAAAAGTGCTGTTTTTCAGAAGGTTAATGGTGTACATCGTACATTTTTATAAAGCAGTCAGATAGGATGGTGATGCATGTCCATAGGAGTTCCTGATTAGAAAGGTAACAGAAGAGCAGTTAAGAGCTTTATAAGAGAAAAAACCTGGGCTAGAAAATGGGCTGGCAGAATGCAGCATTTGCCTAGAAGGGCTAGTTTGTCCACAGGTCCAGATTAATGCATGTTCTGTGAGACACTAAAATAAAACAGGCTACATCTGTATTGACAGCTCAGATGAGATTTTAATTGGATTAGAAAGATTCAGTCTGCAAATGCACCAGTGTAAATCAGCGACCTGGAAGTGCCTGAGAGAGCTCTGTGCTGTGTGCTAGCTCCCTGCTGCTTATCCGTTAGGGCCTAGTCTGGGTGCACTTGTACTATATAAAAACCAGATTTGAGTGTAAAGCCTTTTGACCCAAATCCCCAAGTGAAATGATGACACCAACATCATCTGAGATCTGTAGTGAGAAGAGTATTTGTGTTAGCTCCCTGAAGCAGGCCCAGGGGGTATAGCCTCATCTTGCCATCTGCTCTACAAAAGGGTATAATGAAACACTGATGTGCTTGAATGAATTTTTAAAAGCCTTATTTTTTTCCTCGTTGCAGTTAAAATCTGGGGCATTTTCCCATGTAAGAGTTAATGACAAGGAAAGCTAAGCCTAGCTGTGCTGGAGAAGCCTTCCTTGTGATGCATTTTCCAAACCAGTAAACATTCAGAATGTTTTTACCTGACTTTCTGAGGAAAACTGACATTTTGAGGACCAGAAGCACGTCTTCTGTTCTTGTGGTACTTAAATTAGTACCATGGAAACTGAATTTGGAGATGTCTATCTTTTAAGAGGAGGATTTAGGAATGTGTTGGGATCCCTTATTGGTGATGGACTCACATGACCCATTCAGAGCTTTCAAACTTGTGTAGTCTCCAGACTGAGGCAGGTATACATGTATGAGGGGATGCACCCAGACTAACCAGCTATGTAATGGCAGCTGCCTAACTGGACTCTGACCAAGGCAGTGATTGTCAAATGACAAGCTAATGCTGATTTCAGCTGAAATATCTGTGCTTGATGCCGTTCAACCAGAAAAAACAATTCTAGGATGGGTTCCGGGCTTGTGTTACTCTAAGGTAGTTGCTGTGTTTAGGCCTTGTCTGATCAATTAGAAAATTAAAACCAGAAAGAGTTACTCCTGATATGTCCCACATTCTACCTCCATTTATTCCACTGGGAACATGTGCAGAGGGTAGGTCTGAATGAAGACCATGGCTCAGGATCAGTTGGTCTGATTTTTTTGGAGCTGAGACAGGAGAAGATGTAGTAGCTCTCTGCTGGCAGGGATTGATTTGGGATTAATGCAATGGTAACAGTGCAGCTAAGTCCTTATCAGAAGTTTAGGTGCACATAACACAAAGCAAACAAAAATATCTGTGACCACAAACTTTGCCCCTCAAAGAGCCACTTTTGTGAAAGAGGATAGAACAACTGGCTTTAGTGTCTCCCCTTCAGTGAACAGGCAAGAAAGGGAAGCTCTAGAAATTAGAGGGTGTGGACTGGTCCTGTACCTCGCAAATTATAAAACTGGCCATTAAGGCATCACAGCTTCACTTCTGCTTCCTTCCTCACTCTCTCTTCTCAGCTGGCACTGTGTATACTACCATGTAGTAAAGTGCTATTGCAGTTGGTGGTCTGTTGTCAGGCCCTAAACCAGTTTTGTGCGTGATGGCAAAAATGTCTGTGCTAAGCACACATGTTTTTCCTTGCACAGATTTATTGACTGAACAGGAACTATAGAAGAATCTGGAAGAACTATTCCAAGGCAAGGGAAAATCATTATTTTTCATGGAATAGCTTCTCCATTTCCTTGTTCATATTTTTTAAGAGCAGTGTGTTCTTGTCACAGTGAACTCCCTTTGCTCAGTATTAGAATTGTGGAATCTTCTTGTTGGTTAAAGGTGGTATGCTACTTGACACTAAAGGTTTTACCATCTAGATCTCTCTTATACCAGCAACACAACCCCAGATAGGAACTCAGACCATGCCAAGAAGAATTATTTAAATGGTGGAAATTCAGGAAAAACAGAAAAATGAAAGAATTCTAGCACATAGGAAAGAGCAGTGTAAGAGCTTGTGCTTTTATTATTTCTCTTTGGTTCTTTTTGTTAGTGACCATGAGATGGTCATGGTATTTGAGAAGGTGGAGTTCAAGTTTGTCTATTTTAAGATGGAAGGTCTTTGAGGAAGAAGTGGAGTTGTCTTTTGAGTTGACATTTTTTAAGTTGATTGTATGATTATATGCTCCAAGCTTATACTGGCAAACATTTGAGAAACGCTTACTGTTACACCTTTGTGGTCTTGTCTGCCCTTGAAGCATTCTGGTATTTAGCTCAGGTGGGACATTGACTGGAATTTCCTGTCATGGTTTATTTCTCTTATGTTCCATTTGAATTTCTTTAATTTTTAGTTTGGTGAGTTTTTTTCTTCTTTTTTTTTTTACCCCCTCAGAGTCCCTAAAGAAGGGGTTTTGCTGACTTTATAGATTCATAAAAGCTTTTTATCCATATTACTATTTACCATCCTCACAGGCTTTTCCAGAACAAAACTTTAGACCTTATGCCACCAAAAGTACTTATTAAGGTACATTATTTACTGTTAAAGAGCAGCAAAACTACTTATGAACTATCTATATTTGAAAAATTTAGGGTTATCCAGCATCTCTTTTGGCCTGCCTTTAAACTTCTTGTCCATTGAAATGGCAAGTCCATCTGAGATTCTGTCATTCTTTAGTTTCTGAAAGAGGTAGGTCACTGCTCAGGTGAGGCAGCATACATTCTTCTGTCTCTCTCTCTCTTGAAGAGAGAGAGTTTTCTGGTCCTACTGCAAAGCCCCAGCTTTTCTAGAGAAGATGCATATGGAACTACAATGTATTCCTGAACAATAAGGCCACTGGAAATCAAACCCATATTTTCTCTTGTAGTATTGCCTGAGTGCAATTAAATGAAGATGGAAGCAAGTGCTGAATCAAGGTCTTTGTCCTTCCCTCAGCCCATGCTGGGAACCGTGATAGAAACCTTAACTTTGGTTTCTGTCTACAGTACTCTATAACAGCCACCACAAAAACATGGAACTATGTCCCTTCCTTACACAACCCTAAATTACACATAGTGTCTCCCCTTGTCACTTCTGATCTCATTATATTTATTAATGGCTGCCACAACATCAAAGTTGGCTCAATTTCTGACTTAAAGATGAGCTAGCTCAGGAGTCTAGCTGGAAAGAATGCCAGTGACTGTGCTAGTGAAGAGAAGAGAGAAAATATCATTCCTTCTGCTTCCGTCTCCTTGGAATAAGAGCTGTACAGAGAAACTCCCATGAAAATGATAAAATATGAGAAGATGTGGCAGGAGAGTCCAAGCAACAGAGGCAGCAACTTGGTAACCTCTGAGTAGTCCGATAATTTCTGTAACTATGACTAGAAATTTTCAATGCTGCTTATTTTCTCTCTTAGGTCACCTGGGGAAGGAGGATATCTAGAGCAGGATGCCTGATGCCTTACTGTACCTTTTGCTCTTCTCTTTTTCCTTTGTCCTCTCCTAGCACATGGGTCTCACTTAGTTTTTCTGCACATTTCTGCTAATCTCTTTCTAAGTAAATCAGTGTCTTCATCTTGTCCTGAAATAGAACTATGGAATTAGTGTGATATTTGCTGCTGTTTTATATGTTGCTGTACTCTCTTGATTTCTCAACATGCCAGCGTAGTAGTTGCTAGTACTTTAGCAACTATAGGCTAGTGCTTTAGTGCAAAAATGCTGAAAGGAGTTGGTTAGTGTACTGAGTACACGAGCCATCCATGTTACTGGAATCTATGCTAGTTCTCTCAGGACAGAAACAAAGGAGCAGTGGGGTCACCATGGACATGTTTCTAGTAGCATCAGATGAAGTGACCAATAACATAAAGTTTGGGAAAATTCTGCTCGTTTCTTAGTCCGTGAAATTTCTCTACATCTGTTCCTTCTTTACCTTAACAGAGAATAAAATTCAGTGGTTATAGTCTCATTTCCCAGAGGAGAGAAAGTTGATGAGAAAAGAAAGAGTTTTTTGTTGAAAGAAAGTGAGGTAAAGCATAGAAGTATCTGGGAATTAATTTATTTATTTCGTCAAAGGAAGCAAAACAATTTCTGAGCTAGGCATCAATTTGGCAAACACTAGATAACATACCTTCAAGAGCCACAGGAAGATGAGATCCAAACCTAAATAACTGTAGTAGTGGTTCCCGCTGAAAACAGCTGACTTGGAAGTAGCAAGGTCCCTTCATGCTTAGTTCTCCCTTGCAGACCATTTAATGTAATGGATACAACATAAACCTCAGATGAAAACTAGGCTTCACCACATTGAATAAGTACTCCCATATATCACCGGTACCTCTCAAGCTTGCCAAATCCTAGCTGTGGCACTGTTCGTGAGGCCCCTTTTTGGCTCTGAAACCTGCAAGAGCATTTCTGTGGTAAAAAGTACAAGAAATGCTTCCATTGTGGTCTTGCATGTGATTATAGACAATATATGTCGGTGTATGTAGGCACAAGAGGGCATCAGCTGTGTTTCTCTGTGTTTGTCGATGAGCCTGGAGAACAAAATTCCCTATTTCTTCCCCAGTTCCTGGGAAGCAGAGATGCAGAGTTGCCTATTCTGGCTCTTGGCTCCCAGTGTGGAGCACCACATTCCCAGAAAAGTATCCTCCAAGTCTGAAGTGTATTTAAGTCCTTAGTTTCTCATTGAAAGGTTGTGGCTTAGAAAGACATGCATTTCAGGTCCTCACTTCAACCCCCAAACGTGTGTTGTGTGTATTGAAAACTGTATTTACTCACATTTAAATTCAGGCATGTTATCAAGATTTGAGTATTTCAGTTTCAAATGTTAAGTCTTTTGAGTCATTTTATCCTTTCACTGGATTCTTTTGAATATAGGAATTTACTATCTGTGTCACTTGCCCTGCATGTAAATCATGGTTTCAGACTACACCTCTGACAGGCCCGTGGCTCAGAGTTGTTGATCACTGCAAATTTCTCTGCAACCATAGTTTAAAAGTACCTCCATTCTGTTTTACCCACAAGAGGAAGTTATTTAATTTCCTATGCCCATCCTCATCCCCTCTGTGCTCTTTTGTAATGAATTAATCTACCTAATCAGTCAGGAAGTGTAGTGCCAAATGCAGTTGACATCTGGAGAGGTCCTTCATTTTTATTTGTATGTGATGAGCTCTGACTTGAGCAAACTACGAGGCTTTGCTGGCCTTAGCTCAATGAAGACTCTCCACCCCAGTTATTACTTCCTTTTTGCACTTAATGAGAATAAACAAGTGGAGGCTATGAGAAAATGCTGCTGATGAAACCAAGACAGAATTTTCATGACCAGAGGCTCGTATCTAGGAAGAAGCCTTAACATCACCCTCTGAGTAGAAGACACTGTCTCTGAAGGCAGAAAAAAAGCTTTGAGGCAGAAAATAAGTCTCCTCACTGATGGCAGCCAGGCCACAAAAATTTTCCTTTCCTTTGGATTAGTTTATAGTTGTCAGATTAACATTTTTCATGCACTCAGATGCACTTGTCTTCTATTATAATAATGACAGAAAAACCTCGGTGGTGTAAGATTTCTGAAGCACTTAGGGTACCAAGGCTTGGGAGGCAAAAGCTCTTCATGGTATCATAGTCTGTGTAATTATGCACAGAGTTCCTTTATGTCCAGCATGGTTCTTCAGTCCAAGATTGTACATACCCAGTTACGTCTTTTCTTTTTAATTTTCCACACAGAGAATACTTTTTTCTTCCTGCTCTACAGAGAGAGACTTTTTCATAATGTTGGCTCTACTTTGCATATGTCCCATGTGCAATACATGTGTACAAGTCTCTGATTTTAATGCACATATCACTACAAGCAGCTTTCTTGTAGTAGTTATTCAAGTCCCAATACATAAGAGGTGTTGCAGTTTAGGCTTTGTTGCAGAGGCAGCTTCCCCTTTCAGGTGCTCACCTACATATGGAGTGATACAATAGGGTCAGGCTTAAGGCACTGAGTGCAGCACCAGCGCCTTCTGACTCCAGGCTCCTTTCCAGCAGATGCAGCTGGTTGGCAGCTCCCAGCTCCCTGACCAGCTGTGTAAGAAGGAGCAGTCCCTGTGCTGCAAATGTGTGAGACACAGATGCTGTGTAAGGATCATAATAAGATGGCAGCCAGGTCTCACACTCCATGTCTGAGAATCAATAAGGTTGTGTAAACAATTGTAAATCCAGACCTTGTCTTAGTGAAATATTTTGCATGTGAAGAAGCTGGGGGTGTTATCAAACTACCTCTGAAGTTTTAAGGCTTTTGTGCAGGAATACACTGTTTTTTATATCTTGTTGCATTACTATAAAACTTATGGATAGATAGTTACCCAATGAAAAGCAGTTCGGTTCCTCTGAAGACAGTAGTGGAATTATATCATTCACCATGGACTGAAATTTGGCCTGTGTGATATTTTCTGCATCTGTGGTGATTGTTGGCTTCTGAATATCCCAAGCAGAGCAACATGCTGACTGCCTTTCTGAAAAGTGGGAAAGGTATTGAGGAAATGCATGTAGTCCATCTAGGGCAAAAGAGGAGAAGTACTGGATTTTGGGATCACAGATATCTAGCTTGGGATGCAAAAAGAGGGGAAAGAACAAATATGCCGTTAGAGAATGGAAATGCCAAGTTATCAATCTTATGTCTTCCCTCTACTGAATGCTTGGAAGCTGTCATGATATCCTATCCCATAAGTCATGGATAGGGTGGGTATGTTTAGTTCAGAAATGTTGTGTCCCTGTGTTCTAATACCCTATCAAATGATTTGATAATACTATTGTGTTTTGGCATAGCTGCAAGTGTTAGGCAGCATAATGTAAAAAGAAAAAAAATAACATAAGGCTTTACTGTGGCCTTTTTCCTTAGTAAGATGTAATTAATATTTGAATAGTTTTTGTGTTCCATTATGACTATAACAAAGAGTCAACAACTTTCTGGATTAAGCCTGAAGGCTGCTGAAGTGATAAAACACTGAGATGATATTGATAGTAGGAGTCATCTTCCTAGCTGGAAGGATCAAATTAATTTATCTTTATTTCAGCTTTCTGGAGCTTTTCCAGCTACACTTGAATGGATACAGAGTAGACAATTTCCTACCCTCCTCTCAGAATTGAACCAGCATTCTCATGTATTTCCTGCCACTTTGCCTGCTGTCTTAGAGTAACAGAGTGGGCCCTCTCCAGTAGAAAGTGTCAGCAGCATTAGTATATGGAAAGTGTCAGCAGCATTAGGGATGTCTTATTGCTCCAGCACTTTGGAATGTGCTCTCTGAGTATGATTTCTGCCCTTCTGCAATTTCTATCCTTTCTTTACTTCTCTGTATTAGTGTCTTATGTTTTTCAGAGCTGTATTGGATGGCTTAAAAATCTATTAGGACCTCATTCCTCATCTTCTAGAGAGGATTTTTGAATCTAGATTTGGTCTGCTGAGGAGGGGTGGGAGACTATTATAAATTATATAAGAAAGGTAATTTGGGATGAGAATGTGCCAACTGGAGATACACCTGTGAGAAATGACAGAGGAAAGACAAAGACCATGTTGGCCAGATTGTAACTGGACAGGAGATTGGAACAACGTTGTTCCAAAGTGATGAAGAAAAAGACACAACAAATGAAGTAGCTGTGGTGCTGAAAGGACAGTGAAGACAGATGGCAAAGATTGATGTGATATGGGACAAATGCTAGACCACGATGATCTTCTGGGAGTGCTTTTGGAGAGAATGAGCTTGCACGGTAATTGGGGGAGGATGAATGACAGATGATTGTTTCTTCTGTAGCTCATAGAGGAAGGGCCAGATCTGAGATTTTGCAGGAGGTATGTTTTGATATTTAGCCTGATGACAGCAAGAAAGGGAAAGCCGGGTCCATCTGGCTGATTAAGACCTTATAAAATGTATATTAATTTATATAATTTATAATAATTGCCCACCTGAAGCTGGGGAAGTAGTGAAATTTTCCAGTGAAGAGAAGAGGTTGGGAAAGAGGATGGGATGCTAGTGTTTTGCAGGATAGGAGTTATCCCTAGGGAAGTAGAGTCTAGCTGGGGTTTTAGAGGAATTGTTAAAAAATAAGATAATTGAATGGAGAAGAAGATAACAATCATGAAGTATCATCTGTTTAATATATTGGCTCAGATTATTTTCTGTAGTTGCTCATCTAGTAACAATTTATATGAGGTATAATCATTGCTCAGATAGTGTATCATACAGGCTAAAGAAGAGTGTGGGGAAAGGGTGTATAATTCTTTCATACCTCTGTGTCCTTCTGTAGGTGGATTCTGTCTTCCAACACTACTTAAAGTTGGTTGATTATTATTCAGGGGACCTGTTAAGGTAATTTGGGATTGCTCTTCCAGCGTTGGAGAGAAATAGCCTTTTCTTGTCATTTGCCTGGTCTGCAAGACTCCAAAGTGGGGAGCACAAGGTGCCACAGGAGAGGTTAGTTGGATGGAGTAGCACCTTTTTAGGATATGAAGTTTTCAGCTCAGCCGTTTCCCGGTACCTTTCTCCACACTACGTAAGGGGCAGATTTTGGTGTCCTTATTTACAGGAGAGGTCCTTGTGTTCATCCTTCAGCAGCAGGTGGGAGCAGCACATGGAAAGCAAGTGTCAGAAGGTGCTTTTTCTGTCACTCATCACATCAGACTGCCTCCACAGCTGCTCTGTCTTTGATGTTTTATCCTGAAGAAGTACAGACAGATGCCTTCCACCTGGCACAGGAACAGCACTGACCCAAAGCTTTTAATGCTAGCTGCCTTGTTTTCTGTAAATGAAAAGTCTGTAAGCTTGCTGGGAGGAAAAGTTTTCAAGAGCATCATCTTTTTCCTAGCTATTCCTGTAAGCTTACACAATTAAATTCACGCATATGTGCATTTGTTTCCCTTGTGAGAAACAGGGAATAGCAATGCTTCTTAAACCAGTTTTAATACAGAATTGTAGTGAGATTGAAAAGGTGCTGAAAAGATGTAGCAGATGTAGGTTACATGCAGTACAGGAGTCTTCCAGTGTCAAATGTGTTGTATTTGAAGAACTTGGGAGCAAATCTCTATTACTGCCTCCTGCTCTTTTCTATTTGTTTTTTTATTAGGGAGGATCTGATGCAAGACTACTGCCTTCCTGGGCAGACTTCCCTTTCTTTCACATATTGACCCAATGGTGTATCCAAAAAGGCCCTCATCAATGCCTGTATATTCTGTGCACTTCTACATTAAAAGCACTTAAGGATGTCTTTTAATTTTGCAGTTTCCCATCATTTTTTGACCGCATAAAGGGAAAGGCTGCCCACAATAACCACCTTTTGAAAAGAGCAGTGTGCACAACAATGTTATGCAATGGTTTGCTAGGTGGAGGTTTGAAGAATAATTTCTCCAAAGGAAATTACAAGGGGAAAGCAGATTGCAGTTTCCCAGTTTGGAAGGTGTCCAGGGAGATCCCTGAGTCATGGAAAATCCATTGGGATTGCTTTAGTGGCTGTGTTTCAACATTACATCTTGGATAAAAAGCAACAGCTGCATGAGTTGGTTGGTTGGTGTGAAGTTGTTGGCTTCTACATTAACAATGAGGGAGAGCTTTTCGATTGCAAATGCTTAACCAGATCTTAAATGCAGCTATGATTTGTTGTTAGGAGATGATGCAAGGCAGGTGCTCATTCTTCTCTTATTCTTTTTGCTGTATTTTGTGAAACTTTCTGGTAATTTCTTTAGTAGAAATATTTAGAGAAAGACATCTTGGCTGGTGTTTTCTTAAGCCCAGTGATGTCAGTGCAGTAGTTTCTGTTCTGATTATCAGAATATTTGAGCAATGAGACAGGACAGGGTGTGAGTGAATAACCAAATATACTGTCATGCTTTCAATTCACTGTTCAACTATGGAAATACTCAGTTTATATGAGGGAAGAGAATTGTGGAATTGCCCTCCACTTCAACCCAGAGGAGATAACAGACAGCAGTGTGTGGATGAAGTTTTAGCTTCTCTGGACTGTAAATACAGATCATCACCATTTATTGAAGTAGAAGTTAGTAATTAGCAAAAAGTTAGATAGAATTCTCAGTCTATTCTATGTCTGAAATCTGTGCTGTAGATTGTAGAATGAGCCAGTGTTTTAGGCAGCATAGCTGACAATTTAAAAGGGACAATTTAAGCAATATTTTGCACTGGTATAAATCCAGAGTAAGTCAGTTTAATGGAATTAGGGGCATTCTGATTTCTGGTTAGCACTACCAAATTTGGAATACTAATTCAGAGAGCAAGAGAATAACTAAAACTGGCTTCTGGTTTCACTTTTATCTGTGTAACCTGAACTTACACCAGAAATTTTGTTGATTTTTTTTTTTGAGTTCCTTTGAGTTTACCCTGTGTGTAAGCTTGAGCAAGTGTGTCTGAGCTGCACAATCAAAGCTCAATAAGAAGTTAATTTTGCTCATTAAATTCTTAACCAACTTCTCAGTTCCTCCTGCCCTTTGACGTAATATTTTATCAGAGATTTAAAGGTCAGCCAAGCTCTGACTTACCCTTGTTTTCCTCCATAGGGGCACATGGCAAATAGGATGCACACAAGAGGATAAAGCTGGGAGGAGACGAGTAGGTAGCACTGACGCCCCTGGAAATTCAGCCTGCCTTTGGCACAGGGAGGCAGCAGCAATCCCCAACCCACATTTTGAGGGTTGAGCCAGCAGGACTGTGTTTGGGCAGGAAGCGATCAGAGAGGTGTGTGCCTGTGTGCTTTGGCACAGTCCAAACTGTAAATTGCTCTAGCCTAGGAACCTCCTCTGAACTCATTAGTATTAAAACAGAACAGAGGACACTTTGTAGGGAGGGAGAGGGTGGGGAAGCCGGAAAAGTAGCAGTTTAGACGGCAGTTTCCTAATAACCTTTCCCACAACTACCTTCCCATACAGGGTCTCATCTAAAAGACCTTGGCATGAAAAACAAGCCCTGGCACAGGGAGGGGGAAGGGAGGAGGGAAATGAGGGGAGGGGAAGGAAAGGAAATGAGGGGCAGAAAATGGGCACTCTGTGCTGAAACAGCAGTTTTTATTGTTATTTAGTGTTATATATACTGATAATAGAAGCTCTGTTTGAGAGAGGTATTTGGTACAGTGTATGTAATCAGAATGTGGAAGTAAATGTGGTATTTGTCCTAGAGGACTTGCGACCTGTCCAGTGAAAAAATGTGTCAAACACAGGTTTAACAGCTTCAGTTCTGTTTGGTATTTTCATTTAATTGACTGCATGGTGAAATACAGAGCACATCTATTAACTCTCCAAATCACAGAATCATAGAATGGTTTATGTTGGAAGGACTTTAAAGATCATCTAGTTCCAACCCTTCTGCCATGAGCAGGGAACACCTTCCACTATACCAGGTTGCTCAGAGCCCCATCCAACCTGGCCTTGAGCCCTGCCAGGGGTGGGATATGCACAACTTCACCGTGCAGCACGTTCTAGAGCCTCACCACCTTCATAATTAAGAGATTTTTGTATAATCTAAACATACACTCTTTCAGTTTAAAGCTGTTCCCCCTTATCCTATCACTCCATGCCCTTGTAAAAAGTCCCTCTTCAGCTCTCTTATACCCCCTTTAGATGCTAGAAGGTGCTGTAAGGTCTTCCTGCAGCCTTTTCTTCTCCAGGGTGAACAACCTCAAATGTATCAGCCCTTCTTCATAGGAGAGGTGCTGCAGCCTGTCATCATCTTCATCGTCTTCTTCTGGACTTGCCTTCTGGACTGCAGGCACACACTGCCAGATCATGTTGAGCTTCTTCTCAGTGAACACCCCCAACCCTTGTCCTGGGGGCTGATCTCAATCCATTCTCCACCCACCCTGTGCTTTTGCTTGTACTTCCCCCAACCTACATGCAGGGCATTGATCTTGGCCTTTTGAACTTCCTGAGGTTCATGCAGGCCCACCTTCCAAGCCTGTCCAGGTCCCTCTGGACAGCAGCTTTTCCTCTGCAGTGTGTCAACCGCACCACACATCTTGGTGTCATCAGCAGATTTGCTGAGGGTGCACTCGCTCCCACTGTTCATGTCACCGACAAAGATATTAAACACTACTGTGAGGAGCATCACTCATCACTGGTGTATGCTTGGACATCAAGCCATTGACCACAACTCTTTGAGTGTGACCATCTAGAGACTTCCTTATGCACCATGTGGTCAGTCTGTCAAATCCACATCTCTCCAGTTAGAAAAAAGGATGTAATGTGGGATATTGTGAAATGATGCACACAAGTCCATATAGGTCACGACAGTTGCTCTCCCCTTATCCATCAGAACTGTAACCCCAGTCACAAATTAGTCAGGCATGATTTGCCTGTAGTGAGGCCCCCTTGACTGTTCCCAGTCACCAACTTAATTTTCCTTATTTTCCCTCTGTAGGTTTCCTTTTTGTGTTTGAGTTTGTCCAGGACATTCTTGTCCATCCATGCAGGTCTCCTGGCTTTTTTTGCCTGACATACTCTTTGTTGGGATACTTTGTTCCTGAGCTTGGAGGAGGCAGTCCTCATATATTAACTAATTTTCTTGACTTCTCAGACTGCTGCTGGCTGTGTCACTGGTGCCCACTTGAAACAGTGGATAACAGTCAGTGGATAATAGTCAGTGGACTGTATGAGGCTTGGTGGTCTCTCAGTGACATCCCAAATATGAGCCCCCAGTAAACAACACATCTCTCTAGAGTGTGTCACTAGGCACATGAGATAGAGAAATTGTGTGAAGAAGGATGTGATTCAATGGGGACAGTTAGAACTCCTTTTAATAGCAAGTCTGGTAACTCAGGATGGAAAGCAGCCAGAGGTACACTTCTTCAGAGAAGAAACTAGGAATTACAGTGGATCAAGATTGAACAAAAGTCATTCAGGTTTTGAGGTTTTTTATTAAAAAAAAAAAAAAAAAAAAAGTAATTGCCTACATGGAATATGTAGCCAGAAATGCAGTCTGGAAGATGCATGAAGTAATCTTTGCAGTCAGCAATGATAAGGTCTCAACTGGAATGCTGTCCCTGCTTTTGAACAGTGCAAATCAAGAAAGATGTACTTTGACTGAGGAGAGGCCAGAAGTGCTGGACATGGCCTCTAAAAATACTGAAAGAGCTGAGTTTGTTTAGCCTCAAGAAAGAAGACTGTGTAGGGACATTACAACAGCCCTTAATAGGCTGAAAAACTGTTATCAAGAGGAAGGAAAAAAATCTGCTCCCCATGTTAGTAGTTGATAGGGCCGGAAGTAATAGGCTTAAATTACAGCAGGAGGGATTTAGATTAGACATGAGCCTGACTATTCAGTTTTCATCCCTGTCCCTCTCACTGGGCTCATTTCAATTCACTGACGTGGACATACAGCCCACCTTAACAGAAAAAGCTGTGATGATAGTCAGCTGTTTGCAGTATTGTCCTCATATGCCCACCCATATCCATGGAATGTCCTTCTTGCTCTACCTGTATTGTAGCCCTGCATATGAAAGTGCATGTCTAAGCCTTGATCTCTTTCTCTCTCTAAACATCTGTGTGTATTCTTGCATAAACAGGTACTGCTTTTCCTCAGTCTTTCTATTTGGCCCAGCAGATTGTTGTCCCATGCACGTGTTTTGAATGTGAAGGACAGAAAGATGAACACCAGGTGCTATTTCTAATGACCTGTGAGAGGGGATTGCCAAAATACACCTTGCATACTGTGTATACTTGTGTGCTGTCAAGTCACAGAAAGCTTTGAGGAGTAGGAGAGGGACAGGATTTAGCTCTTCTCCAGGAAACGAGGAAGCAATTAACTAATGATTAAGAAGCGAAAAAAGAAGCAGTATAATTAGGGTTGTGTTTGGGGATAAGAGGGGGGCTTGTTAGTTGACTTTCTGTGAGGTAAATTTCTCTACCAAAAAGCAGTGCCCTTGACACAAGAAAGTCTTACTCTGCTGCTAAGCCTTAAGAATGAGTAACTTCTGTGTTGGCAGGGTAGAGTAAAAACACATTTTCCAGTATGTAAACATCAGGTGCTTTCTGTCTTGTACTGTTATGACTGAGGATCAAGAGATTTGGGACCTTAGAACTGAAGGGGTTTTAAAGCTGCAACTTTTTGAAAAAGCAAGGAGGAAAAAAAGAGTGTAATGGGAATCGCAGCCTTTTGTTTGTCTGCTTCTCTGCTTTACAGTCATATCTGTGGCAGTAGCTGGAATGTAAACATTGCTTCCTATGCCAACAGGCGTTGTTAGCCACTCATGTGTGCACAGTGGTTTCATAATGCACAAATGTAACGATAAAACATTGTGGGTATGGGTAGATGTTATATGATATATCTTGTGTATGTAATGTGGGAGTGACATACACACGTACTATGTGAATGCAAATACCTCGAAACTCAGTGATGTTTTGCTGTGATCCACCTAATTCTTATAAACTGTAAAACTGATCAAAATGTTACTCCCATGTTTGTCACTGTGTGCTGTTTCTTTGTGCTTTATAAAGGCTACTGCTTTCAATTTTAAGGGTTATCTCGAGATGAGAGAGCTTGAGGGGCAGGACTGATTTGGTTTTGGATTGTTTTGCCTTTTCTTCGTGGCTTCTCAGTGGACTCAGCACATGCATCAGGTGCCCAAGTGGAAACTTGTAACCAATGTCCATCTGGAGCTGTGTTAGCTGGGTGGGTGGTAGTGCTGTTGTAAAGACTTTTGCACTGCTCATTGCTCCAGTTTGTGCAGTCTAATGAATCTCATCCACTGACAGTTCAGACAGGCAGTCTTTCAGAATGCCTCATCAACCTCCTCAGTATTGGAAATGCACACTCTTCCAGCAGGCTGCCTCTTACATATCAGGCTGGTGAGCTGGAATGAACAAAGCAATGGAAAGAAAATTGTAGGGGAACAATCCAATACTGTCCCCTGGAGGTGGACACAGTGATTAAATAGGGAAGGTTTATCTTTTCTGTCTGAAGCTCTTCTCAAAGAGACTGAGATTTGAAGAAGATTTTTTTTTTAATAATTTTTTTTATTTTTTTTATTCACTGCAGTTATCTCTGAAGCAGCTTTTTGGACAACTGCCTCTGTATTTATGAGAGTGTCTCTGCTCCTCCCTAACCTCCCTCCTTGGTGGGCAAACTTGCATGTGAGCCACCAGACTAACGTGCTCATTATTCAGCAAGACCTGGCATAGGCAGCATGAACTGAAATAAAAAGGTTTTTGGGGCTGTTGCTAATGTAAAAGTGTTAAGGTGTGTATTAGCAATGTGGTCCTACTCAGTTCATTTTTTAAAGCTGTAATAGTTATGCTGGACAGGATTCTCTGTTGCAAAAGCTTGTAGTGTGCTGCTGACAACATTCTCCCTGATCTCTTTCCACTGCTTCCTCTTCCTCCAAAGTCCCAGACATGTAAAGTGGCTTGAGTTGTACTTCAGCATTGATTAATCCACCACTTATTCCCTCTAAGTCATTACACATGAATATGAACCTTCTCTGGTGCCTGCCAGTGGCTGCTGGATGGGACCCCATGGTGTGTCATAGTCACTGTTTACTTGTACAAGATTTAAGTAAGTTCATCCAGAGCATAAGGCTGTCAGCAGTGCTGTGCCACTCAGGAGCATCAGTGGAACTGGAATGTGGCCTTTTTGGGGACATGGTGACAGACATCTCTGTAAATCACCTTGGGGAACCTGAAGCACAGGTATCGTAATGTACAGGGAATTTATTGTCCTGGCAGCAGTGTATTATACTTCATTCTGTAACTTGGGTGGATTCGATGCTGTTTAGAGACTCAGAGAGAATGATTGATGAGGTGGATGAGGGAGAGTGCATTTGTACATGACAGGTGAAAAGGGTCAAGGGGAATGAGAAAATGATTAGCGAGGGGAGAAAGAAAAGGTCGGTGTGTGCAAGAGAAAGGAAAAAAGAAGGAATGGGAATATGAACAAGAAGCAAGGTAGGAGTGGTGCATTTAACTAAAATTCATACAGTGCAAGGTAGAACATAAAAATGATTGTACCCTTGGAACCTAAATTTTTGAGGTGAGTGTGCAAGCAAGTTATTAAAATAAAAAGTCTTCAAATTGTGGAGCTTTTTCTAGGTTGTGTAAAGGCATCCAGATATAATTCCTACCTTCTCCGTTTTCCCTATTGGATGACTCATGAAGAACCATTAAGATAACGCTGGTTTGATTGAGCAAAAGAAAAACTTCACGGCTGTGAAAAAAATATTTGCAAATACTATTGCTATCTTGAAAGGGACATTAACTCAAATGTACCACAGAATCAGCCTGTTTTTTGAGGCAGGGAGTTGGGAAGTGTTTGACCATCTTTGGAGTTTGCTCTGTGGTTTTGTACTTTGCAGGGCTTTGCACAACCCTTTGAAACTTCTAGTGCTGGTCACAGGTCAGATAACTGCTGCTTTCATCTGTTCTGGAATTCTTAAGTTTCCATTTGGAGTTTAACAAGGGAAAGTAGAGTTTAAACTTCCTGTGGAGCTTTGCCACTTTGTGCTATCTGAAGATTTGGTTCTCATGGAGCCTGTTAATGCCAAGACCTGGCTGTCCTTTTGCTTGAGTACCCATCGCTGTTAAAGAACCAACCAGTGCAACAGAGCTGTAATCAGACAACCAAAATAAACATCTCCAAACAGCAGAAGTGTCGAAGCCTATTTGCCTATGTATTATGTCTTAGTGTTGGGTTCCGTGGTGAAAAATAGGATTGATTTCATCATCCTTTGAGGATGGTAAATGCATTTCATTTTTTGGATAATTCTTTAATAATTGCCTGAATATGTTTGTAGGCAGAAATAAACTTTTTAAAAGTCAGAATATGCTTTTATATGTCATTACTATCTCTCAGTCATTAAAAAAACCATTAAATGTGAAACACAGGCCTGGAGTGGATGCTTATGGGAAGGATATGCTTTCAATAGCATTTTAAGTAAGAGCAACTGTGACCTACATGTAAAAATTAAAAGTGTAACTCAACTTTGTAGCTGAAATTATAAGAAATTGATAAAATAAGACAGTTATCCAACTAAACATAAGAAAATAACCAAAATCCCCTTTCTGGCAACATATCTGTTATGCCCATATTAATCAAATTATTGCCTGCAGTAAACATATCATGTCAGAATTCTGTGTTTCATAATGCTGGAAATGCTATGCATGATTCATGTGTTTATGAAAACAAAACAAAACAACAACCAGAAGAAAACCCCAAACTCTCCAAAAAAACCAACCCCACCAGCTTGTGAGGGTTGGTTTGTTGGTTTTTGCCTTTTAAAAAACAAAGCAGCTGTCTAAGCTTAAGTCAGTGTGAAACTCCCCAATGACCAGTAAGTCCAGCAACCGGTGGGCCTGGGACAAGTAGAATGGAATCTTCCCATGAGTGTCCAAATATCCCTGGAAGACTGAATTTGGAGCTCTTGGTCTCCAACACTGACTTATAGTCAAGAGATGCTGGATAACAGAAGTTGGGATTCTCTGTGTACTTAATGCCTTGAGGTTTCTCCTTTAGAGAGGCAGGCATGTTGGTAGTTAAAGTTTCTCCTTTAGTGGGTCTCTCTCCAAGTGAACCACTCTTGTACATCCCAAAATCTTACTTTTTCTCTTTATTAATTTAATTTTTCGTCACTCAGAAAGGTACTACCCAGTCTAGAGAAGAAATGCCTTTCTGTTCAGCTTTTCTAGGGCTTCGAGTGATTTATCATTATTGAGCTGATGGCTGCCCAGCATCAAATCCAGCCTTCATGCTTTGATAAATGTTCCCCCAAAAAAGGGACATACTGTGGTTTTAAATCCCACAAAATACTGGTTTTATGTTTCCTACTCATTCCACCTTCTTGTTTCCTTTCTTTCTTTCTGTCTCTTATTTCCTTGGGTTGTAGCCATTTTGAATGAAGGCCATCTCCCCTTTTGGCCTAAGAACTGGACTGGAAGTGTTTGAACCTCGAATCCAGCTCCAGTACATTTGAAATGTTTTATCATTGAAATTCAATCTGTGTAAGTAAAAAAAAAATGTCCACATGAAAGTGAAATTAACTGAATTAACTCTCAGTATATAAAGTAGGAAATAGATAAAGGAGAAAAATTTAAGGAATATTAACTGGGGATTCTTTACATCTCCCTCAGCCCAGCCTGGCAAATATCCTTTTAATCTGTGTTTCATGAGAACACTTCCACCTTCAAGTGTTTTTAAGAGCCAGGAAGCTGAGCTCCATTGTGCAGGGTCACGCTGGCATGAATTGATGGAACCGAGCCACCTTTCCAAGGCGTAGAAGAGTTATTACATTTCTGTTGAGAAACTGGAACAGGTGATGGAGGAGGGAGTTCTCCCTGCTTTGTTCTGTCCAAATCTTTTTCTTGCCCTTTACATTTGCACCCAGGGCGTTTGGTCATGTTGGCTTTCCTAGTCTGGCTCCAACCCCAGCCTTGATGGCTGCATTCAGTTTGTAGTTCTTCACCTTTCCTGCCAAACTCGGCAATTCCTTTCTCCTTCAATAGCTACTTGCTGTCACTGAACTAAGTCTAAGGTCTGAATCTCTATATACTGACAGATCTGCCTCTTGTTGGGTCAGAATGTTGTGTTCATGGATCAATCCTTCTGAAATTAATACTTTCTGTAGTTCCTTCTGCTTCCCTCCAAGGTGGCAAGTTTCCTTATGTGCCACCTGTTAGGATCCTGAGTCAGAATAGAAAAATGGTCTGCCTAATCTAGTGTCTTCTTTCTTAGCTAGATCCAGGGTTTTCCTGTGCAATCACAGTGGTCTTTTGTTCATCTTTTATAGGAAGAGCAAAGGGATGGGAGAAGTAAAATGATTTGGATGGTTCCAGAAGAAGGCTTCATGTCTCCTTATTTTGCAGGAATTTGTTGGGATTTTTTATAGGGTAGGATTTGATTGATGATAGTGGGGCATGTAGGCCTCTTGAGTTCTTCCCACTCCTTTCTTCCTCTCAGTGAAGGAGCACACTTGCTCAAGACTAATTTCAGGAAAAGGAGATGAAGAGCTTGACTGCTCCTTTGCCTTCTGGAGAAGATATTTCTTTCTCTGCTGAATATTCATGCTTGCTATCTGTCCATCTGACCTGGAGGTTAGAATCCAGCATTTTACCTCTTAACAAAGACAAACACTAACTTTAAAAATTAAGGGTAAGCCATCTTCCCTCAGTGTGCTATTTTCCGGTCAGATGTGTTTGAGTCTGCCTCTGCTAATATGCTTTTGCTTGCCATACGTCAGCAGTTTCCTTGTTACTATGTTACCTGATCTAATGGGATGGCTTCTAGACTTCTTTTGGCCTAATCTACCCTCCTGAGTCACAATAAAGTACTGTGTAGATGCACTTTTTTTCCCCACTGGATCTTTCATCCTTTCAAACTAACTTTCTCAACCTCTGTCCTGAGAAGCATGTCATGGTATCAGAATGCTAAACTTCATGACTGGAAGTTGCATATTCTCATTGTCCCATTGAAGGCAGATTGCTCTTCATGCCCTTAATACTTCCAGTGTCCAAGGCAGTGTCCAGAAGCTGCAGTGTCAGAATCCTACCCTCTGAGTGGTTTTAGTCAATAGGAGCATTCCATTGATTAAATAGTTGTCTTGAACTATGTTGTTTGAGTGCCTCATTCAGTTTTGTGCACAGCTTCTGTTAAGAGCTTCTGCTGCTTGTCTGACCTGCCACCAGAAGCAGAAAGAGCACTCCAGAAAAGAACCCAATGGATTAGACAATCAAGTTAGCTGCCCTGTATTTAAAAAAAAAAAAAAAAAAAAAAGGTGTTAAGATCTATAAGCAGTTCAATAAAATCGTAATTTTTTCGAAGACTTTAGCTGAGCCCAGCTAGCTCATTTTAGATATGTTTCTGGCCTCTTTGGTGCTTCTTCTAAACCTGGCGTTTCTGATTCCCTGTTTGCCCCTCCTTTTCCTCCCGCATGCTTGACCTCCAACAGCATTCCTTTGCTTGTCTTAAGGCCTTACATGTCGTTTTACTCTCCCTCTCCCCCCAAGAATGTGATCCTGGCCTGAGCTTGCTAATTGTGTATAGCAGGGATAAAACTCCTTGCCTTGCTTGGCTGCCCCCTTGTTTGGAAACTCACCCTAAACATTTCCACATGGTTTGCACTCTTTTTGCACAGCTACTTTTTTTTCCATTTAAATTTTTTCTTGTTTAAAATAACCCTCCAGCTTCTTCTACCTTGGGCTGCTGGCACTGACCTCGCCTTGTTACTGTTTGCATTTCTTTTGTACCTTTTTGCAGCTTAAATCTCTATGGGCTTTTAAATCTGTCAGCAGCCGCTACCAGGCTCAGTGTGCAATTTTGCTCACTGTTTTCACAAGTTTCCCAGCCCTGAACGCTTTCCAAATGAGCCATTGTTGGGCTGAGTTAAAGAGGTATTGTCTCTGCTTGGACAAGGTTAGTGTGGGTGCCAGAATCTGCATGTGCAGCGATTTTGTGCTGCAGTGTCATTTGATGTTGGACCCCTGGGCTCTTCCTTCTCCAAACATTTCAAATATATGGGGGAAGGGAACCAAAACCCTGCCAAAATTGATTTATTGAAATATTATTGGAAGGATTTCTTTATATTGATGAAACTCTCCTTTATACATCTTCATCTGTCTCTACTCATGCAGGCTGCTTGCTCTGAACACCACTCTTTTTTGTTTAATTCCATTATGAGTACCTGAAACCAGTAGCTGTGATTGCATCTGGTCAGTGCTGCATAAACATAGAGGGAGCAGCAATATCTCTTTCATGGTTTTAAAGATGTTGTATAGGAATAGAGATTTTTATCCACCTTTTACAGAGGAGAAATTGAAACTGGGGAATTTGGTGGTGTATCCAGAGGGTGCTTTTGACAGAGTTGGGAGTCAGTTCTAGATCACAGCATTATCTTTCATTTTACTAATGTAAGATTGGCTCAACTCTTAAGAGGGTATGTTCTAATGAACTTGCTTTTCTTGACAGAGACTGAATTTACTGCTCTGATCAGCCTGATGTGACAGTGTGGGGAGAGGTGTCCTTTATGTTGAAATGATGGTTGTCTTTTGATAGGGACTATGTGGTTCAGAGGACAAACATCTGGAAGAACATTTCAACCTGTAGGTTGCTGGTGGCATTACTGCCACAAGACAACTGTCTCATGACCTTTGCTTAAAAGATGCAGTAATTTAAATGTTTTCCTGTTGAAGAGCAAATAAGTACTGCCAACCAGGAAGAAGGTATATCAAATTTTTAGCCTTTCTTTAAGTGTCCTAATGAATGTCAGTGCTTTTAGTTTCTCACTTCATGACTTTCATGTGATATTTCCCATTCTTGACTGATCATTAGTAATGGAAGTTTGAAATGGGAGTTGTTCTGGCTACCTCTCTTCATAGGTTCTGCTCTGCCAGGGAGAACTCAGGGTTCCTAACAGTTACCAATCCAGCTGTTGACTGTTTTTTTTTCTATTTTTCTTTTTTCTTAATCTCCAGGATGAATTGGATCTCACAGACAAGAACAGAGAGGCTATGTTTGCACTCCCTCCAGAGAAGAAATGGCAGATTTATTGCAGCAAAAAGAAGGTACTACTGTTGTCCTGATTGGAGTAGCTCACCACTAAATTCTGTGTGCATGTTCATAATTACATCTTGATTTGAGCTGTGTGTTTATTTACTGTTTACTCAAGAACATGCTTAAGTGATGTAAAGATTTTTATCAGCATGGATTTGGCACAATTTTCTTATTAGTAGTGTATGCTTGTGATTTATGAAAAAAAAAGTTAATGTCTTAAAATTGTGCATTGTCCCATTTTGAATTGTTTACATGTTTGGAGTTTTTATTTTGCTTTATTTTTTGTGGGGGGTTTGTTTGTTTTGTTGTTTGCTTTTGGGTGTTTTTTTTGATCTGAAAGAAAAGCTATCATGAAAATGTTTTAAGGAATTTTTAAAAACCTTTTTAGGCTGCTTCGAATAGAAAAATTACTGCTGAAGTCTTTCAGGATGTCTTCAAATATCTGAAAAGTACACAATAATAGTGATGTCTTAAAACTTGGTAGTTCAAGGTCTTCCAGAGCTTGTGGGAAATGTTCCTTATTTCACTGGAAAGTGAAGATGACCTACTCCTCTCAAAGGTCTTCACATTTCTGACAAACTGATAAAGGAACAGTAAATCAGAGGCTGATGTATCATACTGCCAATTTTGTCACTGGCAGAATGATGGCCAAATTAATTGCTAAGTTGTATCACTGTTGTGAAACTTCTAAAGGAGGAACTTCTGCAGTAATGATGTGGTGGAAAAGTTCTGCTGCTCTAGGAAACAGTTGGAAACAAAGATGGCCCCAATAGCGTGTATTTATTAGCCATTAATGTTAGGGCAAAAAAGGTGTGGTGGGTTTGCTGTTTAATTTTGTTTCCCAAGTGTGCAAGTCATGCTGTGAGAGCATCAGTCTTTGTACATAAGTTTGCATAACAGAAGGTGAAAGAGGAAGTTTAGATTCCAATACTGAACACGGCAGATTAAAGCCCTGCTCGTGGTCCTTCTGAGGCTGTGTTTTTTACTTGAGGTGGGGGCAATGAGGTTTCTTACCATCTAATTAAAGAAAACCAGACCAACCAGATGGGTGTTTTGAATTTAGGGGTTTTGTTTGTTTGTTTTTTAACTTCGTAGAGGGAAGTTAATAGAAATCAATTAATTAGTGCCTCTGAGCTAGCGGGAACTCAGGAAGTGTGTAAGAGCAGTCTAGGCTCAGTTGTCTTTAGTGCTCTCTCCATTCTTTTTTCCTGCTGGTACAGAGACCTTGCAAGTGCAGGGAAGGTGCAGGCTGCTGTGATTAATGTCAGCTTTACATTTTTGCTGGCCAGCTCAGCTGGATTTTTCAGCTCTGGTGGGAGAGGATCTATTTGTAGCTGTCTTAGAGAACCCCACATTCCAACTCCCAGATCTCTGTGTCTTGGCAGGAAGATTTGTGCTTTAATGTATTTAATGTGTTAGTTGGATTCACTCATTACACTGGGAGTATTGTTGTTGTTGTTGGTTTGGGGTTTTTTCCCCTCTTCCTAAAGCAGTGGATTTGATATAAGAATCTTAAAGACCTCCAGAGTTAAAGAAGCTGCGTATTGGAAAATCTTTATAATATATTTATAGTGCAACCTCACTTACAGGAACTCTAGCTATCCAAAATCATGTGCTAACTGAAACGGGATACCATTGCCAGATGCCTCTTCATTACATTGTAGATACTTTCAATTATTTGAAACCTTAACTTTCCAATGTTATTCATTGTTTCCCTCACAGGCACTCAGATGATCGGTGTGACATTTCACTCTAGCCTACTACCTAATCCACCTATCATCAGTGTTTTACAGTGAAAAAGAAACTTATTCCAGGCTTCAATTTAAAGCAAAGCTGCCTTTTCCCTGAAGAATTTTTAGTCTAATTTTAGCCACAAAGGGTCCAATTTCTCACTTTGCAGAACACTACCAGCTATCCAGGACAAGACCCCAGAGAGCTCTGTCTTGCTGATGTTGGGTTCTTTGAGTTTCCTGGGAAGCATGGGCTTTATGCTTTGTAAGGTGGCAACTGAAAACACTATGAACTAGCAGGTCAAAGTGCAGATCGAGACAATTGTTCACAATCATTAATCTCTGGTGCCTTTCCTAGCTTAAAAGTAATGGAAAGTCAGAGCTTCCTGAGTTACTGTAAAGGTGGCGACATTAGTGGGCTGCCTAATGTCACTTGCAAAAATGAAGATCAGTCATTGCTGTAGACACACATTTATCTTGGCAGATAGACTTTAGATATCATCTTCCATGGTACCTGATTCCAATATGTTATCAGAAAATCACTATTGTATTAAAAACCTCATTCCACCTGTTTCTGATACCAAGCCTCTCTGAAGAAATGCGGGAAGGCAGGTATGTCTGGGCATTGAAAGATATGCCAGGGGTACAACTTGCCAGTCAACAGTCCTCAGTACTCAAAGAAGGTTTAGTTCTGGACTGAGATTTCATGGTTGTGGGTGATACCTGCAGAGGAGCATTCACACAGTATTATACAACCATGTCTGCTTTGGTCACTTTTGGCCATTCTGGGTTCCTATCTGAAACAGTAGTAGCTTCCCTCTGATTTGTGGGGTAGCTACTTGCAAAGAATAAAGGCTGCTCTGTTGGAAAACGCTAATGTGTTCTCAGTCTCAGCCATTCTCTGTCTTACCAATTATCAGTATAGGGTGGACAATGGGAGGTGCAGTTGTCTTAATTTGTACCAGAAAAATCATTAGTCACCTCTGGTGGGGCCTTGACCCTCTACCCAAAACAATATCTTAGATTGCCTTTTCCTCTGTAGTATGAACTTCCCCTGATATTGAATACTAAGTAAAGCCATATGTAGACAATACCAATTATGACATCCTCCCTTAGTTCAGGTACTTTATTCTGGTTTTGTTTAGAATAATCTCTATAAACTTCACCATAAGCTGAAATTTAGATTTTCATAAAACATAAATCCACTTCTGTAATTCTTTTCTGTAAAATTAACTCTAGATTTCCTACCAGATATAATTTTTGCAGGAATTAGACCAAGCACTAGATCAAGCTTTCAGATGTATTTATTTGTTAATTTCAGATGTCAAAATTCAGAAAACCAATGTTCTTCAGTGCTGTTTTAACAGAAGCTGATACTAACGTACATAATCTCATTAAATACTGATCAAATAATGATATGGAGAGAAAAAGGTACTTAATCCGTAAGTGAGCTTCTGTTGGGATCCTCAAGAGGATAGAAAATGCAGGTATTCCGCTGTTTCAGTACGCATTGCTTTGGATGCAGTCTGTGTTTCTAAGAATGAGGCCTCATTGTGCGGGCAATAGCTTATTACCTTCTGAACAATCCTACAAGCTGTTAGACTTATTGCTATTGGAAAGCAAGTCAAGTTGTTTTCTTTTTATGGCCTTTCCTGCCTCCAGAGACTAATTTGTAAGCCTTCGGTTGAGCAGATCTTAGTAGTAAGCACACACATTTTGCAGAGTTAAGCAAGTTAGGGGTTTGGGTTTTTTTACCCCGTCTTTCTTTGAAAAAAAAAATTGGTAGCAAATCTCTTTCCGAAGTGCAGTCAGACTGGACTAGCTGTATCCTACAGTTTCTTTCCAATCGAACAAATAAACCCAACAAACACCTCAATCCTAATAACTGTGTTGACATCTTTTAGATATTTTAGTGTTATTTTGCACTTTTGGGATTTTGTACCATAGAACAGCTTCTTTGAGTTGACTCTACTTTATCTACTCAAATGAAATTATTCAAACTCAAGTACTGAAGTAATAAGCAGCACACTGAAACTTTGTGGAACTAGGCATTTACAGCATCTGAAAAAGAGTACCTGCTTATAATCCTTAAATTTATTGTCCTTTTTCTATTATGGGAAAGAGATCTAGAGAAAAGCTTCTCCACAATAGCAAAATAAGGTATAAAAATGCTGAGCAAAATTTATCTGAACCATAGTCTGTAGCAGTCAATAGGCAGAAGAGAAATGAATTTGCTTATGATGCCATCACCTGCAATTGTTTTTTTAAGTATCTGTCAATTATATTTTTTGATCTACCTGATGAATAAAAGAACTAGCAAACTGAATATGCAAGTAGGAGTCAGGAAACTCCTTGTTTCCAAAAGTATTTGATTTAAATTATTGTATAATTACAAAGACCTTGTCATTGTTATGTTTATACATAAATGCATTACTCTTTACCTGAATGAAAGAGTGGCAATGTTAGGAAACTTTTTGGAAATGTTCTGGCCTCTCATACATTTTACCTGCACTATTTACACATGCCTTGGCTGCATACAAAATTCCTTTTCTTAATTCTTTTTCCCCTTCTTTTTTCCTTTCCCCCTTTTTTTCCCCTTTCCCACTTTTCCTTTTCATTTTTTTAAGGTACAGTCTTAAAGATCTGAATATATTTTCAGTTCAAGTGCTGTTCATTCATTTTCTTTACTGCATTTATCTGTGTTCTAAGATGTTCTTGTGGGAAAATCTTTGAGCTTCGGTGAGCTCACTGCAAGGAGCAGCAAATATGGAGTAGAAGGCACTTTTGTGCACTACACATTACATTACACAAGGAGTCCAAGCATTTTCGACTGAGGTCACAGGCCAATGCTGAAACCACTGAGGCTACAGTCCTGAGGCTGCAGGTGAAGAGTGCCCCAGCCCCAGATGCCCTTCTGGAGATTTACATCTCTCCTACAAAGAAGCAGCATCACCTTGTATTCAGTACCCATTTTCTAAAATGAGTCCTCCATCCTCATAGGCTTCAGAATACTCTGGAGAGTCCTAGCATTTGTCAGACTAACTTTTAGTAGTTTTACCACCATCTTTTTATACCATTTGCAGCTCATTTTCACAAACTCCCACTTTGGTCCTATGCTGGCTGTCTAACATTACTGAAGATAATGTCTACGTGGCCAGTTTTGTTTTTTTCTTTCTTTGAAAGTCTCTCTTTGAGTTTTGCCCTTGAGGTTTGCATTGTCAGCAAAATGTTGCCATAAAAAGTATAGCTTGGTACTGTGCAATTGGATGGAGAGCAAGATACTTCTGTCCTCCATCCCCATGCCCATGCCTGCCTTCAGACTCTTGCAGAGCAAAATTTCCAATCCAAACCCAGGCTGTATTATGGCTATAAACCCTACTTGCAACTTGCAGCTGGGGTTCCAGCTTCCAGACAATGCAATGTACCCTATACTTTGGATTCATCCTCCTGTTAAAACTATAAATATAAGTTTACTATTGTGTATAATATAGATATATATATTTATAACCTGCTGGAGGGATCTAAGCTGCTTTTGTAACTTTTGATACAATTACCTTTGCCTACCAGGGATGTTTAGGTATTGTATTTAGATAGGAGTTCATTTCTTCAGGTTTCTGCTTTAGAGTAGAAGATATATGTGGAGACCACAGAATTGGTAAGGGACTACTGATGGGGTCATCTGCTGCAGCCTCCCTGCTCAAATAGGGTCTTCCTAGAGCACATGGCACAGGATTGCATCCAGAGCATTCTTGAATATCTTGTGAGGGAGACTCTACAACCTCTTTGGGCAATCTGTTCCAGTGCACGGTCACCTGCACAGTAGTGAAGTTCTTGTATTCAGGCAGAACTTCCTCTGCATCAGTTTCTGCCTTTTGGCTCTTGTCCTATTGTTTGGCACCACCAAGAAGAGCCTCGATCCGTCCTCTTGGCACTCTCTCTTCAAATACTTGTGGCTGAGAGGGGACTTCATCAGTGTCTCTTGACTTGCTGGCAGTGCTCTTCCTGATGCACTCCAGGATCCCGTTGGCTTCCTTGGCTCCAGGGCACACTATTGGTTCATGGACAGCTTGTTGTCCACCAGGACCCCCAGGTCCTTCTCTGCAGAACTGCTTTCTGGCAGGTCAGCTCCCAGACTGTACTGGTGCAGTGGGTTATTCTCCCCCAGTTATAGGACTGTGCATTTGCCTTTTTTGAATTTCAAACAGTTCTCTTTCCACCTGTCCAGCCTGTCAAAGTCCTTCTGAAGGGCTGCACAGCCCTCTGGGGTATTGGCCACTCCTCCCAGCTTTGTGTCATCATCAAACTTGCTGAGGAGGCCTCTGCCCCTTCATCTAAGTCATTGATGAACAAGTTAAATCATACTGGACCCACTGTTGAACCTTGGGGGGGCACTATTAGTGACAGGCCTCCAGCTAGATCCTGTGGCACTGATCATGAGCCTCTGGGATCTGCCATTCAGCCAGTTCTGAGATATTCAGAGGAAGACAGATATTCCCTAAAGAAGAGAGAAAATGGATCTTCATCTGGTCTCATTTAGTGATACAGTATGCCAGATGAAGATCACACCATTGTATTGTCTGAGTGTGGGTTTTTGGTTTTGTATTGTCTGGTCTCAGCTATGAAAGCCTTTGGGGTTCATCCTTTCTGTATGAAGAGTTCCAAGCACATGGTTGTCTCGTAAGAAATTGAGTGGTTTGAAGTTGTATTGTTTTCAATTCTATCTTCTTGCAGTATTTTTTCCTCTTTGAAATACTCTTTGAGTCTGTTACTGATTTGGAATATTAAACTGTTTTGGTTATGGAGTTATAGCTTTAAGGAGCATTTAAAGTGTCCCTTATAAGTTCACTTCAGAGTTGTTATTTCATATGCTGTATTGGGGAGCAGCAGATGGGAACACACAAGATGGTTTGCTGCAGTATTTGAGAAGCCATTTGTAATGAGTGCCAGTTTGATGACACTTGGATGTGACTGATGAAAGTTTTTCTCCCAGATAACATGAAGTGTTGAGGGGGAGTGGCTATGGGTGTCAGGGTAGGTGCTTCTACTGTTCTTTTCATTGTGAAGTCTGGAAAATGCACAGTAACCCTCACAGCACATGTAACAGCCTAAAAGTAAAAGCATTTGGTAGACAGTAGGAGGCTGAGTGCTTAGTGTGAGGATATTTCTGGCTAAACCATGAGTATGCCTGATGAGCACAGGGCAAAGGCCAGCAAAGCCACAGTGGAGATGGAGAATTAGACTTTATCTGAAGTCCATCTGAAGGTGCATTGGAAAGTTGTTTCTTTTCCTACCGGTGCTTTAGAAGTTTGTGGCAGAAGTTTAGCTCTTTAGTCAACATTTTAATTTGACTCAATATTCAAACCTTGACAACAACCTAAACAACCTCATCTAACTTTGAAATTAGCTCTGAGACGGTCCCTTCTTCCCAAGTGCCCTTCCATCCTGAATTATTTTGTGGTTCCCTGAACTCACCATAAATCAAACTAGGAAAGCAGCTGATTGGCCCTATAAAGAAAAGGGGCAACACTAAGGCTCTATGCACTCTACTGTATACTGTCCTGTATTACTGCTATGAGACTAACTCCTTGAAATAGGCTGTAGCAGAGGTTATTTGGTTCCCTCCCAGTGCCTGAGATCCATGGTTGCTTTTTGTCTGAAAGACTGCATGACTTCCTTAGCTCTGAAGGCTGCTGGTGAAACAGTCTGAAATGTGGAATTTCTCAAATGAATTCTCTGAAAATAGACTTGCTTTCAGTTAGCCTAGGGCTCACTGGAAATCTCGTAACACTGGTAAGTCACAGTGGGAGGATGTTGCCCTTTGCAAGCCACAACATTCCTTCAACTGGATGTTTGGAAAACGCTGGCAAATGTGGAGTTAACTTGCTTTTTTCCCACCAGCATCTGTTCCTTTTTCTGTTAACAAAATTACTTCATGTTCAGATGTTTGGGATGATTTGTTAGCTAGTTGTTGACATTAGGTCATTTCACTATCTTTAGTCTAGGTATGGAAGGCAGGCACATGGCTTCAAAAATTACTTTGTTATAAATGCAAGTAGGCTGTAGAGCAGTAAATTGAGAAACTCTGACCTATGGCAAGCACAGTAATGGAAAACAACAAAATGCAGCAAGAGTGTCACTAATGCAGCAAATGCATACATTTTTTCATTAGTGATGTACTTGGGTCTTTTCAGTGTCAAAGAGCAGTTTGATTGATGGTACCTGTTAATGATGCCATAGGCTGAAGCAAGAGCTCCCAAATTTGGCCAACATCATTAATACAGTGTAAAGTAAAGCCTGAAATGATATACATTTCCTTCTACACCATTTAATGCAAAGAATGTGTTCTCACTGGGAGAATAAAGCTTGAGATTCATGTAAGACACCATCTCATTCTTTTATAGTTCCATATAATGAATTTAGGCCTTTTTTTCCTCATCTCATATAAGTATTAATATGTCAGTGTTGCACTATTATTTGTTAGGCAGGTCGTCATACTTGAGAAGAATCATTGCCCATTTTTTGTGGTTTATCGTTAAGTTCTTATATTTGTTTCATCATGTTTTTTCCTTGATATTTCTCTTCTACAGCAAGTACCCCAAAGTGTGTACTTGAAGAAATAATATTATAGGCTTAATAATGTGAGAGACTCCTCCTCTTAATAATTTTTTTTCCTAAAGTCACACTTGTAATGGTTTAAAGTGTAAGTTTAGTGTCAAGGAGGCAAAAATGCATGCACAATTCAAATTATACACCATTATTACAGCTTGGAATCATGATATCTAAAAGACCACATTGTAGCAGACATAAGAGGAGATAAGTTTTTCCAAATTGTCTGTTCTAATTGTTTTGTGTTTTCCATGTTGCCATGCTAACAATTACAGACTCATTTATTTATACTGGTATGAGAGGTTACCTTGGGTCAGGGTCTTGAAATTATATATTTATTTATGTAAAATTGAAAAGTATTTTCTTCTGTGCCCTGCCCCCCACCATGGGAACAGCATGGAATATTTTTAGTTTCTTCACCCACTCTTCTGTCTCTCCAACAAGAAGGGTTAGTTGTTGCTTAGAAAATGTCTTCCCGGCTCATTAATTCAAACTATTGAAGACATAAATGCCAAAACTTGCCATGTTATCTGCTATAGATGTTCTTAGTATGTAGAATTTGTGTGTCCATCTTGCAGTTCTGCATTTTTCAGGTGAACTACTAATGCTTCAGTTGAAGATAGAACTCAATACGTACCAAAAATCAGGTCCAAATTAGTCCTGAGTTTATGACAGTAATAGTTGGAAAATTGTCATCATCATACCTAATGCTATGTTTTGCATTTGGCTCGCATTCTGTGGGAGTTTGGGAGAGCTCAGTGGGTGCAGATTTGACCCTACCATGGAAAAAAAAAAAAAAAAGGAACTAAAAAGGGGGTGAGGGGGAGCAAAAAAGAAAAAGAAAACATTTATCCAGTTCTCATCCTACTAGCATGGTGTAATTTACTGTACTTAAGAACAAAAATAATGGTGAGCAATCCCATTCTGCTATATGGGAAGTACGTGTAAATGCTGATTGTGTGACGTAGTTGCTACCACTGGATTATGTGCTGTATGTCCTCTTGCAAAAATTCTGGGTCTCCACAATCCACGTATGAGTCAGTCCTGCTGATGTTATGCAAAAATAATAATAATAATATATCTTCCATAAAATGCAGTTTTCATTGTTCAAATTAGTCTTCCATGGATAAGCAAGAGCAAAGAATATATAAGTAACCAACATGTTTCTCTGGTATGCGAGAAGCAAGTTTGGTACAGACCAGGGCTCACTCTTCTCTGTATTCTGAATTTCACTGAGTATCCATCAGCTTTAAAAAAAATCAGTGAATACTGAACAGTAATTTTCAGTGAAAAGTTAAGAAATAAGCACAGTAAAGACTTGTTGCTAGGATATAGTGGCAGTCATGAACAAAAAGAAAGAAATTTTCTTCTACAGTTCTGGAAAGTTGTTCAGTTTTCATTGCAGTCACATGCGACAGTTTCAGCTACGCACCTTATTTGAGGTGAAAATCACATCGTTTTCCATGATATTCAGTCATGTGTTGAAAGGCACCTGGCATCCCAAACATTTTGCAGATGTAATAGGTGAGAGAAATGAAGGCTCCAAGAAACAGTTTTACCTGTTTATGGAATGGCCCGAGGTAGACAAAGGAACTGAGTAATACACTCAAATATTGAGCTAGCGGATTAAAATCTATGTGCCCATCAGACTGTATTTATTTCCTTTGTTCACCTGTCCAAAGACTCCTAACTTTGCTGTTTTTACAACAGTGATGGGTTAAATGATGAACTAAAATAGAAAATACATGGCTGCTCTGAATATCTGTCATCACACTTGGTAAAGGGCCCAGAGCAGAAGTGAACTAAAGCAAGAAGCAGTGTGCATCACTGCTAGAATAGACAAGATACATGTTATGAACAGTGAAGAGACACCTTTTAGAGTTTGATGTTAATGAATTCTCTATGTGCTCCCAGAAGGACTTGTCCTGAATATCTCTGCTGGCTCTAGGTAGGTGTGTCCTGTGTAGTTCCATTTGTATTTGAGCACAGATAGTGACATTTCAATCCCATCATCAAGCAATGTGCAGGGTGTTTGCCACGAATGGTAGGTGATTTCATTTTATTTACAAAAGTTTATAAGTGATTGCTTGCTGGAGATAAACAGTGGTAGGAAAAGATAAACTTACAGCGCAGGCATGTGGGAGACAGGAGGCTCAGTTACACAGTCTGGGCTCTTTGTGGCTTTTCACATTGCCTAAAGAATGCCTAGAGGAGGAGGAAAGGAAGTGAGGAAGGAGATAGTCCAAGTGGCAGCATTCTAATGTTGTGGGGATACAGCTGAAAATAGTGCTGTTGGAAAGGGATTGAAGTAAGTCGGGTGGGTAAAGAAAAAGTCCCTTTCTGTTCCTGCTCTATCCACAACATGTTGACTGTAACCTAAACAGGCTTAATGCTAGCATGGAAATGTACACACACTGCTTGTATATAATTAGTGACTGAAAAGTAATAGGGACAATGCAGAGCTTGAATATTAGTGAAACAATAGAATATGTCCTGCTGCTTAGGATTTGTTGGGATAGTGGCAGATTGTTGGCTTCACCTACCACAGGAATGAATGCAGAACCTTGACCCTGACCTCAAGCTTGCTGCAGGTTTGGGGGGACAGTTTGGTTCAGGAATACAATCAATGTAAGTCCACAGCCATACACCTGGAGAGCTGGCCATGTCCATGAGAAATGTTTCATCTTCTCCTGAAGATCCCCCAAGTAAAAAGATTATGAATCGACCTTCTGACTGGAAGGATCTTCCATAGTGGGTATTTCCCTTCAGCTTCCAAAGAAGTATACAGAATGGGCTGAAGAAAGATAGGCTTCTAAAAAAATTGTTCATTGGAAGTGCAGGGAATTCATGGATCACCTTATTTGGCAGCTTATTATTTAGATTACACACTTATCAACTGCAAAATGTTGGTTGATTTGGGACTTGTGAAAAGTAGAGCACATGAAAGGTATTACACATGAGTATGGACTTAGTTAATAGGACAGAATGATCTTTAGGCAGCAACAACAGAGTCAGGAGAACTTACCCAACAAGAGACCAACTTCCATGACAGAAGTTAAACATTCAGCAGAGGAAAAATGTGTAATATTGGTAGACTCCAATTTGGCAAGTAAGCTTTGTCCTGAGGGCTGAAATCACTGGGTAATTCAGTGTGGTCTCAGCTGTACTGTTAAATAGTTCTGTAAATATAGGGGCAAGTTGTCCTCTTGGTCACTGCATACACTATACCACTACATTAATACCTGCTGGTGGTGTGATTGGCATCCTATAGCAGGACTAAATATATTTGAAGAAGGACAAACAGACTTGTATGACCTGTAAATGTATGAAGAGGCTGCTGCAATCAGTGCTGGCAACTGATTACATCTGTCTGTATTAAGGAAAATGATAAAAAGCCAAAAGAAGACAGGATCTTAAAACCAAAAGTGTACAGTGCAACCCTACTAAAATAGAAAGTTTCTTAAAGTGGGACTCTCTTCATCAGTAATCTATTGTAAGTCTTGAGCCAGACATATTTATTATAAAACTTAATCTTGGTTTAAACACTACAGTTACACATTAAAATCAATGGTTGAGACTTCTGAGATTTCAGAAAACATTAATTCTTTGGCTCATAACATTGTACTGGCAACTTTTTTACCTGCCACTTATGGCATTCCAGTCTATTTTCTGTGAGAAACTGTCTCTGTATGTATATGCAATGGATCTCACATGTTTTCTGAAGGATAAGAAATAAAATCATGGCCTTCATCTCCATTAGAATGATACCAATTAGAAATAATTAATTTGAAGTGGTTTTGGATGTTAGAGGAGGTTGGAATTCACACACGGTGTGTGTATACAATGTACAACTTCTGGAGATTCTATATCTATGGGTGCTTGGTAAGCAAAAAAAACGTTAGGGATGGCTTAATCATTTCGAAACAAAGCATAAATTTAACTTGACTGGAAAGTTTTTCAGATGTGGTAGAGCCAACCATCTTTCAAAAATGACTGATAGTCCATTTTAATTTGTAAAGGCTAAGGATTTCAGGATCACTGAAGCTTCTCTCAGTATTAGGAAATTATTTCTAAGAAAGAATCCTCATTATTCATAAATGTATCCTTTTTTTTTTTCACTTTTGTGCTTTTAAACTTTGTTATTTTTCACACTGAGTTCCACGTTATAAGGCATTTTGTAGTACAAATAGTAATATGAAGCCTTTGATTCTTCTTTTGAAAGGCTGGTTAGTAACCAGCATCAGAGGTCATTATTAGGTCTGTCAAATTACAGGCAGAAGGACAGAGCTGATGCTAAATGAAGCAAAAAAAAAAAAAAGGAAAAACCCCTCAAAAAACGCCTTGTGGTCTGTTAGGTAAAATATCACCGTGTCATAATGCAGTGACCTGGAAGCATGTATGGCTATACCTGACCTTTGTGAGAGGCAATTAGAAACTACTCAGTTGCATGCTCCAGCTGGTGATTAATGAATATTCTTTTAGTAAGTTATACAGTAGACTGCTTTTGTGGCATAAGGATTATTATCTGCACATCAATGGCTTAATTCAAGGCAGAGAAGTAATGTTTGTTTTTCTCAGTCTGGGTAAATTGTGCTAAGAAGGCTTGGATACAGCTTCCTTCCCCAAACTCTGAGAACATTTGTGTAAATGCTAGTCATGGAGTCTGAGAAATGGAACAGTGACCACATCTGTCTAGTGAATGGCTCAGTCCTTTGGTCTGTCCTGTTTCAAAATTAGCATCTCTTGGGACATGGTCGGCTTTTTGGAGGCATAAACTGTCTGAACAGCTTAGACGTATTTTAGCTCCACTTCTGGATTAGCATTTCATCCCACAGCAGATCAAACACATTTTGTGTCTTTTAATAAAACTATTTTTTATTTGTGAAACTTCGGCTGCTCTGAACTGAGATATAGCCAATAGAATGGACAGTGTGTTAATGAATAAGTAAATGTTTCTTTGAAAGCTGAACTCCTTAAAGTGAAGAAAAGTCAGTAGGGCAGTCATGAAAAAAGGGAAAGTGGTGATTTGGATGGGAGTGCAGTACAATTTCAGCATGGATTGATTCTTGGCTGTGCTACAGATTTCCTGTGTAACTGGGAACCGTGTAATTGTCTGCATCCCATTTTCCCTGTTTCTGCTGATCTTGCTGAAAAAACTCAGTGCATTAATTTCTTTAAGGACCTTTGTCAGTGCATAGTGCCAGGTGTTACAAGATTGTATTGTGTTTGGCATTTATAGCAGATGATGCCAGGAATTGAGTAGTTAAGATGCTAAAGGGAAAAGAGGAGGACTTGTGGGAAATCAAGCACAAGTGATAACCATCTTCCACCCTTCAAGCAAACAAAAACTCCACCTTGTTTTTAGTGGACAGAATATTCATGAAGAGCAAGGGTCATGTATGTCACTTTGAAACTGAACATGGACACAAGTCTGAATCCTGAACATCTCAGATGAATATTTTGCTGGCTAAGCTGTTATTGTGAAGAGTGTGAGGGGGCTTCAACCAGAAACAGAATCTTTATCCAGCAAAGCTTTCATCTGAAGTGATGAAAGTCATGTTAAAGTTTCAGTGAACTGGCATTAAAAAACAAACAAACCAAAACAAACAAAAACCCAACCCAACCAAACCAACCAAAGCAAAAAAAAATCATACAACAAAAAACCTGAAAAATGTCCAGCTATTTGCAATCAGGATTTCCATTTCCATTGCTCTTTAATGGGAAATATGAAAAAAAAAAATAGCTACAGGGGCTTACTTCATATGATAAATAACATATTTCACTTTTTCTTAAATGATATATGTTTCTTAATGACTTGAACTTCATGATTTATATTTCTTGAACTGTATGTGATGATGCTGACCCTTCAGACCAGGAAAATAACCTTTCTTTCAACTCTGATGTACTGGAATGATGCATGAAGGCTTTTGATAGGAGGAACCACACTAACCTTAATGTAGCTTTTGCAAGAAAATGCAGTTCTTTGTGACCTAAGTATAAACTTGAGCATGCATTGTCCGGACATGATGCAGTGAACAAGCTTGAACAGGAATTTATATTACAGTAGCCTCGTTTCCTATTTTTGATCTGTGTTTGCACACTGTTTTTGTTGATATAGAGAGGAGCCCAATGAACAATATCATGGCTTCTTGTCCAAGAAATATTTCAAAACCATGTTTGCCATCATGAGCTGTGTGGCTTGTTCCCATTCTGTTCTAAACAGTATAGAAAAGCTGTTGGCTGTTCTGAAGAGATTTGAGAAAGAAGTCATGTTGCCAATGAATAGATGCCATCACAATAGTACCCATGCTTTTCCTGCGACATCCGTAACACACGATGCATTTCTTGATACATCTGTTCAGGGAGGAAGTGTTGTTTTATAGTATGCATGTTAGAAGGGCTTCTTGAGTCATCATACCTGGAAATTTATCACGTGGGCGTGTGTGGTGGTAGTGGCAAAGTCCATGTAGTAGTTGGACACCCAGGGATGGCAAGCATCTGCTGATCCCAGGGAGCTGATATTTGCCTACACTGGATAAAAACACCCTGGTATAAATGATGGTAGAAATAAGAGAGTGCTGGATTCAGTGTCATATCAGTGTTCTTAACTCTAACAATGTTTTCCTGGATGAGTTTTAATTGCCATGTCAGCATATATGCCTCTCTGTCTCCACCTGTATGAAGAAAGACTTGTAAAGACTTGCTAATTTTGTTAATATATTTGTTAATGCTTTGATGTGCTCAGATTTTCAGGACATACTCTAGAGAACTGCTCAGCGTTTT
Source organism: Myiozetetes cayanensis (assembly GCF_022539395.1). Classification (NCBI taxonomy): domain Eukaryota; kingdom Metazoa; phylum Chordata; class Aves; order Passeriformes; family Tyrannidae; genus Myiozetetes; species Myiozetetes cayanensis. The sequence goes on along the minus strand of NW_026087411.1, from coordinate 29,329,171 downwards.
TGCAGTCATTTTGCTGCAGAGTAAAATAGGAATGTGTCATCACTGGAAAACTGAAACCCAGTGCTCACCTCAAAAGAGCTTCAATGCAGGCAGTTGCTGTACAGGCTTTTCCTGTGCTATTTCTTTCAAGACTGAAACCATCTTGAAAGAACCACTCACCATATAAACAGTGTCTTTCATTTTCCTGATCCACTCAGCCATGAATATCTGGCATTTCCACATGATTTTTGTAACACTAGTGTTTGGTACTTCTTGCTAAAATGTTTTGCAGCAAAGGCAGTGGTCCATAATGTTTGCTTAAGTCTCTTATTGCAAATGCTTGTCCCCCTGACATGGCATCCACTAAAAGTCTCTGCTCTCTAGAAACAGCTTGCCTGATGGATCAGGTCTCCCAGGATTTGCAAAAAGGCTTTTGGGATCAGCCGAGCTGTGCACACAATTCTTTGCTTTATTTTCTTTCATTTTGATTGGTTCAGATGGTCCAAATATTTGCAGAACTCCATTAAGTCCTATTTGGGATGAAGTCATAAGTTCCACTTTCCACCAAGTCATGGAGCCTGTCCAAATTAGTGTCAAAGCCTATATAATACCTTGGCTATATTGCAGGCTTGTATAGTATCAAGATCCTGTTTTCACAGCAGTTACATAGTTGTTACTCCAGTGAAGAATGATATGGCCCCTTATAAAGTCCACAAGCTGACGCCTGTTTTTTAATGTAATATTTACACTATTCAAGGAGCTAAAAGAAGGCTTTGCTTTAATAGGTTCCTTCAGCTAATGTTTTCCCTTATACAGATGGGTTATTGTTTCCAGCTTTTGATACCTATATGGCTTTATATATTACAGCCTCTTTTTTTTTCCCTTTGGTTGGGTTTTTTTCCTTCTCTGTGTCTCCTGCAACCAGGGAAGGGAAGAGTTTTTCCATTATAATCATTTTGCTTTGCAGTTTTCTCTGAGATTTTATTTGAGGGTCAAGCCCCTGAATGTATTAAAACCAAAACACAAAAACCCCAGCATCTTGTTGTTACACCCCACCCCACCTCCTGAATTGCTTTCTATTTTTGTCTCATCTTTCCCTCTCTGAGAAAAGCCTAGTACAACGATTTCTTAGCAAGGGCAAAACTCACATTATTTAGCCAGTTAGTGTGGGCTATTGGTTTGGTTTTGTTTGTTTGTGGATGAGTTTTTTTTGTTTGTTGGTTTGGTTTTTTTCCCCAAGTGCTCTGATGCTACATGTGTGAACTTGACTCTCTTTTGAAAATTTTGCCCAGGTGACTGCTATAAATAACATTTTGTCACCTAAGGAATTCATGGGGCTGAATAAAAATCTATATGCCCATCTTGAGTATAAGGAGTATTTCTGAGTATTTCTTGGACTTCATATTGGAAATAGAGTGCCAGGTTGTAAGTACATAATCATTTATTCTAGTGAAGTAAAACACACATTGATAGCCATAGAATTCTGGTGTGAACAGGGGGTGTAGAAGACCACTGAGATTGAATGGACTTTTCTTGCTTAATATGCTTCTAGACCAAAACGACTTCAGAAAGTGAGGAATTGCATTGTGGAATATCTGCTAAAACTTTTTTAACCTCAGCAATCTGCAGCGCATCTTCAGTCTGGGCTTTAATTCAGGAAAAAAATCTTACACTTGCTGTGTTCCACTGAAACAAATTTTCTCCCAGTTTTAATTAAATCCAAACCATAAGACTTGCAGACTCAGAGTTCAGACCAGTTTGTAGTGCATGGAGAATGGTCAAAAGTGGGATATACCAAGGACCATACCTTAATTGTTAAGCTAACTGCATATACAGATATACTTTGGGAGATCAAAGTCTTCTTGTCCTTTGTTCTGATTGTGAGATTTCTAGTGGTTTGGTTTCAGGTAGGAAATTAGTCACAATTCTGATTTTTTTTATTGTATCTATCCTGAAGCTTTTCGGCCTGCATATCTAACACAGACATCTAGAAATGTTAGTTGTACCATTCCAGCATTTATACATTTTTCCCCCCAGCAAATTTTAAAGAAAAAAAGTATTGTAGCTTATTTTGGAATACAAAGGATGAATTCAGGCATTCTTTAATTTATGTGTGTTTGTTTCTTTACTTGGCATTCAGAATGGAGGCAGAAGTATAGAGAATACATGTATTCCATGTTCTGACAATGTTCTTGTCACATGTACTATGCAAACAATTATAGCTGTCAGTAGGACTTTATAGTTGTCTACAGAGAAAAATTTCAGAAGGGCACATGAGCACTCCTTGCCCTTCAGATCGGTGGCTCACCCTGGTTCCCTGAGGAATGACCTTACTTCACTACTTTTAGATTAGCTCCCCATCTCTATTGTTCTCTTTGAGAGTGATGAGATTATCTTATAAAAATCATGCTGTATTAATTTGTTATATGTTTTTATTTATTTTCCCATTGTCAAGGTCACGTATTGATTTTTGCATGGGAGGTTAAGGTTTGCCAAGTATGAAACCGCTATCAGGGTTATGGTTGCCACTAGATATTATTCTGCACTGAAAAGGGCAGCAAAAGGCAGTCTACCAATAACATGTAGTGTGGCAATTCTAACTGGCTGTTGGCCAGGGGTTGTCAGGTGGCAGACGTGTTTTCTGAATGTGGTTTAATAGCCGATAGAGTTATTTCTCATCTCTAAACCAAACAGTGCTGGAATAGCTGAGGTGCTCTGATAGACCTACACTTTTAATATTGTTATGCATATCTTCCAGAGTAGCTTTTCTAGCATTCATGCACAGACAGCATTGGTGAGATCCACACAGCCTTCATACATCTTTGGACACCTTTAAGATGAGTTAAGTAGTTCAATCTCTTATCATATGCTAGGAAACTTAATTATTTGTTGTTTATAATGGGAGATTAGAATGCTAGAAACCAATCCTTGTGTTACCCGTGACTATTACACCTATCTAGAAATAAATAGACTTGATAGAAGCAAATTTCATTTCCATAGAGCAGTAAAGGAATAAGAAAGAATTGGTTCCTGTGTTGGTTCCTTCTTTTAGAAGGTTGATCAAGATTAGTCTAGTGAGGAGGATATAAGGTGGATTATTTGTGATGTAGGGATGGAAGGATTAATGCTGACTGTACTGTAATTGAGGGGATGCTAGTTTTTTCCTTAGGATGTTCTGACATTTTGCGTAACTTTATAGGATAGGATAGAATAGCAGAGACCATTTCAGTTGGAAGACACCTACAATGTTCATCTAGCCCAAATGCCTCACCAATTCAGGGCTGACCAAGTTAAAGAATGTTGTTAAGAATATTGTCCAAATGCCTTTTAATTATCAGCAGGCATCAAGCACCTCTCTAGGGTACCTGTTCAATGTTTGACCACACACTTGGTAAAGAAATGCTTCCTAATGTCCAGTCTGGATCTGTTTTTGTTTATCACATCAAAACAATGCAGTCTTTTGGCTTCTTTTCAGGTTCCACGACTTGATTATTTTCTCCGTAGCAGATGTTAAACCCCTTTGTTGGTGGATTCCAACATCACCCTAGCAGTAAAGAGGCCAAATAATTTATAAGATCTGTCAGTACAAAGCTAAAAAATATAAACCTACTATCTGTAAATGGGCTATCCTTCTACTGGGAAACATAATATGTTTAAGAGACTGAGGTTTGTTGCTTAGATGCCAAAGATAACTGTGTCTCCACCAAACTTTATTGTTCCGTGTTTAATGATCTTAGCTGAAGAGGATTCTTTTTATCTGACACACCATGGTGACAGTGCTAACTTTACACTTTCAGAAATGTTTGTAATAAATGCCATACATCTATGTGCATTATACAAGAATATGGGGGAGATAACACAGTAAAGAGCAGAGCAGTGAAGAATCCCAGGGGGTTCTGGAGTGGCATTTCATCCTGTAGAGGCTACTTGTGTAACCTTGCTTAACTTTCTTTTCAGGAACAAGAAGACCCTAATAAGCTTGCTACCAGCTGGCCAGACTACTACATTGACCGCATCAATTCCATGGCAGCGGTAAGTTACCTCTTCTGCAAAGCAGGGAAGATTTCCTACCATAGAGATGTGTTTCTTTAGGAAAAAATCCCAAGAGGAGAAGAATTTTGTTCCAAATGTATAACTGATTTAAAATAGGACTTAAAAGAAGATGAGTATGTGGATTAAGAAAGAGCCCTACCCTAGCAGAACAGTAGATAGAAAGCACCATAAATATTTCTAGTTTTTGTTTCTCCAATACTGAGCTCTGAAGGCAATCAAATTAGCGTCTGGAAGGAAAATTCAAGAGATTATTTGATGAATCAGAAAAACAACATTTGAAAACTAGGTAAAGTTTTGTTGTATGGTTTCAAATTGATTTGTAACTAATCTACGAAATAATACTTGGGCTATTACTTTAGTAGAAGGATTCAAGAAAAGGTAGTGGTTTATATAAAATAATACTCACTTTTGTAAGAGCATATAAATAGAAGAACATAAGGCTGTAACACCTTAGACATAAGATACAAACCAACAAGGTATTTGAGGTAAAATTTTTTTAATTTCCTTGTTCAATAGCTGTATAGAATGTCTCTTTCTCTGAAGCATCCAGTAGAATCAGAACACCTGCATATAACATTATCCTTTGATATGATAGATTTTGCATTTTTAAATTTGATCTTTTTACTGATTTTTATAGTCAAATTTTGCCTCCAGTTACTCATGCACAGGGTCTACTCATCTTTAGTTGTCAGTTGTGCAGAAATGATGATGGGATTCTGTTCCTGGGGTCTTAGATAACACATCTTGCTTGTTAATTTATGCTTTTATTTTTGATTTCTAAAAGTTTCTTTGCACCTTTTGCATTGAGGTTATAAGCTCCAAAATAATTCAATAAAAATAATATCTGAATGGGTTCTGAATGTGCCAATAATGACGCATTTTTCTTGGTGAAATATGTCTTGCTGAGTAAAACAATTTGAGATTTACAAGTTATAATCACTCACTGTAAGAGGATAAAAGAAATATTGCTTTCTACTGAGAGTCATGAATAAACAAAACTATCACCTTACCTTCATGCCATATTTTCATGAGACAGAGTAATGGAATAGAACATGGACTTGTTTTGAGAAAAGACATTGAGCTTTAGTGACTGGCATGACACTGTGCTTTGATTTCCTGACTGAACAAATTTACTCTACGAGGGCCATTAAGGCCAAAAAGTTAGTATGAAACCTTGCAGTATCACTGAGCCAAATAATTCTGGTAGGACTTGGTCCAAAGCCTCTTGAATCTACTGAAGTTTTTCCATTGATTTCAGTGACTTTTAGATTAGTCTTTAAATGATCTTGATGTAAACCTGGAGTGAATATGTATACACCACTGTTGTAAATCTGGAGCAGTTCCATGGAATGAGTCTATATTTTGGCCTGTGTTTCTAATTTTAAACATATTTTAAGAGCACCGATAAACACCGGCCCTGGTAATGTTGTTTGCGTGCCTGAGTGCCAATGCTGAATTATTGATAAGCTTTAATTTGGCTTCAAGACTCACATTTCACTCTTATGCTTGAAGTCTTGAGAAGACCCACTGGGGTTATAACCCCCGCTTCTGATTTACTACGTAGTTGCTTCACTTTTAGGCAGGTGAAACTCAGTTGACTTTCACAGAAATTGTATCAGCGGAAAACTGGAGTAATACAGCTGAGAACCAGTTCCAGCACACTTTAAAAGGCATGTTCTATTCATTATTATTTAGACCTCTGAGATTTTTAACTTTCAAACAGTTATTTTTGGGTCCCATATAATTTCAGTTCTAAATTTAGTAGTGGGTTTTCTCGAACTTATTATTTTTAAACTGCATCCAAGTGGAGTTGACTTTGAAGTGGTGAAAGAAAATTATGTTTCATGTTGCTTCCTGACACTCTCCAGTCTATTTCAGTTTGTATCTCTTGGGCACTATCAGGTATTGCAGTATTTTAATTAGAAATATTACAAGAAGTATTATAGTTGAAATGGTAGTAATAATCACAGAAGTATTAGTTTCAAATGTCTTAAATCCTGCTTTTAATAAAATTGGACCTTCATCTCCTGTGAATTCATTGCATAAGAATCTTTTTATATGTGGCTTTCACATCTTTTTCTTTATCCTTTTGTTTAATTATGAAGTTCTTTTTTTATACGTTAACTTGGCAAAAATGTTCTTCCTACTCACTGATAGAGTGGAAATGGCACCTTTATCCTGCTGATATCATTAGGGATCTTTCTGTGGATTTCAGCAGGCTCAAGAATCATTTTCTCAGAAGACCCTCTGCAGTGTTACCGTATCTGCCCCTCATAGATTATGTTTGAGAGCAGTGTGGTGATTCCTGACATGTTTGATGTTCCCTACTTGTAACCTTAAACCACTGTGTTAAGGAAGCACTTTAGGTCACAGAGTCCTGATCCGGTTCAAAAAGCCATGCATTTTAGACACAATTCTGTTCCCACAATTGTTTCTGCTGCTATGACTTTTCAGATTTTAATAGTTTTAAAACCCAATTCTCACAGGAGAGTATGACAGCAAAACTGTATCTTATTACTAGTCCGTAGTGTGAAATTCCTGTGGAGGCACTGTCCCATCCTCCTGACTGAAAGGAAGGGGCTGAGTAGCACATTGGTAGATTGTCTTCTAGACCAGTCCTTAAGAGAAAGGGGCAGCTGCTAATGATGTCTAATTTCAAAAGAGGACCCTCCAAATTTGTCTAGTCCTCTGATTTCAACATTCTGTAAATAGTATTGGTGATGTGCACAGGTTGCACACCCACAATTAAGACCATTTCCATTATCCATGTCATAGTCCTCTTCTGCTGATTCATCAACATACAAAACTTTTTTTCCTGAAAATAGAGCAGCTGCCCTGTTAGTATCCTCCCTGTGTTCCTCCTGCCCTCCTCACCCCATGTAACTGTCTGCTTGGCAGCACAAATAAACACAGCTCTCACTTTACTGGGGAGGAAAAGTTCTGACAGCACTGTGTTGCTTTTATGGTCTTGGCTGTGTATGCATTTCCACAGAGAGACTTTCAGGTGAACAGTAGTTGAAGATCCAGCTTTTCTGGAGAGATGGCTCAGTTGAGAATGTGAGGCAGGGGTCAAGATTAATAAATACAGCTGAAACCAGACCCTTTTCCTTGACTCAGAAAGCATTCGTTCAAAGCAGAGCATCTTCACAGGAGGTTAAAAGTATATATCTTTCAGCAGAATTCAGCAGTTGGATGATAACACTCTCTTCTATCCAAATTAGATGACATCTATGTTACTTTAAACTTACTTTCTTAAAAGGTTTTTTTAAATTACATCTATATATAGTTTATTATTTATAGATATTCTCCTAGTTCAGCGTTAATGTAGTTAGAGATGTGCTGAAACCTTGAATTTCAATTGACTATTACGAGAAATCAGAACATCCAGGTTGCTTTTCACTATATATTTTATTTGTTTCTTACCTTTTTCATTTCACATGGCTGAGACTATTAAGGAGAATTAGGTCTGTCATACAGTGTATTGCTGATGCTAGTTTATGCCCTTTTTTTTTCCTTCTTTTTTCTCTTTCTCCAACATATTGTCATTATGGTCCTTGTATTTTTATTTCCAGTAGTTTTGGGGAATGATTAGCAATTACGATAAGGTGTGGAAATGAATATGTGCTTTAAAAAAAAATTGTTTCATTTTAAGTGAAGCCAAAATTTCAAAATTATTACTTACACTACCTGAAGTTTTAAACCTAAAATTCCACATGAATTCTTGTTTTCACAAATTCTTGGATTTTTTTAATTAGCAAATAAAGTAACTAGATGCTATACTTTCCCAGATGATACACTTAATCTGGAAAACTTTAAATATACAAAATATGCTGGAAAAGCCCCAAACCTTATGTATACCACTTTTTAGGGACCAGATAAGGACCTGGCACTATTTTGCTTCCCGTTCCTAATATATTTGGTTAACTGATGGTAACTAGCTTCATCCTGAGCCCAGAAAACATTAGTCCCTGAGTGCAATTTGTACTTCAAGAAAGCAATTCATCAGTCAGCCACAATGAAATCCAACATCAAATAGTGGCAGTTCCCTCCCTTCTGTCTTCCAGGGACAGTTACGTTTTCTATAACTCTTGCCACAAAAGCTATTTCACAATGCAAATGCATGACCAGTCTGTCTTTAGAGAGGGCATGAGGATTTGGGTTTCTGGCCGTACACAGGAGTGAGAAATGAAGGGCTCTTGGCTGCCTACAGCTTTGAAAAAGGGGTTTTCCATAATCACCCTCTGTTGTAAAGGCAGGATTATTTGTATTTGTTTCATTTGGAAATGGGCCTTTTTCACTCTGAATGAAATACTGTTGAGCACCCTCCTACTATCCATTTACTTTTCCCCCACTATGGCTCAGAGGAGAAATTAAGCCATTGGAAGAATGGGAGCTTTTCAAAGGAGCATTTATGGGCCAAAGGAAAGATGACCAGATGGGCTGTCACCCAAGAAAATACAAATCAAGCCCCAGATCACACCCGAGGACTCTGCCATTGAGATTCCATAAGGCCTGTTCAGGATTTGTTTATTTTTCAAAGAGGGGGATCATATATGGCTTGGCTTAAGCATTTCAATTTATGTTTCTGGCTGTTGGTGGATGCTGGCAAAAGATAAAACATCATCAGCTCATTTTCCATCAGTAGCGCTCTGTCATGCCATTAGGGCAGGAAATAGCTTGCTCTGTTACTGAGTGAATTTGACTTTAGCGTGGATCAGAGAGAGGACCCCTAGAGTTAAACACATCTCCCTATGCCAGCTGTTCAGCATAAGACAGCAAGGGCATGTAGCCAAATGACCACCCTCAGGATCTGACATGTGTTGGCATCACATGACTTGCAAAAGCAAGCAAAGTGGGAGCACTTCCAAGAGAAGTGAGGTGTTGGGCTGGTGACGGGGGCAGGGAAGGTTAAAGGAAGTTCCAGGGAGAGGAAGGTTTTCTTTGGTGCTTGCTAAACAATAAAATAAAGACTGAAATATTTTGCTGTAATGAGCCATAATTGTAGCTACTCAGATTCCACCACAGAGAGGTATAATGTTAGATCCCTGATAGATGATACTAGTTTAATTGGGTTATTCATTTGAGAAGGGATTCAGAGCTGCTTTCCAGATACCACTGAGTGATATTCACAAGAAGTCCTGCCAAAAAGAGTAATTTATCCTCTCATTTTACAGTTTAAGTGACTAAAAAGATATAGCTATAGGCTAAGAATTTTGAGCATTAAGTCTTGACTTTTTAAAAAGTCACACATGGGACTTGTGAGTCTGAATGATATATGTAAAGGGTGCTGAAGAGTTTTGCTTCGCTCAACAAGGTTGTAGTGGTGCTGAGTGTAGATTTGGAACCGTAATTTTTTGATATACCACTTTTTGTAATGGCTTTGTCTGACTTTGAGAACCATATTTTTTTGTGTGTATTCCACTCATTGTCTCCCACCTTAATTTACAGTGACCCACAGCAACTTCAGTTCCAGTTGACAGCAAGCTCTAGTTATCTCAAGATGCATACTGGGGGAAAATCTAGTCTCCGTGTGCTTCAGTTAACTTGTTAAAAAACAGGGTCAGGGATTTTATGATGTTCCACTTTTTGCAGTAAATGTTCCTCATTATCAAGGGCAAAGTCTGTAGGGAGCATCGCTGTCTTAAAACAGGTGATATATTTGGCATGGGGAAGAAAAGCCAAACTAATATGTACACACAATGTAATTCAAGGTACTTGCAGCCTGTGTAGTCTCTTGGAGAAAAAGATTTTATGCTTTGATACCTGACACATAAGTCTGTTTTGTTGTGGGTTTTTTTCCTTTTTTCTCCCCCAAATCCCTGCAGTCATGTCAGTCTATTAAAAGACATTGCCTCTCCCTGCAAACTTTGCTTCACACATCCATAGATCACCACAGCAGATTGCTGTTCCAAATTAGGTACAGTTTTCTGCGGGCATACTGGCAACTGTGATTTTTTTGGGGTAATCTGAGAACCCTAGTTTAGCCAGTGTGGCACAGTGGTATACACTGCTGCCAGTCCACAGGAACAGGCACATCTGGATTCAGTTTTGTAGCTGAGGCATTGCTTTCCTGGTGAGAGGTCGGCAGACACCTCTGTGTTAATGGGCAAGTTCTTTTTTGTAATTCCTGCTTACCTCTTGCCTTTCAGGCAGCTCAGGCTTTCCTAATTGTCATCTTATTTTCTGAACAGATGCAGACTTTGTATGCTTTCGATGAAGAAGAAACAGAAATGAAAAATAAAATAGTTGAAGACTTGAAGACAGCTCTGCGGACTCAGCCCATGAGGTAATGTTGTTTGTCTTTCGTCGCAATTCACTGCCTCCCTACGGTCCAGTGTGACACGAGTAAGAGTGGTAAGGACAGAAACCTCGTTGTCTCACCTCATACAAGCCTCTCTGATATTTTGGACAATCCTCAGAGAGCCCTACAGTCCCTGGTCTGAAGCTACCGAGTTGGGAGGGCACACCAGTGATGAAGCATGTAGCTTCAGGAAAATAAAAGACAGTCTACTGTGAAAAATCTATGACAGATATTCGCAAACACTGGTAATGACTATGAAGATCAGATTTTAGTCTTCACAGCCCTCTGAACATCCCATGTAATTTGATTCATGTTGGGCAAAATCTCAGCCTCTACTCTGAACTTTGAGTTTAAGCTTCCTCTTATCTTTAGTAATGTGAACTGTTTGGTTCAAAGCAGCTAATCCATCTGACATCACCTGGTTTGGCATTCTTCCTGTTTTGTGTGTAACTGTGGCATAGAAAAATGTTAAGAGACTTTATTGTGTACTTGTCTTTGAAGGTAAAGTCATCTTTCTTCTTCTGGGAACAAAACTCTGAACAATAGAAAACTAACTAGCACAGAAACCTTTTCATTTAACACTTAGAAGAGCATTGTGCAGAAGCAGTAACTGTAGTTGATACGATCTCAGGAAGCACTACATCAAAAAATTTCTGAATCTCTTTTATACTGGCCAAATATTTTTGCATCCACCCTATGCCGAAGTTACAGTTTCAGAGAGCTTATCTCTGAAATTATCTCAAAGAATTTGCATTGCATTTACTCTGGTGTGAAGATATTTCTGGGAATTCTATCAGAGCTAAGTGCTGATTGTGCTTCTTCCTTTCACGATGTTTAAAAAATTGACTGTGTGCAGCTTATAACCTCACAGCAAGTGTGAGGTAGAACACATTAGCTTAAACCTAATTTTTTTACCTCCTATTTACCTCCTGTTGGGATGGGCTGTAAGAGAGCACAAAATCAGCTTCTGATGCTCCTCAGGCATAAAGATTTATCAGGCTGTGATAGCTTTATATATGGGTAGGGTGAGTGCTTTTAACATGGCAGTGGAGAAATCATAGCTTATATTGAGACCTCACCCAAGGGGATAAGTGGCTGATCCTGCCAGCTGTCTTAACTTCATGTTAAAATGGAAGCTGAGGCAACTGCCAACTGCCCAACTCTCACAAAGCTTTTAAACTAAAAAAACTAATGTCCTGTGCTGTTGAGACTTGATGTAGCAACTCTTATTACGTTAATATGGAGCTGGTTTGATGCTTGCTCTGTGAAAGTGGTAGCTTTCACTGAGCGCAGCCACAGCAGCAAGGCCTCTTTGCTTTGTCCAGCTGAAACACTCTGCTGGCCACTGTTGGTTGTTCTGCTCTGTCATTTTGAATAGGACAGCCCAGCCTCCAGGACAAGGCAATAGAAAAGAAGGAAAAGAAGTGTCTGTTGCTCAAAGCCTTGCAAGGTTTTCCTTCTCCGACCTGTATTGCATCTGCTGGATCCCCTTGACAACAGGCTGCTGCTTCATCTGTTTATAATAACCCTAACAAGCTTCAGTACAAGCTTCTATGGGCTGCCCTATAAACTGTTCTCTTCTAAATCACTGGTGATGGTTGTAGGGCTTTTTTAAAAAAACAGTTAAGCCAAGCCAAATTTTGACTTAAGTCCTGTGTCTCAACTAATTTCCAGCGACTCAATTCGTTAGCTGCCAAATGGGCTGCATGCCAATACCTGATCAACAAGCCAATTCCTTCTTGATGGAAAGGTTGCAGTGGAGAGGCCCTCTGCTCCATCAAATCCCTTTCTTAAGCAGTATGATACCCAAGCCTTCAAAATACTAGTCTTTCTAGTTTAATTTTGATATCAAATCCTATTTTCTTTGCCACTTCTGTTCATCAGGCCTCTAAAGAAAAGAGGAACCTAAATTCACACAGGATGAACTGTCTGGAATGTATTTGTGGTGGTAGGGTGCACAGGGGCTCTGACAGCTTACCAGTAGGCTCTTCTGTTTGAATTCTCTGATCTAGAGGAATCAAAAGAAGAAAAATGCAAGTGTTTGGCTGTCTGTTTTATTTTACTGTAGGACTGTGTCTCTTCTAGTAGATAATGCACAGCGATGTTACTAATCTGTGCCTCTATTCCAGCCTGCCACTTCTAACAATAAAAAGTAAAATAGACCTACTCAAACTCAAGTTACTTTCCTCTTTGCAAGGAAGATGGTAGAAGCATCCCTGGGGCAGCTAGTTGGCCCCCTTTGAGCAAGTGCATTTTGTTCTGGTATTTAGGAACTGCCCTGAAATAATAAAGCCAGGTTATGTCCTAGCACAGAGGAACAATCCCAGCCTTAGAGAACAAAACTCCCCACATCTGCATCTTGTCAAGAAACACATTTTCTATCAGGTTTGTAAAAGCTTATGACTATAAACAAGTGTGATGACAAACTGTTGGACAGAAGCTGTAAGAGAAGAGCTTTTATTTTAGTGCCCCAAAATAGAGGTTCAAAAGTGCAGCAAAAGTAAAAACTTACAGGGGACTGTGAAAAAAATTACTTTTTGGAACTCTAGAAAAATAATTCCTTTAGTCTGAATCATCACTAATCCCCTTTACTGTCTGCTTTTCTCCTTTTGTTTTAGTCAAATTTACCTCCTGCTATTTTTGTTTGATTTAGCAGTGTTGCATCCAGGTGCATACTGAAGATGATCATTTATGCATCCAGCAAGCAAAATCCATTATGCTGAGTTTTTCAGCAGTTCAGTAGTTGCCAGGATTCTGCGTGCCCTCTGGTTCAAAAACTGATGCTGCGGGGAAGTGTAGCCTTGCCTGTTAACAGGGTGGGAACATCCTGCGCTCTGCACACCCACAGCATATGATTTTTCTGTCTTTCCTGAGTTGTATTGAGTCTCACAGGGCAGCTGTACCCCCTTCACTTGGAGTCCACGGGTGCGTCAGTACCTCTTAGGCCACCACATCTGTCTTTGGATGAAAGGTTTGTTATTAGAGCTAGATAACTCATTCTGATCAGCAGTCTCTAAAAGATGAAAGGCAAAGAGGTGCCCTGCCTTTTAAATTGTGCTAAACTGGTCAAGTGGGAGTCTGAGGTTTTAATTTGCTTGTTTAGCACCTATTAAAACACACACTACTTTATTTACACTTGAGTATTTGAAGGTGTTAGCCAGAAGGCATTGGCAAATATGTTTAACTTTACACCTTTCAGTCTAGAACAAGACCTTACTTTGCAGCATGGGGGCTGAATAGGATGGAAGTGAGTTACACATATGTATACTGTGAGGAAGTAGGCAGTTTACTTGTATAAGTTGAGTTCGCTTTTGCACATACACACACCCCCACACACCCTCCCACACACCCACCTGCTTAGAGGCATACAGATGCACAAACACCAAACAGTGTGAAGATTATGGCTTTCAGCTAAACTCACACTTCTTCTCTCCTCTACAGACATTTACACACACACGTCCCCACACCGAGCAAATCCTCACACTGAGAGTATCTGTTGGCCCCGAAACTGCTTTTGCCATTTCTTTACCTCTCCCAGCATGATTTCTGGCATTTCTAGAGAATAGGGAACCAAGTGTTTAGAAAAAGGAAGATGAAAATCATAATTTGATTCCTTCTTCTGATTGCAGCTGAAATGGAAGGGAACTTGGCTTTGCTTGCTATTGAGTAATGCTCACTGTTTGCTCTCTGGGATAGGAGAAGTATAGGAAAGTCCCAACATTGTTTTAAATTATGTCATTAATCAAGTTTTGTGACACACACCACTTCCCAGCGCATGCCTCCTTTTTGGAATGACCTCATCTTAACAGTCCTAGAAAAATTGCTCTGCCAGTGAATTTAGTGAGAGTTTGTGCTTAATCGGGACAATGTGACTTTTGTGCCTTTACCATTTTTTTTCATGTGGTCATCAGAGCAGGCTTAAATATGGGAAGGTTGTAGTGCCTTGTTTGTCTTCTTGTAAGACTGTGTGTTCTATATAAAAGTATGTTTAAGGGATCCTATGTTCTGCTATTTCTTCAGAATGTTTCTATCAGTATTGCTCCATATCTTCAGAAATGTATCCATCTTAAGTCTTCCCTCAGCCCTGGAACTGAAAAAACAGGGAAAAAAAAAGGTTTTTTTCCCTTCCCCTAAAAGACAGAGAGGGTAGCTAAGGAACAGAATAGAACTTTGAAGGTAAGGAGGAGAAGGAGAATTTAAACAATGCCTCCATAAGTAGAGAGAAAGAGCAACTCCACGTTTTAGGCTCAGGGAATTGATCAGAATTCATTGGCATCATATTATTTGGTAACAGGTTGAGTTTGTGCTTATTTTGTTTCGAAACACATCCTCAGCAGCAACTCTTTTTGCCATGAATGCTCTAGTTTCAGTCTTCTTTGTCATGCTAGCAGCTAAATGCATTACAGAAACTGAACTGAGTCCTAATCTTTTTATAATCAGTTTGAATAACAAACTGCTTTGTGTAACTTACCAAATTCCTGGTGCACAATGTTGATTCTTCTCTCTGGCCCAAAGAAAGAGAGACTTTTGCTCCTGTGATTTGTTAGGGTAGACAAGATGATGCATCCCAAGAATGTGCAATCAGACCTGTGTGAAACTTGGCAGATTGTCTTAGGAGGGTTCAACTAAACCTTGTTTTCATTTTTGATGTGCACGTATTCCTGTGGGTGCTTGCCCTTACTCTGATATTCACTTTGAAACCTAATTTTAAACAAAACCCAAACCTCCGACCAAAACTCTGAAAGCACCAGGCTTTGCCATATTTTCGGTCAAATTGCTGGCCCAAATAAGCTGAGA
This sequence comes from Myiozetetes cayanensis, assembly GCF_022539395.1. Lineage (NCBI taxonomy): Eukaryota > Metazoa > Chordata > Aves > Passeriformes > Tyrannidae > Myiozetetes > Myiozetetes cayanensis. The sequence goes on along the minus strand of NW_026087411.1, from coordinate 29,314,041 downwards.
GTTGGCAAATTGATCAGCATAGTGAGTGTAACTTTCAGGTGGACCTTGAAAATTCCTGTGTGGAGTGAAGTGTAGCCACCAAAAGACAATACATATGTCAAATTCATATTATCTGGAGAAATATAAGTATGACTCAGGTTTGTCTGGCTGGTACAGAGACATGATCAGAGACCAGTGAAAGTCAATCTTTTAGCAGGGTACTTCCATTACTAATGAATTTTAGTAACATCATCTCACTTATGGACAGAAAAAGAAAGGTGGTACATTAGGAAATATCTAACAAGGAGGAAGAGGAGCTTGGTAAAAGCACGACACAGACTTCTGGTATTTTTAATTTGTTACACAGGTGGCAGTTGTTAGCAACTTTTCATTTGCTTGAGGTGTCTTTCTACATTATGCTGCTCAGAGGGTGGTCATGGACATATCTGGTGTACATTCTTACGAAGTAAAAATTCAGTTGTGATGCTCATGGTTTTACATTCAGACTTTCTAAAAAAGTGCACCTACCTGAACGACATTTTAGAGGAGGCAGGATGTAAGCAAAGAGATCTAGAGAAATTATTTGCAGCCCTTTCCATATCTTTAAATCCCTGTTTTTAAGCTTAGGAACTTTAAATGCAGATGAGAAAGAATCCATTCACCCTTGAAAATGCAGCCGATGTTGAGGTGAACCACAGCAGTGTTTGGTGGTAACTGCAATAAAGAGCACAGAGACCAAATGGTAGCCGTAGTGTTGTATGGTGACATAATATAATTACCCCGAAACTATGTAACACATCGTTATTAGTCTCTTTTCTCTTTTTTTGTTTGTTTGTTTTCTTTTGTTTTGTTTTTTTCTTAAATATCTGGGAATTATTCTGTGAATTTTAGACTAAAAACTAGCCAGCTTTTAAAGATGCAGGGCTATCATTTATATCAATTTTCCCATTTGAATAAATTGCTTTTGATCTACTTTCCTTATTTTTCCTACCTGGTTTTTTTTTTTGGTTGATTCCTTTTTTTTCTTCTCAGGTTTGTGACCAGGTTTATTGAGCTGGATGGCCTGAGCTGTTTGCTGAACTTCCTGAAGAGCATGGACTATGAGACCTCAGAGAGCCGTATACACACATCCGTTATAGGGTGTATCAAGGCACTGATGAACAACTCCCAAGGACGGGCTCATGTTCTGGCCCATCCAGAGAGCATCAACATCATCTCCCAGAGCTTACGGACTGAGAACATTAAGACCAAGATTGCTGTGCTGGAGATCCTAGGGGCTGTCTGCTTGGTGCCGGATGGTCACAAAAAAGTCTTGCAAGCCATGCTTCACTACCAAGTGTATGCTGCAGAAAGGACAAGATTCCAGGTAAAAGGAGGATACCTTGATACAAATACCCAGTATGATGAATATCTGCAGGGAGTGATTTTTACACTGCAAACTTGCTAAGTAGTAAAAAGGCAATATTTCTAATTTTGGTTTAGGAAGGGAACTTCCTCAAATAGATTATCAGCGTGTATATATATATATTTCAACACCTTTTGCTTGTCATTGTTGCTAACTTAAAATCTCCTGTATTTTACCTGAAAATGGGAGTTTGCTATGTTAAGTGAAAGCTGCTAATATACTCATACTCTAACTTGGTGGCATTTCTGAGGTGGTAATGATTTGTTCTGCCCTAGAAACTGAAGTCGCAGAATTTCAGGAGCCTCTGTCCCAATTTTAAATCCTTAATTTAGTAATAAAAGAGTAATGGATTAAGCAATGGAGACAGTGACTTAAATAATGTATAGTGGAGGCAGTTCACTTGCCACTTAGCAATCAACTTGTGAATTGTTGTGACTTAGCAATTGTTGGCTCAAATAACTCCCATTGAGATCATAGAAGGGAAATTCAGTCTCAGAGACTTTGAAGCAGGTTAGTAGATCATTGACAGGTTTTACTGTGGATACTACTGGCTGCTATTATAATGTCCCTCTTCCTAGTGGACTGATCACCTTTAGAAAAAGATGGTACAGAATCTGTTGCTCTGTGTGAAGCTGTGGCTTCTAAACTTTGGGATAACCTCACTCATTTACTAGTCTTTCTTAGGTGAAATGATTAGAGTGGTGTTGAGCCAACAGGCCCTGGATCCTGATGCCTGATGGTCATTATCTCCTACCTCCTCCTCAGCTAATGCATCAGTGGATTTTAGGCTAATGTGCTTATTAGTGTAAAAGTGAATGGGGAAACAGTCTGTGCTGGTGGACAGTAGCTGCCAATGTTTGTGTTAGAACTAAAGGGACTTTGGGACTCACTGACTGTGTGTGCCTGAGACAGGGATGCAGGAGATCTTGACTTGTTGTTAACCTATATTTGGCACTGGCAGGTCCATACGTCTATGGGTGCTGCCCCATTTGCATTTCTTGTCTATTCAAACTTGATGCATGTCTTCAGTACTCAGGTATGACATGTATGATGTATGACTCCAGAAGTGGGGGCCTTTCGGTCTCAGTTGAAAGCTCTTGAGGCTATTTCAATGGAGAAAATAGTAATTACAGTAAAATGTGGAAGATTATGAGATTTGCAGCTACACACATAAGGATATGTCATCATTCTTTAGTAGAGGATCAGGATGCAGATGCAGAAAAGTAAGCCATGTACATTAGTTATGATGTGCAATTTATTATGGACTACCTATGGAAGAGAGGAAGGAAAAGCTTTAAAACCAGCTTGTTCTCTAGTAATTAGCTGAAGTAACGAATCTTTCCTGAATTAATGTGACATTGTTTTCACAGACCTGGGAGAAGTGGGGATAACTTTAGATGCTTGCCAAAAAACAGTGGTAACTCAGAGCCCTGACAGCACCTGCAGCCCTGGGTTAACCTGCCCTTACTTGACCAATTGACTCTGCTGAATAAGCACATATGGGAGATAGATGCTGAGTTTACTCAGTGTCTCTTATTTAGGTGTTCTCTGTCTCTCTTTTTTTTATATTGGTTTAAAAGTCATCAAATAACCGAGATATAAGTCATTGCTGGGTGAAATGTGGTAGCACAGGCCTTGTACAGCTGAGCTTTTGAGGAATCTGGCTGAATGATTTGCAGATGGTTACCAACTCTTACATTCATAAAAAGTACTTTGCATAAACACTCAGTCTTGTCAAAATACTTTTCCATTGGGGAAAAAAAAAGAAAAATAAAGGGATACTCACTCTTTTTTCTTCCTTAAACAAACAAACAAACAAAAGCCCCACCCAAACCTCAAAATGAGTTGGCAGAAGAGATGGCTTCTTGTTTGCATTTTCTAATACTTTTGTTTAGAGTCTGGTGTAGCATAAATTAATACATTACCATGTATTTAACATGGTAGCATAAAACATGGCATGTTTTGTTGAATAGAAGAAGTTCTTGCTGGTCAGCGTTCTAAGCACAACTAGCCAAAAGTTGTCAGAGGACTCAGCAACGGGTGAATTAGTGGAGAAGGAAAGCTGTGACTTAAGATACGGTTCTTACTAAACTTGCATTGGCTCTGTCCTGCAATAACTACTACTATTTGAATAAGAAACATACAGTTTTATACTAGTGTATCTAAAGTCAACATTCAAGTTACAGTGAGATCCCTAAGCATTATAAATTAATTTAACCAAATTGCGTCAAATTTAATCAAATTGCTTCACCAAGTGAAGACCACTAATCAAACTAGAATAGTTTGGAAAGGATGTCTTTGCTTCTTGATGCGGTGGTTTTTTGGTTTTTTTTTTTTAGTTGAAGTTAATGGAAAATATGGATAGAATTTCTATGAATATGAAGTAGTATTTCCTTAACATAATAACCATATTTTGCTCTGAATGGAAACTTTGATGTAAAATATTGCTTATTTCCAAATTGCCAGCATTTAATCTACTGACTACAATTATCAGTCCTTAACTTCAGATAGAGTTCACTTTAAAGCCATGGAGAGATTCTCCAGAACTTACTCTTCTTTGTTGAGACTTCAGTCTTTACTCAAATGCCTTTTAATACTGTAACTTCACCTTGTGTCTTCGATGTTCAGTGTGTTTATAGGTCTATCAGGATCATCTTTGTCTTGACACTTGAGACAAGATTCTATACTTTATGTTTGTGTCTCAGTTTACATAGTCACTATTCCTATTGTCTCACATTTGCTGCATCTTCTTGCCTGACCTTATCCCTTTGCTTGCTTTAAACATTGAGCCTTCTTTTGTAATGTCTTTCTGCCTGGAATAATTCTCCCTTTAATGTCCAACATGCAGTCTGCACTTCCTCTTAAGATATTCTTTGAAAATTATCTTCTTCAGAGTAGCATTCTATCTTTACTCAAATACCACAGTGGTATAAAGGCATGCCTTCAAACTCCTTCCTGAAGCAATCTGGAAAAGCTCTGTCTTCATCCAATTGTTTGAAATAGACTTCTTTGCTTAAAAATCCCACTCTGCCCCTTAAAGAAGAGAGATGAAAGAAAACAGACAATAAACCCTCAAAGCAGAAATGTGGATTTAGGAAGATGAGTCCTTGGTGTCCTTGCTGGGATTTTTTTCCATGTATTGGTACTAGTGTAATTCTGTCACTGGCTCATTGTGTGACCATGAAAATATTACTTTTGCTTGAATTTTTGGGTGTTTTTCTTGTGAAGATGCAGGTTTATAAAATGCTATGAAAACTGAGAAAGAAGAGTCTCTGGTTTCAAAACCTTTCATGTCTCATTATCCTATTTATGACTGGTTTCCCTTGTAAAAGGGGCACAGTCTTACTCTTCCCTAAGCCATTGCATTTTTGATCATTATTATGCTCGCTGCTTCCCTTCATTTTTCCTGTGGAGTCAGTGCTTTGTGTTATGACATTGTAATATGTATTACCTTTTAACATGCTGTATTTTGAGTCAAACTAACAAGTCATAATGCTCTATTGGCCCAGAAAAGTTTATCAGGATGTTCCAGTGCTCTTCCAGCCTAGCTTGCTGTTTAAAATACTCATCCTGTTGTGGGTCCCTGTGGAGAGAAAGAATTTTCCTTTTAGTCCTGAGAGAACCTAGGTGTTAGATACTGTCTGAAAGGAGTTGATTTCACTTTCAGGTGGAAATGTTAACTGGGCTGCTTTGGGCAGAACACTCGTTTCCCTCCTTAATGCTGCTTGTAATTTTGAAGCTTGAGACAAAGGAATAAAGGAGGCTTGATATTGTCAGTTGAAAAGGTGGAGATTAGGAGCATGCCTTCCAGAGCCCCCTTGCCTGGTTTCTGTTAAACACTGTCAGTACAGACCATAATTTGTAGGGAGAAATCTGATCAATTTGGAATCATAGTAGAGGAGCTAAAAAGGAACAAATTAAAATCCAGTATTCCCCCTTAATTTGCTTCTTCCCTTTAGGGCTCAACCAAAGCCTTTTGAGGTTTCCTGCAGACTGAGTGAAACCCTACTGGATGTCAGTGATGAAGAATAATGGGATTAAGTGAGGAAAGTTTTGCTAAAATAGTAGGAAAAACCTTTATAACCATAAGATCAATTGGGCCACAGAACTGGCTGCCAAGAGGTGTGGTGAAATCTTTTTTACAGGAAATTTTCAAGTGAAGACTTGAACCTCAGCCATTTGCAAAGGACTGGAGATTTTGGAGTCTGGCCATGGTATGCGGGTGTAGGCTCTGATGTTTAGGAATTGCGTGAACTTACAGCGTTTCCTTCTCAAGCTGAACAATCGCATGAAGATGTGCTACTTTTCAATTAGCTTCGTGCAACACAGGGTTTTGTTTGCCCTTGCCCTGAATTTGGCTTGGCCCTCACTGCATTCTGCTCTTTGTTCAGCATTCTAAAATGCAGGATAGAAAACTTTTGTGAACATCCTTCAACCTGTCTGGATGCTGTATCTTATATGCTATTGCATAGATTCTAGCATGTTCCTAAAAATTGATGAGAAAATATGGTAGGAATGAAGCCTCTGAAGAAAACCAGCTAAACCATCCCTGGTTTTGATGCTTCTGTAGTGATGACTGCTTAAATTATTCCAAAAAGACACATGTGCATCAGATTTCAGTGTCAAATATGACAGTAACAGAACTAAATTCTCATTTATTTCACTTCTGCTTATTTGTCAAGTTGGATAGTTGGTTTTGTTGGTGAATTTAAAGACTTTTTAAATAGTCTTCTATTGTCACTGTTCGATATAGGGTGCTGGATTGAACAGATTGCCAGTCTGCCTCAGTAGGGCATGTCATGTATTTTTATGTAAGACTCATTCCCATTTCTAACAAAATATTATTTGGTCATAGCACAACTATGGGCAAGTTGGATGTGACCAAAGTTCAAATGCCAGGACTAGGGATATCTGCAAATTCCAGCTGGGAAATTTAGAAGTAGCGAGAAAAAGGAGTTTATGAAATCAAGCTTGTTCGATAATGAACATACTATGCTCAGATGTAAAACCAGCTTTCAGTAGCAGTGTATAAGTCAAGATATTTTTACAGCAAACCAAGTGCCATCCTTGGAATTATGCACTGATCAGAGAAGATCCTGGAGAGAAGATTAATGGTGATCAGCAGAAAGCTGAAAGTAGAGTTGCTTTCATGGCTAATCAGTTTCTGCATATAACCTCTTTTGGTAAATATTCAAGTGGAATTAATCCTAAATACGACAAAGGCTACTAATGTTATTTGTTATTTGTCTTTTGCCTCCTGATGTTCACAAGATTATAGTGAAATATCTATATGTATGAAAAAATTAAAGCAAAAGTATTCCTGTGCTACGTTCTCCCTAAATGCTAAATACTCACCTTATTTGGTTAGTAGGGAAACATACAGCCCCTGGGGAGGACTTACAGTAGCCTTTCAGTATATAAAGGGAGCTTATAAGAAAGATAGAGAAAGACTTTTTACCAGGGCCAGTAGTCACAAGAGAAGGGCTAATGGGTTTAAACTATAAGAGGCTACATTTAGATTTGATAAAAGGAAAAAGGTTTTTTATGATGAGAGTGGTGAAACACTGGAACATGCTGCCCAGAGAGGTGGTGGATGCCTCATCCCTGGAAGAATTCAAGGCCAGGCTGGATGGGGCTTTGAGCAACCTGGTCTAGTGGAAAGATGTCCCTGCCCATGGCAGGAAGGTTGGACAACATGAACTTTAAAGGTTGTTTTCAACCAATCTGTAAAACCATTCTGTAAGTCTGTAACAAGGAAACTGGAGCTTAACTGCATTTCCAGGGAGGATGTGCAACTCACCTTTGAGCTTTGGAGCTGTATGCACATTTGCAAATCCCCAAAAGGAGCTTACCGAGAGGTAATAATTGTCTGTTTCATGTTAAATGGTTGTAAGTGAAGAACAAGGAGAAATCTTTCAAGGTTTGAGTATAGGCTATATTTCTCAAAAGACAGCTTCCTTTTAAAGTTATCTTTCCCTGTATACATAAGTACAATATATCCCACTGAGATCCAAGAAAATAATGAAAATTACTTGAGTGATGTGAGTAGAAACAATGTATGAATCTGATACTGTTTTTCTGTGTGTATAAAGTCCCTGTCATATAGTGGCCTTCCCGAACCTGAAGGGAGCCTACAGGGAAGATGGAGAGGGACTCTTTAAAAGATCATGTATTGACACAACAAGGGAGAATGGATTTAAACTGGTTTAGATTAGACATTAGGAAAAAATTCTGTACTGAGAGAGTGGTAAGGCACGGGAGGTGGTTGCCTGGAGAAGTTTCGGATGCCCCATTCCTGGAAGTGTTTAAGGGCAAGTTGGATGGGGCTCTGAGCAAACCGATCTAGTTGAAGGTTCCTTGCTCATGGTAGTGGGGTTTGAACTAGATGATCTTTAAGGTTCCTTCCCACCTAAAACATTCTACGGTTCTATGAATCTGTGATATTTACCATACAGAGCTAACTGATGAGGAAGGTCATCATTCTACTGCTTTCTTAGATCATGTTGGCAAGAACTGTAAAGGGCATCTGTTTTTTCTCAAATAATAGGTTGTTTTAAGAAAAAACCCAACTTTTCCTTTATTAGGATCAGGTGGGCATTTTATTCCAATCACTATTCTTCATTTGTTTATTGTGAATGCCCAGAATTTCTAACAGCATTGTCTGAAAAAATAAATATTTCTTTAAGCAAACATATAGCAAATTGGAAGAAGACTAAGTGCATATCCTTTCAACAGTATGCACAGCGGTGCAAGAAATTAGATTATGTCCTCTAACTCAGCTTGCTTTTCTGTTTCAGTCATTGTTAAATGAGCTAGACCGAAGCATGGGGCGATACCGAGATGAAGTAAACCTCAAAACAGCCATCATGTCCTTTATCAATGCTGTTCTAAATGCAGGTGCTGGTGAGGTGAGTCACTGTCCTGGATATTCCTTCTAAAACGTTATGCTTGAATTAATTAACCTTGGAAATAGTTAGTAGATTAAGTCACAAGTCTTGTCGTAGTGAATGGATATAGTTTGTGGGAAATAATGCTTAATTGTGAAGATCAGTCTTACAATGTCTTCCATGTTATTTCATTCCCAGCTTCTTCAATATAATGTAGACTACTACACAGACTACTTACACTGAAGTGATTACTTTGGGTTGTTTCTTTTTTTGGTTAGTTTGTTGTTGTTGTTGTTGGTTTTGGTTTTTTGTTTGTTGTTTTTGTTTTGTTTTTTGGGGTTTTTTGTCTTTTTTTAAGAAGTGCATAGCATTTACTTCCTTATTTCAGCCTTTTAGAAAACATTTTGGTTTACCTTCATAAATGTTTTGAAATGTTGTTTTGACTCAAAGACAAACTCAAAGCATTTTAATTCAAAAATATCAAATTGAGACATTTAAAAAAACCCAACAAAACCAATTGTTTTTCTTTCATTAACAAGACTTCCTTTTGAGTCTGGAGGATAGTTAAAACTGGTTTATTTCATTAAAAGTGTTACTTTTGTTACATTGGGTTTTGTGTGTTTGTTTTTTTTTTATTAAACCACAACAGACAACAAGCTCATGAGAGCTGTCTGACGACGTATTTGTCTTTATCTCCGGCAGTCCTGTAACATCCCACTGAATAGATGTCAGAAAGTTTGTCAGAGTATACAGTGGTTTTATGACAGGTAAACATAAAAACTAGGAGGAAGACTGCAGTAATGGTCATCTGTAAGTGGGAGATGAACCTCTAATGGACTATCAGGAAAAACACTAATAACTTCTGTTCTTTATGGAGCAACATGGAGTGTGCTGCCTTTATGACTGCATATACAGAACTCATAGTAGGTAAACGAGGACTGTAGTTTAGGTGAAACAGAGGCAAAAGCATTAATTTCTCTTTTACCTAATTTACTGGAATTAATCATCCTGTGAATTTGGTGTCAGGATAGAGGATACTAAAAATGGAAGAACTGAGGTTTTAAATAAAATTTTTAAAATGTGACTGACAGCTTTTGAAACCAAATAACTTGGTTTTCCCCCACTTTTTAAGGACAATTTGGAGTTCCGACTACACCTACGATATGAGTTTCTAATGCTGGGAATTCAACCTGTCATTGACAAGCTAAGAGGACATGAGAATGCCACACTGGACAGGTAAAATATATTTTCTGAAAACAACTATTGGTGAACAGAAGGAGTTCTTAGAAACTCTTCTCTATTTGAGACAGCTGTCTCTGTGTCTTCCTGAAACTGACTCCATTTAAAAAAATAAATGAGATTTATCCTTATAATTAACATCAATTATGAAGTAGGGAACATACATGCTAACTTAGCTGAGGCTGTGGCAAGGAGTTTCTCAACTGCTTTTCTTCTGGGGATGTCAATCAAAATGGAAAATATAAAAAATGTTCTAACTCTTTTCTCTTGTAGCAAAACTGGAACAAAAACCTGTCCTGGTAGGAGTGAGGGAAGCCAGTAGTTCATTGACTTCATTGAGACTGAGTATGTGTGGTCTAAGTGCAGGTTCTGAGTTTCCAAGGTTTTTTTCCAGTCTTTTTTTGTGATCTATCCTGTATCACAACCTCTCAAAAAGTGACACAGGCACAGCTATGAGAAGAGGCACCTGTGATGGGGTAGAGATGCCTATGGGGCATGAGAGAAGAATGAGAAGTATTTTCAAACAGCCCTGCTACTGCACAAAATGTGACACTGAATGGCACCTTCAAATTATTGTGTTAAAAGTTATAAAGGTAATAAATGCTTTCTCCACAAGCAATTTGTTATTTTGCCACAGTAATTGAAGCTGATAGTGACCTTAAATTAAACCTTTGCAATGCCCCATGCTGAAAAAGACTTGAAGTAAATGATCGGAACAGTTTGACCAAGACACTTCAAGAAGCTAAAAGACTGATGAACCAATGAGGAGCCTCATAAAATCCATTTGCCTAACACAGTGAAGCATTTTAAAGTGTGAAAGTAGGCAGCTGTGAGAGTCTCTTCTCCTGTTACCACATTAAGCTTGGCACTTGTGCAGAGGCACTGACCTGCTGATGTGCTGCTATCCCTTAGCATCCCCTTCCTACAGAGCAGGGCTGGTTTGTAGGTATCTGATATCTGGGATTTCCTAGATAGAAGTGTCAAGTTTGCCAAAGCACTTGGTGAAAAACCTGTGGATCAGGCCTACACCTGCAGCTTACAAAGGCACCATTTTCTCAGACATCCAGTCAGAAGCTGCTGTAGGGTGATAGAGCTATCTCTGGGGGCATATGTAATGTGCCTGAGACTCTGCATAAACACAGTTAGCACCAGCTGCTGTCATACACACTGGCCTCACACCTCTGAGCGGGTGGAGGCATATTCATGGGTATTAATGTCACAGGGAAAGAGTGCATACAGTCATATATCTAGAGTTTGCTGCAGAGCTGGGACCAGGAATGTTACTTTTGATCTAAAACTTGATAAGCAAAAAGAAAATCTGTCCCTTAGGTAACCTATATTCCTTTGGACAGTTAACCAGGAGTGTTTGGAAGGGGCTTAGGGGCACTTTTAGATTTACAAGTTAGCCATGAGAATGAAAAGTTTGGGAAGATCTCAGATGCCTGGATTACATAGACCATTTAACAGATCTGTACAGGGGAATGTGCCACAGCCTTTCTCCACATCATGTAGGACATTTAGGCCATCATTTAGAATGAGAGGGCATGGTCTTAAGCTGTGCAAGGGGAGGTTTGGGTTGAATATTAGGAAGACATTTTTTACAGAGAGAGTAATCAGGCATTGGAATGGGCTGCTCAGGGAAGTGGTGGATTTGCCATCCCTGGAGGTTTTTAAGATGAGACTGGATGTGGCACTGAGTGCCATGGTCTAGGAACCACGGTGGTGTTGGATCAAGGGTCGGACTTGATGATCTTGGAGGTCTTTTCCAACCCAGTAGATTCTATGATTCTGTGATCTACTGTGCTCTGGTCTCTGTGTAAGAGAAGTCCAGATGGTCAAATCTGTCACTCACCAGGCCCCCCAGATCCAACCACAGGCATGCTGCTGTACTTATCAGTAGGCATATATAGACAGTTATGAGCTCTGCTGTTTAACTGGTCCTCTGAATGCATCTCTGCTTCACTATTTCAAAGAAACAACTTGTTAACAGTCTAACATCTGTTTAGCAAGTATGGTGTGAACTTTTTATGTATTATCACTGCAGGCATTGCATTTAGCACAAATAGAATATCCCTTTCCTATCTTATGTTTATTTTTAGCACCTTACCTCAATACAGTGAGTTAGCATGGGAGTTACAGAGCACATATACCTGTGCCAGCCGTGTCTTTGGGCCTGTCACTGACCCCCTTGCCTTGCATACCTATGAAAGCACTTCATGTACAAAAGGCTTGCCAATGTCCAAGTGTTCTAGCTGAAAATGAGGTCTTACTGCTTCAGTGATGAAACAGTTTAAGACTGAATTATGAAATGAACATCAGCAAATTTTGTTTCATTTTTCTGTTTTCTCTTAGACATTTAGATTTCTTTGAGATGGTCAGAAATGAAGACGACCTGGAACTTGCCAAGCGGTTTGACCTGGTAAGCTTTTCTTTGGAGTGCCTGAAATCGCCAAAGCTGAGCTTACATCCAGTTTGGATGTTTGATGCAACTTCCCTTTGTGCTCCCTGAAAATAATGTTTTACTTTGTTGCTGAGAGTGGCTGATGCTCTTGTTTTCACTCTTTCTCAGTTAGCAGGGAGGAGGTTTGTGATGTGTGAACAATGAAAACAGTGATCACACACAGAACTTCTGCCAAGTAGCTTTGATAAAAACTTCTTTCTTTTATTTGGCTGAAGGGTCAGGAGTGAAGAAGGTTCTCAAGCCTCCTTCTCAAGATTCTAGTCCTTATGATCCAGCTGCATTCTAGTTTCAGACATCCCCTTTACAGGGGTATGGGTGAAGGTTGGGCTCTTTTCCCAAGATTACAGGAAACTTTACTTAAGACTGTTACCTAAGGTCTTGTGGAGAGGAATGGTATTTTATAATGGGCAGATTTTAAAGATGAGCATAAAAAAAGGACAGTTTCCACAACCTCTAGCATCAGTAAGAAGCTGTAGGGTCCAGGATAGTTGTAGTCTCCTCTTTGTTCATGAACAACTCTTGCTGCACATTGATACAGAAAACTATCCCTTTCTTGATTAGCTTCTACTGTTTGTGCCAGCACTTTCTAGAACCCAAATGTTTTGCTTGCTCCAGAGCAGCTCTTGGTGGCTTTGCATGCCTCCTACCTTTCTAGCCCTTTACTTTGGAGACATTTTCCGTATCGGAGTAGGGATGACAATGGTGGTCTCCAAGGCCCATGTGTATGCTCCTCACTGGAACCTGCAGCTGGACATGGCAGGAGATTTTGCATGTCTTTGTGTTGATTGGATCTTTCACAGTTAATCAGGCTTTCACTGTGGAAGGTTTTTCTCTCTTCTTACTTCAGATCCACATTGATACAAAAAGTGCCTCTCAGATGTTTGAGTTGATCAAGAAGAGACTGAAGCACACAGACGCCTATCCCTATTTGTTATCCATCCTCCAGCACTGTTTGCAGATGCCATGTGAGTACATTTACAAATTTCCAGAGCCAGAAGTATTGGAGAACTAGGTGAAGCTTTGGTGCAGGTACAAGTTCACAGATAGCAGGGCACACACTGCCCTTGTCTTCTATTCAGAACTTGGCTGTGGCTGATGAAATTGGTATCTTACACTGACTGCATCCAGCAGATTTCTGTCACAGTATTTAAGGCAGCAGCTTGACCCCTCTGCACTTGCAAATAAAATTAAGTAGCTGAGACTTTCCAATTAGTCACTGACAGAGCTTTCAATGATTTTAAATTAGGAGTTTTAAAAAAGAGTCCTTGTGCTATAGATCAGGGAATTCCCAGAAATAGATAGCATTTCAAATACTAAAAAAAAAAATGCACTGAGGAATTTTTCTGATGAACAATATGGTATTGAAAGCTGTTCTGTCACTGGGAAATTCCACAGTAAGTCTTCAGGCTGCTGTCTCATGACAATTCATCAGTGGAGAGCTCCTGATACTCAAAGTGAAAAATAATACTGGCACTTTTTTTCAAAAGAAGTGATAGGAATCTTCTTGTTTACTGTAATAAAATATGTCAGTTATGCTTCTAGAGTGTAGCAGCTGAGGAAATGCATAGAAAGATCACTAAAGAACTGCCTGCCCTGGTCCTGTTAGCTATCTGAGGTACTTTTATCCGTATTTGAGCAGTCAAACTGAGCAGGGAACATGAGGGAGATGTGCTGTTGTGTGTTTTTCAGAATAATGTGGTATTTTCTCAGGCTCTCATTAGATTCAAGTACTGCCATGAAGAAATTCAAACAGTTCTTTGTCTCAGTGGTCTCTTTGATAATTACTCCTTAAGACAGCACAAAAAATACATTTATGTATTGACTGGATTTTTTAGTGGCAAACTAGTGCTGTTTTAAAGAATATGAAGATCTGGGTTATGTAACTTAGCAAGCTGAGGTAAACTCTGTATTGCTCTGGCTCTTCTGTTTTGATATCCATGGAATCAGTCCCTTGAGTTCAATTTCTGTTCTTTATCTCTACACTATTTGGTCATATTTATATGAATTTTTTATACCATTTGAGTTTTGCTGACCTGTAGATAACCAAGCATGCAGATAGAACATCTGATTGTTTTTTACAGTGCCTGATCATGATGTTACCTAGTTACCAAAAAAATCCCAACCCAGCATCAAGACCCAGAAAATACTGAGTAATGACTATCACAAAGAAATCACTTTCCTAGAGGTTTAAAGTGGAAGTTAGAGCTAACCTGTCAAAAGGGTTGTACAGCCAGAATGTGCAAATCAGGCACCAAGTCACCTATGCCTGTTATGTCCTGTTACAATATACCAGGTGTTTGTAAATTATCTGCTCATGACAGTTCAGAGTTAGGCTTTTTGTTCTGTTATTTATTACATACAGGATTGAGATGGAAGGTGGAAAGGAAAGAATGCCAGTTTGTCGGCAGATCTGTGCACTTTGGCATGGAATTGGAAGTTCTCATGGGTTGGTCTTTTTCCATACAGATAAGAGGAATGGAGGAAACTTCCAGCAGTGGCAGCTGTTGGACAGAATACTCCAACAAATTGTTCTTCAGGACGAACGAGGAGATGATCCAGATATAGCTCCATTGGAAAACTTCAATGTCAAAAATATCATTAAAATGTAAGCTGCATTATTGTTTATTTCTGTTATGCAGGTATATGATAAGTATGCAGATTCTTAATAAACAGAATATCATATATGAGGAGTTTTTTATTTTAACTTACAGCTTCTCATTGCTCTCATTAGCAAATAGTTTCCTTCTAGTGACATCTTAACTTGGCAGTATTTTCTAACAGAGTCCTTACCTTTGACTTCTAATTTCTATTAAATATTAAGCTGGTTAGAAGAGCAATTAAAAATACCATTCCATAATGAGGCTTCCTCATGTGCCTTTTTTCATTCCAAATGTTCTTGAAAGTTTTCCTTGATATTAAAAACAATAAAATAACATCATCATCTATATTTTGATCTCGTTCCTCACTAATGATCACAAAGTTTAGAAAAATTGAAAATACTGGAAAGCAGCCCCCACCTAGCACACAAAACCTCTTACCTTTTCATAAAATGTCTGCTTGCTCTCACCCACAGACTTGGCTGAGGGCACTACCATTATTTTTTCCCATAGGATACATCATTTGAGAAGTCTAGCTACATGAGCTGGCTCTCATCTCAACTTCCCTGTTCTCAGTCCTTTTTTAGCCAAACTTTTGGACTCTTCATTCCATCCAACTTCCTCTGCAGGTAATTCACGGCCCATTACCCTTCTGAATTATCCATTGAAAAGAGCATTTTATAGAACATAAACCCTATATGAACCCAAATTCTCCTGTACTAAAAATCTTACAAAAATACCTCTTGTTACAGGCAGGAGCCAAAATAAAAACTGATTTCCCATCATGGAAAAATACACTGGTGCTGATTTCTTTCTGTGCCTTTGGATATCAGACTTCATTGTAGATCTCATGCCCGATCTTCCCGTTCTACTTTAATAGCTACTCCTCATTCTGCATATCTAATCAATCCCCTGCATGCCCTGCATATTTTCTGTCAGTAATAGGAAATAGCTGTGCCAGTATGAGATATGAGAATTGCCTTGTTACTGATGTATTACCCAATAGATAAGCATCCTCCCTCCTTGGAAGAAAGAAAAAGATAGAGCCGGAGAAAGTAGAAAAAACAGTGGCAATGTGGTCTCATATTAAGGCTGGGGTAATTTGTGACCCATAGCAGCTATGATTATTTTAGTGATGATTTCTCTCTTTAAAAATAAGTAGACTTGCCACTTTGAGAGTATTACCTGAAGACAGGAATGTACTGGGATTTTTCCCCAGGCATTCCTTTATCCATTTTAATGACTTGGAGTAACAAGCCATCACATTTATATTAGCTGTTGGCTAAGGATCAAAATCTGGATCCAAACTGACCACTGGCATGATCCTGTGTAAACATGTACATTTGCCAGGTTACTTTTTGCTGATACCCACACATAATGGCCATTTGCCTTTTGGCTTGGGTAGCTCAGAACAAGTTTAAATGATCTGATTTCATCTTGCAGGCTGGTGAATGAAAATGAAGTCAAGCAGTGGAGGGATCAGGCAGAGAAGTTCCGGAAAGGTGAGTGCATCCTCTGTGCTTGGTTAGGAAAAAGAGGAGGCAAGACTGATCCCAATTCATACACAGAGCAGCAAGCAGCAGAGCTGGGCACAACTTTTCCTTTTGCAGACAAACCCTGCTTTGTTCCCTCGTGTACATTTTGTCTTATGGTGATCAGTTTATGTGTTTCATAGGATGGAAGTTCTCCTAGTCCTCATGTGTATTGATTGTACAGTCTAACTGAAACTTGGACATTGCTGTCTTGATCACTGAAGGTCATTGTCAAGGCAGTCAGACTCTATTTTCTTTTTCCTGCTTTCATTATACATCCCCAGTTGAACTGACAGATTTGTCAGCTTTATTTCATCATAGCCAGCATCTCTCCAGGGACTGTTCATGAGCTTTATTTCATCAGTCCCACTCGTGTATTCCCCCTAGACCATGCCGAGCTGATGAGCAGGCTAGAGAAGAAGGAGCGGGAATGTGAAACAAAGACCCAGGAGAAAGATGAAATGATGAAGACACTGAACAAAATGAAGGACAAGCTACAGAAGGAATCCTTGGAGCTGCGCCAGACCCGAGACCAGATGAATGACCTGGTGGCTCAGCTTAATGAGTTCTCGGTATGAGACTGGTAGTCTTCCCCACCCTTGTTTAAAGCCTGCTAACTAGTGAATGATGAACAAAAGCATATTGTGAGTGAAACACTTCCATGGTCACTATAGAGAATACTTAGCTTTTAGCTAAGACCAGTATCCCTGAGCTGGTGGTGTAGAATGGTTAATGCATGGGCTGGCTGTTCCATTCCTTCTCCTCAGCCACCTTCCTTGTAGGAGCTTCTGAGGCACATGTGTCCTCCTCCAGCCATAATTTTTACTGCTGAGTGGGGTGGCCCTGGCTTTTATTTCAGTGGACTAGAGAGAAACCTCCCCGATATGAAAGTGTATTTAGTGAAGAAACAGGATTCCTATCATGCTGCAAGAGCATCTGTACTGCCCTGAAGCTCTGTAGAAGTGACATTTGCAGTTGTTCCCTCCTGCTTGCTGCTCCTTCTATCCCAGCAGTGTGCCTGAGCCACAACTCACCAGAACACAGCCCTGAGAAGTTAGACACTGCAGAAAGCAGATTCATTCCCTCCTCCCCTCTCCCACTTTGCATTAGTGGGGCCTAATGACAGGTATTCAGTATTTCAAACCCTTAGCTTTTAAACCCAGAGTTCATAAGTTCATAAGATTGAACTTTCCTCTTTTTCATACATAAGGAGAAAATAATACATTTTGGCTTCTTTTACTAGCTTTCTGTTTTTCTGAGCCATTTATGGTTCCTTTTTTCAAGCTCTTCTCCACAACTTCAAGAGCTTGAAACTTTCTCTTAAATGAAAGCTGAGATTCCTCCCTTTATTGCATGGCTTTGAGTGCAGGAGGCTTTAAAGAAAACATCAAATATTTTGAGACTTGTAATAAAATCACATCAGCTGGCAACATGGAGTTATTGTGCCTTTTAAACTGCTTTCTTTTTCTCTTTTTTTTTTTTTTTTTTTTTCCAGCAAGGGGGCGGCATTTCCTTCCCACCTCCACCACCCCCTCCTCCAGGCGGTCCATTAGCTTTGTCCTCTTCTCACATGTCTGAGAATTTGCCACCACTGCCACCTCCTCTGCCTTTCTCCAGCTGTCCGCCTCCTCCTGCTCCACCACCTCCTCCAGGAGGGCCTCCTCCTCCACCAGGAGCCCCACCTTTCTTCAGCATGGGAGTGCCACCCCCTTCAACAACCTCTTTCAGCACCAGTGGCGTCAGTCTGAAGAAGAAATCTATCCCACAGCCTTCACACCCACTGAAATCCTTCAACTGGGCTAAACTGAGCGAGGTAAGAAACTGCAGTACCCTCAGAGTTAACTGACCTCCTAATTAAACCTATGTGTTGATTAATGCTGTGAATGCAAGTGATAGAAACAAGTGATATTGTGGCTTTCTGTGAGCTGAGGTCAGTATGTGTCATTAATTGTCTGGAGGAAGTCTCAAGACAAGTCCCAGTTCTCCAGCAGTGCGGTGCATCTCCCGTGGTGACCGAGGTGCTGGGTAGATTGAGCTGCAGTGGATCTGGCCGTGCTATTGGTTAAGCAAAGCTGGAGTGGGGCTGAATACATAAGCCAGAGCTGGACACCTCCAGGACGGTTGTTCCAGAGCTGCCCTCACATGTGCACCAGGGAAGAGGATGACCAGAGCCAATATGGGCAAAAACATGGTGAGAAGCAGCTGCAAAACCGTCTCTACTCTGACAGGAGCCATCACCAAGGAGAGAAAGGTGGCCTGATTCACTTCACCATCTGTTCATGGCCATGAGGGAAGCTGCCTTTCTCCTTGCATGGATAGAACTCTGTCTCTTGGGGATAAAACTCTGAATTGACAAAAAGCCAAACAGACGACTTGGATTCTTCCTGTTGCACTCATTTTCTTCTACCTTGGTTGGGTCCCCTTCCCCTTCACTTCTCTCTCTTCCTTCTCTCTCTCTCTCTCATTCTCTCTCTTTTTTTTTTCCCCTTCCCCTTCTCTTTAGGTCTTAATTTTTTTAACTGATTTAGAAAGAAAAAAAGTGTCTGTGTTGAGTTTGGATAGCTGCCTAGAAACCCAGGTTCTCTTTTAGACTGAAACTCACCCAGGGCCCAACTCTGGCATTTGGAATGAGTGTCCAGGGACCTCTGGAATGCCACAAGAATTCTCTCTCCCCCTCTCTCCTTTTCTTTAAAATAAAGTGAAGTGAAATATTTGCTGCACCGTCTGTGCTTGTCTATCAAGGCCACGTGGGGGGTGTGGGAGAGAATGTAAGGATGAGGATTTATTTTCCTTTGCAGAACATGGGACTTAGTGCTCTGAAGAAAAGAAATAATAACTAATATATGTATATGTATGAATGTATATGAAAAAGAGAGAGTCACAGGTGTTTCTGTTTAGTGTACAGTAACTGTAGGCTTATCCTGCCCTCTGGATAAGAGTGAAGGCAGCTGTGCTAATAAAATTGAAGACCTGGGTGGTGAGTGGCTAAAAGACACTATTTCGAGGAAGGCACAATAGTTGGAAAATAGGGCATAAGAGGGTGGGGCCTTCGTTTTGGGGTGTCTACCAGTGTTAGTGTTTTGACCTAGTAAGGTTTCTGCAAACAGCAGGGGCTGTTTGAAACAGCACCTGTGTTTGAGACACAGGTAGCTCACCTTGTTACTTGGGTTGCACATTGTTATGGAATCATTTAATTCCACTGACTGCTGGAGGAGCACATATATTTTGGTCATCTTCATCAGTCATCCTGGATGCCCTGATTCTATATCAGGCACTTTCTTTCTGTTCACAGGGATATGAGTCCTCTGAACGCAAAGTCCATGGGTAGGTTGGATGCCCTCATCATGCGTTTTTTTACCTTTGCAGCACTTTTGTGGTGCTCTCCTGAACTGTCAGAGTAGCAAGATTTTAAAGAGTGAATAAATTAACACTACATTTACATTCCTCTATTTTAAAAGATCCCCCCTAGTTAGCAAAGAGCTCAGGCACCATGGAACACAGAAAGGTGAGAGGACACAGTGTTGGAAACAGCTGTACACAAATTCAGGGCTGCACCAAGGTCAAATGTGTTATTTTGCTCTTAGTTATCTCTGCATACTGTTTAGACCACCCTTCTCAAAGTAGTTTGTACAGAGTCTCTCCCTAAAGTTTCTCAAGTAAGTGTGAAAATGATGCCAGGATTAAGGCAGCCCACATGAGAGCAAACTCCTCTCTGTCCATGCAGCCTGACTCAAGGGAGCGAGAGAAAGCCAACAGAGCCCAAGAGCAATGTGGACAGGACTGGCTGAGAGGGATTTGTTTGCAATATACTTCCTCAGTAGCGGAATCAAGGCAGTTCTCCAGGGCAAGTCATATGACACCTCTTTTCCCAATGCTGATTTTGTGTTTGGAAGGAAAGAACTGAGCTGTTGGGTGTTAGGAGAAAGATCAAATATAGTCACATTCTTAGCAGTTGACAATAACAGATTGTCCACAGTTCCCGTGGGCACCACGAGAAAAGGTTTGACTGGAAAGTATCCGTGCTTCTAACAAGGAAACTCCACCAACCCACTAATTTCCATTGAGAATTAAGGATTTTTTACTAGCTTTGATGTGAGCTGATGATCAGTGGCAAAGCCATTTAGATGAGTGGATTGGCTGAATTCCGATGAAGCCCTTCCACACCACAGCTCCATTCATACAGCACTGTAACATCATCTGTGAATTCCATTCATACAACACTACAATAGTGCTAGTGCCAAGGGTCTCAGTTTTTTAAGAAAAAGATATTGCAATGTAACCACTGTAATATCCTGGAAAGATTCCTTTCTTTGTTTCTGGGGCAGCCATGCTCTCTCTCTCTCTGAATTTTATACAACGCCCAAGGTCAATCAGGGACCAGACTTTTATGGTTTATTCAAATGATGGACTGGTTTCAAGCACACTGGAAGTATGGATTAATAATTCCCTATTTATTAAATATAAACATATAGATTTTAAGTTCTCAGAGCAAACCAGTCCAACCTTCAACTGCTTTGTTTGTTATCTCATGGCTGGAGAAGCAGCTTCCCATTCAGAGTCAGGCTGGTGATGACTCCTGTCAGTGATCTCAGGGAGGCTTTCTTTAGCCACCTGTAAATAGACCTGACTAAAATAGTCTCAGAGAAAGATATTTGTTCTACATAGCATATAGGACTTTTTCAACAACCCAAAGCGCACACACACACAAAGCCCTGAAAACCCAAAACAACCAATCACCCAAACAGAAATGTCCATTTTGACACTTTTTTTTTTCTTTTAAAATGTTTCTGTAATGTTGTTGATGATTCTGTTTTCTGGAACTTTCTTCCTAAAAGCAATCTGAGTATCATAGCAAAGAGTGATGCAGGACTGCTGCCATAGATTCAGAATTAATGAAAAGAGTTCTAAAAAATCTCAGTGTGAAACTACTCATAATAACTGTGGTGGTGCTTAGTCCTACAGTAAGATAAAACAGCTTTCTTAAGTAACCAACAGGTCAGAAATAGTTTTTGCTCAAAGTGGATTTTTCTTACACTGAAGAAAGGATGTGATATCAAGAGAGAAGTTTGGAAAATGCATTGTGTTTATATCACTTTTTCAGATTCCTAATGGACTTCTGAACTAAAATTTTAAGTTTCTTCCACTTCTCTGGTTAATATTCTCCAAATATTAGCCTATTAATGAGCAGGATTGCCTGCTCCAGTATTCACAGGACACTTATCATTCCCATGGTATCTCTGGACCTGCAGGTCAAACAAAAGTACTGCAAATTTTCACTCATGCTGTGAGGTTATTGAGTCATGATGTTCTTTGATGGCTTCCAGAATATCATTATTTATATCTTTCAAGGTGAATAAAATCATCTGTTAGATGTAGCAGAGGACAACATGATATGACTCGTAACTCCATGAAATGCTGTCATTCTCTAATCTTGGTTGGTCTCAGCAAACTGGGATTCATTATAAAGGTGAAATGATGTAACTGTTGCAGCTGCAACAAGTGAATGGTTAAATGCAATGTACCAAAAGCTTAACTTGATGGAGCAAATGCCTTGTCAATACTTGTTCTGATAATACAATGTTTCCTGCCTTTGTGTGTACTACCATTTTGTTAGAGGATGTTGGGAAGTATACTTCATAGGATTTGCTTCTCAAGGCAGGCAAAAAAAAAAGCAGAGCAAACCACAGATCTTGGAAGACTTGTAGAGTGAATAAATGAATGATTGAATAAATAAATAAGATGGAAAGAAAAGCGTGTTACAGATGAAGTGACTGCTTTCTTTTTTAGGTTCTATTTTTTTCTTTTTAAGGACAGAGAAAAAAAAGAAAAGAAATAATAAAAAATTTAAATTGTTATTTGAGGACCATAAGTATTTTTTATGGTGTTGAAGAAATCATTTGTCATAGCAACCACATGATGCAGGTCTGTTTCTCTTAAAATGCTTAGTCTTCTCTGGCTGATGGCAAGGAACTATCAGCCAGTTAATCTGTAACTGTGTATCAAGAGCTCATTGTAGGAAATTATCTGACAGCAATATGAAAGTTTTCAAGGAGAGAGCTGATGGTAGAAGGGACAGCCCCATTGGAAGTGTTTTGTGTAGCAAATTATGTTTATACCTCTGCCTGCTTTGATTTTTTTTTTGACTGGATTAACACTAAAATTGTGTTGCTTTGGTCCAAGTTCTGTTTGTGCATGCCATTGCACTGTGTGCTGCTTTGGAATCTCTCTGCTACAAGTAGCATACATACCATCCTGTAGAGGACCAGATTCAACCCGGGTCCTAAAATGAATCTGAATTCAAATTAGGATAATTTTCATTGGGTTGTTTTCCTCAGAAAGTATGGACAAGAACTACTCACTGCAATCCCTTTTGAGTCTCAGAATTTCCTGTTCTGGCACCTCTGCAGTTCATTCACACTAGACTGTTCTGTAGCACATTTTCACTGTTCTTGCCATTAGTGAGGAAACTTTAATCCTGTGAGAGTTTTGCAGCTGGACAGGTAGATGTGCAAAACTCTAATGAGTAGCTGTCTCTAGAGTCACATCCAACATATGCCAAACACTGAATACAGCTTTTTGCCTTCCTCAGGGCTCTATCCCAATGATAACTCCAAGGGCTGCTCCTGAAGTCATGTCCGTTGGCTCCTGTCAAGAAATATTCTTCCATTTCAGTGCTTGATGGGACAATCTCAAACAGTGAGGCAGTGGGAGAACTGCTCTGCTGTTCAAATACATCCCTTAGGATTTATATTCCATAGTTTATAACGCCAGACTGGAAATTGAATGAGAACGATCACTCTGTCTGAATGCTTCTGGCTAAGATTGGCAGCAGAGTTCAGTGTTAGGATAAAATGAAAATTAGCTTTGTCTCCTATTCCTTTGGCTGAGATGAGCCTCACAAACTTGTTTGCCGTGTTACAGTCACAGGGTCATGATGTTCTTCCCACTATGGAAAGAAGAGCCACACTGATTGCGAGGGATGATACAGTGGTATTGGTGAGCCTGCTCAGGGATGGGTGCTGCTCCCGCCTAGGATATGCTCTTATTGTAAATAGCACTGCAGACACCCCTCCTCGCCCTCAGGCACTCACAGGCCATCTCTGGAGAGAGGGTGTTGGTTTTTCTCCACAGTCTCTGCCCTGCCAGGAATTTCCTCCAGAATGCTTCACACTTTTATTTCCCCCTCATTTTATCCTCCCATTAGTTTTTTTCCTTGCTCCTTGAGCCTTGTGGCTTACCACATTTCCCTCATTCCTTTGATGACTCTGAATGGGAAGTAGAGCCTGTTCCTAATTAGTTCTGATAATTAGGTGTTAATGCACTTTGCTGTGGAGGTACAAGTCAGGTACTTCTGAGCTGGAGCCTCTGTGAGGGTTTCATTGCTGTTGCTTGCTGTTCCTGGCTTTCTCTGCACCAGTGTTCTTCCGGCTCTTCATCTCCTGGGGTTTGCTTAGGTCTTTTTTACAATCCCTTCTATCCATTTCTTTTTTCTTTTAATCAATGACTTCCTTATTTTTTATTAAAGTACAATAAATGTACTTTATGTACCTCTTTAACTAAATGAACTGAAAGATAGTGGTGTCAGGTATGAAGAGCAAGCTTTCCTTTTCTAAATGGGCTATTGCCCAAAGCTTGTCTCACACAACATGCACCTTAACAGTCAGTAGGAAGGAGAAGGTAGTTCAATCTTGGTGTCCTCTGCCAGCAAGGGTATCTGTCCTGAGAATGTCAGCAGGAGACCCAAGACCTTAATCTAGTTTAGGATGATTGCTGCTTAGCCAATTCATGTACTACGAGAACCTGTGTTGTCTGGGGTTGCTGGACAGCAAAGTAGGAGGAGTCTGTGCCTGTCTCACTCCATGCTAATCATCTGCCAGACAGCCAGGATTCCCTGGCATTCAGGATAATGTATCATCACAAGGGTTGTGAACATTTCCAGTTAGTGTGGATGGTGCTTTTTCAGAGATCTGGCTATAGTCTATGTCTATCTGAGTTGACAAAGACCTCATGTAGAAAAGGGAGTTTATGTGATAGGAAACAATTAGACTTCAAAGGCTCAGAGCCTTAAAAGTAAAATACAATAAAATAAAAATTTAAACTACTTTCACAGGCAGGAAGAATGAAAACCATGCACCCTTTGGGCTTTATAACAAAACCTGGCAAAATTTGCAAGAGGGAAGATGTGTCTGGGGATTGTCATGCATCACTGTCTTTCCTAGGCTCTTTCCTCCTGATGAGGGAGGTGGTCTTCTTTCAGCAAGACCACAATCCTTGTGTTAGACAGATGGCCACTGTTGAAAGGAAGTACGCTGTGGGATCATGGATAATGCTTGAGATGTGGTCTGCTAGTCTTGGAATGTGCCTTTTCATCAGAGGCTTGCTGTGATGAAAAATACAAAATAGTATGTTTAAAAACAAACAAACAAACAAAAAAAAGCCACTATTTTTTCTCTTCTTTGACTCTTGAAACAAAGTGTACCCTCTAAAACAGCAGGAGTAGTACATAGGAATATGACCACTGAACACAAGAGTATGATCTATCCAAATGGGATTGGATGTTCTTAGCTAAAAGTTTTTGCTATCTCGTTAAAATATGACCTTTTCTTTTAGGAGAGGATCCATGGCACAATCTGGAATGAGATTGATGATTTAAAGGCATTCAAGGTACTGGATCTAGAAGATTTTGAAAAGATGTTCTCCGCGTATCAGAGACACCAGGTAGGGGTGAACTCTTCCGTAACTTGTCTTCCTTGAATTTTTGGAGGAGAAAAGAACATATGACACGTCTGGGCCCTTGTCCACCTACAGTCAGGCTGTATCATTTGATACTTTGCTACTGTTCAAAAAAAATCACAAGACCAAAAGAAATGGGGAGAGATATACAGGGCAGAGGATAACCTTCTCTTACTGACATACTTCACACTAATGGCAGCTCTCCAGCAGGTTTAATCTCTGTTTAATCTCAATACCCACTGCCTTCCAAAACCTCCTGAGCTTGATATTTATATTTGCATATCAATCTTTCTATTTCTCCCATTCATCTAGAGAAAAAGACTGTCTGAGTACTGAACAA
Source organism: Myiozetetes cayanensis (assembly GCF_022539395.1). Lineage (NCBI taxonomy): Eukaryota > Metazoa > Chordata > Aves > Passeriformes > Tyrannidae > Myiozetetes > Myiozetetes cayanensis. Next base: position 29,288,868 of record NW_026087411.1, on the reverse strand, counting down.
GGTGACTGAATTAGCTGACAAAATTTCATTCCTTCTATTTCTTCTTAAACAGCCAACTGATCCAACTGGCTAGGTGACAGAAACTGTCTGAATAACAGATTATAACCCAAACAGCGTACTTTAAAAGTGGCCATTTATTACAATGTCTTTTTTCCCTCCTCTATTTCTTGGAAAGCAAGTCACCTCAGTCTGCCTATCTCCACTGAATGAGATTTAGCAGCAGAGGGATTGTACTTGCACTCCCTGAACTCCCCCAGCTTTCCTTTGCTTTTGGAATATGTTCAGTCCCTTGTACGCTGCAGAACTGGATCATTGCTTTGAAGTTTTAGGAAAAGACACAGACCTGATTGCCGTAAACAACCTTTCTGATTATGCCTTACAGTGATGATGACTATTTCATTAACTTATTCAGCACCTTAAAATTAACAAACCAACCCCTTGTTTTTGGACTTCCCATCGGTTCCCTTCTCTCTTTCATTTTTCTGTCTAATCCAATAAGCATAATGAATAACTCTTCTAATTTATTAGCTCACAGCCAAATAGAGAAGCATCCCCACTTGAACTGTGAAGAATGTAATGTTACCTGTTGCATGATGAGATTTAATTTCTCATTCTGCTCCTGCAAATAGCTGTTGCTGTTTCAGTGGTTCCCTCTCTTTCTGTGAATCCCATTCCTTGAAACAAGATCTTAGTTCATAGAGGGGAAGAAAGGCACATGAAACTTCAGTGGTGTTACAAGATTGGATTTAGACCCTGTGCCAACAGCTTAGCTATGGTGGTGAGCTCTCAGTTGTCTCGCAAGTAGCCAGACTGTCCTCTGTGCACATGAGTAGCCACTGCAGCATCAAAGTTCCATTCCAATGTTTCAGGTGCAAACATTGCAGCTTCCTCACTAGAAGTGACCTTGCAAAGCCTTGCTTCCTTTTGGCCCCAAAATCCAAAGCCAAAGCTGTCCTGGTCTGACGAGTCTCAGTTAGAATCATAAAATTTATGGCTATGTTACCAATCACTGAAAAGCAGACTGACCTATTCAACCATAAACTAACCTGACCCTTACCCCTGCCCACTGGAATGGAGCCATCATCTCAGAGCGACCTCCATGGGTCTCGGAACAGTACTCTTCCATCCTCATTAAACACACTTTATGACAGTGGCTCTAGACACTAGAGTAACAGTTATGTAAGCTACTCACATTTTTGTGTAGTTAAATGTATTGCTGCCCTTCCAGCTTTTGTTAAGGCTTTTATGTTGGTGGTTTGTGTTTTTTTTTCCTTTTCCCTTAAATACTCCATTGTAATACTTTCTTTTTCATCCATACTCGCTCCAGTGTGAATTGGCTTCTAATCATCAAGTCCTCGTAAATTTTTCTTTTTTTTTTAAGAAAAAAAAGGACCAGGCAACCAGAATTGCTTTTGAATTAAAAACTTTGAAGAATTTCTCCAGTTCATATTTAGTCTTTTCTCCTCTTTTACTTTTGGAAATACTCGGCTCCGACCAAGTGTTTACCCTGGGTTTGTGACTTCTAAACTTCATCCAAATGTCTGTAAAGAAAAATGTCAATGCAAAGACCTGCTCTTTTGCATCTGAAATAATTGAATGAGTAGAGATAAAGATACTTCTTTCTTTGCTGTTATTAACATGATCTTCGTATTTTTTTCCAGTTTCATTTACATTAAACAGCTTTTCTTTTTTGTTCTTCATTTTCTTTAAGGACAAAGAGTCTCTTCTCCTCTCTCAAGCCCAGTGTATTGTTTTTGGTGACTATGAGGAAAAACAGAATTGTCCAGTGTACAGAATGCAGGAGCAAGAATTCTTGTCTTCTGACTTGCTCCAATATATACTGACCTTTGGATTCAGTATATCTGGTGTTTTCCTGGAGTATGGAATATGTTGTGAAATACTTGGTGTTTGTCACCCAGCAGTGCTGTAAGGCTTCCTTGGCGGTTGCAGAGGCCTTTCAAAATACTTGGCTAGAAGTTGTTAGTGCCATTGAAACAAGTTTTTACTTGTTGTACTTGTTAATAACTGCAAACTGTGCCTGTGCATCAGGAGAGGAGAACTGACCCTCAAGTTTTAACCTTGGCAGTTCTTTCACTAAGGCTCTGGACTAGATTTGTAAAGGTATTTAAGCATTATCCTAGTTAATATTTCAAGACCTAAGAGATTTATGCCTTGGAGACTAAATTTATTATTTTCAGAAAAGACCTAGAACTCTTAGGTCCCCAACATCTGCTGATTTAAAGTATGCAAAGGAATGCTGAAATACCTTTGAACCATCTGGGCCAGTATTACTTGCTAAGCATTTTATGCTCTTAGAAAACAGTGTGTGTCTAAATTCAGCTGCCTTGTTAAACTTGATATCTTTCTCTGTGACTAATTTTTGGCATGTTTTCTTCTTCGTTATTTGCGACTGCTGCCTGCATAGGACCTGCTAACTAACCCTTCCTCCTGTAAGCAGGTGAGTATCATTGTCTGCCTCCTGATCCTCTTGCAGTGTGTGTGAAGTCCCACACCTTGACATTATGGGGCCGTGACTCCTCTCATGCTACTCTTTCATATGCGCTTGCACTCTGCCTTCTGGGTGGGGAAGGTGATTACAAACACTTCCTTTAGTTGTATTAGCTCTAGAGTAGGAAGTAGTTCCTGTTCTTTTACTTAGTTATAATCTCACTGTCATTTCTGCTGGTGTTTGTATCCCCCTTTTTGATATGATCCTGAGGGAAAAAGGCCAGGGACAAAGAAGAATGTGAATGTGAACTCTTCCTTAACCAAAGTATTTGTCCCTCTAGTGGAGAACAAAAGGTGCTCTCAGGGAGTCTTCGCTCCCACTGTTCCCATCTGTGGTCCACCTGCTTTGGACAGTACTGAAGTCTTCAGATGCATTCACTAGCCATAAACTCTCTGATAAAGAAAATATTTCTTTGTGTAGAACTGGGCACTTTGGCTTGGCAGAAGGATTTGTGCCATCTGAGGACCAGAAGGGTTAGAATGGAGGAAAGTTGCATTTCAGCCTGATGAAGCCCTCAAAAAATTCAGCGAAAGACTAAAATGGTGTTTAGATAAGTAGAGATATTGGATTTCCCATATGTCTTTAAACTGGATACCTCTCAATTTATTCAGCATCTTAAGCAAAATTCTTGGCAATAATTTTGGTAAGAGCAATGCTCTGGGAAAAAGATTATTCAAATATCACAAGTGTCTCTAGTGGCTTCAGAAGAAAGTAGTTCTCACCATGAGTGCTCAGGGAACTATATTCAGAAAGTCTAGTCAGGATTTCTGCCACTGGGGGCAGCTAATACATAGCTCTGGGTCTTCTACTGTGGCAGTACACCAAGAAAGAAGTCAATATGGCTGAAATAGTTCCCTGAAGTACTGATAATTACTAGAACCTAGGATTCTGCCATGGTACCAGACCACAAGTTCTTCAGCTTATCAAAATCAAACTCTATTTGGAACAAGACAGCAATAGGATGAACATGTATAGTCATTCCAGCACTAAAATTTTAGTTGATTTTTGACTTTGCAATTAAAACATCAACCATGAAATACTCTTTGAAGCACATAACATAATATTATTCCAGATGGAAAGTTGATAAAGAATGATAGGATAAAACTTAGGCATCTTGTCTGTCAGGTTGGCAACAGCTCCAACTGTTTTTGCTTTCAGGGCTTGGCCTGTCTCACAAAAGCTAGTCACCACTGCCCTCTTGCTCAACTTCTTGGGTGTCTGAGAAAATGTGGATAGTGCATATGCAATCTGTTTTCCTTCATCTAGGCTTCGAATCTGGCTTCAGTAAAACCTGAGGCTTCATCTGCTTTTGCTTACACCTAACTCCAAGTATCTATAAATATCTACTCAATATGACTTTAAGAGAATATATTTTTAGATGAGACTAGTGCACTTCTTATGACCAAGCAGTAGGCCATGTTTGAACAGCTGAAGTTATTTGTTGAACCTTGTGTGTTGGGGAATTGGAAATGGCATGTAGGCTACTGTGCCAATCCATGCTGCATGGCTTTAAGAGAAGGTGACTAAACCCCCACCCCACATACACAGCCAAATGCTGAAACTTTTTTTTTTCCCTTGGGATGGCTGCTGGTTGTCACCATCCAGGTGTACTTGTGTGTCAACATTAGCTAGTGAGGATCAGTGAAACTTTGAAACCAAGAGCACTGACCAACAAGTACCATTCTTCCATTCAACAGCTGCCCATCTCCACCTTCCCCTATGTTCCTCCCCACAAACTCAGAAAACTCAGAAAAACCTCAAAATCTCTACATGCCAGATTATACTTGGGGATGCTAGTTATTCTGTCAGAAATAATGAACTTACCTAATGCCAATTTTTCCTTTGTTTGGAAACGCTATTTGATGTATCAAGTAACATTGCAATTTTTTTCTGCCAAGCTAGGCACTTTGGGCACATCCAGCAGAACTACCGTGTGCATGGCTTCAGCTGTGCATTGTACCTGCTTATAAATGCCACTTGGTATTGGTGGTGGCTCACTGCAGCACATTTGGACATGGCTTTATGAATCCCTTGTATATCCATGAACAACACAGATTCTTTGTGGCTGACTATAACAATAACTGAAACGACAACTAGCAATATGAATCTGTGATTTACATTAAACACTCCAATACTTGCAGGTCAAAATCTCTTGGATTAGTCATACTGATATAAGTAAGCCTTGAGTTGCAGAACTTTGAGTCCTGAGAATGAATTCTGGGAAGCACCACTGTAGGCTTGCCATGATCTAACACATTTCCCTGGGTATCTGCTGTTGACCACTCTCAGGAACAGCATTCTGGGGTAGATGGGCCTTTTGATCTGACTCAGCATGCTTGCTGTTTTATACTAAAAAAAAAGTCAAGTTGCTTATTTGACAGGTGCATTCAAAGCTAGATTATACTGGTAGATCTCAAAATCTCAAGCCCTGAGAATATGGGTCTCATGGAAAGGGATTTTTGAAAATGTTCCAGCAGCAGTTAGCTGGGAAGATAAAAACTCTTTCCAATTCTCTCTTCTCTGTTGGTAACTACAGTGCTATTATTGAGAATCAACACCTTTAATCATTACCTCTACTGCCCTTTAAGGAATGGTGTTAAAAGATACTGAAAAGTAACTACAGAAAACCAATCTCTGGAAGTGAAACAAATACCATGACTGTCATGTGTAGGCAGGACAAGGAAACAGAAAGAGGCTTCTGGATGGTCAGACTGAGTTTGCAAATATTTTTTCTCTATGTCCTGTGACAAACATTCTGGACAAGATTTTCTAGGGAGTTTTTTTCAGGTGATGAATACAGCAGTGGGGATATACATAGAACTTTGGAAAATATTTCTGTACAATTCAATGTATTAATTAGTTTTTAAAAGAGAAGATAGTTTAGATGTAGATTTTGACCATTTAGTAAGGTAAATGCCATTGTGCCCTATTGTTTGCATCTCTCATATAATATGGATTGATCAGGTCCAATGCCAGCCTTAAGAGATGACAGAAGGATTTTTACTGATTGTGCTTCAGTCTTTGAGAATGTTGAGTAACCTGTGCAGGAGGTGCATCCACTGAAGGATATGCTGTGACACCAGTGGGCTATATCATAATGTGCATGATTTTCCTGTCATGCCAGTTTTTCACATTTGCATAATAACATAACTATTGGTAGGGTGAGCCCACTACGTCAGAACCGGGTCCAGTATTTGGGATGAAAGATGATCTCATAGGTATTAATGAATTATTTCTGTTTGTCTAGTAATACAGGATGTACCTACATGCTTTCTACCCTTCTTGTCTCTTTTTCTTACCATGTGGGTGGATTTTTCTAGTTTGGGATGGGTTTGTTCATTACACTCCGCTAAAGCAATCAGTCTTGGTTGAGAAACATAATACTGATTGTTTTCCCTCCTTTTGAAATATATGCAGAAAGAGATGGGCTCAACAGAAGACCTTTACCTCTCCACGCGAAAGGTGAAAGAGCTCTCTGTGATCGATGGCAGGAGGGCCCAGAATTGTGTCATTCTCCTTTCCAAGTAAGTGTGACTAACCCTTAGCTCACAGGGCATGCCATGGTCAATGCTGGGGCAAGAGGGAATGGAATTAAACAAATGGACATGTTTCTTTTCCCAGCTAGACCTGCTAATACCTGCAGGGCCTCAGACAAACCTCTCTTATGGTTTCATAAAAGCATGTCTGTCCAACGTTATCTCACTTGATAAAAATATGTGCGTAGACACATTTTGTGCATCAAACAGCTGAACACCAGCAGGTACCTGAAGACTCATCATCAGAAAACTACCACTACTCACTGCTGGATGAAAGCAGATCTTTGACAGTGCTTGCACTTCACTCTAAGTGATGTGTGCCCCATGTTCTCTGTCTGTCACTTGTCTCTTGTGTGTTTCTTTCTAAATGTTGCTCTGAGCATCTCTGTCTGGAATAAGGAAGAGCTGAGAATGATGTTCAGTTTTGTCATTTTGGACTTGTGGTGAGAACGGTGGTAAACATAGGGTGACATATTCAAGAGTTAGGTCTTCTGTTTGCAAATTAGGTGTTGGAAGCCAGCAGTTCCCTTTGCGTATTCCTACAATGACTAATGCATTCAAATGCAGTGACATCAGGGCCCTTTATATCTTCTCATGTCTTCCTGCCAACATAAGTACTGTCATGGATGTCTGTCTCCAGCTATCAAATTTGTGCAGATGCTGATCAATCTGAGAAAGTTGCTTTTCCTACCAGAGGAGTGACAGCAAGGCTGGAGACAGAACCTAAAGCTGTGGCAGTACTGAGCAGAAAATCTGTTCCAATGATCAGTCGAAAATAGGGGTTCATACAGATGTGATGCTTTTCTGCTCCAGCAAGCTAATAGTTAAAAGCAAAGTTTCAGCCAAACCACTGGGACTGGAATGAGTTCTTTCCATCGCTTAGTGAAACCCACGGAGGCTCTCATTATGCTACTTATGTGGCATTAGCCTGCATGTCAGCAGGACCCCCACCACCCAAACCTTCAGTGAGGGAAGGCTTACATTTCTCTCTCTGCAGCAGTTGCCAGCGCATGTCTTTGCTGGTGTTGGCAGCTGACTGAGGCTGGGGCAGAGGAATGGGGAGGCACAGAGGCAACAGGATTTTCATGCTGTTTGATGGACCTACTAAATTGTGTCCGAGGTTTGGGTTAACTCATGTAAGCAGGTGGAACATTTCCTAGAAGTGGTAACATAATGTGTGCAGTTTGCTGGGCTGAGGAAAATCCAGGAAGGTGGTCCGTGACTTGGTATGGCACTAGATATTTATTACAAAAATCTTCTGTCTCCAAAACAAAAGCTGTGTGGATGGCAGTAATATGTGTTTTTCAACATTCACCTCTTTCTGCCATGCAAGTCTGGGTGATTCTTACTGGAGAAGAATCCTCTCTATACAGTGAGAGAGAAAGGATGGTCTCTGTGTTTTATTCTCCCTTCTGCTGCCTCCAGCAGCAGTGTCATTGAAGCATGAACTTTGCACTTCTAGACAGTGTGTGTTCATTCTAGGTGTGACATGAAGTCAGTCCACCTCAAACTGCTCTTCTGGACTCAAACCAGAGGTGAAAAACTGTTTTTTTGTCACTGTCAGCTTCTCCACTAGGAACTATCTTGCTCTTATTGCAGGCCTAACATGGGTGATAGAGATTTGGAGGCTGAGCTGTCCCTAAGGAGCCTGCCAGTTTGTGTTGTGCCCTGTTAATTATCCTGTGCTGTGCTATTGAAAACACCAATTTCCAGGGCTATCACTGGCTTAGATAATTTTAAGTTTTTAACAGGTAGTGTTACACCTAGAATATCAGAAATATCTTACAGCTTGGCCCAGGATTGGTGTTCCTCCCCAAATTTCCCTTTTAAATGCAACCAGAGAAGCAAAAATCTTTGAGAACTAAAATAACACCTCTACATTCATGCCTCTTTTGCTCTTTGTGTTTATATGGTTCTATTATTAAAGACAGCAATTGGGAGGATTTGCTGCAGACAATAATTGAAAGGGTTTTATGACCCCTTTGCAGTTTTTTTCATTACCTGCTTCTTCCCCCTTTAGGTTAAACCCTACAGGAGAGATGCTCCCAGCCAAACCATCCCTGTCTGCTGCCATGCCCTTGCTGTCCTGCAGCACACCTCACACACATGTGCATGTGGGTGTGCACACATGTTCAATGGCAGGGGATTTTAAACTGGTGACAAACAAAGAGAGTTTGTGCAACCCTGAGCTTTCAGGTTACCACGCTATCTGCCAACAGCTGTTTCCAATTGACTCTTACTGTGCATATATCCCTGTAGTTTATTCCCCCTTTGTTTATGCTAAACTGTCGTGTCCTTTAAAGTAAAATAGCTGCATGGGTTGGGTTTTCTTTCCCTCCCCTACTCAAATGTTTTTGTTTTACTAACACTGTGTTAGAAGGGGTCAGGCAGAGCTCATATTTCATATGGTCCAACAAGCCAAAACCTAGCAAGAATGAGAAAGAGATGTCTCTTGCTTTCTTTTGCAGAGAGACTGCAGCATGGTAGACTGAAAAGAGATGAAAACTGAATTGCTAGTTTATTTTTGCTGACAGTTAACAGACTCGTAAGCCTTCCTCCCCATTTCCATCTCTGTTTCCATAAAAAAACCTCTATTTCAGCTACTGGATAGTAGTAGATCTTTCAGTGTTCCTGCAGAGGAAGGATTAAATTATCTTTTTTTAACAGAGCCTGATGGATCTAAAACAAAGCTCTGTTCCATAGGTCCACTTTAAAAGTTTGAACAGGCACAAGATGAGTTTATCTCACAGTATTTCCAGTAGGTCATAGTTTAACTAGGACATGGAACCATCTGTTTGTGGTGAGTTCAGGAGGCCACCAACCTCCAGTTTAGCTTTCTTAATGATGTTTCTTACAGATACTTCTGTCACACTGGAAATCTGCTATCTCTCATGAACTTCCTGATGTCTTCAGTTTCCTCCAGGCTGGAGATTTAGTGTCAGACTTGTATGGTCTGAAGGAGTCATCCCAGATCCCCATGTTTCCCTGCTTTCACCTAGCAGCTGGAAATTTCTCTGACCTCTCTCACCAGTATGGCTTCTCCCTACCTCCATTACTTAAGTCATGGGTAATATTTTCACTGCTCTACTGTAAAAGTAGAGCGTAAAGTACCATATCTTTAAATGTTCTTGCAGAACATGCCCAAAATATGTATCATTTACTTTCTTGGTCTATGAAACGCTCTGGAGAGATTCAGTTCTCTAAGACATCTTGTTTGGAAGAAGGCTGAACATATACTTGCAGAACTTTTTTTTTTCACAAGTTATTTTGCATGAATTTCAGAAAAATAATTATATCAGTGTTCTTCTGAGATGTGTTTGTTACTCCTGTGGCCCAGAGTCAGCAGTAACCTTCTCAAGAGGAAGGTTACTGGAAACAGTAGGAATGCTAGCAAAATGTCACAAAACCAGTAGTAGCAGAAGGCAGAATCTGACTACACAATAGTAGTTTTAAATGTGAATATGACAGTAGATAGATACTAGCAGGCAGCTTTACCAAATGTTTGTGGCTTTCATGATTTTCAATTCAAATATCAATAAGGGAGAAGAAAAGGGTCTTGGGCAGAATTTTCAAAGAGAATACTGGAGAGATCAAGTATTTTTCTCACATCACTGTAGCTTATCAGTGCTTTTAAACCCTTTCAGTTCAGACATTAAGAGGACAAGTCATTCAGCCAATGTCAGTCTCCATGTACTGCCTCTGCACTGCCCCCAGTCCCTATGTGCCTTTCTGCCATGTGACAGTACAGTGTTCATCCTTATTTCACAGTAGATTCGAAGTAGTATGATATTCTGGGATACAGATCATATCTTGATACAGAAACAGCTAATCTGACTCAGTAGTTCAGTTTCTTAGAGTGCTGTCTTGAAAAACATTGGGCAACAAGCCCTCCTGGGTTCCTGAGGAGATTTTCTGGTTTCAAGTGAATGTCTGCAATAAATGGTTTTACTTGCTGTCCTGAGTATGATATTCAAAGGCAAACCGAGCATGTTAGTCAATGCTATCCTGTCTTAGGTCGCAACTAGGAACCAGGAGGTAGGGTTGTGATAAAAGATGAACCACTCCCTCATCAATATCTGACTGTAATTTGGGGACTCCCAAGTTTGGCCCTGCCTCTTCTTGAGTAAGAAAGATGTCATCTCCAGATCCTTCTTGGAAGGAAATGGAGAGTATTTGGATAAAAAGTGGCTTGGTCACCCATGAGCTTTTGCTGAAGGAGGACAGGAAAAGAAAAGCCTGTTTCTTTATGCACTTACCAGAATACTTTCATAGTGAAGTGCTTAAAAGGCACTGGTGGATTTTTTTCCCAACACGTTGATGTAATGGTGTAAGATGTACCTGGTAAAATGTCCCAACTGTTGTGCCACAGAAGTTAAAGCACTGTTGTCTTCATTGACAAGCTGAGGATGTGGAAAGAATGGCTACATCTTTCTGTCTTCTGACTGAGTGTGCAGTCAGACCAGCCTGACTCCTGAATGCTGCTTCTGAGAGGAGGCTGCTATGGGATAGTGACAATAAATATTCCCAAAACACAGCTATTGAACAGCCTGTAGCTTGGCAGTTGTACAGAGCCTTAGGAGAGCTAAGGAGTTAGAGAAAGCTTATGTCTACAGTCACAAGGTTTGGGAATGAATTAACTAGTAGTCTGTGTGAAATGACTTGTGGAGATAGAGAATTCTACAGTCAGCAATAAAGATTTGCGTGGGCTATACAAACTGGCCTTAGGATGTAGCTAAGTATCAATCAGTGCCTCTCACTGTCACAGCTACTATTGTTGGCATCTTTTGGAAGCACCGTATTTCAGTAGGAGCTATAAAATGACCTTGATACATGATAATCAATCCCCTTCTCCAAGGTAAGAGTGGGACTGTGATCCCTGTTCTGTGGGAGCTTAACATAGCTACAAAAAATCTGCAGGTTCTCTGTTAGTGGGCAAGCATTCTTTTTTCTCAAAAGCTGAGCAAGATCCAAGGAACAAGCCCATGAAGTAATTTCCTCAGAGGGGGAGATGGTTAATGAGTGACAAGTATTCTGCTTTGATTCATGTGAGGAAGAAATGAAGGGGGGAGGTTACTGTGAGTTAAATCAATGGGTATATTTAAGGAGGAAAAATGAGTGAGCACTAAATGTCTGTAAGGGAAGTTGATGTAAAACTGCAACATGTCTCCCAGGCATGTTCTGAGTCAGGCTACCAGTGTTCTCCAAGAGGACGAAACAATAAACCACTTGATGTCTGCAAGTGAAGCTGGTGTTAAATCAGTCGAGGTGTCCTGGGGAGATTAGTGATGAATTACTCTACAGAGTCAATAGAGATTATTTATGAAGCCAGAGGGGATAGAGGGAGGCAGGCTAAGTACCATATCAGAAGTTATTTGGTAGTTGTTGAGCTTTAACATTGCTTGAAGATGACTCAAGCAGTTGGACTTCCATATGCTGCCACCAGATGTACGGGTGAGGGCAGAAGGAGGGAGTATTCTCCATGAAGATCTGTTCTTTTCGTCATCTGACCAGTGTCAGGCTGCTGTTGAAAAAACAGCCAGTATCTGTGCTATGAATGAATGTGCTGCAGCTGAGGAAAGGGGCACTGTGTTTTGTTCTGGTCACATTTACTTCCTGAATCGTGATCCCAGGATACATGATTTAGAGAAGTGTAAGGCAGAGGAAATATAGCTTGAATTGTACACTGTTCCAAATTGAGTTACCTCCAGGAACAGGAGGAAGAGTGCCTGGATCTGCAAAGCTTATAAGAAAGTCATTGCAGACTTTCCAAGAGATACCAAAATGTAATTTCTGTAGTGTAAATTTTTGGGCCATAATCCCACTTTAATTTGGTGTCTGTCTCTTATAAGTTTTAGGCTCTGAGGGATGCCTCTATTCAGTTTTAAATTGAAAGATTTTACACATCTGCTTTAGGTTCTTCTTTAATCAGTTCACCTGTTTCTGTTTAAAAGCAGCACATCTGTTTCACATTACTCTGGCCATCTTTAGAATCTGCTGCATGGCTGGGCATGAGTTTTGAAAATACAAGAAGAATCACTTGATTAACAATTCTTTGGCCAGTTATTCAGCGAGTTTTTAAGTAGGGAGATCTATGTTTTGTGCCATTGATGCTCTTGAAATGCATCCTGTCCAAGAAGAAGAACAAACCCATTTTAGAAAAGTAAGATTGTTCTGCTGTAAATTTTTCCATACTTGTAATTAGATTGGTAATAATCTAGGATGCACACCTGCAGGCACCGTGACCCTGTTACAGTCCTGTAAGTGACCGAGTTAAATTGCTTCTTGGCAGGGGACTGGCGAGCTTTCTCTCTACTGCAGGCTAAACCACTCAAGCCAGATGTTTTTCTGCTGATGGCAGAGGGCACAGAACGATCCAAGAAATCAGTGTGTTTGTATAACTGTCTGTCCTTGGGGCTCTCAATTATTTTTGAACAGAAGATGTTTTGAAGTGTATTTAGTGCTGATGAATGGCAGCAAACAGAGGAGCTTGGAGTCTGAAGTCCTTGGGCTCCTGAGCTGAACAGCAAGATCAGCAATAATGTGCACGACATCATTGTGTTGATCTACCTCAACCCTGCTTATTTGTTCTTGTTTACTGCATCCCCAAACACACACAGAGGTACTTGCACTGTGTAATGGGTGGTCAGTGCAGTAATTGCTCAAGTTATTTGCATGGAAAAAAATATGAAACTCACCCTCATTCTTTTCAACCTCAATGAAAATAGCAACAAAACCCCCTTCACCCCAGTGTTAATAGGATGGTTTATTGCATTCCCTCTCACAGGCTGTGTGCCTGTGTTATGAGACACACTAATCTTCAGACTCCGGATTCTTAAAAATGCAAAGGTGCTCTCTAAAGGAAAAATAACCCACAAAATGTAACACTTTAACAACTGCAGGCACCAAATTGTTTGGCATGTGTAATATGTGTGTGCTAGGAACCAGATCCACAGCCACCAATTTCAGCCCTCATCTGGTCACAGTGTTCAATCAGTTCGGGGTCACACAGCCATGGACTTTGCAATTCATTATTAAAGCCAAAAGTAACCCATTTTCTGATTGATGCTGTAAACTTTATGCAGAAGTCCATGTACTGAAGTTCGTTGCTTTGATCTGGAGTCAAACTGATGACCTGAAGTAAAAAGTTTTCAGCCTTCTCACTGTAAAACTTTTAATCCTTATGTCTTATCCAAGCGTAGTCCAATTATGTAGCTTTTCTGGAAATTCGGTATGTAATCTTGCTTAGCTGGTATCAGTTTGCCCTCCTTGTCAAAAGAAGACATGATGACCAGCTAGGAACAGAATAAGAGCAATTAGTTTAGAGATGTAATCCATAAAAGCTTTCAAATGTCTGTTGATTCACATTTTAGTTTCCAGCTGTTGGTTATATTGGGCAATATTAAAATGTTTTAAGTTTCTTAGATTTAGTAATATTTCCTGTTATAAAAATAAAGCTTTTCTTTTGCTTTTACCTAGTTCCAAAAATATGATTCTATCCAAATGGCAATGTGAAATTTCAACATGGAATTTTTTAGCACTGAAGACAAAAACATTTTGTCTCATGCATCAACCCGTCTCTTATTTATATTTGCATTTTCTCTTTCTGCTGTTAATTAATTATGTTGATTGTAAAAGGCCTATGGAGACTGTAGACTTCACTCCTCAGATATTTTTTTCACACTGTCCTGTTTCAGTCCCAAAATTGAGACAGCCTTTCCTTTATGGTTCCTTTGGAACTCCTCTACTGTCCTGAAATGACTGGTGAGAATGTCGTGGTTTGGTGCTGGTGGGGTAGAATTTCTCATTCATGCATTTCTTTGTTGACGTCTGCTCTGAGAACCACCAAGTTCATTTCATGTGTCCATCATCTCAGTGATGATCCAGCTGCCCTGGATTTCAAGTGGAGACCTCAAGACTTTTTATTTTTTCTTAATTTATTCTGTGTTTAGTTGTAGCTGATGACCCCTACTCGTTGCACACAGGTGGACAGAAGTAGGTGGTAAGGAGAGTGTAATTTTAGTACCTTAGGTAACGTTAATAAGCTCTTGTTTATGAAACATGGATATGTAGATGCTGTCTATCCCTTCATCAGCTGTCACTGCGGAAAGAGTTAACTTACCTAGCACAGCAAGTCTTCTTACAAGAAACCCTGTTCTCAGTAAGGGAATGTTCAGTCCTATTATTTGTTACTCTGTGAGATGCTTTAATATTCACAAGTTGGGTTGTTACATGGGCTCGCAGTCTTAAATCACATGGATTTGAGGAGTTTTACTACAGCAAAAGAACTTGATGAGGGAGGTATCTGGTATGGGGAAAGCTGGAAGCACTTTTGATTTATGAGGACCTGATTGTTCTTAATCACCATCTGATTTTTGATGTGTGTTTGATTAGCTGAAGAGGATAAAAACATGTGATCTATAAAATCTCTGTCTTTAGGACTGATTTGTTCATCTTACTGAATACTCTGGAGTAGTAACTTCACAGTAGAGCTTGCCAGGGTTGTTTCATGCCTATTTAGTGCAGTGTTTCAGGACTCCTACTTTCTGAACTGTCAGAGTCATATAAGCTTTGAACTAATGGTACAATGTTGATACTTTTGAAAGGCTGAAGCTGTCTAATGAAGAAATCAGACAAGCAATATTGAAAATGGATGAACAAGAAGACCTAGCAAAGGATATGCTTGAGCAGGTGAGAAAGATTGCAGTCAGATATAACTTATTTTTAATCCTTCATTGCCTTTTTTTCAAGTGGATGTATATACTGGCTCTGCTGGTGTTTCTGCAGATCTGAACTTGGCCCTGCCATGTCAGTGTAACTGCACATGGGAGCATGAGAAAAGTATTTTTCCCAATGTTGTCGGGGTATACCTCTGTCCTGTAACTGTATTTGTATCAGGTTGATTTCATAAGTTTTCCTTTTTAATGCAAAATATGCAGATTACAGGTGGTATGAGTTTATATTCATGGTCTCTCTTTTCCCATAATTTTTTTCCATTTTTTGTTCTTCTTTTCTCTTTTCTTCATCTCCCTTCTTTGCCTGCAGCTTTTCTTTTGGGAAATGCCAGGAACCAGGCTATGTACATCGATGGTTAGAACCAGGACTAGGAGAGATCTTGCATTAGAACTGGAATGGTTGGAAAGGGAGTCAGAGACTTACATCCCTGGCACTTGGTCGACTATGTAACTTGTGAGGAAAAAAACCCCCACAATTAAACCACCATTGCCCTATTTCCCCCATTTGCAGATGGTGACAGATGATGCTTTGACCAAAGATGCAAAGATGATAACAAGTTCCTTAGCAGTGTTATGAACTGTCTAACAAATACAATTCTCTCTTTCTGTGCAGTCACAGTATTTAATCATGTACAAAAGGCTTTTCCACTTTGGAAATTTATAGCCTATTTGCCACTTTACCTGAATGCTCACAGCTGCTCCAGAAGTAACTGCAAGCTCCCAGTGCTCCACACCTTTGAATATCATATTTTTGCAGAGTGGAGTAAAATATTAAGAAGCGATAAAAAGCAAAGTGCTTGATACGCCTTATGAGCAGTTTTTGTGGGCGTGCAATGAGGCTGTGTGCATGGCAGTATTTATGACCATACTAAAGCACAGCTACAATCAGATATGTCAAAAATCTGTCAAAGTATGAGCTTTTAAGGTCAGCATATGAATAGCAGCCAGTGTCAGAGGCTATATCCAGTTGCTTGGTTATTGTTTATTGTTTCAGCAGTGTTGGGCATACCCAGGAGAGAGATAGATGAGGCTTTGTGTATAGTCTGTGATAGGCATGATGGGTACTTCACAGTGTGTGGGACACATCCTGCTCTTGTTTTCACCAATCTAAACTCCAAGTAATGCTGTGGGAATCAAGTTCCCTCTGTATTTCCCCTTGGGTAAGTGGCAGTAGCACTTGGCCTTTAAGATTTTGAAATGGGAAATTCCCTGTAGAATTAAAAATTAATCTTAATGGGGTCAGTGAAGGATAAAGACAGAACAGCAAGCAAAGGTTTAGAAAAGGTCAGTTTTGTAGACACAGCTGCACTTTTTTGAAGTTATGGTCACACGGCTGAGTCAATGTAATTCTTCCCCATGGTAGCAGAGAAATCTGAGGGCCTTCTCTCTCCATCAGAGTTTGTTTGTGCCTTTCTGTTTTCCTTCTCATTTTCCTTGGATCTTATATCTCAGTGTTTGATTTGTGTCTCTCACTGTAGCTACTGAAGTTCGTTCCTGAAAAGAGTGATACTGACCTGCTGGAGGAGCATAAACATGAAATTGAGCGCATGGCCCGAGCAGATCGTTTCCTCTTTGAGATGAGCAGGTCTGTTTGATACATTATGGGAAAGTGCACACAGGACTTCTTGGAAGCAGCTGTAATTGTTATTGAAAATGGATCATCTGGCACTGGAGGGAATGTGCAAGAGATTGTGGGCCAGCATTACACCCTGCTTTTGCCAGAAGCCCACAAATGTTACAAGTATTCCGTTCATGACACAAAATTTTTACTGACGATAAGCATAAGCACTCTCTGTTCACAAGGCCTAGTCCTGGGATGGCAAGCAGGAGTCTGCCTCCTCTGCCTAAACTTGTCCACAAAAAGGAATTCATATCCAAGTATGGATACATACATGTAGTGTAGCCAGGAGTCAGGTTTTCATATCGATCCCTTTTCCAATCAGTTATCCATTTCCTCATCCTCTGACCCTCTTTCTTGTTCCAGCTTTACTACACCCCTAATCAGGATTAACATCTTGTTCTGCTAGTTGAGGTGCATCTGGCATCTCCATAACTCATACTTTGAGAGTAATGGGAATTCTTCCAGCTCCTTTTCAGCTGAGATCAAGATATGACTTGAGGTCCTCAATTTTCTTAACAAGATTGATTATATAGTTATATGTTTGAACTATGTCTGTAATCCCAGCCTAGGCCTCATGGGACTGAACATCCAACCATTAGATTATGTGGGCAGCATATTGGCCCTGGGCTTTTAGATTTCCAGTTCAGTGTTGGCTTTCCTTTACCCTTCATGCAGGATCGACCACTACCAGCAACGGCTGCAGGCATTATTCTTTAAGAAGAAGTTTCCAGAGAGGCTGGCAGAAGCAAAACCAAAAGTGGAAGGTATGGTTAATAAAGCTTTTGCCATGAGTTGGCTAGAGGGGCAGGGAAGGTCAAGAGAGGCTTGTTTTCAAAAGAGATGATGTTATGCATGCCATGTTTGTAGGGCCAGTGGCCAGTGACCCAAAGCATGTCATATCCTAAGCAATTAATTCTGTCTGACACTCTTCTTGCACTCATTGACTTAATAAAGCCGGTTTCACGATTGTTACACTGTAAATATGACCTGACAGATGTGACTGTGCTATCAGGCTCTGCTGAGCTGCCAAAAACTTCCATCTTTCATGACCCTTCTGTGCAGGTCAGCCTTCCCTTCTCACCCTCAAGTCCTTGCGCCTTCCCTCTCCAAAGAGCACTTAGAATAGTTGCCTCAGGACACTGATATTCTTGGAATGTCTAACTTACAAGTAGGGGAGGTGTATGGCTTCTGTACCACATCCATAGTTACTGCAGAGAAGGGTGGAATATATTGTAATCTGCACTTCCAGATGAGCTCAAGCCTTCCCCTCGTTCTCACTGACTCTGTTTTTAGAGTATAAAGTATGGGAGAACAGCCTTGATCCTATGTTCAGAGAAGCTTCCTGCAAGCTAGATGTATTTTCCTTCCAGTTGTCCTTATTCGGGGGGGGGGAGGGAGCAGGAAGGACAGTACACACAGAGACGGTGTTGCAGCATTTGTTGTGCAATAGTCAAATGGGCATTTCAGGGTACTTCACTTATGGGCCCAAGTATGTTAAAAAGAGCCACTGAAAAATAACCTTTTCTGCTTTTCTCTCTCTTTTCAAGCCATTCTTCTGGCATCCAAAGAACTCATCCGAAGCAAGCGTTTGAGGCAACTCCTGGAGGTAGTTCTGGCCTTTGGGAATTACATGAACAAGGGCCAAAGGGGAAGTGCTTATGGCTTCAAAGTCTCCAGCTTGAACAAAATTGCAGACACCAAATCCAGCATAGACAGGTAAGGTAGAATGCTGTAAATGCATCTGTTGCTGTGCTGCTGCATCTCTTATCATAGTAATGAAAATAGAGTTTCATTTGGTTTTAGCTCTATAGACAACTGAAAATTATGTCTTATTTGGCCCTTAAGTAGAGCTTTTCTCTCTTAAAGAATCTGCAGCAATTAAGACTGGCTATTAACACAGCACTCAGATTCTGCTGTTTCTCTGGAAAATGCACTTCTGTTGTTGGATTGTGTTTCAGCAACGCTGTGCAAAGATGACAAAATGCAGTATTTCACAAATGACTGAAATAAGTCTGGGGAGAAGGAGGATTTCCATGGAATTTGCCCTTTATACCAAAGTTTTATGGCCATGCTTTTGCAAAAAAGAAAACAATAAACTCTGAACACAATTTTGTCTCCTGTGAAACATGGCATATGTTTCTGATGCAGGACTGTCATAAACAGTGTCTCTACCTACAACAGTAATGGAACCACAAGGCATAGCTCAGAGAGACTGGTCCTGGTTATATCTAGAGCAGATAAGGAAAACAGCTGGTTTAGGAAGGTGGAGCTTACTGTTTATGGAAAGGGACTGCAGGTCTTTTTAGTGCTACCCCATGTTTTTCCTCACATCCCCATCCTGGTTCTGGAAATCAATCCGCCT
This sequence comes from Myiozetetes cayanensis, assembly GCF_022539395.1. Taxonomy (NCBI): domain Eukaryota; kingdom Metazoa; phylum Chordata; class Aves; order Passeriformes; family Tyrannidae; genus Myiozetetes; species Myiozetetes cayanensis. The sequence goes on along the minus strand of NW_026087411.1, from coordinate 29,270,108 downwards.
CTCACCAGGGAGAGAATATGAATTTTGGGCTCTAGCAGCACTACAGTTTTCCTTGGGAATCTCTTACACTGGTGCTTCCTTGACTTCTGAGACCCACTGAGACCGTAGTTGTGGTGAAATAACTTCAGGCTGTGACAGAATGAATAATGGCAGTGAAAAACCATAGGAAACTCATCCCTACATAATAGAGTAGTGTTCTGTTTTGACTACTACAATGTCCTTTCCGTATTCCAAGGCTAACACTTGTGTAGCTAGTGTTGAACTTTTTTTTTGGCCTTACTGTAGCTTGGCTTGATTTTTCCATATATTAAACATCCTGTGCAGATTCTGTTCTCTCACCAGTTCCCAGCTCCCAGGCTCCAGTCTGTGTGAAGCAGTGGCCATCTGATGTCTTCCCTGACATCAGTTAATCACATAGCACCCACCTCAAGTAGCTGTTATGGTGGGTGGTTCTCTCTACGTGCAAAATTCATCATTTACTTTACAAATTTTCTTGAATTTTCTCCTGCATCCCTGATACATCTCTATTCTACCTGCTCCTATTTGAGCTGCTACCTCTTTTGTGGTAGTGAGCCTGACCACTACTCATAAGCTAAGCTGTTTCATTACTGCAGGAGATTTCTTTGCCCCTTCTTCTCCCTCCTCTTAGTTAACTCTGAGATTTTTTTTCCCACATGGCCTCTGAGAACAGCTTGCTTCTCCTTTACAAGTTAATGTCACTTTAGTACTATTAGTTGTTTATTCTCTGAAGTATTGAGGACAGATATTATGCTGTGTTATGCAATTTTCTGTTACACCATCTACCAGTTGGATGGAAGCATGCTGGTGCTTCCAGGACAAATTAAGATACAATCTATTGCTTGAGATTTTAGGAAGGATGGTTATTAAAGGACTAATTTATTTTAGTCTGTTGTACTTTTCTTTCAGGAACAGACCTCCTAAATGCTAATATAATGTTTGTTTTGCTCAGTCAAGCGTATTTCCTACTTTTTCACTGATTTGTCACAATCCTCCCACCATCCTTTCCTTCTCATGACCATCATCCTTCTCATTTCTCCCTTCTTTTTTTTTCCCCCTTAGGAATATTACACTGTTGCACTACTTAATTATGATCTTTGAAAAGAATTATCCAGATATCCTAGATATTCAGTCTGAGTTGCAGCATCTTCCAGAAGCAGCAAAAGTCAAGTAAGTCCAGTGCTATTGCTTGTTCCCAGAGCTGGAGTTCCCAGTGATTTCTGTTAGCTTAATTATCATATTTTTTTCATTTCTGTCTTCTAAACTCAAGGCCAGCCTTACAGTTGAAATTTCTTCGTTGTAGATAACTAAATTGATAGCTTTACTTAGATATGCCTATATCTGCTTTGTTTCTGAATCACACATTGTAACTAGACTGGCTGTTGTTTGTAATTCACTCACTGTATTCTATAGTTGTTCATCTAAGTCATGCTATTTTTTCTGGGTAATTGCAGGTTTGTTTCCAAGGCAGAGTCAATTAGACACAGAGTCTACAGTAAGCCTTTATCGGGAACATTGTTCAAACTGTTGCACAAATCAGTCTCGCACAGAAATGTGGAAAGCATCATAGTTTCTGCAAAAAATTCAATGGTCTTTTTTTCCATTTCTGGAGGAATTTCTGAAAAATGAATACAGAAGCCATCCACCAAAATACTAGCATTTTTTTTCTTTCCAAAGCACTGTTCAAAAAATACCTTTGCATATTATTTACCCAGCTATGATTCGTTGTATAAGGAACTAGTCCAACTAATGAACGACAAGTGAAAAACAAACGTATTTTCACACTTAAAAATATTTTTTAAAGCTTAAGTAGTGTTTTTGAGATGCAAGCTATGACTCACCAAGTACTTGAAAGAGATGCCTGCTGACTCGCAAATAGGTATTAACTAGTTATCTTGAAATGGAAGTGTTTTTGTTTGCTTACAAGTTCTAGACAAAAGAGACTCCTGTTTGTATGTGATGAGCAGAAATTCAGTGTATTGCTTGTGTCTAGGGAAGGATTTATTAATGTTAACAGTACAGTTATAGTCTCAGTTACAGTGTAAGCTAGCCCAGATTACCATATGGTAGAAGTGCAGATGGAAAAAACAATGTTTGGACTGTGAGTGAGTCAAAAATCACATGTAAATGTACTGCTAATGGTATTTAATAGTTATATGGTTCAAGAATCATATGTAGTGATAATCTGAGACTCCAGTAATGTGTGTTCTAAAGCTGGGGTCCTTGGTTATGTGTCAGCTGACTGCTGCAAGCTGGCTGTGTGGTGTGTGCTCCTTGTTGAAGGGTCAGTCCCAGCTCGTAGGGCAGATGTTCTGAGGGCAACCTCTCTCTTCTACCCAGGAAAATCCCAGTCTTTATTTTGACCACAGGCAAGCAGGGTCTGCCTCGTCTCATACAAAAAGCAGCACAGAGCACTAGCAGACCCCCTTCCCCTCATTTCTAATCATCTGGCATGGCTGGTGCCAGAGGCCGGATACCAGACTTGGTGGGCCTGTTCTGCTGCACAGTTCCTGTATCCCTGTGTAACACTGCTCTTTTTGTTTTATCTGCTCTCTGTCTGTCTCCTGTGCAGCCTGGTAGAGCTGGAGAAGGAAGTCAACAACATAAAGACCGGATTGAAAGCTGTTGAAGCTGTAAGTATCTGAAGGTTTCCAAAGCGCCATACTTAAAATATCTCTCTCAGAATCAGGGGCACTATATATTTTATGATAAGAGAAAGTAGGCTTTCTTTTTTCATTCCTTTCCATTCCATTCCAGAATGCATTAACCAAGAAAAAATAAATAAAAGCTTCTCGTGTGGAGCTACTGCTGATGATTTTAGCAGAGTTAAACCTAATGAAAAGCTTGTTTGATCTCAGCCTGGAAAGTAAAAGGACACTTTGACAAATGACATGGACTGAAAGAAGAAATAAAATTCTTGCTCTTTCTTACTGGGGGATGGATGGCTGATGAGCAAGTGTTTCACATGACTCTTGGAATAATAGTAAACAGGTAGTAAGTACACTATTAGATGCAACCCTAACCTCTATTCTGAGCACTCCTTGGGAAGGCAAAGACAGAGACAAAGATGAAGCAGCTGAGCTGGCAAGCAGAGCAACAACGGTAGGGTTTTTTCATGCTATTACTGAAAGCCACTTGTTGGGAATTACACTGGGTGGTTTCTGTGCAAGGATTAGCTATCTACAAGGGACTAACACAGAACCCTCCTGTCCTTCTCATTCACTCTGAGACAGACAGTAATGAGTTTATTTTCCTTTCACATGACCTGAGTATGTTCTGTCTCTGTGTGTAGAGGAAGGGATCTTTGTCCTGTCAGTGGCCCCCAGGCTTTCTGGTTGTCCCAAGCAGTTCATCATGTAACTAGTCAGTGATCCTCCCATAAAAAAAAAAAAAACAAAAACAAAAACAAAAAAACACAACAACAACCAAAAACCAACAAACAAAACCCCAACAAAACAAAAAAACCCCACCCAACTTTCCCAACCTTATTTCTGGATTGTTGGGGTAGGGGAGAATGAAGCACTGAGAAGAAATACTGCTGCACATGTGGAGTACAGTGTTTTGGAATTAAGGGTACCTGTAAAGGCAAGGCTGACATGGATTTCATTACATGAACAGGGGCCCAGTTTTCGGCTGGGACAAACAATTCACCCCCTTGAAATATGAGTACCTAATTCTGTTTTGCTTTCTCTCATTAGATTATTTGTTCTTTTGACTTTACAGCCATTTTTTCTTCTCTTTCCCATATGTGGGTTCCATGGGCAACCTCTCCTTCCCATACAATCATCATCTTCCAGCCTCAGTCTTCTGCCTGCCACGGTATTTTTCATCTGGGGCTGCCAGCACCTCCCAGTCTGCTTGCTCAATTTGTGGTTTTCTGGCGTGTAAAAAGCAGCACTATAGCAACAAAAGAAGATCACTGTCAGGTGGAAGGGGGAGGAGGGGAAGGTGCGATTCTTGATTCCATTCCAGTATGTTCTCACCACAGCCTTGGCTCCAGTGACTGGTGTTTCTTCAAGACCCCTTAAGAATAGAAAGCTAAAAATAGTTTCCCAGTCAGATGTTCTTAAAGGTACTACTAACAATCTGCCTTCCTAGACTTGCAGCTACCTTCTTTGTAAAAATAAGACATACTCACTTTTGAGACATTCATGCAGCTGTTACCTTTGTGTAGGACGCTCCCAGAAGGACAGCTAAGTAGTGGAAGGGAATGCTGTCAGCATAGTCCTTCTCTCACACAGCAAGATCATAACCACTGCTCGAGAAACCACTGCCATGGTTGAATCATTTCATCCCTCTAGAGAACCAGCAGCCCAGCCCACCAGGGGCAGTTCTGGCCTCTGTTGTTGTCCTATTGTGATTACTAGAGACCATTTCTTAGAAGATACAGAGGGCTTCTGTTATTCTGTGGCATTGCTCTCTGGCTGATTACATAGTCATGCTGGTTTATTGTGTGGATTTTAGTTTTTTTGTACATTTTGGGAGAATTATTCTGCAGGGAAGAACTGAATGTGAAATTGAAGAGCAGACCTCCTAATCTTAATTTTACTTTGAAAAATATGCTCTCCAGTAACAGTTCCAAATACAGTAGCTTTCAACAGGGAGTAAAATGACACAACTGTTATACTCACCTGCTTGAGGAGGGGGGAGAGGGTAGAGCATCTTTCAGCTAAAATTAGCCTAAAAATTAGAATGGGAGGGAGTGGCTAAAAAATATTCATAATCCTTAGAAGCATGTGAAGTGAAGTTTCTTGTATTTGTAAGGTCCAATTCAAAGTGATTGTAACATAGAAACTGTTCACTGGAAAGTGTTGTACTGCACAGTGCTCCCAGGACCATCCCTTGTGATGTGGTAGGAAAACCAGTGGAGAAAAGGATAATATAAAGCAGGGGAATATAATGTAATATAAAGCAGGGGAAGTAGCACTTCTTTAAAGTGGACTTCCTCTGGCCACCTGCTCATTACTTTTCCTACCCCTTTTCTGCCTTGTGGTCTTTTCTTGTAGTGGTTACATTCTCTTTCCAACCAGAACATATATCATGTCTGATTTTAGATTGTTGATGGCCAAAGTAATTCTTGGCATTCCGCAGCACCATGTGGAGCAAATCTGAAGATGTTTCTCAGCATAGATGCTTATAAACCTACCCATTTGGCTCGGTGAGCTACTATTTTGATGACCAGTAATAGAGAGCACCCAACATGCATGCAAGCTGGAGTTGCAGCCAGCACAAAAATATTTTTTTCCAAAGGGAACAGAGGGTCAGACCGTAACTTGACCTGCTGTTTCATGCTGCTTTCCCTACAGAGAAAGTAATGCTTTATCGTTCCCAGTGATTATTCAGCTGAGAATAAAGATGAGGCCCAGATTATGATTTCATTGTCCCCATGGGACTGTCAACAGCACAGAAGCCAAGCACAGGCATGGGAGACTGCCAGTCTCACTATAACTTAGTCGGTTTGAGGACTCTGTAGCTCTCTCCATGCTTTAAGCATGGTGAATCGAGTAAGGGAAGAGATAGCTATGGGTAATCTTGGCTTAAAACTAAAAAACTGGAGCCAGAAAGAATCTTACAATGTCTTTTCTTTCTGTAGGTAGCAGACAAATAGAACTTAGTTTCCTATGGTTTTACGTCTTTTTTCTTTTACTGTAACTCTTCATATTGCAATAGCCTCGGTTTACAACTCTGTGAATTTTATGACATTCAAGCTAATGCTTATTGGTTAGCAGGGTGCTAGTAAATGTTGCACATGACGTCTGTCTTCTTGTCCTTCAGTGGGAGAACCAATTTTTGCTGCTTATCTAGTGCTTTTCAGATAAATAAAGGGGAGATCTAGAGCCCGTTTCCCCAAGTATACAGCATATTGGATCACCATGGGAAGAGAGGATGGAGGAAAGCTCACTATTAAAAATTCTAAGTTTACTTGCTATACAGAGTTGTTTGTGGTTTGTTATTTGGGGTTCGAAAAAAAATGCAGCTCTTCATGTACTTGAATTATAAAGGTGCTTTAAAAACTCAACATTTCTTGGGAGTGCTTGTTATTTAAGAAATAACTGTAACTAAGACCTTCCTTCATCCCACCTTGGCCTCCCCTCTCATGCGTAATAGGCGAAGCCTTTGACTTAATGAGAAAGTGGTTTCTGAGTTACACCTCTGGATGAATGTTGATTTCTGAGTTACACCTCTGAGTGAATGTGTGTGGAGAGGGAGCAGAGCATGCTCTGCTGCTTTGCAGTGAGTGAAATAGACGGGTTTCCTTGCTCACTTTAATGCTTGCCCATCTATATCTCTTGCTTCTCTTTCAGGAACTGGATTATCAGAAGAGACGCATGCGGGAATCAGGGGACAGGTTTGTTCCCGTCATGAGTGATTTCATCACTGTGGCCAGTTTCAGCTTCTCAGAGTTAGAAGATCTTCTCAATGAGGCTAGAGACAAGGTAAGATACCTTTTGAAGTGTTCAGATTTTCACTGACTCAGTCAAAAGCCTGAATCAAAATGGAAACAGCAATTTCAGATGCTGGGACTGTAGTGAAAACTTAGTAGACACTGAAAATAGTTTAGGCTGAAGTTTCTTACTTTTCCTAATATGGTCTATATCCAGTTAGAATATATTTTAGGATTAAAAGAATGTTTAATGCTTTAACCCACTTCTTGCTAATCTTCCTTAACACTATTCCTGTATGGCACAGAACTGTGATGGTGGTATCCATAACAGAATACCACACCTTGCCATGGTGTTGAAGGGAATGCCTTTTAAGCCATCACTGAAAAAGGAGTCCTTTGTTGGATAGTGATAATGACCTCATATTTTTTTACCTTCTACTTCTGACTCCATCCCACACTGCTTATTCAGCTGGGGACATTTGTTCTTCGTTTCTTTCCTTTAAAAACACACCTCTGGGTAGTTTGGTGTCCTGATTTCAGCTGGAAGAGAGTTAAGTTTTTTCTTTGTATCTGGTGCAGTGCTGTAGGTGATTATACCTGATCTTTTCCACTTACATGTTTCTGTTAATGGATGCATTTCAGTACAAGGATAGAAATCCCAAACATGCATGGTTAGTTTGACGTTCTTGGATCCGTCTTACACAGCCACCATCATGTGTGCGTCTGTTAGTCTTCAGATGGTGCTGTGATCATTTTGTACTTTTACTGTCTGCATCTCCATTACCAGAACTGTACAGCCAAGGAGGTGCTTGTTCTTTGTTGATGGCTGGAGTCTGGCACTAATTCCTCTGTCTTTCAGCTGAGTGAGGAAGAATTTATATGAAAAGATCATAGGCATATGAAAATGTTTAGAGAAGAGCAAGTTCTAAAGTAAATGATATATAATGGCAAATCTGCCCATGTTGGCTGGCGTGTTAGAAGTGCTTGGCTTTATAAAGCAAATGTGTTATTTCTTTTGGATTGAATTGTTTCCACTCTGCTGTCAGTCCTTGTAGCATTAAGGGACCTGTTGCATTAATAATGAAAGCTGTGCCGTTGGATCAGTGGGCCTTAGATTTTGACAATATAGGCTGAGGATCTGAAGAGTAAGACTCCTCACTCATGTACCTCTGCAGTAACGTCATTCTGTGATTCAAAAGCATTTCCTTGCTGTGGAGATCAAGTTGGTAATAGCGACTGGCAGCTGCAAACACCGGGAGCTACTGACCGTCAGCAAGGGCTGCCCTGGCAAATGCCAGTGGGGCAGCAGGTATTGTAGCAGTTGAAAGGCAAAGCTGGGCAGTCTCACACTAATGTGGTAAAGAATTTTTGGAGAGCGTGATGTGACTAATTTTTTCATAGAACTGTAGAATGGATTGTGTTGAAAGGGACCTTAAAGATTATCTAGTTCCAACCCCCCAACACGAGCCATGGGCACAGACATCTTCTGCTAGACTGGATTGCTCAGAGCCACATCCAGCCTGGCCTTGAACACTTCCATTTTTCATGATTGTCATGTTGCTTGAGAAGATTCAAACTACTTCCAGTGTAATAATGTTCACACCATAGTGGCTTTATAATCAAAAAATATATTTTACATTCCATGGCCCCACTAAATTTATTGAGAAAAACTCAGTTTCCTGTGGTTTGGGGGCTTCTGTATTATGACTGGGTAAATTTTTCAATTTCATTGTAATTAGGCACACATTTCTGGAAGGATTTTCACTATGTCAGTGACTTAGATTGCACACTTTTTGTTTGGTGTTATAGACGGTGGTGTTCTTTTTTGGCACACTAGGACAAAAGCCCAATGGAGATTCTTTACAGGTTCAGTTGGGGGTTAAAAACCAGCAAGTGGTACATGTCTTGCACAGCAATGCAACTTTTCCTGATCAGGCACTTGCAGGAAAAATGCCATTCTTTTGCTTTAAAAATAACCAGAGAAACTCCCTACAGACCCACCAATATGTCTGGAAGTTGTTGCACGCTTTTTTAGACAGAGCCAATGTAAAGCACTCGACATAAAGAGATGTTTTATTTTAATGACTATAACATGCTTAGGAAACGTTACTCTACCTTCTCCTCACACACCCTTACTATGTTTGAACACATGCCATTCCAGCTTTTGCTCAACCTATGCTTTGGTTCTTCCACTGGCAAAAAGCTGCTTTTGGACTCCTATAAGGGAACTGTCTGTCCTTACCAATGTTGAGCTATTTCTCATGTTTGCTTCATATTCTTTTGGCCCTCTCTTCTTCCTCTTTTTTCTTAAAAAAAAAAAAAAAAAAAAGGGGAAAAAAGAAAGCTGGAAATTTTCAACAAACCAGATGTGCTTTGCAAAGCCTATAACATCCTCCAACCTCAATGGGCTCTCTGTGCTTGTTGAATCACAAGCTTTTTTATTACCATGGAAACCTACTAGCCAATTAAAGGAAGAAAGGGACCAAGACATCTGATTATCCTATTCTTTTTTGATTTCTCAAAGCAAAGCAAATTGAGGAAGAAAAAGCAGTGGGACAGGGAGGACTTTGAAAAATATCCAAATGAGCCTAGGAAGAACTGGTCTGAGTCACAGATTTATTATTAATAATGAAGCCCTAGTTTTAACAGCTGGAATTGGATATCCTTCTAAATATAGATGTGGCTAATTGATTACCCTGAGTTAATCAGAGCCATGTTTCCTCAGCTGGGATTTAAAACAATATAAGTTATCTTTTCAAACCTAGGAAGTTTTTTATTTTTTTTATTTTAACTTCTTCAGTATTAGCAGAAGTAATTTTTTCAGTTATGGAAACAATCCATTACCAAGGTGTGGTGCTGACCTTCTTGGCAGATGATATTTTTCACAATCCTATGCCGTACTTTTTCTGGCCTTTTTGCTTAAACAGAACCATTCATGGTCAGTGGCCATGGAGAGGAAGTGATATTTTAAATTTAAAGGGCCAGGTTGTCAGATGCAGGCATCCCTGTTTGCAGGGGAAGCCTTGTAACTGTACGTATCTTCATGCAGTAAACAGATGGCTTGGTTAAGAACTGATTGAAAACTTAGACCAACTCTTTAAACAGGCTCCCCAGCACAGCTGGTTCTTGTTCTTTTTGTGTTTTTCTCACTTTCAATACTCCTTTATAAGGGAGTATATGCATTAGATCAAGGGATAATGTTTTCTGCCATTTCCCATAAACTGTGAGGTGGGGGCAGTAGAAAGTGAAACTTTGCCCTTGAATCCTTCATCAGTTTTTATGTGTTTGAACATACAAAAAATTGACTTTTTTACATAAGAAAGATGGGGTTGAATATTATTTGTGAAAATTTTTTCTCTGTTTTCTGTGGGGAAGCAATGAAAATCCCCACGCAGAGGCACAGTAACCGTCCATGGTATGAATTTTAATTTCCTACTTGAAAAAGGTGACATTTGCCCTATGTGAAGCTTTACTATCTACTTAAATATTGACAGTATGAACTTAGATCACTAGACTGTTTCATAGCTGTTCTACTTTGTGCTTAGTTTATAACAAACCTGTTTTTAAAACATTTTGGATCATCTTAGGAGAACAAAGTCTGCTTAGTCAGATATTGCCATTCCTGTGCTGAATGTCAAACTTAAGCCTCTCTATAGAGGCACAGCAGAGGCCACTACTGGGGCAAGGCTGATGAGGTGGGGAGGAAAAGTGTCCATTCCCAATCTTTCTGATGACAGTTCCTCTCAAACAAGCGTTCATCATGACGAAGAAAGGCATTCAGAATCTGCACATACATTTAAGAAGTTTAGCAGCTATAGTAACTGTTTTGAAGAACAGCAAGGCAGTGATAACAAAAATCCATTTAAGAAAATAGCAGAACGCAATGAAGCGCAGAGAAATGCTGTAGTCCGGGTGCCAATTACAGGCTATGCACTTCAGCTGTGCATTTTGGGGATTGGTATTTTCTGTCAGCCACTGGGGGTGATGAGTAAGGAATGGGTCAGGACAGAGACTGAGGAAGTCAAGATGAGGTGTGTTACAGAAGGCACTGCAGCCTGCAGTCAGAAACAGCCATTTGGTAAATAAATCACATAACTGTTGTACAGTAACTTAGAACTTCAGATGCTGCAGTGCAGGTCAGCAGCTAACACATGAGAAATGTTTAGAGCACCTGTATCTCAATTTTGGGGCTGCCAGAGTCCTGCTGAACTTCTGGGAGAATCCTTGGAGATCATTTAGGCACAAGCAGAACTGGGCCCAGCCCTGCCTGAAATTGGCAGGGTTCTTTCCATTAACTGATTTGAATCTTTCCCATAAAGAGAACAGACATTTATTTGAACTGCCTCAGTACAGAAATGGTGTCTTCATAACAACAGACTCAAGATCACTTCTCTGTGAAAGACAGTTCGTGTTGCATGGCTACATGGTATAATTCATTCATGCATTGGCTCCTTCTGCAACAGCAGACAGCACAGACAGAAGGAAATTTTTATCATGGCTGTTTTTCCTTCTCCTCATAGAGCCCAATTCCTGCCGTTTCCAGAGCTCTTCTGCCACTGTTTAACATTTCGTTGGCAAGCACAGCAGAGTTTGTATGTGCTGCTGTCCCGCTTTCCCTCTCCTTGCTAAAATGGCTTTTTAAAATAAACAACTGTCTAAACGATTTGCTTTGGCAAGAGGATAAATTCAGTGGAAAGTTTGGCAGAGGAAGCAGAGCTGGCACTGAGCTCGTGGACCTGTTATATCATGGAGCTTGGGGGCCCTTATGGTGTGGAAATGAACTTTTTAATGAAAAAAAAGATATACCATCCTGTTTTACAGTGGAAAACCTGCTGAAACACAGTTTTCCATCTTGCTTTTGTCCATCTCATCTGTCCCCAAATGACTTTGGGAGTAAGCAAGTTTCAGTCCTTGTTCCACAATATTACAGCACATCAAAAAATTCCGGGAAGGGTTTTCAACACATGAAGACTTAGCTGCAAATTTCACACTTGTACATGACAGCAGGTACTGTTTGGCAGAGAATCTGCCCATGGAGCAGTTAGGCGATTTGTACAGGGTGACACAAATCCTCTGACAGAGAGCAGAAGAGAGAGCTGGTGTCCAGAGCACCTTGGTCTGTGCCACACTGCCTCTTAGACCCTGAGGGCAGGCACTGTGGTTTAAGCCACTGTGGGTAGGCAGGAGCCTGGACTTCATAACAGCATCTCCATCTCCAGCAGCTTGTTGCCCCTCATCCCAGCACTAGTGCTTTGAAAAACCATATGTGGTGGTTGCAGAACCAGACTTACAGAGAAATAAGAAGTAAAGAAGCCAGAGGAGTCTGTTGTATTTTAAACAGTGAAAAGACATCTTGTCTCTCTTGGTGCAGTGCCCTACAGATACGAACAACTGATTTTTTGCCATTTCCTATATCAGATTAGTGGGGCAATGCTTTCTGCTCTGTAATGAATGGAGAAAGGAAAGCTCAGAAAGGAAGCATGAGTTTCCAAGCCACATCATGGGCAGAGCTGGCAGCAGAGGCTGGATCTCCTGACTTGCCTTTCTCTGCTCAGTCAGCTTTTTCTCCAGAGGGGGTAGAGAAAGAAGGAAAATGTTTACTTCAGTGAACTGCAGATATTTCTTTTGTAGTTATTTTAGCACATGTAGCTCACAGATTTTTAGGGTTTTTTGTCTTTCACTGCTTTACAGTAAGTGATTGTGACCTACTAAGCCCTATGTTACAGGGCACTAAAGACAGGCTGTTCTCAGACTCCTCGCTGCTGCTTAGAGACCGCAACACCTTATACTCATGAGTGTCTCTGGAAGGCTCCCAGGCAGCTCGGTCTTTCCAGCACAGCAACACTGTTCCTTCTCTGAGTGGCAATGGGGAGGCAGTGGCAGAAGCCCCTCTTGCCAGTGTGACAAGAACTAGCTGGTGCTAGTAGTTGGGTGACAGGCCACGTGCAGAACATTCACAGACAACACCACCCTCTAATGGAGACTTTCACATGCGTAGGATCAAAGAGCCCCAAGGCAAGGGCCCCGCCTTTTTGAGCTCCAGATTCCTTAAGAGACTAGGAAACCCCAGTGACATTCACGGAGTCAAACCAGCTCAGTTTCTGTGTGCCCCTTCACTCACCTTTGCTAAGCACAGGAGGAACACAGAGGATGGACACAATGCATTGCATGGGGCAAAAGCTGTCTCCTGTGGCTGCCCATGGACTTCAGGCTTCATGGGAGTTGGACAGGCCTTCCTTCTAGCTAGCAGCTCTAGTCGCTGCTCTTAATTTGTGCCTTATTTCCAATTTTCACAGGAGTTAACAACAAATTATGTGGGAAGAGATTTCAGGTAGCACATCCCTGTGAGTAATGAGCTTCAGGTGTGTTCTGTGAGCTTCTGTGTGTTCGAGCAGTAGGGGCAATGCCTGTGCTGAAGTCTTTCTCTGGCACTCTTCTGCTTCCCTGGCTGATTGTCACACTGGACCAAGCAAGACAAAAAAGTAGAGCACGTGGAGATGCTTTATCTCCCTCTCTGGTATTTACAGCCTGTATTCTCTCTGACGAAGAGCTGGTACTGTTTCAGGGTGGGTTACTGTGAGGCTGCTGCACTTTCCTGTATTCAAACAGCCTGTGTGTACGTAATATATAGATAAAATTACAGAGAGAGGTGGGGAGAGGGTGTAGGTGTGCATACTTGTGTGTGTGCCTTCAGAGGTTTCAGAGAGAGGGAGTTAAACAGAGAAGTAATCTGTTGCTGTTTCCATGTAGAGTTTTCTTCAACTTCTGCCATGTTTGGTAGCTCAAGGCAACTTGCATTTCTTCCAACACTTTTTTTTCCAGATACTTTGGGTTTCTTTGTTTATTTCTGGCTGAGAACACAGCCTTTTTAAAGAAAAAAAGAAGCTGTTGCTTCAAACTGCTTTGTGGGCCTGGCAGGGAAAGCAGAAAAGGAGAGATGCTGAATCTCTCAGGCTGTGCCAGAAGGAAGCTTGCTTTCCTTGGAGATTTCTTCCCCCTGCAGTTGAATGGGAGACATTGTTTATGCTTTATCTGGTACAGGGCCAGAGAGGTTTATAAGACCTGCTTCCAAACTCATTTTGTGCTTGGTATTGGAGCGTGAACGGTTCTTACTGTCTTTCATTTTGCGAGAGCACCCCCATAAGGAAAGGGAAACTAGGCTGTGTTAGTATGACCTTGAGAGAGTTTGACGGCAGACTATAGCCTGGGAGAGTCTGGGTTTGTTTTGGTAAACGTTGAGGTCTGCAAGGATGCTCTGCTGCTCAGTGGTGGCATGCCAAAGTGCAAGGTAGGACAGCCGTGCATCAGGGCACAAATACCATCAGGAATGCATTTCTGGTGCCGCCCGTTGCAATACGGAGGTGTGTGAGTGAAGGCAGCTGGACAGTGTTATATCTTTTGGATGTGTGTCCTTATGAAGCACTTAGTGGACGTGTGTGTACACGCTGTTGACAGACTGTATGTGCATGGATTTGAGTGCATTTCAGTGAGTAACAAGGCATGCTTCTAAGTGTGAGTGTGCAAAGAAGAGAGTACAGCTACTGCAGGACTGATGCCCAAGAACCAGGGGTTGCTGTGAATTTATCCCAATCAGGACTGCCCTGTGACTGAAGTCCTGCCAGTTGGCTGCCTCCAAATGCATCCTGCAGCCTCAACATTTGCCTTTTAAAATAAAAACCACTTGTGATGTATTCACTGTCTTTTAAGTCTGCCCGGGAGCCCTGGCTGCTTTCCTTGCCCCTCTCTCATGCCTTGTCTGTCTATAGTCTCCTCTCTCCCGGGTAACACCCTGACTCTGAGGTCTCCAGAGAGATGGATGACATGGCAAAAGGTTTCTGAGAGGACAGACTGTAACTTTATTGCAAAAAAACCCTTTAACTCAAAACACTTTAAAAGTGGATTTGAAGGAAGGTGGAAGGGGAAAGTATGGACTAAAACTACTTGTTTACCCACTTAGCTCACTGTCTTCCATGCCGTGGCTGTCCCACAGCTGCAGCTGAGGTGTGGCCAGACAGCTGTCCTCTGGTTTTACTCTATTACCCTCAAGCAATAAACATGGGGTTTTTTTGTATAAGTGGATAGTTAGTGCTCTCCAGCACCATTGCCCCATGACTCCCAAAGGATATCCAGAAGAGTAGATTCTTCAGGGATAGAGGCACCTGCCTTAAGGAGAAGCACTTCTGTTGCTGGGGGTAGTTTCTGCTCTCACCACATGAATGTTCAGAGGGTACTGAATTGCATGTGTGGTTACTCATAAGCTATCCTTGCTGTCTTCACCAGACTGCCTGCCTAATTCTTGCTCTTTTGTTTTCTGCCCCCTTGACAGTATGCCAAGGCACTGAAGCATTTTGGAGAGAGCGAGGGCAAGATGCAGCCAGATGAATTTTTTGGCATCTTCGACACTTTCTTACAGTCATTTGCAGAGGCCAAGCAAGATCTGGAGAATATGAGGAAGAAAAAGGAAGAGGAGGAGCGCAGGGCACGCATGGAGGCCATGGTGAGGATCTGGGCATAGGAATGTGTTTCCTTCCATCACCTTTTCATGTCTTGAGGGAAAGGTTGAGAGAGCCAATTACAATGCTCATGCTCCATCACTGTCACTATTTTATGTTCGTCTCCCTACTACCTCTCTTTGGCATAGTTCTCTTTTCAAATGATTACATTTTTCCTGCTGTCTCTCTTGTCAACTCTCAAGGACATACTGTTTGGCTCCTAAATTACCCTCTTTTGTATTCAGATACCAAATCTAGCCCAGGTAGTTCTGCCTTTGCACTTTGCAGGATGGTGTTGCCCCTGCCCCATGCCAGAGTATTCTGCTTTTGGGCTGAAAGTGAAGCCAGATTTCCCTTACTCCTGCCAAACTGGTCAGCTTCCAGTCAGACTCCATCATCATCTGCTGTGTGCCTGTCATCTGACAGTATACAGTGACACAGCAAATGTCCTGGCACCTGCTGCAGCCCACACTGGCAGTAGTTCTCTCTGGCAGCCTCAATGCCTTGATTACTGGGGCTGCATCCAGCTTTGATGTGGCAAGGGAGCTTTTGCGCATCATGGATTTTGCTGCTGAGGGACAGACGTGTGTGTCCCCAGGGGTTCATGTGAACCAGCCTGCCCCTCTAACCTCAGCCTCTGGGATGCCTGAGAAGCTCAGCAGTCCCCTGCCTCCTTCCCCCCCACCAGCCCTGTAACCATGGCTGCCACCATGGCCCCAGGCCTCGCTGTGGGGAGTTGCTGATTTAAATGTTTCCTGTGGCAAAAGCACCAGTTTGTGCCTTTTAGAAGAGGAGGGAGGTAAAACACCAGGATACCAGCAGCCTTACTGTTACACACAAGGATAAAATTCCAGGACTTAGGCTCAAGTTTCCTCTCAGTCAGCCTGGAAATTGCAGAAGCCCACTGCTAAAGAACTAGGGTGGTTTCATAAGCTAATACACCATGAGAGAGGCTGCAGTTTGCTTATGGAAGGAGTTTTCCTGCAACGTGGAGCTGGTGTGCAGAGCAAGCAATCTGCTTCCTGACAGTCACGACCAGCCCTTGGCATTTCTACTGATTTTGAAGCTGAGCAGTGCAGAAGGGATAGCTGAGCTCTTTGGAGCTACCCTCGGGAGACCAAGGGCATCACATTGACAGGTGGACCTATCCAATGATTTGTAAAATCAGCAGTTCTGTTTCATTGCTCTTTGTGTTTATAATCAGTTTCTCTTTCCAGAGTCGAGGCAATGTGTCTTCATCTTCCCAGCAGTGCAACACGCTGCCTCCATCCAAACATGAGCTGTTTGGTGCATAGGGTTTCTATTAATAATGTGGTATCTCAGACAATTTTCACTCTCTGGTATATTTAGCTTGTAGCTTTCTAGGATTTTTCCTTTCTTCTTTTCCTCCATTTGCAGGACTTCAGCCTTTCTGCATGTCAATATAGCTAGCTATGCCCCAAGTGCAAAGTTGTTTGTGATTCTGCTAGTGACTATGTTTTGTACAGACACATCCCAACTCATTTCAGACTCACTAGGTTAGGTGCAGTCAGCATGGTAGGTGCTGCCACACTAAGGTCTCTGCAAGCCAGGTCCCAGAAGCTGGGTAATTACCTGTGCCAGCATCACCTGTAGATGGTCTTTTGGCACAGCTACTTTACTGACACTATTGTACTGTAAAATTAGTGCAAATCATCATCAGCATAGATAGATTCCATGTGTCCTCTTTGCAGCAGGGTGATGGTGCTTTGTGAGGCAGACATACAGTGCTACTCATTCCTCATCTCTCCTACCTTCTGCTTGCCTTCTGCAAAAGAGAACTCCAACATTGTCTCCTGTTGCTCTTGGCACCAGGTGATGGCCTTACACACAAGCTCCTGCTTTCTTTTTTCTCTGATCTGTGCTGATACATTTTAGCTGCTTCTTGGTAGTGTATCTAGCGATCTGGCATCTTGACTAGCTAATCCTAAAGCTCTGTGTCTTTCTCCACAGCTAAAAGAACAGAGGGAAAAAGAGAGGCGACAAAAGAAAGCTAAAGCTGGAAGCATCTCTGAAGAGGGTGGGGAGTTTGATGACCTGGTATCAGCATTAAGGTCGGGTGAAGTCTTTGACAAAGACTTATCCAAGCTCAAGCGTAACCGCAAGCGTTCGGGCAACCAAGGCTTAGAGACAAGCCGGGAGCGGGTGGTGACAAAGCTAAATTATTAACTACAAGAGGAAGAAAAATAATCAACCAAAAGAAGGTGATGAAAAAGTGCAAAACAAGGAAGATGAATGTGTGTGATGGCGCCTGGCTGACAGCTGCCCCCAAAGGATTTCTTTGGACTGTGGCTAGAGTCGTTACCTTTCCATGATCAGCTTTCCTCTCATCCCTCTTCTGTGCTCCTAATTTGAACCATTATAAAAGTGCCTCTTTGGAGCCAGCAGCGCCTGTGACTGGGCCATGCAGAGCTGACAGATTTGCTTCTAGGAGTTTGTTGTGTCATCAAAGGCCTCATGGTGATGACAGAAAGTACTTGGGCCTTGCAGAGGGCCTAACAGATGGAACAAGATAATTTTCTGTGTGCCAAAGTAAAAAATAGTCATGATCTCCAACTTGCTGATAACAAGGAAGACTAATTTCAGAACAGCTCTGTAAACACCTGTCACTTCTTCAGGATATAGACTGGCCTTCAGGGGTTTGTTGAGATGTGGTTCTTAAAGTTCCCAATTCCCTTCTAGAATTGGATTTTATAAGCCATTGATTAGCACCTGAAAAGTTCTTTTGAGCTCATGTCCTGTATAGTATTTTTGTGTGGCCTACACTGTCCAAAGTGATGCTTAGAAGGAAGTCTTCAGATTCTGGAACAAATTGAAATTCAAGAATCAGGATCAACATAGCATAATTTGTGGAAGTGTTTTGGATTCTGCTTTTCTAGAAGGAATTTTCTGGAATTTCTTGGTGGTTGAGTCTTGAAGCTATGAAATGCATCTCCTCAGAAAGAAGCTCTGGCTTTTCTTTAGAAAACTAAGCCACTGTCAGGCTGGGATTACAAGTAGATGACTGTGGAGCCTGTCGTCATTGCTGGAGGCTGAGAGTGAATCAGTGGAAAATTTCTTACCTGTTTGTGCAAGATTTCTTAGTGTATCCCAACGGAAATCGGGAGCTCCTTTGTATCATCCGTAGTCTCATGCAAAAGCAAACAGGGTCACTGCCTGCAAGAAATGAGATTTCTTTTCCACTTGATGCTAGCTGTGATTGCTGTTGGCATGAACTGGTCTTTCTGTCTAACAGGCTGACCTTCACTGTACGTGCCCCACTCCTACCGAGGGGAATCACTTAACTCAGTAAGATATGAGTGGTGTCAAAGTTGAACCTGGGAGCCCATGGACTTTTTCGTTTTGAAGAGATCACTTGGAATGAACCAAAGGATAGGCCCATAATTAAAGCTGAAAGTTTTTTCAGGGGGACCCAGAATTGTGTAAGCCAAGCAGGCTTTAGAGATGGGTTAGTTCATGAGGAAAAAAATAAATTTGTACGTAAGCTTCATGTATGAAGCACACAGCAGAAAAGCAAAGAACCGAAGAAGAGGCCTGAATTCTGTGTGTTTTCATGGCTCTAAGAAAGGGATTGGACTGTGTGGGCTATCATGGGCGCTTTTTTGTACTTCTTTTTACTTTTTTGTTTTTCATCTTGTCTTCTTTTTTTATTATCTTCCCTGGAGAAGGAAAAGAGGAAAAGAAAGAATGGTGATGGACTTTTCCTCCTAGATAGGAAGAAAGAGAGATCATTTCAGAAGAGAGACCCACCATCTACAAACTATGCATCATTAGTCAACAGCACAAAATGTCAAGGAATCCCAGGGAAGTGGAAAAAAGCTCTATTTGTCACTTTAATAATTTGGTTTGATTTTTCTCTGAATGTCACTTAACCTCAGGCTCTGCCCTGAGTCTGCGGAACAGAACTTCCTCTGCAATGCACGCTGCCTGATCAGTATTATACACTACGATATTGGAGAAGCAAACTGTGTTGGTTTTTTGAACACTTTGAAAGCTAAATAATTATGTAAACTATGGAAAGAAGCAAAAAATTCAGAATTGTTAAACTCTAATGTTTCATTGTTTACTGAATTTTGAGTCTCCCACCCCAGAACTTCCCTATTTACGACATTCCAGACTGCCGCGCCTCTGTATAATACTCATCGTAAAGAGCTGGTATCTTACAAGAGCTGGATGCATTCTCCTCCCTTACTATCCCACTCCCCTTCTGGGATTAGCTATTAACAG
This sequence comes from Myiozetetes cayanensis, assembly GCF_022539395.1. NCBI lineage: Eukaryota > Metazoa > Chordata > Aves > Passeriformes > Tyrannidae > Myiozetetes > Myiozetetes cayanensis. Next base: position 29,250,968 of record NW_026087411.1, on the reverse strand, counting down.
CAATGCCTATTGCAGTGGACACAAGCACCTTGTAGAAGAAAGACTGTATTTCATAAAGGTTTTTGAAAGTTTAAGAAAAACTCTCACTTTTTTTAAGCATTTTTATTTTAAATTACAAAGTGGATTTTTAGAAATGTCTCTTGTAAATTATATTAACAAGCTCCTTGCTGCTCCCTGAGGTAGACATGCTATATATCCCAGCCCCTTTGTTTGTCTTGTTTTAAAGCACGCCATGTAACCTATGCCATATAAGCCATATGAGAGGTGGTAATATGTGCCAAATTGGTATACAGTTGAGTTTAGATTTGGATAATCCTGAATTCCAAAGATTATGCTTTTAGGGATTAGAACGTTGTAGGGTTTTTTTTCCCCCCCTCTTTGTTCTCCCTGGGTTTAGGACTCACCCAGAAATTCAGGTGTGGTGCCAAGGTCAGCCCTGGTGCAAGACGATGTGACTCATAGCTCTGTGCAAGTGCAGCTGCTTGCTTGCTCCCCAGGTACTTGTTTGATAAGGCAGACTGTCAGCCTGGCAGTGCTGTCAGAGAAGAAACACCTCAGGGCAAACACTTTGAATATAAATACAGCATTTCCCCCGCCCTGTATTTGTCGAACCAGGCTTGTGCTGTGCTTTTTGAAACTGAAGTCACTTTGCCAGGCCACAGATGTAGCAAAAGCAGAGAGAGTGATATGCCCCTCTGTCCCTTTGTGTACAGTTCAACCCTGATCTAAAGAGATCCTTGTATGATGGTACGCGGCAGCGCTCCAGCGACACTTAGAGTCCAAGAAAGCTGCTATAGTTTTGCCACCTCTTTGACTCATACATAAATAATGAAAGATTGTGCAATTCCTGTAAATCAGCCATGGTATACTTACAGGGATGGACAGAAAGCTCGAAGTCATGCCCCTGATTCATCAGCAAAACTCCAGCACTCCAGTGCCCCAGACTCCTGTTTTGAATCTGTGGTGGTGGCTGAAAGCTTTGTTCAGTGTGGTGGACAGTCCCCCTGGCTCTTGACTCCGTGGTGAAAGTTCATAAATAAGGTTTTGGAAAAGCTCAGTTTCACACTGAGGCAAGCACTGATTTCGTAGAAGTGGTGACAAGCAGAGAGGCCCATTAATTACTGTATGAGATGAGGCTGCCTATGCAGAAGATAAGGAAAAATTTGGCTCTGCTGTAGGGCCTTGTGTCAGATTCTTGCTGAAGCCAAGTTTATCTTGGTTCTCATCTCTTGGGTCCTGTGAGTACATCTGATATTCTGTTCTTCAGCAGTTGTGGTAGAGCTGCTGAGTGCTGAAGGATAAAGGAAGATCTTACTCTGAGCAGGTATAGCAAGCAGTCCAAGGTCTAACATCACACTGAGAGCTGGTGAACAGCTAGGGTCTGCTGTTGTCCTTGCACCTGTGCCTAGCACCAGCATGTCTAAGAAAAGTCACTTTGGTTTTAGAAGTAAGTAGAGGAGGAGGAGGAGGAGATGTGAGAAAGATGGGGAAAATCAAGGGCTTGTTCTGCTTCCTTCAGAAATGTAATGGTTGCTAGCTTTATGGTGAAGTTCCTCACACCTAGAAGAGGAGGTACTTTTTAACTATCCAGACTCTGTCCCTAGAGGTCCAGTGCTCACTCACTTACCTCTGTGTCTCTGCATTGTGGCTAAGTAGGTTGCATTAGGATGATTCCAGAAAAGACTGAAGAAGACTCCCCCCACCCCATTTGCTTTGATCTGAGTCACTCTACTCAGTCGATGGTAAGTCTCTAGAAATGCTTACAAGGTAAAGTGACTTCAGGGCAGCAAGGCCTTTCCAGGCTCTGCAGCACAGCTATTGTCCGGGAACTAGTTCCCTATGAAAGGAGAAGTAGGACTAGTGTTCAGGGCTGAGAGACTTCCTCACTACGGAAACTACCTGGATATCCTTCAGAAAAATTTTTTGGAATATGTTCAAAATGTCTGAGGAAGGGAAAGGAATCACGAGGGATCCTGGTGGGAGACCATGGGGCAAGTGTTTCCATAATGATCAGCCCCACTGGCTGAATCTTTCCTCTTCTTTAGGAAAGCTCACACTCTGAGCTGGGTTGCATGGGAGAAGCTTGTATCAGGAGTTTCCATGAGGGGAAAAGAGATCTGTTGTACAGTAGATGATGTACATGATATATGCAGTTTCGTTTCTGGGTTGGTTGTTTTGGGGTTTGTTTGTTTGTTTGTTTGGGGGTTAAATGATTTTTTTAAAAAAAGGTTTTAGGAATCTCTAAGGGGAACCTGTAAATCTGACACCTCTATTTATTTTGCCTTATTTTAGTTTGCTATGTTTATATGTATACACTGCATTACAGCAAGGACTATTGAGACCGTGCCAGGGCATTACACCAGCTAGTGACAGCTGACTGGGCTGCTGCACCGCTGAGGCTGAGCTCAGCAAGGGGATGCATGTGAGCAGCCTTGGAGTGGGAAGGGAGGGAAGATAAAAAAACTTCTCTTTTGCTTTTGTCATAGTGACTTTGCCCCTGGTGATCCTGGTTCTGGGAAAGCACGTATTTTAAAGCATGTGGTGAGCTGATGGAGGTTGGGTAATTTAGAACACTTTCTACAAAAGCTGTTTATTTTTAATCATGAATCACGGTGAGAAGATTGAGAAGAGTTAAGGTGCACAGTTTCTCACTCCAACTTCACCGTTCCATGCAAATTCTGTCCATAATGCCAGAGAGGATTGGATAGATGGCCAAAAGTGATTAGTGCCCTGTAACTTCTCACCAGAGTTAGCACACTTGTGAAACAAATTGGGATAGTTTTCCTTCCTCAGAGCTAATATTCCTTCCTGTTTTCATGGCCAAAGAATAAGGATTTCCTCTACTTCCCCTTTTTCCTCCTCCACTCCACCTTCCCAGATTATCCAGGGTAAAAAAAAAAAAGTCTTTCTGCAGGTTGGTTTTCATGGAGTCTCCAGCAATCTCCAGGTGTTTGGCCATTGCTCCTTGGCTTCTGCACTTGACATAGATTTGTGGTTGCCTGCAGGTAGTCTCCATTGGCCACCCTAGTTTCTGTTATAAAGGTAGAAGGGACAACCTGGGTAACACAATTTGGCCAACTGAAAAAAAAATTTTATATATATATATATATATATAAAAAATGTATAAAAGAGCTATCTACTACTCTAAGTAGTAGTTTGGATGAGCAGTATTCCCTGAAGTTGGCCAGATTTTGCTCACTGTGCCTGCTGAGAAGGATGCCATGACTCTAGCATAATGTTTTGGCACCTCATTTCATGAAAGAGTCTGGATGCTTCTAAACCATTTTTCTGTTATGGGGGTAGTGTAGAATAGATCCATTGTAACCAGTTCAAGATGCTCTGGTTTTACACCAGCATAATTCAAAGTAGGATCTGGATTAAAACTTTCCTTTAGACAGTTTTGTCTATTTACAAGATGTTCTCCACAGCTCATGAAAGGCTTGGTCCTTTCAGCTTCCACCTCTAGGAGCTCTAACCCAAGTGATTTAGAAAAGCCTCTGTGACAAGCTGTTTAAAATTCTTCAAAGTTTTTAGAATTGTAAGGGATTGTTCGGTACCTGAGTTGCTCTGTGCTCAACACCTCCCTTCCAAACCATCCCCACCTTCAGTTGTTCCGCTCCCCTGCAAGCCTGCTCAGCTTGAAACTCGCAGGTGTCTTTGGAAGGTGCCCCTGCCCACCCAGCTAGAAAGTACAGTGCTGCTTACTGAAGTGGGAGGTTGTGTGCTGCTGTAATGCCTTGGCATATCCTCATTCTTAGTCAGTTTAAGACTATAAGTGAATTAAATGTACAAATCCTGTAGTGTCCTTTTTATCTGTATCTTTTTATAAGAATATACTGTAATACTAAAAAAAAACAAAAGCAAAAAAATTAAAGATATATTGCCCCCACTGTGTCTCCGTAAATTTCTTTGTGGTTTCCTTTTCTGTGTATTTTGCTGGAAAGTCTTAAAGGTGAGTTGCAGTCTGAGTGCACTTTTTTGTTTAAGTGTGGGTCTTTCTCTTTGGTCAAGAGCGTGCTGTTCTTTAGGTGACACAGTCACTGAAGAGCTGGTGAGAAAAAAGTAACATAGTGAAACACAAGCACATCTTCCCCACAACATGCAATGATGAAGAGCTGATGATGAAGCCACCGGGTTACCAAACCCAAGGGCCCTCTTAAACAGACTGTGAATAAAGCTCTGTCTCACTCCTCTTTCAGAACAACATAGGAGTTCACTTAAAAAGGAAAAAGAAGATGGTTCTGCTCTGTAAGGGTTCATAATCTGTGTCTGGACATAAGTGGTCCAAATGAGGAAGGGAGTGCAGGGCGGCACTGCTGGCCCTAAGCTCCCTTATGAAACTGAGCAATATCCTGACAGCAAGAGCATTGACTCAGAGAAAGAGTCGACAAGAGAGGATTGCTGCAAAGGAAGGAGTTAAATAAGGCCAGCTGAAAAGAAGCCAGGAAAGCCAACATCAGGAGAGAACACTTCAGAAAAGCAGGGTGAGGGACTGGAGGGAAATTAGGCACAGGACAGCAGGGCAAGCAAGATGCACACAAGGGCTAGAGCTAATTTGTAGCTGAAGTGAGAGATGTGCTGAGGAATTCCTTGGAGCTCAGGGGCAGAACCTTGTTCTCATCATGGAGGCAATGTGTGCAGCTGTTTTGTTTACACAGGGATCTCCTCTTTTCTCGTAATGGAAATAGGCTGCTGACAAAAGTCATCCTTAAGCCACAACATTTCATGCTTATCTTCAGCCCATCAAAGGGCAAGGCTTTGACCATGAGCCCCTGAGAAGTTCATGCTTCCAGTGGGAGCCTTGCTGGCTGTACAGCACATTCCTGCAGCGCACAGGACCCCAGACAAAGCCCCAGCTGTTGGTTCTGGCTCTCAGGTGGGAAAAACTGTGGAAATGAGCAAAAGTAATCAGGGGGTAATTGCTTGCACAGGCTGAGGATCAACAAGCAGTAAGCAGATGGGAATCTCAGTGGTCTGTGGGAAAGTTCTTGGGTTTTATTTGTTAAAAGGGCTTTCAGCTTCTCTGTTTTGATCAGTTTGGTTCACACTTTGCTAAACTTCTGACTCTGAGATTCTTGCTTTACAGATGGAAGGGCAAAGGCATCTAGGGATGTTTCTGTAACATCTGCGCTGTGTGAGTGGCAGAGGCAGGATTAAACTGCAGGGACTTCCCTGGATTCTCTTCTCTAGCAGCTGGTGTTTGGTAGAGAGGTCAAACCATTGCTTTTTCTCTTGTTAGAGGTAAAACCCAGTGGCATTTGAATTCTGCCTGCTTTGAACAACAGAGACATACTGCCTGAATTCTAACAAGAAGACTTTTCTTCAATATTTTGGGTGGAATTGGAGCACACAGTGAGGAGCTGGTGTTCTGCCCTGCAGCATGGGTCCAGCATAGAAGCCTCCTTCAGTCCTTCTGGTTGACATCTTTCCCATGATCATGGACCTCCCTGTCCTTGCTGTCACTGCACAGAAGCAAGGTAAGTGCCTCATGGCTTTTTCTGAGCACAACTTGTGTTGGGGTTTAGCTGCCCTGAATGACTTAGAGTGAAGAGGAGTGTAAGGCAAGCTCTCTGCTCTTGCTGAGAATCTATTATTCATTGGTTTTCCTTTTCCTTAACCTTTGGCTTCTGTTTGAACAAAGGTGGCTTTTATCTTTGCCAGAGCAGACATGGAGATCTCTGGGAGAAAACTCCTTGGCCCTAGACTTCTACCTCTAGGAAATAAAATAATTGAAGCTTTTTTCTTTTTTTCCCCTCTCAAAGGCCAAAAGTTTTGGGTTTTAACACTGTTGTGATAGATTTTGGTTTTTTAATATTTCTGTAGCTAATGGGTTTCTTGCTGTTTTCTCTCAGTCATAGTTTCTATTTATCTCTACTTTGGTCAGACTCATCAGGAGGTAAGGTCCTTTTTTTCCATTTTTGCCCCCCCTTTTTTTTTTCCTTTTTGCATTTTTTTGGTCCCTTTTTCTCTTTTTTTTTTTTTTTTTTCCACCCAGTTCTTTCCTAATTCTCCCCACCCCAAGCTCACTACAGATTGCTTAGGGGAGATGAGCATGAGCAAGTCAGCTTGTGAAGCCATATAACTGCTGCAATGTTGCTTTTTATTCATTTTTGGAGATATGCTGGTCTGTAGGAGCATCAGCGTGGCAGACTCAACTTTCATATGAGATAGTGATGTAAAGATAGATTAAGAAAGCAAAATGTCATGCTCTTATGTGCCTGGATGAGGGAATGAAGCAGAGGAGGAATAAACCAGGGTAGGTCATCACTTGGGAGTACCTGGTTTAATCTTTCTGTTTGTTTTTTGGCAAGGTGTGTTTCTAATTTGGATTTTTTTTTTAGAAAAAGTAAAGTGTCTTTGAAAGGAAATACAATTCTTCTGAAGGGTTAATCTTTGCTTTTTAATGACAAGTGTTTGTCTCTTCTCCCAAAGCTGAGCTCACCTCTTCCTTCCCATGCTTAATGAGCAAGGAGAGATTGTCTGCTAAAAAAAAGCCTTTACAGCCATGATCAAAGCATGAAAAATGACACAACTGTATTGAGGAATTCCAGCTCATTTACTGCCTCTGGGCTGGGCACTAGGTGGGGGTGACATGGGGGCTGTGGTTGACAGCTCCCAGTGCATGGCCTAAGGAAGCCAGTTCTGGGATGGAAAGGTTCCTGGCATTTCCCACTGCATGTGGGATAAGGAAAGGGATGCCAGATGTGTCCCCTAGTAGGTGGAAACAGGGCACCCCAGTGTCCAGTCTCATTCAGTCTCTGCAGTGTCTCCTGCAGGTCAGGTGTTGCCTGCTCTGTTGACTGGGGCTGTTGTACATCACTGCAGGGCTGGAGCTTAGAAATGCTTGGCTAGATACAAATCATTTGCTCTTGTATGCCTTGTATCATATGCTCTTTATGCCCTGCATACCAGTCTCCTCCTGGAGATACCATATCAGGTAGATACTAGTAGACTTCTTTTTCTTTCTTTCTGGTTGTGCTGCTGCCTCTCTCGCTTTCCAAGCCAACATTTCTTTCCACTTGATCTCAGAGAATCTTTGTGTGAGTTGGAGGGTTTGCAGTGAGATGGAGGCTTGCCTTGATTGAGCTGCTGCATCTTTCCTACCATGACAGCATTGAGCCCTGGGGGTCCAGAGGGGTCTGAAACACTGTGAATAGTTTAACATGGGAATCCAGGAATTGCTTCTTGCCTACCTTATTTTAGATGTGGAGCACAGTGGTGTTGAGCCAATTCCTTGCAGTGCTCATGAAAGTAGAACCTGTCTCTAACCACATGGGCTAAAAAAAATAAATAATGAGAAAATGGGAGGGGGGAATGGAGAAAAGACTTCCATAATTTATTGCACAGTGTGAGATGTAGAAAAAGGCTTTTGTTGGTGGAAACACCATGATTAGTAGTGGTTTGGTCTGTTGTGTTGTAGCAAGACCTTTGTCATCCTCTCCCTTCATGGAAGGGCTACTCAGAGCAGTTCCACCAATGACTGAGGCATCTGCTAACCAGGGAAAGCACAAGCAGTCATGCAGAGGCTGCAGGGCTGACGTCAGCCCTGGACACCCGTTCCTGTGGGGCAGACAGGGAGGTGAGTGTGCTGTGAACTGTGTGATGTTGCTGCCTGTCCCTGCAGAGAGGAGGGAGGAGGGCTCCCTTCTCTCCACGTTCCTTGCAGAGGTTTTAAAAGATTGGTGGGGGGAGAACTGTCATTGTCATATTTCTTGATAAAATGGATTGTTCTGCCTGAGGGATGTGGAAAATAGGGACTTGCTACTTGTCTACTTGTAAGTAAAGGATCTCCCTTGCCAGCAGGTCTGCAGGGGCAAAGTTCATGTTTCATCCTCCTCTAAAATATCAGGAGTATTGTAAGAATTGGTTTGGATGCCCAATGAGAGACCATCTGAGAACTTGCCTGTTGTAAATCCAAAGCTCATGCTCTACTTACCATACTCTGCCAGTGTTTTGCAATTTGTGGTTCCTGGAAAGCCAGTGGTCTGTAAAGGTATCAAAAGGTGGTCTGTGGAAGTGACTGAGGAATGAAAAAAAAAGATCAAAAGCTTTTGCATGCTGCATTGCTCACAGAAGGAATAAAAAAAAAAAAGGAGGAAAATGAATGTCCAACAACTTAAAGATGAAGATATTTTTAATTTGATTATGGCCTTGTGCAATACTGTAAAGAAACAAAGATGGATTCCCCACCACCTCAAGAATGTTAGGTGATCACTGGATTCCAGAGATAAGAAATGGTGTTCTAAAGCATCTCTTTGCTAATGTGTTCCTGTGATGCAGGATGTGCCTGGCTGGCTGCTTGTTTGGATGCGAAGGCCTTTGGGTGTGATGGGAACTGTCATTTTAGCTGCTGCATAGTAACCAGGTGTTTTCAGGGGCAAAAGTAGGAATCAGCCTAGTGCTTGCCTACCCTTGAACTCACAGGGTATTATAACTGGGCAAGAGTTTCCTGTGTCTGTACCCTAAGCAAGTCTGGATCTCTTCTTGCTTTGTAGAAGAAGCTGATTAACCCCCGAGAGCAGATTTTGCCCAGGGTTGTCCAATCCAGGCTTTTCCTTCATTTTGGGCTCCCAAGCAGGAAAATAACTCTTCAGAGCCATGCCCCACTCTGTTGTAAAGTAACCCTTGCTTCTGCTCCTGGTTCCCTTCAACATCTGAGCCCAGTTCATCTCCCTCTTGTGTCCTCACAAGTCCTTTCTGTTGCCATTATCCTTTGCTTGCCCACCTTGTGGATCTGCCACCCTTTCTCTGTGGCATTAACAGCTGCAGGAGCTTGGGCACCTCAGGCTCCAAGTGAAGCCCCTGGCAGAGGACTGTCCATGGTACAAGCGCTTTTGCTCTGCACTCAGCCTGGTGTCTCACGCAGGCACCACTCTAAGGGGACAGCAGCTGGCAGGCAGACAGCTGTTCTACGTTCCTGTCATTCTCCTTGTGGTGCAGCTCTCATTCATCCAGGGAGCAGATGTTAAAGATGTTGTGTTACCCTTTTAGAATGGCAGTAACATATTCCCTTGCTTTGGTCCCTGAAATGAAAGCTTCTCTGTAAGTGGAGAGGAGGTCCCTTCTGCAGCTGGAGAGCTGCAGCTGCCTCTGGAGTCACAGGGATGGTCAGCCTTTCACCGCAAAAGCAGCTCCAGCACTGAGGCAATGTGACATTGGGACCAGAGCTAGCTGTGGCTTTGGGAGTACTCATCTTTTGCCAACTCCTGGGGTGTCAGTGCTGGCATGCATCAGCAAGAGTGTCTTGGACTTCTACCAGGGTCAAAGAAAGAGATTCCAAATTGCAGCTTGTCCTATAGCTGTGATCTTGTCCTTGTCAGGCAGCTGCCAATTCTCTGTCTGTTCCTGATTAATCCTCTCCTTGGGGGATGCTGACCAGCATATCCCAAATTGAGATGGGAAGAGGAAGGGGATAAATCAGATACTGAGTCAATCTTACTCTCTAATTTTTAACCCATGCTGGCGCCCTAATACAAACAGGAAGGCAGCAGGAGTTTGGACAAGGATCAGTGGACCTGACTTAGTGCTACGCAAAGCAGAACCAGTATAATTATGGGAAAAAGAACATAGTCACAGAAATAGCTGAGTTCTGATGAGGGACAAGCTCTTTCCTGAGAGCTTCTCACAGGAGTGGTGGCCAGCTTGCTTCCCTTCTTACTCCTACTCACCCTTTCCCTCAGCTCTGCAATGAGCTTTGACACCCTGAATGTCTGCATCTCTCACAGTCACTAGAACAGGATCTGGGCTATCACCAGTACATGTGGAAGTGTTCCCTTGGGAGGCAGGGAGGTGAAATTTTTCTCTAACATTGCAGTCTTCAACTTCCTTATGAGGGGAAAAAGAGGGGTAGGCAAAGATCTCTTCTCTGTGGTGACCAGTGACAGGACCCAAGATAGTAGCCTGAAGTTGTGTCAGGGGAGGTTTAGGTTGGATGTTCTTCACCCAGAGCGTGGTTGGGCTCTGGAACAGGCTCCCCAGGGCAGTGGTAACAGCACCAAGCCTGACAGAGTTCAAGAATCTTTTGGACAATGCTCTCAGGCACATGGTGTGACTCTTGGGGATGGTCCTATGCAGGGCTAAGAGCTGGACTCGATGATCCTTGTGGGTCCCTTGCAACTCAGCATATTCTGTGAACACTTGGGAGAAACCAAGGGGAAAAAGCCACATTTGCTAAAAGCAGCCTTGTCAATCTGGTAGCAAACACCACTTTCTGCAGATGCACATCAGGCATGAGGAGCACTCAGGCTTGAAGATGTGTCTCCAGGTGCTCCCTTCTGAGTGAACAGAGCAATGGGAATGTCACATTAGTGTCCCCATCTGCAAACAATAATTTGAATGACCTACCAAGCATGACATGTTGGTTTGGCCCACATCCCTGTGGTCAGGTCCTCTTGGGTCATAGTTCAGGCCTGTAGTGATGGGACTGTCCTCTTCTTCCTGCCTTGCTTGAAACAAGCTTCATGTGATGCCAGGGACTGTCTCTGCTCACAGCTGAAGGAGCAGCAGCTCCTGCCTGGGCTCAGGAGAGGGCATGGTCCTCAAGCCACGGGGGAGCTGGCACATGCACCTGGGGGCAGCAGCTGCACAGGCACCCCTGACCTCAACAAAGTTTTCACCATTTTTCCTGTTGTCCAGCCATCCTAATCAGCCATCATCCCTATTTCTTCCACTGTTGGTTCTGGCTCTGGCTCTGGCTCTGGCTCAGACTTCTTTGCTGTCTTACCTTGTCCCACATTTGTGCAGAGCAGCGAGGTTTGAGGCTGAACCCCACCTTCCTCCCCACGGCCCCAGCAGAGCCACCTCTGCCATCCCCGCAGCTTTGTTTCCCAAGAGCCTCTAAGGCACTCCCAAACCCGATGGATGGAGGGGGCTTCACAGTGTCCAACCAGTCCTTCAGCTGTGTGTGTGAGGAGACATTTTGTCTGAGGGATGAGGCTAAATCTAGGCCCTGGTAAAACCCCTGAGCAGCAGCTCTGGCACCAGCTGCTCTGACAAGCTGATGCACTTGTTTCTGAGTGGAGCCACTTGCTTAAGTAGGGGTGGCCCCTGTGCATGTGTGTCAGACAGGGGAACAGGTGCCAAGGGTGTGTCTGGGGTGGATTTCTTGCTGGTGCCATGTGAGGTTGGAGGAACACTTGGGTGTTCTCCTTCTCCTCTATAAATGGTTTTTGTGAAAACAGGTTTCTTAACTTAGGTTACAACAGTGAGGGCTAAATGAGCTTTAGTGTGAGAAAGATGCTACCAGTGACACATAAACTAGTAAATCTTGGCTGGATTAGATAGGAGATGAGCCTCAAGAATGCAGTCTGTCCTCACAAATTCTGTTAAAGGACTTCTGACCACACTCAAACCTGTGTCAGGGATGTCCGCTGTCCTGCAGCAGCATGCAGGCTTTTGCAGAGCCCTGATCCCCTGCCATGGGAAGCAGTGGCACTCCTGCTGTTGAGTAAGGCACTTGGTCTGAGCCTGTTTTCATGGAGAGCTGCCTCCACTCATGACTGAGGACACAGGAGGCATTTTGCCAGGCTCTACTGCAGCTCAGTGAGGGTGGGGGAGTCCAGGACATGGGGACCCATTCCCGCTGCTGGTTGGGAGCACAGGAGTGCTCACTTGCTTGCTCCCCACTCCATCCAGCTGGGTTTAATTTTAGAAACACAGTGCTATCTTGGGGCATCTTTTTCCGTGGAATGCAAGTCTTTAAGTAAATAAATAACAGCTTTGTGGAGGCGGAACGACAGCCCGTAACCGCACTGCAAAACACGCACCGAGCGAGTCGAGCCTTGTTTCACTTGCATGTGGAAGTACTTTGTACAGATACAGTGGCTGCACTGCCTCCCTCTCCTCGTTCAGCCCCCTCTAGAGCTGGCCATGTGCGTTGATTAGAAAGAAAGAAAAACACCTTGAAGTACCAGCCTTAGAGAAGTGGAAATGAAAACCCCTCCAGCTGCTGGGGTTCAGCTAAAGTTCTCTGGCACACGTTTGCAAAAGCTATGGTTTACTGGTGATGGGCTGTTGCTGGCTGTACCTCTGCTGCATCTGGGACATCCCAGAGGGATGTGCTCTGAGGCATCCTCAGTGAGCTGAGAGGGAAATAGCAGGCTATAAAGACGAAGGCAAGAAACTTGTGTTTAAATACCCCTCCCAGTCTGGCTGGCCAAGAGACTTCTGCATGCAGTTGTATTGCTGATGGCTGAATGTCCTGGGTGTGTCCCTCAAAGCGTGCTTGCTGGCTGGAAAATCCCATTAAAGACGTTTTACCAAAGCAAGAGCCTGTTTTCACTGCTCGGCTCCAGCAGCTCTGACATGGCATCTGTTGCATAAGCTGCTGGTAACTCTGTTGCCCTGAGTCAGCAAGGGGAGCTCTTCTAAAAAACTCCCGGTCCAAGCAAGACCTTACCACCGTGGCCTTCCTCTGATGTAGGGACTTGGAGATGCACCTCAGTCTGCAAGATGAAACAAATGGTGACAAAATCACCCAGGTTTATGGCTACTCACTTTGCTCTGCTCCTGCTGTGCATTGCTGCTGCTGTTGCTGGGACAAGACAGTGGTGAGATGACAAGACTGTTCATAAGGAAATTGGATCAGGGAGCACCCACCTTGGGTGCATTAGGAGTTGGCAGTATTGCTTCTGGTTGCCTCCTCAAAGCCAAAGGGAAGGCTAGACTGTGCCTAATCATGGAAGTATGAGTCAGCTCTGCCAGGGTCTTTGAAGCAAGTGGGCTTGAAGTCAGCATCTGTGGCTTGGAAAAAGCATCATGTAGCATCCTGGTGCCACATGCAGATGGGATGCTTGAAGAGGTTTTGCTCTTTCTGTCTTAAGATGGCAAACTTGCATTGTCCTTTTTCCTATAGCCCTTGGCAAGAGCATTTCTGGGTAAGACTGTGATAGTTTTGTGTGTTTGTTCAGAGAGAGTTGTAGTATTTGAATTCCTTGCAGGGCCTGGGGATTCCCAGCGAAACCTCAGCCTTTCTGGTATCTTCTCCTACCAGGCTGCAGGGATGGGAGGATTTTCCACATGGTGTGGTCCTGCCTGATTCCTCCTCTGCAAACTACCTGGCTAAGCCATCTATTCTTGCCTTCAGCCTGCTACTTCCACTGATACCACAGCACTGGAGGAAATTTTATCTTTTGCAAACCCTAGTGAAGGCCTTCTCTTGTGAGGCTGGGCGAGCTCTGCCAGTGTTCTCTATAAGCCCAGGATCAGGGAGGCCCTGGCAGCAGCTTGTCTTTTCCACTGATCCCAATTACGATTCAGTCTTGGCAGCATGGAGACTTTTGAGCTGCCAGCTGCAATAGGAGAGAAGAGGCTTCAGGGGCAGCAGAAATTATTCCCTTCCCTCAGCTCATTTCTTGGATCTGGGCTGAGGATGGCCCCAGGGGTTGATCTGCAGAAGCCAAGTGAGCCACACAGAGCTAAAACATTTCCATTCAGTGTCAGGCCCAGGGTGGGGAAGTGTAGCTCTCTGAAGTGCAGAGACTGTGGGTGGCAGCTGGAGAGGGGATGGAGGGAGAGAGGGATGAATGGGTGGTGTAGCTCCACACACTGTCTCAAACAACAGCAATTCCAGCCTCGCTGGAACCTTGAACATGGGGACCCTTGAGTGCTTCAATTACCCTGATAATGAAACCTAAGTTCATTAAGGCCACAGTAATGGCAGGTCAGACTATGCAGCTGAAAACCCTCTCTGCCAGCCCCCAGCAGCAGATGCTGCAGGCCCAGTCTCTGCCTGGTGTGACACTGTGCAGCCCTGCTGATGTTGACGGAGTTTGCCACAACGCAAACCAGCAGGTAACTGGCCCAGGGCACTACCAGTGGAGTGGCCATATATCTGATAGCATGTGTTTTTTTCCAAGCATAATACTAACACGATTTTTCAGTTGCCCAGACCTCCTGCTATCTCCTCCTCCTCCTCCCCCCTTACCTCCTGTCAAACTGCAGCCAAGCTTCCCTTGACTTTGCAGATGCTAACGCTGATTTTTGCTGGCCTTGCATCCTTTCAGCTGTGCACCCTGAAAGTATCATGGGTATAGAAGAGAGTGTTTCTGTTGCACTTGATTTTAAGGCTAAATTCATGCAGGAAGAGCTTAGTAGTACTGAATGTTTCTGATTTTGAGCAGGCTCTCCAGAATTTGAGATTATGCCATCTCTGACAGAGTCATTAATGAAGCAATTGTCTCTATTGCTAATCTGGAGTTCTGGAAGCGAACCAATCATGAAGTGTGAAGCTTTGCTCCATGGAGTAAGTGTTGTGTGGATGGCACCTTGGAGAGCCAGGGACAGTAGGCAGCTTGCCTGATGGACATGGCCATGCCATTCCAGTTGGGCTGTGCACACAGAGCTGAGCAATGCCTGGTTTGTTGTTGCTGCTCCACTTGGAGAAAAGCTCAGCAGTGTGTCTCAGGGCATCCATACAATGCCTTCTGGTGAACTTGCACTCAGCTGCAATTCACTGCTACTATTTTGGGTACTCTTTACTCCCCAAAGGAGCAAAGAGGATAAGTGCAAAAATAGAGATGCTAAACTGAAATCTTTCTAAACATGGCACTGCCAGCATGGAGGAACAGGGAAAGGTAGAGACAGGTGGATTTGTGTCTCAGCTAGTACTGTTTAATCTTGTTGTGCCCAAAACGAGAATCTGCTCTTATGACAGGGTGCACTGAGTTCACCCAAAGCCCTTCTCAGGCCCAGCCTGTGACAAAGGATTCAGATGCTCCATCCTGTGCCTTCCTGGGAACTATGCCAGGCATGTCAGGGGGTTGCCTGCAATCATCATGGTTTTGCAGTGCTCCTCACATCCACCGTTTTTGAGATCGAAGTTAAGGCTTTAACCTGAAGTCTCAAAACACTGAAAACCTGGTCAGCCCACTGCAACTCCTCCAACTGATTTTAGCTTCCCTGAAACGCTAAGCTTTTCTTGGAGTGAGGCTCTGGTAAATGCAGGGAAGTGAACTGTGTTTCCAGTTAACTAATTAGCAGTTCTGTCTTGGCCAAAGCACACACGATGCAGCAGCCATTTTTCAGCTGTTACAGGCCTGCCTGACTGCTCCTGAGGCAGCCAGGAGGAGCTGAGAACTAGCAAAGCACCAAGGAAGGGGTGGACCGAAGAGCCAGATTCTGTTCAGTCAAATCCCATGTAAAGCTGAGTAACGTCAGCAACTTACAGGGAATTACTGCAGGTCACTTGAGGCTTAGAGTAGCTAAAAAAATTCATTCCCCTTTTTAGTGCTCAGCTGCTGTTGCTTTTAGAATGTGGTTTTGCGTGGTTCCTATTCAGAAGAAAAGGTCCCTCCCTGAGGTATTTCAAGTCGTGTCTTCCCTCCATGCCCCTCTTCTTCTCCCAGCACTTTCTGAAAGCACTGCTCTCTATGACATAGCTTTAATCTCTTTAAGAATTCTTAAGTGACTAGCCCTGTTGCATCCAATCTTTAACAGGACAATCCAAGGGTGGAGTAAGTAGCATCAGGAAGTGGCCATGAAGGAAAGATAAGCCAAGCTGCCTCAAAGGACGCAGGCTAAATTTGCAGTGAACAGACAGTGGCATGCAAATGGGGTGTGAGCTGGGAAAAGTGAGTTTCCAGCAGGCAAAAGCTCTACTGCACATGCACTGTGAGGGTTGCCACGAGCTGCAGTATTTGCATCTGGGTTTTGTTTGATATGCACAGAAGTGCAACTTGTGCTCTTATGGCACCCTTCGGGAGAAGGAGGTGGTGGGTTTGGTGCTTTACTATGTTCCTTCTGGTTAAATCTTCAAAAACCTGGTTCCAAATTAGGAAGCATCATAGAAAAAGGATGTAAAGCTTTGCGCTCTTGTTTCAGGATTGGCAGCAGTTGGAATCAGAGTCATTTAGGCTGGAAAGGACCTCTAAGATCATCAAGTCCAACCATTAACCTAATACTGCCAAGTCCACTACCAAACCATGTCCCCAAGTGCCACAGCTGTACCTGGAAAGAGACCCTTTGGGAGTACAGCTGCCATCTCTGCCTTCTTGGACCCTCTGGTGGTTACTGTGAACAGCTCAATGGACTTGTCTTCCTCAGGTAGGAACACGCCTTTTTGGTAGCAGGAGACGTGAGAGCTTTTCTAGAAGCTCAAATGGATCAGAAGGGGAATTTCCATTAAAACTTATTCATGATACAGGAGGAACGCACTTTTATACAGGACTTTGCCAGATTTTGGTTTCAGCGTGCAGTCACTCAGACTAAGAGGAAGAACTCTGGAGGCACCAGCTCTTTATGTTCCTCTGCAACAAAAAGCAGTGCTGTTACACACAGCCACTGACTCAGAACAGGCTTGTGGCAGAAGCTGGGATAATGACAAGAGATGATAAATTATAATGCTAAACCCACAAGATTACACAGTTTAAGAACAGCCAGATTGTGATGAGTTTCACTCAACAGCAACAAAAACCCCAGATTTTTTTTATAGTAATAAGTTATTGTGACAGTCCCTTGCTAATTGCTGACTAATTATTGCAACTTGTAAAGGCTGTCTTGTTGCTTGTCCCAAGGTAACTGTTCATAAAAGCTCATGCATTAAAACGTAAATGTTCCTTTGACTGAATGAAGAGGGTATTCAAAGTAATGCAAAACAGAGTCCATTACAACTAGTATTTATTAAAAATACAGTGGACAAAAAAATGCAAGCCTCCAAAAAGTAGTCAGTTCATCAACATATAGTATGCCATGGCCCATCCAGGACCCCTGAAACATCCAGTGTTCTCACCTCATTTCTCCCACAAAACGTTCTGTTGACTCATGCTTGGTTCATTTCCTATAAATGTGCATAGTTTAAAGACTTGATAATGTAACATGAGCATAAAATGGCACCAAAGTCAGTTTGCCCTACAATTCCAGCCACTCTCAAGCCAACAAGGTAGTGAAATGTGCGTAAGTAGCAAGATGTGCTTGGTGGTCATGTGTGTGCTTCAGTAGTCCTTTGTATGGTCCTGAGTCCTTTGTGTGAACTTTATAGTATGACAGCAAACTTCTCAGCAGCCAATCATGTGCCTAAAACATCATTTTATTACTACTGAGCACATCTAGTCTCCTTTTCACTTTCAAAATTATCTAGAGATTGGGGGAAAGTTTGGGTGCTTTGTGTACGGTGAGGGCAGGTAAGTGCTTGTGTAACTCAGTTAACTTAGCAGGTTACACATGTGCTTCCTTTTCCTGGCAATTTGTTTCCATGCTGAGCTAAGGAAACTTTTGTGCTATGGGCACAGCAGTTCCAAGACGAATATAGTCTTTTGTATTTGCAGGATGAGTGAGAATATGTTGGTGCTCAGTACAGCAGCGATAGGTACACTCCTGAGAGGCACAGTGATACCAAGGGAGTCAGGACTGTAACACTAAAGGTAGGTGTGCAAATGTTCATGGAATTTGGGCATCAAGTTTTCTAGACTCCTTTCCCTTCCAGCTATAGCTGATATGTCTGTCACTGTATGTGCCTTAGCTCCCAGTGACTATGAATGAAGAATCAAATTAATTCACCCGCAATGGAAAAAATGCCTTTTATGGTAGCTAGTGTATGAGATTTGTAAAGGATTTGTAGTAAAACCTATTGCCTCATCTTAGACCTGTGCTTACTTTAAGTGAGCACGATGGATGTGGCAGTCTGGTGTGTGCTTTACTAATGCTCACAGTAATATAACCTTATTTCATGAGAAGAAGCTACTTGCAAAGCTTAAGATGCCTTTTTTTTTAGAGTCTTTGACCTTGTTAGAGCTGTCTTCAACTCTGTGCGTATGGAGAGGAAGTACCCTGAAGCATATGCAACTTCACATTACCCATAAGCAGCAGAAAACTAGTAACACCCTGTTTAAAGCACTTAAATTAACATCTGAAAAGGATCCATCAGTATTAACAAGAATGTTAAGTGATTTCTTATCTAGGACAGTCAATTATCACAACTATTTAATGTTACATGACAGTGGCCACTGCTGTATTTATGGAGACATTGGAGTGCTCCAAGGCCAGATGACTTCATGAAAATAAATCAGAGAAACGTGCAGGAAAACACTCCGGCCAAGGCAGAAGCAATTACCTTACTCTTTCAAGTGGCTACTAGTATTAGCTTTGTTTTATCTGTCAGGACTATGCAGGTTGCTGATTACTAGGAACTGCACTGTGGAATTAAAAAATTTGGAGTCTTCTAGGGTTTGGTGTGACAACTCTTTCTAATGTCAGGGAGAGCTGATACCGCTTCTGTGCATGGCACAATTAAGCCCTTAAGCATGTGACACAGGGCATCAATGTATTTCATTGCTAAGGACAAAATACCAGAACATGATTTTCACATTTTAAAACATGTCTTTCAGATCAGCAAATAATTCTTCCAAACCTAGAATTCCTATTTCTGCACCATGTTTACAGAGCATTCAAGGCAGAGAACTGGGCAGCTGCCATACTCTTTTTTGTTTTGAAAATCTTATGTGGATATTTGCTACATGCAGGTATCTCTCTTAAAAGGAAAGGCTGAGGGAGCTGGGCTCGTTTAGCCTCCATGAGGCGACTGAGAGAGGACCTCACGAATATATATAAGTATTGGAAGGGGGGAGAGTGCCAAGAAGATGAAGCCAGGCTGTTCTTGGTGATGCCAAACCACAGAATAAGTGGCAACAGAGAGAAACTGATGCACAGGAAATTCCACCTGACTAGGAAGAACTTCTTTACTATGCAGGTGATGATGCACTGGAACAGATTGCCCAGAGAGGTTGTCCGTCCCCTAGAAAACACACATGGTTTTTAACAGGGATAAGTGGCTCCACTGGTCATCCAGCAGTAAGTTGACAGAGTAAGGCAATGCCGGAGTCATGGGATTGCTGTAGTGTATACCTGCTGATGTCTCCAAGCTCACCAGCTGAGAAAAAGTAGTTCTTCTGTAAGAGGCCAAACACGAGCAGTGGTCATCTGGAGGGCTGGAGGTATCGGGATATTAACCTAGACCCTTGAGAAATCTCCCCTCTGCCCACCTGTCTTACTAAGCAACTTCACCTCTTTGATCACAATGTCATGAGTAACTGCTTTACACATGTCATACACTGTCAGGGCAGCCAGGCTGGCAGCTGTCAGAGCTTCCATCTCCACACCTGTCCTCCCCCAGGTCTGACAGGAGCTGCGAATCACCACTGCATATCTAGCCTCATCCAGGCTCAGAGACACCTCCACATGGTAGAGCGGGATGTTGTGACACAACGGGATCAACTGGCTGGTCAGCTTGGCTCCCTGAATTCCTGCAATCTGGGCTACTGCCAGCACATCCCCTTTCTTCACCTGGTTTTGTCTCACCATCCCAAATGCCTTCTCACCCAGCAGGACCACAGCACCAGCAACAGCACTTCTTCTTGAATCCGGCTTCCCTCCAACATCAACCATTGTGGCCCGTCCTTCCTCATCAGTGTGAGTCAAGTTGTCAGAGGCACGAGGTACCTTGGTGCAAGATCCCAAATCCGGGGTATAGAATTCAGATCCTGAACTTGCCTCTTTGGACTGACAGTCCACAGAAACTTGGCCAACAGGAGAAGTGTCAAGGCACTTTGTATCAAATGTGGAGCTTGGGTCCTTCTGGAAGACACAGTAGCCTCTGAGCTGCTTTTGTAGAATTCCTGTCGTTATGTGCCACTGTTGCTCTGGGTGAGATCTTGGCAGGAAAAGTTGTCCTGTAAGCTTATTTTTCATTAATGCTTTTCTCTTTTGTTTGGGTAAACTTGCTCTCAAAGTCAGCCAATGGCTAAATGTGTGGCCCCACTGTTTTGAATTTGAGGGATTCTGTAGGGCATCTTGGCATAGTGGCAATGACATCAATGCAGGCTCTGGGGAAGAAAACCAAAAAGTAACGTAAGAATACATCTTACTAACAGGAAAGCTAAGCTCTCTGTAGCAGGTGAGAACCCTATTAGAGCATTGCTTGTGACTTCCTGTGATGCAGAAACCTCAATAATCCTGTGAATATCCTCAAGCTCTTTCTCTTCTGTCTCATCAGTTGGTTCCCTGCATTTCCTGGTTTGCTACTACAGACCTCAATACTCAAAACACATATTTCAAGGTCCCTGATGAGAAGAAACAATTTACTTTCAAAAAGTATCAACACCTTTTGAGAAACAACAGCCGGGAAACCTTATAAGAACATCAGTTCTGAAGAAAAATGAGTCACAGCATCATTTGAGATCATCGTAGCACCAGGCTTTTTTTGAAAGCCTGGCAGTGTTAAAAGGAAATTCTTACATTCAGCTTCTCAACTCTGCCTTTCCAAACACCTCCGTCCCAGCACAGGCAGCTGCACTTCCTCCTTTCATCTCCTTCTGCAGGGAAGGGTCATGCCTGCACTTGAGGACAGCAGGGACCAGAAGCACTACATCTGCAAGTGCACTGTCTACAAGCTCCGAGGGTGATGGGAACCTCTCATTACTGCCAATTCTTAACATGTTAATGACAGCTGAAGTTTAAGCACTGGGAAAACCATACTCCCCTCATTGACAGATAGCTTTTAAATCTACTCAGAAGTATGTTCCAAGTCGAGCTGGCAGAGCTCCTAGCTGGCAGAGAGGTAGTAGGCCCTCCTGCCCCTTTTCACCATTTAATCCCCTGGTTTTGGCATTTGCATTGGGCTAAATGCCAAGTGTGAAGACAGAAGGAGTCTTTTTCACATAAAAGTGAATAAAATGTTCTGTAAGTAAAAAAAGAAGTATAGAGGTAAGTGGCTAAGCCCCAGTTTAACAGCCTCATTGATAAGCATGTTTTTCTTTTTCTGAAGCTCCTGTTTTCTCTGTTCTGAGAAACATGGAATTCGGAATTTTGCTCAATAACCTCCTTTGGTAGCTCCGGTATTTGGGGGCTCCCTTTTCAGCCTATCCACGAGTGCATCAAAATAGCTTCCTGACCCGTCTGCACATTGCTGAGCTACCTCTGCTGCCCAGACCTATAGGTATTGCCTGGGACTGTCCACATGCCAGACACAGCATGGATAAGGTCCCAGTTGTGCCCCGTTCCCCTCCTTTTTTAAAAACAAACCAACCAATCTCTTCCTTGTTAGCCTCTGCCAAAACAAGACTACTGTACTTAGGACCTTTTTCATCCAGAGTACCCTCCAAACTTCAAAGTACTCATTCCTGAAGGTTAAATCAGCCATACTATTTTTTTTTTTTTTAAATCACCGCAGTAATTTTGCTTTAGACAAAGGCCCTTTTTGTTCTACAGCTGATGGCCTATCCACTAAAATTAAGATTTCTGCGAGTTTGGAGGTAATGTATTTACCTTCAGAGGAATGGGATTAAATGGATATAAATGTACTAAGTGTAACATTGCTCTGCTTTGGAAAAGCACAGAAAATTTTGCTTATCCCTTCTTTCTTTCCCTTTCTCCTCATAGTAGGACCTAACCTTAATATTCCCTTTAAAATTTGGGAATGAAAAGTACTTCTGGATTCCCTGATTAACTTTAAAGCTGAAGCTAAACCCCTAGCAAGGAGTCTTGTCATCAGAAGAAGCTGAACTGCAAAGGCAGACAAGGACTTCCTTCCACAGGGTAAACACACATGGGTTGGGGCAGGGAAGAGAAGCAGTGTGGTAAGTAAACAGGCAGTAATAGGCAGTAATATATGCAAAGCATCTTCGCTTTTTCTAACAACCTACACTTGAAGTTGTACCTAGTCATGTCTATTTTCACCCAAACTGCTCACATACCTACACAAACACAGATAATGGTTTTCTACTGCACAATATACCAAAACCATCTGACAAATCCCATCTCCTGTTACTGCACCTGAAGTTTAATTGTGTTAGTTTCCAACTAGCACAATCTCAGGGGTAGAAAAGAAGGCAGGAGGTACTTAAATTAATGAGGAAATTCCCATAACTGAAGTAAACCCATGAGGAGAACAACCTGCCAAAAGGAATATTTTGGTTAAGGGAAATAGGATACAAACCGTATAGCAAAGGATTGGACAACAGCAGTGCAGGGAAGATGCCAGGTTTGGCTTACTGGGCCTAGCAAAACCAATTAGTGATTTCCACAGCATTCACTGAATTTCATTAAATTAATTCCATGCACACACTCCCCCACTGACTGCTTGCACGCCAGCATTATTTGAAGTTTCTAAGTAATTCAAAACACAATTAGGAAATCTCCTAATAATTCCCCATGTGTCACAGGATACTCTCCACTCATCTCCAGTCTCTTCAGTGATGCGGTGACTGCCAGCAGTCAGTCTCAAAGGGATATGGAACAGCTGAGGGAGGAAGACCTGGACAGGCTGCCTCTTTCAGTGTATGTCAGACAAAGCACTTTTCTGAAGGAAATGGGATGGATCTGATCTGTAGACATCCAAACATTGCTATGAATGATAACTTTGGAGCGTGGGAATCCTTTTAAAGGCACCTTGAAAAATTATGTAGGACCCAGAGAGCTGTCAAAAGTATAATATAGTATTTTTCATCTTAAGAAAACCAGAATTTTTCTCCTAATGCAAACACTTGAAACAAAGCGTCCTCCTTCCCATTTTCCTGGAACACAATGCAGCAGTGGCCAAATCAAAAGAGCAAAAGCCAGCTCAGAAAGACAATCTTGCACCACTCAACATGGAAATGGCCCTTTAAAGGGGGACACCAAGTGAAATATATTCCCAGTGAAGACCTATGTTAAAAGACCTTAATTAATGTGAATTAATGCACGTTTCCCTCCCCAAGGGTACTTTTTTTTAAACCTGTGTTTTAAGCTGCCCAGCAGTTAACCTACTCCTAAACATCAGTGGGAGGACGAGAGCTTGGATTTGAAACATAACATTCATCTCTTCCACCCTTACTGCTTTTGGTTTTTTTGCCCTTTAATTGCAAGACGTTCTGTTGTTCCTTATCAATAATCTCACAACACTAACTCCTGTAACCATTTCTTAAGTCTTTGGGAAGACAGCTATCTTACGAAACAGGAAACATAGGCATAGAGGAGGTAAAATCACACTGAAGGAGTTGTAAAAAATCACTAAGAGAACCTCAGCAGTGCTATATCACTCTCAAAAAGAGCTTCAGGCAGAAGGGAGAGTTAGCAAATATCTTCAAGAGATACAAGAAGGAGCAGAAAAGCTCTCAGTCCACAGGGGTTTCACAGTTATATTCTGAGACTTTGCAGTAGTGAGAGGTAATTTCAAAAGAACAAAGCCCCATGATTCAGATTCTGAAGTAATGAAGTAGTGAGGTGGGAACACTTGCATTTCTGTCAGGTTACTGGCTGTATATATTATAAGCAAAGTTGTATTTCTTAATCGAGGGATAAAAGTCCATCCTACATCCTTTATGTCTGTGTGGCAATATGGTCAAAATTCACCCCAAACTGTCTTACAAGTTACTATACTATTCTTGTTAAATACGAAGGAAGATGATAGGAAATAAGGTAGGAAAGCTAATTATCCCTTTGGAAAATGTAATGAACTTCCATAATTTGAGAACAAAAACCAGTGCTGTCAATTAGAAGACTGGATAAGACTTGGTATGGACGTTAAACCTTTCCTTCTCTCTCATTTCAGCACATTAATCACAACTGCCTTTTAAGAAGCCTATTTCTTTGCCTAAGCCTAAGCCAGAATCAGATACAAGACAGACTTAGAAGCCCAATCTATTCTGCTTCCCCAAAGACAGAAACTGAACAAAATCATTGTATGTTTTTTACGTACTGATTTGTCACCCACCAATCAGGATCATTGGCCGGTTTTTCATCTGGGAAATGTTAAACATGCCTAGAAATAAAATAAGGAACACATAAAAATCCTGGCTTTTTAGTTGTTAAGTCATGCATCTGGTTTACATATTTAGTTTTCTACTCTTCACAGTGCAACCTGCATGCTAGGAAAAACAAAGCTCAATAAAGACTAAGGGAACTGGAAGAGGGGGAGTCTAGGTTGGTATTATTTAAAACCATAGCTGCCAGAGTCTCCAGGCATCCAGCTGCTATGGGTCTATCACACTGTAGAACCCTTTCCCAGAAAGCTTTCCATTGTGTGAGCTACAGTCTACCTCCTGCAGAATTCTAACAACTTGAGACTGTCTTGTTTCTCAACAATAGTATTTGACTGTACTAGTTCTATAGAGAAGTGGCTAATAAGTGTTCCAGTTCAAAGAAGTTCAGTCACAGAACGTCCCAGGGACAATACTAAGATTAACACAAACTAGAAGAAGACGGTGTCAGGTAAATGCTGCTGATGGCAAAATGCCTTTAGTAGACTCTTCCCCACCCACCCCCTCTTTTCCCAAACCATAAATTCATAAATAAATGGTCTAAAAGTAAAGAAACCAATCCCTCCACCCCTTCCATTGTGTTTAGAAGGCACTATTTTATCAGACCAATGTGCTTTTCAAGTTAGTCTACACTCAGGATTTAAAGGCTACCTTTAAATTTGTTTTACACATTATGAAAAAAGGGGAAAAACCACTGTTATTAATCTGTCAGAATGTGCAAGAAAACAAAAGGGCCAAAGCATATTTTTAGTGTAAAGGGGACTAATCCATGATGATAAAGCCAGTTCATGTACAAGAGGTCAGCATTCCCAGCTGCAGCCAGATTACAAAAATACAGTTAGGTTCAAGATGTGACTGTTTATATTAATATAAATTCAGAGAAGACTAATACAGCCTGAGAATGTGACTGCATCATCATGGACCTTGTGTACCTTATGCAGAGTACTACACGAGTTACTACAGACTTCTGCATACTCAAAGAGAGATCTGTCACTTCTAGAAACAAGTACTGCAAGTACTTGGATTGACAGCCCAATAGCTTTAGTACTTATTTTACTGCAAACTAATTTTAAGAAAAAAAGTGATCCAGTATAACTGCTTAGCTTTACACTTTGCTGTTGCTGTCACGAGCATCTCTTTGAGGACAAAAGTCAAAGTCTTTTAGACAGTCTGGATTCTAACTCACGTGGAAGGTTATGAATACCAGGACACTTTTTTCCCCTAATCACTGTTGCTATTTCTCAGTTACAAAAAAACATACCAGCATGCTGTTTCTTTTTTCTGCCCACTGCTGCTCCAATGATTTGAACCAACTCTTCCTCTGAGGCACCAGACCGTAGGTGATCCCTCAAGGACACTTCTGAATTCCCAAAAAGGCACACCTGCAGCCAATCCAAGGAAACAGAAGCCAAGAAATGAGAAAGAATAAAATAAATTACTTTTACAAGTATTTTGTACTAAACTCAGAGTCAAGAGCTTTGAAGAGGCCTACCCTATTGAAGGGAACATTTATGGAGATGATTGTTTTCTTTATCTCTCCTCATGTGCACACAGAGACCGCCTGGGATGTTTATGCAACCTAAGCTCATTGGGCCTTCAGGCTGCCTCGGTCATCTGACATTCAGCAGCAGCACAGCTGTTGTCAATATCAGGTGACAATACATAAGTGCCAATTTTTAATTGAAAACTTTAATTTTCCCCCAGAAACTGCCAGTTTCAACGTGGCAGGAAATGGTTATCCCTCCCCTTTCTACAGTCATTGAGCAAATGTACAGGCTGCTCCTGAAGGAGAAGAGTTGCAAGATGTTTGGGAAAAAAGACACGATCCCTGTGGAACGCAAAAGCCAAGCCCTCACAGCTGCTTGGATCCTTTTTTAATGGGAAATCATCTGCTTGTCACATGTTTAGGATGATTTTGAATCAAAGATTAGAATAAATGTTTATATTTACTGTTCTTGCAACCATGTTTTACAACTGAAGTTAACTATGGTAGCAAAACAGAGAAACCAAAAAAAAGTGATGTAACATCTCCCTAATAGCTTGACAAGATGGAACAAGAATACATACAGGATAAATAAACAGGAGTTAGCTGGTAATAATTATGTGTCTTTACATCCCAGCTACTTTTATGGGATGCATTTCAACACTATTTTCACTGCATGAAAGCAAAGAGAATCCTCTTTCACTACCAACTTTTAGGTTCCCATCTGCTGTTATCCTCAGCCGATTGCAGGATCCACAGAAGTGCTCTGACATGGAGGTGATAAAGCTGATTTGTCCCTGGAAATGTGGCACCTTATAACTCTAAAGAAATCGAGAGGAGAAAAAAAGAAGAATCAGACACAGACTCTTAATATTTAAAGCTCCACTTGTCCAAAGACTGGAAGACATTTTTGACACAGATTTTCTTTCGTTCTAAAGTCATATGAAAGAAACAAAAAATCAACTTCATCAGGGGTTCCACAGTCTATTCTGCCCCGTTTCTGGAAATTTCCAAACTTGTTAAATGTTTGCACTCCTAGTTATCAACGAACAGGTGATGCCAGTAGGCAGCATAACACTCAGGCAGCAGCCATGAGCTAGAAATCATCCATGTGACACTATGCACTCTAAAGCATTAGTTATTTCACGGAACAACTGTTCCATCAGCCATGTTAATGTGCAGTCATAGACAGAAAAAAGTTTCAAAAGCTGTAAATACAGGATACAGGCCTGGCAATTCTTTATATCTGACCAAGGCATCTAGGAAACACATTGTATTTGTAAAGGTAAAAACTATGACTAGCATTTATTGAGTGTCAAACCACATGCAGGCAGTCTGATCAAAACCCCAGATCAATGCTGAACTTGGGAGACTTTGGGGACCTGGGGCAGAGAAAGAATGGGGGCATGTTTCACATGTTCTTTGTCCAACCCCACCTTGGCTGTGCTGGAACTTTCACAGGGTAATTTCTCCAATTCAGGCCATCGCTGTTTAATTGTATCAAGCATTTCTTTGTAGCTCACCATCTTCTTGAAGTTCCATTTATTGCCTAGAATTAATAAAACCAGTGTAACTTTAGACTGTGTCTTTATTTTTTTAATTAGCAGAGAACCACCTTCACATTCTCCACAAATCTCATTTTTCCCTGTAGGTGTCTCAGCCCCACCTAATCCTGCTACTAATTGTAGCAAAGATAAAATTTCAGGCAATTCCTAATTCCCCAAAGGAGCTCAACTTCCAGACAAGTCCCCGGGGTGAATAATCACCAACCAGGTTCACCTCTGCCCAAGGCACACTCCACACCATGAAGAATCTCAAAGCAGGAGTACTTACCATCAAAGGGCATGTATTCTATGAACCGCACATCAACGGGCAGGTCCTTTGTGAAATCCACAAAGTCCAGCAGTTCATCCTCATTCAAGCCTCGCATCACCACACAGTTTACCTGCAGGTAAGACAGACACCTGAAATTAGTGAGCAGAGTACTTCCCACTTACACAAAGTTTCACAGTCCTTGCAGAAGGCAACATAGATAGAAATAACTTTTTTTTTTTAGAAAATAAAAATTATGAAAGAAATTGGCATGGATGATAATTTCTCCCTAACTAGTCTAAGTTTTTGCTCCAAGCTAATTAAAGTTGTTAAAGTTGCCTTGCTAAATGGAAAACTAATAACAAAACTAGGTAACACAAGTATTGTCTTACCTATCTAAGGTATGGCAGCTTTTACTGTTTAAAATGACAGTGCCACTCCCCAGTCCTACACTGTATGGCTTCCAGAAAAGAAATGGCAAGTTACCTTCTATAACACTCTCTATGGCAGATCATAGGCAAATTCCCTGAACTGGGAAGTGTTCACAGCACACTCTGTAACCGTAGGCTGCAGGATGACTAGATCTTCCTCCAAAAAAGAGGTTAACACACTCAGTTTTTCACACATTCCTCATAAACAATATTTACATTGGAGCCTCAGGTCCTCTGTTTTATCTGAAGAACAACAGATAGCTGTGGAGTTGCTAACACTTCTGTAAGCAAGGCAGACTTTTACGTCCAAACACCATGCACCACAGTACTTAAGTGCTTTCAGGAAAGCCTAAAACCAAGTTTAATTTCAAATGATTTTCACAGCTCTATAGCCTAAACCACTTACACATAATAGAATTTCCAAAGCACTGGTGAAACTGAAGGGACCCACAGGTGCAGAACTGCAAACAGGTGACTTAGAGTGGGGTTTCATGTTAAGAGTGAAACTGGTCTACCTGCACCCTCAAAGGAGGACTCACTTTCCCTTGCTCTCACACCGGCACTCTGTAAGAAGCTAAAGGAGATAAACCAGGAGA
Organism: Myiozetetes cayanensis; assembly: GCF_022539395.1. NCBI lineage: Eukaryota > Metazoa > Chordata > Aves > Passeriformes > Tyrannidae > Myiozetetes > Myiozetetes cayanensis. The sequence continues at coordinate 29,222,920 of NW_026087411.1, read as the reverse complement.
AAATCTCTTTTTTTGGGGGGTAATTTCTGCCTGTTAACTCCCCTGGCCAGGTTCACAGCTGGGCCAGTGCCAATTCAATAGAGAGGGTAGGAGGAGGCAAATACAGAGCAGGATCATTCTGTAGCCTGCTGCAAAGAAGTCAGTAGGCTGAGGCAGTATGAACCTGTACCCTCAGCTGCACAAGGAAATGAGTTTTCCTTGTTACTTTGTGGTGTGATCTTCAATCTACTGAATTTTTTATCCAGTTTTACAAAAATTTATTAATGAGGTGGAATATAATAAATTCCTCATCAGGTGAGCTGTATGTATGGTAAAACACAACAGTTTCAGAGAAAATAAACTCTGGCTTTACCTTAACAGGACGATAGCCAAGTTCAGTGGCTTTGTGGATTCCTTCCATTACCTTGTGAAAGCCTAAAATACAAAAAGAAAGAAAAATAATTTTTCTTGTTTAAAACCAGAATGCAAAAGGAGCTTATTAAGTACAAGACAAAGAAATGACCCATAAAACTGATCTGATTCAGTAGACAGGGCTGTAAGTAGTAAGAGCTGCAAATAAATAGACTTCAATTATATATATACCCCAACCTCACAACCCCCAAAACCACCAGTGTTCCTGTACTCAGGTCACCAAGATCATTATTTAACTAGTATTTGAGTAATCAATAATACTTGTATTTTTTTTTTATCTTTGGATATCCATGTAGTATTAGCATATGATTCTCCACTTCCCCAGCTCTCCCCCTCAACTTTCCTTCTGTTATTTTGTTCTTAAAGGAAGCAGAAAGAATTTATGAACTACCTCCAGATGCAAAGAAGAAAGAATAATAAATTAATGTTTATTCTATAGTAATAGCTCATGTCTTTGCTGCAATGGCAGAATCTCACTGTTCTGAATCAGACAAACAATACTGCTAAGTGAATTTTAAAAGGATTTTTATAAAGTGGAGTGGGTTTGGGAACAAACAAAAGCCCCTTGATTCCCTGTTCAACTCTGGCTACAGATGTAATTGGCTTCCCAAAGCTACTGATTACCCATTAGTCTGAAGATCACAGGCAGCACTTACAGGATCATCGTTTTATGACTAAACATGGGAAATTAGTGAGCAAAACATGGCAGGGATTAGAGCATTCAGAAAAGCAATTCAGTTGGCCTCTGATCCTCAAAAACAAATGAAAGAGATCTAAAAACTACAGTGACATCAAGGAGTGAAGTGTCCAGCTTCATCCTGCTGTTTGGTGGCCTACACCTTTCAGCTTCTCTCAGACACAAAAAATATATTTGACTCAGGGCAAGTATCTTTGCCCCTACATTTACCTCTTAAAGTTGAAAGAAAAATAAAGCAACAATGCAGTTTTGAAATTCCAAAGTCCTTTAGGAGAGCCTCTTAATTACCTCATTCAAACCACCCCTTCTGTCAACTTTGTTTAAAGTAAGACCTTTCACAAAGTTATCATTTTAGACTTGACATATTATTCCTTCCCTGCCACACTCACCAAGTGGTGGAGAACAAAGCTGAACAGCAGCAAGAACAAGACAGAAAACTACCGAGCTCTGGGTGCATAGTGGGTGTGCTGAGCTATCAGCACCATGTTTGTGAATGTCTCTTCTACCCTGTCATGTTCTAAACTAAGTTCTGTTCCCATTCTGCACATGAAACTCAGGTATGAGAGACCAGACACCACATGAGACTAGGCTTCTTCTTCCAAAGCTGCAGTCTTCAACAGCAAAATACTTAACACATGCTAGTAAAAGGGCAAAATGTTCCAGAAGATTGTGTTGACCATCCCTGTGCTGTTCCTAGTCATATATTTTTCTGCATAGGTCCATTATCCACCTTTCCCTATCTACTGGAAATTCAGATGCTCTAGTGAAGAGATCATACCTTCATTAGTCTGTAGGTATTTAACTGAAATAAGCAATAACGGAACAGTATTCTGTGCATACTTAATACTGGATGAGTTTAAAGTCAGAAAAAAAAAGGAAGAGAGACAAAAATTTCACTTAACTGCTCTCTAGCTGGTAAAGACATTATAAAGCGTGGACACAGAAAAGCAGAAGATATAATTGTTTTATAAGCCAGTCCTAATGCTAGTCCTGGCTGCAAGAACAGCAGTGAAGAATACAGAGAAGACAGTGAAATAACTCTTGCAAGAAAGTGTTTGAAGTTATGACTTGTCACCCTTCTCAATCATCACCTACTTGTGCATGTGCCCAGGAAGTTTCCAGCCCCTGTGACAGATCTCATTCCAATTAAGCAAGTTTGCAGGCAGAATGTAGCAACAGACATAATGATACACTGTGTAAGCACAATCCAGAGCCACGAATGGGATCAAAAATCTCTGCAACTGCTCAGAAAATCTTACGTGTAACCTCAGGATTGCAGAAAGGTGAAACTGAACATAACTAAAAAGGCCAGGAAGCAACCACTGGCAAGCAACAGATCAAAAACTCTACATGTTTTAAAACTCTCATGCTTGGGCTCAGCTCACTGTAATCCTGTTCAATACCTCTACATCTTGCAATACATCTAACTCAATGTCCTTCCCAGGTCTGCCTCTTACCTACTGCCATGGCTGCACATGAGCATGGTTTAGAAAAACTCTCAAAACTCTCTACAAGCAAACAAAAAATTTAGCTTTTCTGAATAGCAACAACTATGAATTTATTTCCACTCAAATATTTTTGGGGCAGGGTGATTATTTAAAACAAAAAGGGGAGGGGTGATTATTAAAACAAAAATTTGTTACAGTAAAAATAAAAAATCCATTACTGCATTTCATATTTTCATGTTAATGCTTTCTGTTTTTTTTCTCTATGAAAAGCTGTTGGTTCACTTGTATTGCCATGCTTATTGAAACATCCCTTCTGAATCAAAGTCTTTGTGTGGCAATGGAACAAAAAAAAGAATAAAATCAAAACATTTCAAAACATTAGAGCAGAAATGAATACTAGATGTCATTGTGTTGGGAAACATTGTCAAGTCACAGAAGTTTGTAAAGCTTTTTTCGGTATTTGAAAATTACAACCTTTCTCCTCTTCCACCCATTGAAACATTTCAATATTTTCATCATATTAGATTTCTTCTGAAATCAGAACTGTAGCCAACTTTGAAGGACAGAGAACCATAGACCCGTCCAGAACAATCCTCTGTGCGACAACACCTCCCACCATTTAATCCTTAAAGCAAGAAAGACTTCAGGCCAACGTGTAAGGATACAATTACAGTACAAAATGATCTCATTTTCCTTGTACTGAATAAAAAAAGAAGGCACAGTCCATGAAACATGTTAGACTGGCTACCTTCAAGCAAGCACTTTTCATTTGTTTATTCCTTAGAACGTGGTAGATGGGAAGAAGTAGAAACATTATGGTCCTCTAATGTGCTTTCAGACATTAGTGAAATCTCTGGTGATCTCAAGTCATTTCCTCTATCTCAACTATTTGGAAGTAAGAGCAGATGTAATGCAGGGCACTTGCACCAAAGATACATATTTTCAGTGTCTTCTTAAAAGCCTAGAATGACTTTCCAGTGGAGCAGAAGAATTAATTCCAATTTTCTTGAGCTCCTGATAAGCTCCATAATCAGATGACACCTTTACTTTCCAGGGAAGTTACCAGCCTGTAGGAGTCCAAGACCAGGAATCCCTTTCACCTTAATAGAGCTATATCTTGTTACCTCTGGAACTGCCACAGGAGACAGGGTAGTACATTAGGACAGGCACTTTATTCTCTGCTCATTCCATAACTGGAAATTTCCTATTAAATAAAACCCCTCAACAATAATAATAATAATAAAAGAGTATTTTTACATCATTTCAGCCCTTAACCCTAACAAAAGAAAACAGCCCCATAATTTAGTGTTACTATTTTTACCTGATCTCCACTTAAAAAAAAAAAAGTATGATTCAGAAACTTTATTTTCCTCTTTAAAAGTAATAGAACTTTTCCTGTTCATTCTCTATGCTGTTCAGTTGAGCAATTTCTCTCTTTGTTGTTAAAGATCCTTTTTATTTAAAGGGAAAGAGGGGAAGAGAACACTTACACAAATAAAAATTACCCACATCTCCTAATATTTTTTAGTTTACTTTATAAGCAGCACATTCCTAACAGCTTTCAATCAGATATGAAGAGCTGTGGCCTTATAATTCAAGAGCTGGAGGCTCAGGTTTGCCCCTTCAGTAGCAAAAGAAGGGTTTGTTTCTAATGAATGTCACAAACTAGGTAATATTCAAATGCACAGAGCAGAAGGAAAGAGCATAGTCAACACCTGCTTGTGATTAGATACTCCCAGATACCACTCTGGGAGCCAATTCTGCCTTGAAACAACCAGATTAATGCCATAGCTTATGCTGGAAGGGTAATGCTCCAGTCAGATTTACGACAGGAACAGGTTTCTGCATCATGATATAGAAACCTGAAGTAGTGCTCCCATAGAGAGCCTTTCTGCACCTGTCAGCAGAACTTTGATTTGATAGCAGTGATTCAAATGCTGACATTACTTCTCATAGCATTCCGTATTTTCCACATCCCTACATCTATCTTAGGCTGTTGCACCATCTGGTGGCTACTTAGAGGTTTTGTCGGAATTAGTTCACAGACCACCGAAGTTACATTACTGGACCGAAAGAGAATAACACAAGATCCTACCAGTTTTAGTTTGGAAATAAGCCCAACCATGAAGCTGAACTCCAAGACAAGCTTTAAGATTCATTTAAGAAAGGATCTCTAAGACTGGGCAAATCCAAGCATTTTTGGAACTTCGTGTGGAATTCCTCGCTCAGTTGGAGAGAAGTTACAAAGCTAGCAGCCCTCCTCAAATTACCTCAGGCATGGTTTATGTTTATCCCTATTAAAAAGTAGTGGAGATAGGGAACATAACTAACCACAAGTGAGACTACTGCTAGCATACCCAAATATAACTTCCAGAACAGGCCACTACTCATGACAAGTTCAGTTCTTAGTTCCCAGCTGCTATAAGAGGAACATCTGGTTTTGTGAACATAGAATCATAGAATCAGATGGGTTGGAAAGGACCTCTGAGATCATCAAGTCCAACCCTTGATCCAATATCACCATGGTTACTATACCATGGCACTAAGTGCCACATCCAGTCTCCTGGGATGGAGAATCCACCACTTCCCTGGGCAGCCCAAAAAACAGAAGTGGCAAGATCAAGTTCAGATTTTGCGTCTGTCTCTCTGACAGTAATAAAGAAGGGCAGCACACAAGACCAACACAAGATTTGGAGAGTCCTCTTGAGATCTGTGACTAACCAGTCATAGTGCCAGCTACTATTGGCAGCTGCAGTCAGTCTCACTGACTCTGCTGAGTTGAGCACCTTCTACTCCACCAGGTACAACAAAGGGATTCTACCTGCCTAAACATTGTAGAAAGAAGGAAATAGAGTCACTATTGAGTAAGATACTATAGACTAGCTTTCCTAGCCCCAGAAGGAGAGCAATTCACTCCCCTCCTGATGTAACTGAGTGTGGAAGATACACAAAACAACTCACAACATTCTTGCAGGTATTAACACAGTTGCCTTAGAAGACAAGTTTGTACCTTTCCTTCGGACAATGAACTCAAATTTAGCTGGAACCAAAGTATCCAGGCTAATATTAATGGCATTCAGTCCTGCCTCCTTCAGTCGGGGCAGAAGTCTGCTTAAGTTGATCCCATTGGTTGTGACAGCAATGGTTTTCAGCCCTTCTAGCTTGTACAGCTGACCTACGAAATAAAAAGTAAAATAAACACTTTAAAAGAAGTAATTCAACTGTAAGTTACACCAAAACCCTGAAAGATTTGCAAAACAAAGAAAAAGGTATCACTCAGGGTGTGAGGAAAACATGGACACTTCGGTGTTTCAGCCTCCTTCCAGTTGTATTTGTTGAAGACAACCATTTCCACACAAATCCATTTCAAAATGTATGAGAGAGCAGTTTATTGCACATGAAACAGGTGATAAAGTTCTGTTTTATCAAAATGCACACTAATTTCGTTCTCCATTTCTTAAATAGTTACTTTATTTTTGAAGTAAGGCCTTTGATTTTATGTACCTTCTTTTCCTTGTCTTGCTTTGCAAACTGAATTTTATGTTCTGCAATGATAATAAGCAGCAAGCCATCCCTTTCACACCGGACACCAGAACTAGCTGTGTTTATTTAGTAACGTTTATTCTACAATGCTTTACCAAAAACCAGTTCTAACCCAGAGATAGCTGCCAGCTGTAGTGACTTTAAACTTCTGAAAGAAATACCACATAAGTCCTAGTGAAACAGAAAAAGGTCAACATATTAGACTATTACAGAGCATCCAAGGCAAAAACATCCAAGGGACAAAACACTTGCACTTGACAGCTGAAATATTTCCATTACCCACAGAGGTAAGCCCAGCCAACTGGAGGGCACTTACGCAAGATACTAAAAAATGGCTAACAAAAGAAAACAGCATAAGAAACAGTTAATATCATGAGACTAAGATTTAGAAGATAGCTGCCTTCTCATAAGCCAAATGCAGAAATCCTTGGCACACCAGATCTCCAGAGGGCAGGCTTTCAAACCTCCAGTTATCAGAACAATAACAAATAGGAAAAAAATCCTCAAAAACAACTTGCAGAAGCAGAGCCACAGCAAAGTCACTTTTTCCTCCCTCCCTCTCTCATAGCCTCCACCCTAATTATTTAATAAATATTTGAAGAATCCTTACTCTTGAGGCAGCTGCAATTACAGCACAAATACTTCATAGTTCCTTCTTCCCTCACTATTTCAATTCTATTTGTTCATGTTGATAAGGGCTTTACTTCTGCTTTAACTCATTTCCCTGCTATTCTCAAAATATTCACCCTAAGCTTGGCCCAGAATTCTGGAATGGGACAAGCCAGGTCAAAGCAAAAATGCTAAAGCTTAAATCAGCAGCAGCATTTTGCAACATGATTAAGAGCTCCATAAAGACATCTGCAAACTGAAGTTATAAGCAAAAGAGCAATCTTTACCAAGAAATATTTTTTTTCTGGCATTCACCTCTCCAAATCCTCCCAAATGACCAAAAATAACAGCTTCCTAGAGGATAAGTCCTACTGGCTCAATTTTGTCAAAGATTAGCCACTAGCTACCCCTAGTAGCCTAGTCTTCATGAGAGCATAGTTATACATGCTCTAACTATACATAGTTATACAGCCAGAGGATAGTGCAGGAACATCACTACTTTTGTTATAGCCTCAGAATGCACAGAGTGCTCAGCCTCAGAACAACAGAGAAAAAAGGGCCAGTACCATACAGGTTTCATTGCTAGAAATGTAAAATGCATACAGGTATTGAATAAAACTAACATCATGCTGCAGCCTAAATGCAAAAATTAAAGAGAGTAGCACCAGCTGTCATCCACAAATCTTTTTCCTCCTCAGAGAAGACAAGATACAGTTAGTACACTTTACCAAGTGTATCATTCACAGTGTCTTGGTATCTTGGCTTGGTGACCCCTAAATTCAAAAGGGATTAAAGAGACTTCATAACTTTGTAACTCTCCTTGTACCTGTATTAAATCTGTTTGCTGGCCTTTGGTCACAGCTTTAGCTCCAATCAGCACAAGCAAAAGCAACTGATATAAACTACGAAGTAGAAAAGGAAAGAGAACAAGTTGCCATAATATCATAGCATGAAACTACAAGATTGTATGTCATGCTCAAGCCATAAAATAAACCCTTTACATTTACTTCTCCATTTAGGATCAGGAGCATCTTCTTAAATAGACAAGTTTTTTACATACTCTCCTCCTCCTTAATTGCACTTTTGTTTGAGTCCCAAAAAGGTATGTGTATCTCTTAATACATGAACTAAAAAGTCTATGCTATACCACTTCACTCTTGAAATGTGTATGTTGCTATAAAAAGTCATCCAATCAACCCCCCTCCACCCCAATGAAAATTATTTTTTTCAATGGAGATGTGTACTTTTCAGACTATTAATAATAACTGCCATCACACAGTTTATAGCCAGTGCTTATTTATACTTTTGAGTATCCCAAAAGAGATGGATTCTATGTTCTACTATCAGCTGCTTCAGGAAAGTCTCAAACATACATTTTCAGCAGTCCCTGGGACACAATTTAGCTTTCAGCAAGTGTTAGTTGTGGACTCATAGTTGATATATGTGCATGTATTAAAAGATTTTAAATAATCTAAAGAACTGTAGCAGGTTGCTGAATAACTTGGTCTCTTACAGTAGCTTCAATCACATTTGTTCATTGGAACAACAAAAAACCTTGAATTTGAGTATTGGAAAAATTTAGTAATAGTAACCCAACATTAATATTTTTGAGCTTTACTGATATTTCACAGACCATTTATGGTTGAGAGAAAGGTTTGCTGAAAACAAACCTAACTTAAATCTCAACCCCATTCAGCACCTGAGATATTGTAGACATATCTTCTATAAACCATCTAGAAAATAAGATTATCTCTATCCCAGACCAAAGCAGTACCGTGTGCTAAGATGGCTTCAGTAAAGGTGGTCTACTCAAATTCTGCAGAAGACATTTTTGGGCTGTTTTTTCCTTCAATGACTTTTCCTATACTTGTTACATTGATCTATTTAGTTCTGGGACTTTTATCTGGATCCCAAACTTGGGCACCATAGAGTAACACCAAAGTCTGAGAAGTCAGAAAGTGTTTATAGACTTAATCTGCCAACTTTCAATAAGTCTTAAAGAAACCAGCCAGGTTCATACAAACCCATGACAGAATGAACTAATGCAATGGGACAGTCATCATAACATACATTACCTTCACCCCGAAACCACTATTCTTTTGTCATCTATTAAAATGATCACCATGAATCTGTCAAAGTTCAGCTGAGAACCAGAACAGAGGCAGAATAATGAAAACTCATTGGTTCAAAAAGATCCATCTCCCTCTTTTGGGCACAGAAATAAACCTTTGAGAGTTCTATCATTAGAGTAAAACAAAACAAAAGATTTCTATCCTTCCAATTCCAATACTTCAGAATTACAGCAATGCAATAATTATTTTGCAGTGACCTGACTACTCCATTTAGATCATCAACATCAGAGTACGTGTGTTGAGTATAAAAAATCACTAGCTACCACTGATAAAAAGGGGCATATAGTAGGAAAGAAAGTTCTACACTGAGCTGATGACATTGTTGATTTCAACTCATTTTCATGCCAATACTATATGCTGAACTGTAAAGCTTTATTATATTTTAAATTGCAACCTATTTTATAAATCTGTCTCCCTTTATAGGAGCAAATAATTATATCTATTATCATTAGAAATGGGGAATGTCTTCTTGAAAGAAACACGTCTCTTGAAGGGCACATAGCTCTCAATACTAAATAAGAAATAACCTATCATGTGTGGGCAAAGTGTCTTAGACAATGATATTCCAGAGTTGCAAAAATATTTAGTGCAGTTCCATGACCCCTCACAACCAAGGTCTCACTCCAGCCATACCTTTTCCAACAGGTCAATTCTACACACTGCATACAAAGACCATAACGGTGTTCCAAATCCTGAACAAAATAGAACAGAGGCAGAGACTAACTGTTTTCTGCATCAAAACTCACTGTATTGCTAGGCAATTTCTCTTCTTTCAACACCTTCATCTTCCATATTAACCCTCTCTTCAGTACTTATAAGAGTATACCTGCAGAAACAGATTAGTTCAGTTGTCTACAATACACCAAAGTGCAGCCACCCACATAGCCTTAATCTAAAACATCTAATCATCTTAATTCAACATATGAAGCTATTCTAATTTTATTAACATATGAGACTCTGGAAAGAGTAAAAAAGGATGTGGTTCAAGAAAAAAACCAGGCACGGTCAGTCAACACAATACCAATCAAAGCAGACAGACTTTTAAACATTACCCAGTAATTTAGTTTTCATTGAAGTGATAATCTTCATCAATAGCTGTAAAAACATAGGCATTTCCACTATTCCTTATCAAACACAGATAAGTAAAACCTGTTATCAAGGTAAAAAAACCAAACGCACAAAAACCAACCCACATTAGAATCAAAAGGACAGCTTGTTTCGTTTGTAAGAACATCTCAGTTGTTCCTCCCCAGTAATGATCTGGTCACATCAATTCTTGATTTTTTACCCTAAGGCTGCATTATTGCAAGCTACTCTAATGTATGTTGAATATGAAGACAATGCTAATTTCAGCGGTTGCAATATAAACAGAGAGAAATTCCATTCAAGCAGCAAAGCAGAACTGGAAGTTTTCTGAAAGGAACTATCTTGCATTGTTGGGAAAAAGCAACATCATTAAATAGTTGTTCTTCAATTTACTGGACTTAGTAGATAGCTATAAGTGTAATTCTTGGATCAATATGCAGCAAGTCACTCTGTATTGATTTGGAACTCACCCACAATATCAACCACATCAGGACGGATGAGTGGCTCTCCACCTGTCAGGCGGATCTTCTCTACACCTTCTTTCACAAACAGTCTGGCTAGGGTGATTATCTCCTGAGCAGTTAGTAGCTCTGATTTAGGAGTCAGCTTAACACCTTCCTCGGGCATACAGTACTGACCTGAAACAAAGATTACAGAAATATATGAGGGAAAAAAATAACCAGCAACAACTAATCTAACATTGATGGGCAAAAAATGTACCAAGTGCAGCTGTCTTTAATGGATGTCAAATGACTCCAATTTTGCAAAACTTTAAAAGCAATCTTCTAACACTTTCCTGGTTTCCTTCAGAAGAAAACCCAAGACTCATTTGATGTGTCTCAAAACTACAGTGGATCCACTTTGAAGGAAAAGCTGATCTTATTTCTATCTAACCTGTATTCAAACACAGACACCTAATTCAACTGGCAAGCACTGGGACACTGCCACAAACTTTGCAGACACAATTGTAGGAATGCCCTAGGTATGAGCTCTCCCACTTACCACACACCTGAGGTATAGCAAACAAGCATCATTATCTCAGCCACACCAAGTCTGACAAAAGACCTATCACTTCCACTTGTCTTTGGAAGATCCTTAGGCTTGCTCCTGGCTCTTCATCCCACCAGCAGTTCAGGCCCAAATTACTCTATCTGTCCTTTACTATTACTTTGTGAAGACAAGAAACAGCACAAGGCCAACACAACAATAACCACACCCTAACTCAAGTCTTGGCCTTTGCACAATATGGGCATAAGAGCTTTGTTCATGGAACCCAGCAGACACTTACACCTGAGGTTGCATTTCTCGGTCAAAGAAATGCGCAAGTAATTGTGCTGACGCCCAAAGCTGTCTGTCAAAAAAGGAGATACGGGGGCAGCATGTTCCAGTAGAAAGCCTCCTCTTCCGGAGCTTTGCAACTCCTGTAATGAAAACAAGCAAGGGTTAAATATTTGAATAGTCACCCAGTCAACTTGCTGTATAAATATTAACTTTGAACTGAACTGATAATTATTATTTCATTTTTCCCCCACAGGGACAGCTGCACAAGAAAAACCCGTGACTTGTCTTTATGATCAAAACTGGGCATTTATTGATTAATTTTCACCCTACTTGATGCCATGGAAATGTTCTACAATCTTCCTTGCGCATTTTAAGGTACAGCCTCTTTGCTACAGGTGCTTCAGGCTTTTTGTGCATAATAGGAGGTTGTTCGGTTTTTCGGTTGCCTGTCTCTTTACTTTCCAGAATCAATGATCCAGGACCACCCTATCTCACTACAACCCCTGGGATAAATGAAATCACGTAAGAGGGGTCCTCCCTTGCACTTCAGCCCAACAGAACTAGAAGTCAATGAAACACTGCATTTCTTCTTGTGTTCCTACCAACTTTCATATGCAAGACATAACATCAGTTATAGCAAAACTGAATTATTGCTGTGAACAATTATGTTTCATGATGTCTTGTTTCCAACAAGGTCTTCCTGTCTAAACCCATATAAAAGAGTACTTCCAAAAAGCTTGTCTCTGTTAAAAGATGATAAATAATACAGGACATGGTGAAACTGGAAAAGAAACATACGATTCTGAACACCTATTCAACCTGCATAAAAGAATTCAGAATTTTAATAACGTCTTAATTGTCATGAAGTGAATAGTAAAAGTGATTTCTATTTACAATCTTGGGGTTTTTTTAAAGAGCAATGTAATATATTCTAGAGCAACACAATTTTTAGGAAGTATGAATATTTGCCTTCTAGAATGAGGGCACGGGAAGGATGTGGACCTGCTGGAGCGAGACCAGATGAAACCACAAAGGTGTTCACTGGGCTGAAGCACCTCTCCTACGAAAACAAGCTGAGAGAGATGGGTTTTTTCAGCCTGGGGAATAGAAGGCTCTGGGGAGACCTTATAACAACCTCCAGTATCTAAACAGGGCTACAAGAAAGCTGAGAGGGACTTTTTACAAGGGGGTGGAGTGATAGGACACAGGGGAATGGCTTTAAACTGAAAGAGAGTAGATAGAGACTCAGATATCAGGAAGAAATTCTTTACTGTGAGGATGGTGAGGCACTGGAACAGAGTTTCCCAGAGAAGCTGTGGATGCCTCATCCCTGGAAGTGCTGGATGGACTTTGAGAAAACTGTTGTGGTAGAAGGTGTCCCTGCCCGTGGCAAGGTGTTCCAACTGGATGATCTTTAATGTCCCTTCCAACCCAAACCATTCTGTGACTCTATGATCACGTTAGGTATCAAAATAAATATCCTAAATTAGTAGCTGCAAACAAATACAGTTTATACCACATAACTTAAAAACATCAGTACGTACCATCAATGACAGAAGACTGTTGGTTATAGCAAGGTCTAAACAGAGGGAGTCCCATTGCTTTCAGCCCATGAATTTCAAACTACCGTGTTATATCTATGTTTTCCTACAGCTGTAAAGCACAGCTAAAACCACTCTGCTACTTTTGGAAAACATTTTGATACCCTACGTAAAACACACTAACTGAACCAACTCTTATCACAATACTGCAGAAAAGCAAAAGTTTACCCTCCTACTTTTATCAGCTTGGTTCAGGCACTACATACAAACATCTACAAACAACATAATTCAATCCCTGCCAAGTCTTTTTATCTACTACATAACAGTTAAATTAACATTTTATAGGAGACAAATTTAATAACTCATGATAGAGGCCAGCTGCCTAACATCACAAAACAAAATGGAGAACACAAAGTAATTAATGGAACCACCTTCACTGGGTCCTTGTTAGTTAACCACACACAGACATCTAATAGTCAGCCAAGAAAACTACAAGAAAGCTGAACAACTCCTGAACATACAGTGAATTTTATCTCCAGTGAAAAAGCACATAAAACTCCATTTCTGTATACACGGTGTTCACAAAGCGTGTGTGTGTGGGAATCAGCTGCAGAATTGTGCCTCAAGACAAAATAATACTAACTTGTCTTGATAGGCTGCAGCAGGCAAAGGATTAAATAAAGTTTTGAGATAAACTTAAGATGTAGAATGAGGAAGCAGACAAATGGGCATTTAAACTGCTTAACTAAGCAAAAGTCATGACTTACATCTACTGAAAAACAGACCTGTGAAATCCCCAGACCTACTAAAATCAGCATGTATGGGACAATGCCAAGAGACTGGCAGAAACACACAGGGCTGGAGCATCAGCTCCCTGGCTCCAGTCATTACTAGTAACTATAGGAGTTAACCCTGCACAGTACTGCGACACAGCCTTTGGAAGAAGTCTAGAAAAGGTCAACTAAAATAAATCCAGGCATGCTTCCTCAAAACATTTTATTCTGAAAACATTTTTAAGAAAGATTTGTGGTGGGTGGAAGACAGAGAGACCCTCAGTGACCAAATCAGCCAGACAGCAAAGGTTGTCTGGGGAGAGACCCAACTTCAGCCATCAGCAGTTGCAGCAATTTTGTTTCCAGTTGTGCTAACACTACAGGAGCAGTCATTCTTGGCAGCACATTTTTTTCACTAACTTTTAAACAATCCACTACAATTCTTGATGCAAACAGCTTTGATGTAAAATAAGATTTCTAAAAACATCCATGGCAGTGGGGGCAGCTAGAGAAGATAAAGGAGATAAAAAGTGGCTATTTCAAACCCCAGAAAGCATCTGTTTACCCCTGCTAAAACTGCAGAAACAGTTTCCGTGCAATGGCTTTTCTGCCAGAAGAATGCAGTCCCTTTCAGTTTCAGTTTCAGAAGCAGTGGTCTCAGCAGCACAGCGGTATGGTGCACAAGGCCAGCACTCCCCAGACCTGGCTTTCCCTCCCAGCACCACCAAAGCTGTCAGTGGCAACACCTCTGCAGCCACATGCTGTTTGGCCTTCCCCTGTGTTCTTTCATCTCTTCCTTCTTCAGCAAGCCAAAAATTCCCAAGTTGAAAATCCCTTGCTTTGAGAGAAATGCTGGCTCTCTTGCACTAATTGTGAGGGTTTCTCAGAATACAAGCAGGGTTAATTCAAAGAAACCATGTAAATATCTAGACTTCATTTCTTCTTCTTCCCCAGTTTGAAAACTCACCCCTGAACAGATTAAATCTAAATATATTTTAAATCTGCCAAACTCAGAAAAACCTCAACACGAAAGTATTTTTTCTCTTGAAAACTGGGCTGTTTTCTAGCCTGGTTGGATTTCTGACATTCTCCTTCCTATTATTTTGGAAAGGTGTTCACATTTGAGAGGGAAAGCACTAGCATGCTTATTAAGATTATCTGAGTCCTTTTTGTGGGAGCTCTCCACTCCCGTTTCTTTCTCAATAACTCTTGTTTGCATCTTTTTCAGGATCAGGCTTCCTTACACACTTCACCTGAAGACAGATTAGTATGAACCTCCTGTCTCCTGGTTTCAGAGTGTGCATTACAGGTAGAGAAAGAAGTGAAAAGTTGTCCTTCCTGACAGAAAGGTGGCAAGAGAGGAAGATCTTAATGCTTGTATATAATGGAAGCCAAAACTGCATACTTGCAAGGACACTAAGACGCTTAAAACAATTTTCTGTTCTCAGAAGGAGCCACCACTGGAGTGGGACGCAGGAGACTGTTCTGTTCCTGGTCTGCCATCCACCTGCATGGCTGTTGCAGGCAAGGAAATAACAAGAATAACACTGCCCTTCAATAATTACTCCAAAGTGAATTGTTAAGAAGCAGCATTAGAAGAACAGGCAAGCAAGAGGCAGTTGGTGTCAATAAACTTTAAAGTTTCTATTGGAAGTAACTAGCTTTTGCTCTCTGCTGCAAAGTAGTGGGTTTTAGAATGGGGAAAAGAAAAATGTTTTCCAAAGCTACTAGAACTTCTTTCCATCAACTTCTTGTTGTGTACAGAGATGGGCTTGTCTGGGAGGAAAGAATGACTGGAGATGGAACTTTTAAGTTGTTATTTCAGTGTCTGTCCAGTTTGAAGTCAGCACAGAGGAATTAGGAGACACCCATTAGGAATTCAGTAGCACCAGCTTGAGCTCCAGCACAGGCAGATCCTGAATTACCAAAACTGCACCCAGCATTGACTCATATTTTTATCTATACCACAGGAAAGGCCAAATGTCATAGACCATAAACTCAGCTGCCTTCCTGTGAACTCAGGACAAGGACAAACATTCTCTCAGGTTGTTGTGTAAGTATGATTTTCTGAAGGGGAAGAACAGGTTGAGGTTGAACCTAATTGCTTGCAGCCTGTGTGAGAACTATTGGAGCAGGAAGAAAGCAAAAGCTTCCTGCTACAGTTCTCAGGCTACAGGGAAATGGTTATTCAGGTCCCTGAAATAGGAAAAGGTGGATAGGTATTGGTATTTTAACATATCAGTGCCCAACCACATAACTTTTTCACTCAAAAGGGATGCCTATAACCCACAGGTCTCTACTCCCCTCTCTCTATAGTCAACAGGAGAGACACTTCTGCACATGGAACAGTATGACCTGTCACACAGAGTGCTTTATCTGATCCGTGAAAAAACCAGGTTCTCTCTCTGGGCTGTCAATCACATATTCTATACTAGTACTGAAAGAATGAGAGCTTAGATGACTGCACCTAGCAGCTATATTTTGACAAGCTGTCAACCCTTCAGACCTGCCAATCCACCTGTGATTTCCAGAACTCTTCTAATAATGCAGCAAAATTGGAAGCTGTCACCAGAGGTATCAATAACCACCAGGAACTCCACAAACTGACAGATACTAGAAAGGTTCAGCTAAACACAAGGGGGCAGAGAACAGAACTCTTATCTATTAATCAAGCTGAAGTTCAAGTACCATCCGTGTTCTACTCTTCCACCTTCACCTCATCCCCAGTAATACTTGTGCACTACGAAACACTAATGCTTGCAAACACTTCTGCAGAGGCCTCAGGGGCTACCACAACCTTCATACTGATGCCACTGTCAGTGCTGCCCCAGGCACCTGCTGGCTCTTTCAGTTCCTGCAATCCTGCTGGGTCTGTGCACCAGTGCTGCTGCCTCAGTGTAGCACCTAAAGCTGCTGCAGCACCATCATGGACAGAACTCAGCTAAAGCTCCTCTATTTCATGCCTCACCTTTAGCATCTCAGTCTGCAGGGAAGCAGTGACATAATGTCCTTGGTTCAACACGAAAATAAGACAACCGCAGAAGCTGAAATGGGTCTAAGTAGGCCAAGTGCCAGAATGAGGTCTAAGCTGAGAATTCCAAGACAAATGTTTGTCTAAGGGCTCAGCAGCTGCTGCCCAACAGCTGACCCCAAACAGCATGCCACAGCTGTGGGTACTGGCACAGCGAGCACTGCCCAGGGACTGCGCAAAATGGAGCGTCAGCACACAGAGAGCTTCAGTCATGACTGGAAGACAATAAGGGCCACATGAGGACTTTCTGGGCAAGCTGGGCTTCCCATTCATCCTGGCGGTGAAGGTTTCATTGTGGCCACAAAAAAATTCAGGTAGTTGTGTTTGGATTACAGGAGGTACATGAGCAGATGGAGAAAACAGAAGTGAAACTTTGTATCAAGACCTTTACTGGACATGATACATCTGGAGCAGGAATTTTTAAATAATATGCTAATTTCCTTAGTGTCATTGCTCCCAAGCCTCACTATCTTAAGAGTCCTCTCATCTTCCTCCTTTGTTTCAAAAAGCTGGAATTTTTGCAAGTAAACTTCCAGCTTACAATAAAATAAAAAATAAGAAAATAAATACAAATTACTTTTTCTAGCATACTGGAAAATACAGTTTTGTAGTAGAAATAGGTCATCCTACATACTTATTTTAATTAAAAAATATAATTTGGACATATATCATCAGGCATACAAGATAACAGGGTGGCATCCAACTTTCTTTGTTAATTGCGAATTAGTAAAAACAAAAAAAAACCAACCAAACCACGCCTGCACACAACCAAACAACTGTGAAATTGCTGCTTTCAGAGCACCTGTTGCTACCTGCCCTTTTCTAGTCTTAGAAAATGGAACTCCACACTGTGCACACCTGAGACTGACAACTGTATCTTAAATACTAAGATACAAACAAATTGTTTACCACACAATACCAGTACAGCAACTGTACCGACCCCACTGTTTGGAACCTAAACTAAAGACTCGCAATGGATGGCCTTGGGCACAGCCTTTCAGCCATCTCCTGAAGCTCCTGAGTTACAGGGTTCTTCCTTCCACAGTTGGAATGACCATTTTAAAAGGGGCTCTTCTCCCCTTTGCACCCACCCCACCTCCGAAATCTCATGAAACTAAACAGAACCTAAGAATACTTTCAGCTCTAACACAGAAGACAGTCAAGCAGTATTCACATTTATTTTGAATGTTTGATCATCTTGTCATTTGAAAGCATGTTTCGCTGTACCCTATGGCTGTAATGCCAATTGCTCCTCTCTACAGATGAATTCCAGGAGAGACTGAGAACAGAAAGGAGCAATAAGTATATTATCACTGTACAGTTGCTAAGTTTTCAGTGCCTTTGTTTTTGCATTAGCTTGCTTCTCAGACCCTGCAGGGTATGAGCCACTAGTGCCCTGGCACACCTCTCACAGTCAAAACGCCACAAACACATATCACCCATCCTGTTCTTCCAGCCACTGTGGCTTTTGTCCCCTAAGGGAATAGGCCTTTCAGAGATGGATAGTGTAACCAAGCTCTCTCAAGAATATTCCTAAATGTTTGTAAGAGCTACCGGATCTATAGAAAGTAGTGAAAAGTATTTCTGATCAGAATTTATAAAAATGTTCATGGTTTAGGAAGAACAAAGCAAACAACCAAATTCAATAACCTTTCCAGATTTCTGACTCAAGTAAGCATTCAATACAGCAACGCATGAATACATTTGGCTTCCTGTAAATAAGTAAGTGGCAGTGAATGAATTCAATTCTGGTGACAGAGAGTCTGTCACTAGTAGCTTTAGCTTATTTTCTGCTTGTTAAAGCCATCCATGCAATCACAAGTAACTCAATAAATCATGTCCCAGCTGGGTTTTCGCTGCGCGCCATGCCCTATTTCTGCTCGACAGTCACAGAACCTTTGCCTTTGCGTGCAGCTTTTTCTCCTGCATTTGGACACCAAGAGACCGAATCCACCTGGGGAACCGAGAGTTAAACTGGCAGGAAGGAGCTGTATCTGGGCAACACCTGTGTTGATTTCGCGCCAGGAGCGGAACAAACAGGTCCAGTGCGAGCTCGTGTGACCGCGGGAGCACAACCACCGAAAGCTGCCAAACCACAGGGCTTTTGACCCGAGCTGATCAAACTCCGTTGTGTAATCTCTCCTTTGACTGGGCAGGAGCACAGAACCCGCTCGGTCCATGAGATTGGGTGTCCCCACGTACTTCCAAAGTGAGGGTGACATTTCAACAAAGGAAGGACGCAGAATTATGTATTACCACAGGTTTTGCTGACTCTTCCCTCCCCTCCTATACATAACCAGGTCATGTTCACCGCACAAGCCACCGGGCAGTCCGGGACACGTTGCAAAATTTTAGGGACAGGTTGCACTTCCATGGAAGGCGCGGGCACAGCTCGCCCGCGGCGCCCAAGACCCCCCGCTCACCCCGGCGGGCGCAGCCACGGTTACCACAAACTGCCCCACCATGAACTACGTCTTCTTAGGGACAAGGCACCGGCACGGGACGCCAAACTCCAAACGCGACCTGCGGCGGCACGGCATGGCACGGCTCGGCATGGCACGGCTCGGCTCCCACAAGCGCTCCCCGCCCGCCCGGCGGTATCCCGGCGGTATCCCGGCGGTATCCCGGCCCCAATCCCGCATTCCCGCCCCCCTCACCTGCGCGGCGGCCAAGGGAGCCCTGGCGCGCGCACCGGTGCTGCAGGCGCGGCGCGCGGCCGCCCCGCGCGCCCCCCGCGCGAGCCGCCCCCACGACACGGCGGCCGCCATGCGGCTCCTCGGCCCCGGCGCGCGGGGGTCCGCGGCGACAGCCCCGCGCCAGCCGTCACGCGGGGGAGGCGGGCACCGACAGCCCAATCAGAGCGGCGCCGGCGCCGCGCTGCACGCCGGGAGCTGTAGTCCCGGAGCTGTAGTCCCGGAGCTGTGGTCCGCCCTCGTCGCCCCCAGTCGCGCGCGGGGTCCTGCGGGTCCCGCGCCCACCGCCGTGTCCTCCCGGGGCGGCGGCCACGGGCAGGGCACGCAGTCACAGGGTGTGTTCTGCTGGAAGAGACCCGCAAGGACCACCGAGTCCAGCCCTTTAGCCCTTGCATAGGACCATCCCCAGGAGTCACACCATGCACCCGAGAGTGCCGTCCAAACGCTCCATGAGCTCTGACTGGCTTGGGGCTGTGACCACTTCCCTGGGGAGCCTGTTCCAGTGCCCAACCACCTCCCGGGTGAAGAACTGAAACTGTAAATCAGCAAATAAGTGACCCCTAAAACACAATTTGTGAGCATTAGCAGGCAGGCATTCCTCTGTTATCAGCATTGGGCACACGGGAGGACAACTCATCTAATCATGTGTGTGCCCTGTTCTCGGCTCAGCGTAGCTAATGTTTATTTGCAATTTTACATATTCAGTAAATGCCTAAAATATTCACTATTTCTCTTATAAACTTCATGCATATGTTAATTAGTTCTAAGGAGTTCTTCAGAAGTCCTTATTTGGTCAGTAGGGGGTCTTCTGGTGGTCTCTGGTGGTTATTTGGAGCTTGAACTTTACTTACACTTGTCCATTGAGTAGCTTATTTACAGTTGGTTATAAAGTGCCTTTGTTCAGCATCTCTTATCCAAAACCTGGATACTTATGTTATGACTACTTTAACTAAAGTATTCATAAACTTTCTTATTGCGCAACTACCTTAGCAGAAACTTACATTGTAAAGGCAGAAAGCAAATTGCTAAACTATAGAGAATTATTGGTCTTACTTTCACATTGTGAAGGCCAGTGCAAAATTACTAAACCATGGAGAATTATTGCTCTCGGAAAATTTTTCTAATATCCAACTTAAACCTCCCCTGCCACAACTTCAGACCATTCCCTCGAGCCCTATCGCTGGTCACCACAGAGAAGAGATCAGTGTCTGCCCCTCCTCTTCCCCTCATGAGGAAGTTGTAGACTGTGATGAGGTCTCCTCTCAGTCTCCTCTTCTCCAGGCTGAACAGAACAAGTGCCCTCAGCCGCTCCTCATACGGCTTTCCCTCAAGGCCCTTCACCATCTTCATGGCCCTCTTCTGGACACGAGCCCTGTGACCCTCAACAGCATGGGCAAAACCTGCACTGACAGCCTCTGCCATCTACCTTCTCCTGCCCCCATCTATGCTCTCCAAAAGCCAGGTGTAGAGCCAAAACCCTGACTACCAGTTGCCTTTGAGGGAAATGTGGACACTGAAGGACACACACATGGTGTACGTGTCCCGGCAAGGTCAGCCAGAGGATTGGGAAGGATGGATATCCTCAGCTGGGCAACACATCTGGTGGAAATGACAACTTCAATCCTGCCCCAGTCTCAAGTAAAATCTGTACAACCTTTATTGGAAGATAGGCACTGGAACTAAATAAGGCATATCTGATCCTGAGGGGCATAAGAAAGCAATATTTCAGTGTTTCAGCCTGATACACTTTCCCCTACACTAACAGTGTTTCAGACAAGGGACTCATGATGTAAAGTTTAGTATCTCACTGTCCACCTCCAGGTGAGGGTCTGCAGAGTGTGGTCACCTGTTGCCAAGATGGAGACACTTGTTCTGTACATGCTTTATATGTGAGAGGAAGGCTTGGATGGGATTGCAAAATTTTCCTGGGACTCCTTCCCTGAATCATGTCAGATATTCTTCCAAAAGTCAGGTGATTCCCTAAATGACTTTGTTTGCTCTTGGACTTGGAAATTTGCAGCTATTAAGAGTAAAATTCACAATTTTGTACACCATGCTGTTCTATGATCACTCATCCATTTTAAAAGAATTTTGTTTTCCATTACCGTATCACTGTGCCAGGGGTGTTTGCATTTGCAACTAGTGCTTGAAAACACATTAACAATTCTCTGCACAGTCTTAATCCTTTAGTGTTTGACCTGTGCATTACTTGTTGATGTTTGAGTAACTGGGTCTTACAATTGCTTGTGTCAGCTGTTATTTCCGGACATAGTTACATGTGCTGGTTCAGATTCAATTGTTTAGTCAGGTTATACTTTAATCTTTGCTCTTTTTGTAGCAAAACACTGCCTTCTGTCCAATTCAGTCTTAAGCATTTAGACATTAGACTTTATCCAGTCTTTACGCTGGATACAAACTAACAGGAAAACTTAAGGCAACATTGCTACTTCCTCCCTTCCTCCCCACCCCTCTCCTGCCAAAGCTGAAGCCATTTGAAAAGAAATAGACTCAGATTACTCATAATGTTGCCAAATCTCTATTCTGAAACCATGCCCACCAGTATGATGTCAAGGTAATATATACATAGACCAAAACAGCAGATAAAATACTGGTTTTAATTAAAATTTTTAAAAGATGCAGAAGCAAGCTTGTTGTTGACGTTTATAGCAGCTTTCTGAAGGCTCACTTCTCCCTGTAGAACTGGAATAACTGTAATTAAAGGATTTCCTGGATTTATTTGAAGAGCAAGTGGTAACGAGAGTTGAAATACCAAAAGCATTTTAGCTTCATATTAAATGTAGTAATTGTTCAATTCAGTGAGCTTTTCAGTTGCAGAAAAGGTTTAATTAGATGTGCAATGAATAAAGATGAAAATTTGTTACAAACTCAAAAAAAAAAAGAAAATTATTATTTGCTTCATCAGCATTAAAAAAAAATCTTCAGGATCAGTAACATTCTTCCACAGTAAATGTTCTTACCTACAGTGAAGAGTCTGGCTCTGCAGTTCTATTGTTATTTACTTTTCTTAAAGGCTATGTTAATCTTAACTTACATCTTTAGTCTAATTGAATATGGTGGGGCTAAGCATATCTGGAAATGTAAGAAATTAAATGTCTTTACATACCTGAAGCCTTTCTTCCAGTTTTATCAAATTGTACAAATATAGGCATGTTTCATTAAAACAGCATAACATCAGCTTTTACACCTCCAGAGGTACACCTCTTACTCTCAGAAGTACCTACTGCTGTTTTTCAGAAACGCTTGCCCAGCACTAAATGAAACTGTAAAAAAATTGCAATGAAATAAGAACATCTGCATAAGAGATGATTTCGTTTAACTTTACTGAGATACCGTGATATCATGTTGTGCCACATCATGTCATGTCATGTCATGACAGTCATGAAGAATATTTTTGCACATCTGAGACAGCAGCTGGAGGTTTGATTGCTTTGCTTTTCTGAACACATACCTGAAGAACTAGTACTTGGAAAATAATTAAGGCTTTGAGGTTTGCTTGTCTATGCCAAGATACTGTGCAGTGTCACACCCTTGAGTCGTAACTGAAATTACACATGACATTCTACCACATCAAAACAACACCTATCCGCTTCTAGCTGCAGAGACCACTATCACTTAGTGAGGCTTAAGACATTTAATCAAAGCAGTTTTAGGATCCACAGAAACTCCTGCCAGTGGTGTTTCTGTTGTCTTCTAGACATAATGGAGACATCCACTTGTGTTTGGCACAGGGTACTTCTTTAGCCCAAAGAAAGAAATTTCCTGCCCTTCCTGCTGCTGCCTTCCCTTCTGACTTACAGGGGTCTTAGATTAGCCTTGTCTCATTTACCTGCTTATTTGTTTCAAGATTTTGCTGAATTCACATTTAAAGCCTTAGGGGTGTCACTCAGCACCTGTGCACATCAGGGGATTAGACTCTGCCCTGTGCCATTTGTAAAGGTCTGTGTGCCTGCCAAGGGGTGTTACATCCACATGGGCAATTGAAGGGCAGAGTCCAGTCCATGTCCTCTGGGAGCCTACACCAAAACAATATAAAAATGCAGAGTACTGGACTAATTCCAGTGCTATTCATGCTTCACATCAGCACTGAATAAAACTTTAGAGATAGGTTAGTAATAAAATAATAATAACTTAAAAGTCTCAAGAGATCTCAGCATGTGAGCTGGATGCATCTGCCACAATGAATCAGATTGCCTCATTGTCTAAACTAGGCATCGATTAAAAGTTACTCAACACCTCTCTGAAACGTTGGGCTACTTGCCTGAACAAAAACCAGGGCAAAGTGGAGGACCTGATCCTGTCCTCACGTGGAGCTGGAACACAGTCAGGACTCGTGTTGGGACTACTGTTGGGAAAGACTGCAAGAGTGCAAGCCAAGGGAAAGCCTCCAAGTCCAGCTTCCTGCAAACTGAGCACGAAATAACAGAATTTACAAGACATGCTCACTGTTTTGTCTTTTTTCTGGCAAGAGCAGAACATCATCCCTCTTCACATTTGTTACTAGTGAACAACATAGGCGTTCCTTTAAAGAAGCCAGCATAAGGACAGAGGTTCACTATCGAACTTCAGGGCGCATATGGGGTACGAATGACTAGCTTAGGAAATCTCACAGTTGCTCGTGAGCATTATAGCATTTCTCAGTTCAAAGTACACCTTTGCACAGTTACAAGAAATCCTAGGGAGCTGATACAGCAGAGGCTTCTGTTATAGTTTACTTTCCTCATCACAAAGAGGCATCAGAGCCTTGCTGGTGTTTCTTCCCAGTAGCTGTCACAAAGTAACATCTGCAGTTCTCCAGTACATACTGCTTCCATGGAATTTAAAAGCACATGTCAAAAATCACACAGAGGTACAAATAGGGAATTTTATCAATACCCGTGCCAAGGCTGCCGCAAAAACAGATGCACTCTCACAGATGCAGAAGAAATCAGAACAAATCAGTCTGAAAATCACTGGTATGGAACCAGCCAGGCTGATTAGAAAATAAAAACTCTGTCACAGGAGAGTGGAAGGTTTACACAAAATTTATTAAGAAGCTTTGTGTTGAGTCACAAGGTGCAGAAAGGACTGCCTTGCTTCTTAAACCCCTTCTCAGAGAGGAGTCTAGGTGCAGCTGTATCCAGTCTTAGTCTCAGGTTATGTCAATAGTTTAAGTTTGAGGAATTACAGGGGTGTGATTGAACAACTTCTGTCTCGTAGGTTTTTTATGCTTGGCAAAATGAGAATATTTATAAAAAATGAATATTTTATTTTATACAAATCATCAGACAAAAGATCTTAATAAGAATTATTTACCACACAGTATAAACATAAAAAATCTACTAGTAGAGTATAATATAACATTAAATATTATAGTGCACTGTAACAAAGCAATTATTGAAGCTGTTATAATAAAGCTAGCAAAAAGAAATAATTATTAAGTAGAGATCTGATGTAACTCACCCATACCAGTGCTTGTGTGGAGATCCCTTTCTCTTGACCTCGAGGAGTAACTTTGGAGACCGTCCCTAGAAAAGGGAGGAATCTCCACACATACACCCCAAGAAAGGTTATATTATAAGAACCTGACTGCATGAGAGGGGACTGGACATTTATAGTATAAAGTGATTGACTGCTAGTCACATCTTTACAGGTCAGCTATCAGCTTATCTGTCAAATCAGACTTCAAAAATCAGGGTGTATACTCAAAGTTTGATGAACCAGGGTGGTTTTAGAATAATTAACACAGCACCCTGGCTCCCAGCACTTGATCTGGCATGATAGCTTGCATGATAGCTTGCATGATAAATTGACTGGATTTTAGATCTTATCACGGTGGATCTATCCTGCCACACTCTCCTTACCTTCTGTGGGCTGGAGGAAAAACCCTCTCCTCCCTCATCTTATTATCCTCCTTGTTTGCTGCATTTTCTTTGATGTTATCCAACTTTTCTGCTCACAAGAATGAGAAAAGAAAAACCAATAATTTGTTAATACTAAAGTCACAATGATGACATTTTTGGCATTCTGTGTTTGAGCAATATCTACCAGTATCCAGAGTAAAGGGCTGTAGAATACCAAGGAAACCAACTGATCCTACACGTTAAAGTGAAGACTACGTTTACTTTTCCATATTTTGCACAGCTACACTACAGAAAGGGAATTAAAAAATGCGTAAAAAGTAGAGGTTGATATAAGTAGAAAAGAGAAGAAAAGGAAGGAAGGAAAGAAGGGGAGAAAGGGAAAAAAGGAGGGAGGAAGGGACAAAGGAAGGGGGAGAAGAGGGAGGGAAGGAAGGAAGGAAGCTATGAGCTTGACCTTATTACTTATGTATGACCATGCCCTCCTTTCTTGGCTTCCTTCCTTTACATGAAATGTCATCATCCCAACTTCAGCATAAAACAATTTAGGAACAGTAGCACTTTATGCACTCTCTCTCTCTTTTTTTTTTTTTTTTTTTTTTTTTTTTTTTTTAAACTGTAGAAGTTCGGTGCAGGACAGCTGCCAAATTTCTCTTTATCTGGAGCAGAATTGCAGTTCCACCCTTACACAACGTTCCCTGTAAACATACTGTTCATGAGCTGGTAACACCTGTTGATCTAACTGGGTGCTTATTGTGTTTAATTCCTGAGAACCAGGAGAAGAATGAATATAGTGACACAGAACAACTGTATCTAATAAGATTGACACAGACATAACCAAAGGAAGGTTTAGACGAAGTCATACATTGTCTTAGCCTAACTCTCTGTGAGCATCTTCTTCCCCAGGCAGCTCCAGGTGTAGGTTTGGGGTTAGTTTGTTAACACATCTTTCTTTTTTTTGTTTTGTTCTGTTTTTTTTTTTTTTTGTTTTTTGGTTTTGTATTTGACTGAATTTAAGGACATATTAAAAGGAGGTACTTAAGTATGAGGAAACACCAGGAGACTTCTTTTTCCTTTCCTATAGATGACCTTGACTCCTGATGCCCTCCACTCTCCTTGCATGAGTAACTTCTCCTTTCATGAGTAACTCCCACTGCTCCATTCCATGTTAAAGAAATCCTGCTTAACTTTACAGACTGAAGTTTACTGCATGGGTGACATATGATAGTCCCTTATGTAGTGGCATGGCTGATGCTCCGGGCATCAGGCACAGGGCAGAGGGGTGATTCTCAATCCTGAGAATTCTGTTGTATTTTGGACAAACCAAATCATGGTCCTTCACTTTCTGCTAAGTGAAGATTCCAAGACAAACATATTGTTCTTTAAGCATTACAAAAAGTCCCCAAAAAACCAAATCAACCAAAAAAACCCCCTCATTTCCAATAAAGGTGCTGTCTTGCTCTCTTCGAGTTGGTCCCTGTATTTGGAAAGCAATTGATTTAGTTAAATTTTTTAAATTAATTTTTAGTTAATTTTTAATTAATTTAGTTAAACAGCTGGACACATGATCTGAAGAAATATGATTTGTATTTCTCATTTAATTTCCATTGAAGCAAGAGATTTCATCAATAATGATGAAAAACTTATCCACATTACAACAAAATGGTAAGATAACAGATTTTCAAGACTTTTTTGTGCTGGAAGAATTTTATGTGACTTGTAAATCAATTAAGTTCCATTAAGTCTCTGAAGTATACCTGGCTTATATCTTGACTTTCAAAACTAGGTGGTAGCATTTATAGCCAGGTTCTTAGTCTACCTAGGATAGGATTTATTTCCTGCTTATTTCTTGGCTTATATTGCTGAATAAAGCCAATTTCCAGTCTGTAAAGCATCCCATCATGGTAAGTGAATCTGTAACAAGCAGCACTCTGAGAAAGTTAATTTGTATCCAAAGAGCCTCACCTTGTTAAAAAGTCAAAAGGAGAAAATGGAACAAAACAAAATTTAAAAAAAAAAAATAAGAATATCAGGACATCTTTGTGGGCTCTTGACATTTTTATTTTCCTGATGCTTGTATCAAAGACAGTATTTTTTCAGATACTGTTAAGTCTCTTCTGGATTTAGCACTGTACAGTTATTTTTCTCTGTCATTTCAGATCCCATAAGCACTTCAGTTCTTCTGAGTTCTTGCAAATCACAATAAATCACAAAATCTCAGTGAATATTTCCCTCTTTCACATCTTTGACTATCACATAGTAAAAGAAAGATAGAAAGGAGCTGTTTACATATTCACTCTGTTCTCTTATCTCCCCTTCCCAGTGTTTTCTGTATTGCCAGTTTCTGAGCTGCACTTCCAAGATAGATGAAAATGTGACAATGCCTTGGAAGAATTTTATTTGAGTT